>NC_080540.1:156386437-157067865 GCF_028640845.1 Ahaetulla prasina
TCTGTTTAGTTAGGGAGAACTATTTTGCTTTTGGAAAATCAGCCTTTTTACATAACTCCTTTCCAATATTCTGTTGGGTTAAAATTGCATGTTACTCATAATTTATTCCCTTATTATTGTATGCAGTCCTTTGCCTCGCTTTCTCTCTTTAGATTGTGACTTCTGAGTGTAACATTTGAACACTCATCTCTTATTAGAAATGGAATGCACTAGTATTGTAGATATTCTCTGCCTGCTTTTCTAAAGACTTCTGTTGACAATTAGGATAATCAGATTGCTTGATACGTGTACATAACTCAGTTGATTTTATCTTACACTTTGGTTCAAATATAGGATTAAAAGAAGAGCTTGTACTCATTAAGTGAATATTTCTACCATATTTATACTACATGGGAAATTAAGGATTGTATTTTTTCCCCCTCTGCTATACAGATAAACATCCACCATGAATTTTGAAGGTCTTGATCCGGCTCTTGCAGAGTATGTTCCTTCCCTACATCCTGCCCTAGATCCCCACCTCAACCCAAGCCTGTTACAGAATGTGGAGCTGGATCCAGAGGGAGTCCCTCTGGAAGGCATCGCTGTGCCTGACTCAGTGCATATCATGGAGGGCATGTATTCTGAACTCCACACTGTTGTTTCAGAAGTGGGTGTACCTGTTTCCTTCTCCCACTTCGACCTACACGAAGAAATGCTCTGGGTTGGAAACCATGGAGTGAGTAGAGTTTTTTTTTTATTTGTGTGCCAGGTTTGATTAAAATTGATTATATGTTTGAATTAGACCATACACTGAGGAAGGATGGACTTCAAATTCAAATGAGGACCCAGATTGTTGGGGGCAATAAAGTTGACTTTGTATATAATATACAGATGGATGAAGACTATTGCTTAACACGGTGTAAGCCGCTCTGAGTCCTCGGAGAAGGGCGGGATATAAATGCAAATTAATTTATTTTTTTTAACTTGGTGGCCTTGATGGATGATTTTAGGAAAAGATAGAACACAGTCTTTGAAACTGAAACAGATGACTGGTTAGTTACTTTGTGATCTCACTATATTTGACCAAACAGTGACATGTATGTTAGCCAAAGGAAAAATAAGCTAAGATTAATTGACTTAGCAGACAGTATTACATATTTGAGTAGGTGAAAGAAACAGAAGATTTCATGAGAATAAAAAGGAAACTGGCCCTTTGATTGAGAAGACAATAAATTGGGCACATTTGGTTTTTTTAAAAAAGTCTCACTCATTGCAGTATCTGCATGTTCAGCCCATTGCTGAAAAAGGCTGATTGACTTGTCTCTCTCTGTTTTAGGGTCATGCCACTTCTTTCTTTGGTCCAGCCCTGGAACGATATTCTTCCTTCCAGGTACACAGCAGTGATGACATTCGACAGATCCAAAGCCTAGAAAATGGTGTGCTATTTCTGACCAAAAACAACCTAAAATACATGTCAAGAGGTGGGCTCATAATCTTTGATTACCTGTAAGTACCTTCTATTTATGGGAGCTCTTAGATGATTGCAAAATACTTATAGTTTCTTTTAGCCTTTTCTTTATATTTAGCAAGGAGTTTTAGCCTGCTTCCTAAAAACTCTAATATATGGAACTTTGAGAAATGCTTGCCTCTGAGTTTTTAATTGGAGTTGGGGCTTTTTGGAACGCTGACACCTTGAATGTAATTCTTTAAAAAACCTCGTGCTGAATTGCATTTTCAAGCATGACAGAATTTAAGGCAAATCTAAGTTAAAAGGATGTGCAAACTTTGTAAATCAGGGAACAGAACATTCCCACAAACTACTTCAACATTTCGTTACTCTCTGAGCAATGCTAGACTTAGTCTTGGAAATGTGTGCCACCAGAAATGGATTGAGATTTTGTAAATGTATTTATCATATATTTATTATTACAACTTACGTATCGTTCTATTTCTAGAGCAGCTTGTAGTAGTATAAGATTAAAAACAAAAGTGATTATATAATCATTTTGAAAGAATTCAAGGATGTTTGACAACAATTTACTCAAAGGTATTTTGTAAGATTGTTACAATAAAAATTAATTTAAAGGAGAAGATAGAAGAGAATAAACTGATAATCAGGCTGTTTTGGATATGGATTTAAAAATGACAGGCTACAAAAATGATGCTAAGAAAGAAGTTATAAGGACTTGCAAATGAAACTGGCTGATGTTTTAATAGCTAGAAGAGACACTCAAATAATAAATCTAAAGATTGCCTTGAATGTGTGGATTTCAACTCAGAAAAGTGATTTGGACAAATTTTTTAGAAAAGGAAAACAAATCAGATTTTGAAAGAAAGAAATATCAAGATTTTTAAAAGCAAAACAAAGTATTATAAAATTAGTTTATTCTATATTATATTATATTATTAATCAAGATTAAATTATATTTTTTTTCAAGTAGCTTTTAATAGTTTTTTTCTTGACCAGGAATAAATGATGAGGCTTTAATGATCTGTTTATAGATAAAATAGGACAAGAAGAATTTTTGTTTCATGTTTAGAAAATGTGATAAAAAAGGCAAGTGCTTAACTTGTGACAGAATTTCTGAGAGAAGATGAAGAGAAAATGATAAAAAAATTAATTTGTGGGATATTATTTGAAGGGATTAAGTATCAAAATTTTCAATACATTGTTGTTTCTGGTGGTTGTTAATGGAATTTTTGTTGACTAAAATTGAATGATGAGACTTTAAAGATTTGTTTACAGATATAAGATAAGGAACTAAGAGATTTTTTGGCTTTCTTTTTAGAGAGATTATTGTGTAAAGAAAATGAAAAGAAAATGAAATTGATTTATTTGTTTAAGGTTAATACACACACCCACACATAAATTCTGTTAATTTTTAACGCAGTTTTACTGATTAAAATTGAATGATGAGTATTATGTCTGATAGATAAAATATAAAATATAGAAGGGATACTTTTGGTTGAAAAATTATTATATTTTTCTTAGCATTGATTTTTTTACCTTTCTGTTTTTAAAGTTCAATAAAAATTATTATTAAAAATAGATATTTAGGCACTGAATCATGATGTTGGTCTGCCTTGAAACTGCATGTCCTTAGGATAAGACACATTTAGTAATTCTCCCCACAATTTTTGTCGTAGTCTCACCCTCTTTTTGTTGAGAATGCATCCATTTTATGGAGTTCAGCCTATAGTATACGATTTTTAATATATTATAAAAATAGTAAAATATAGTAAAGGTCTACATTGAATTATGATAATGAAGTGAAACAGGAATTAAGTATATTTCCATGATTAAATTAACCAAACATAATAAATAGTAAACAATCCATATTTATTAATATTTCATATTTCTTAACTGTCCTCTGTACATTCTGGGCAGTGTACATATGGTAAGTATAAATGTCTTTGCAAAATCACTTCATTTATTTAGTTTATTGAATTTGGATAATATTCAGTCTTTTTAGAGCAAAAGACTTTTCAAATTTGTTTCCAACTTTATATCAAGAAGCTGTCTTTCTTTCCAGTTAATCCTCTGTGGTAAACCCCAAATTTGATAAAGCCAAAACTTTTTATAAGACAAGAGATTCTATATTGTAGGAATCATGTAGTTTATCATGCAAAGATTCAGAGGGGATTTTGGTCCACAAAATGTTGTTCATTGCTGACTGATGGAAAAGTGTTGTGACCCAGGCCCAAGTTGGTAGTAATAAACTTAGTCCGTGGAAAAACAAATAAACTTTATTTGAACAGCTGGGAATTACTTCATTCCCAGCGTAGTTCAACTCAAAGTAAAACAAATGCCTCCCAACACAAATTCCTCAGTTATCTCGCAAACCTTGGTCCAATTAGGCAAACTGCTAAAGGCTCTTCCTGGCAAACGTCCAGAAGCCACAAAAACAAAGATGTAGATGAAGCAGAAGACGCAGCTACAACGCTGTTTTCCAGCAAAGCTCAAACGCCCATGCTGGTCTGTTTTAAGCCTTATGGGAGGAGCCAATCATCTCTTGGCCCTACTCCCGAGTTTGTCCTCTCAGTTTGAGCTGCTCTTGCCTTCTGGCAGCTCTTCTCATGCGTGCATTAGGAACAGGCTCCTCCTGTTTCTCTGCCTCACTACTATCAGTCTCTGGAGGCTCTGGAGTCTGCACCTCACTTCTCGATGGCCCTGGCCTCACCTCAGCCTCATCGCTGTCCGACTCCATTGCCAGCTCCATAGACTGCTGGCGGACCACAACAAAAAGACAGAATCTCAGAAGCATGATGTGGGCTTTTTCATTTTATGCTTCTGATGCATTGCATGCCATAGCCAATTATTTCCTATTTGAAAAATCCCATAGAAACTGTAGCTTAGATTTCACAGTCTGTCTTTTCTCAAGAAGAATAAGGGGCAGGGTCAATATCTGTGATGATGATCACAAGCGGTTTTGGGGTTGGTTTTTTTTGGTGATGTAACATTGTCTATATTTACTTAAAAAGGTATAAGAAAATCATGTGTGAATGGAAGATATCAATCAGATCTGGCCTCAACTGTTCCCTTTTTCTCCTGAAGCATGGATGAAAATGAGGACATGCACAGCCTTTTACTGACTGACCCTGGCAGTTTGCTTGTTGGAGGTCTAACCAGCCATGTGATTGAAATAGACCTCAACACAGTGCAGGAAACCCAGAAGGTACCCTCTTGTTTTACTGTGGAATTGATCCCAAGAATCTCAGATTGCTGCACAGCGTGGGTTGGTTAGATGCAGGTATTTGGTGAAGGCAAGAAGAGTTTCTATAAAATGTCAATTTCTCCCAGTCTTATAAACAAACTGAGTCTAAAGCAGAAGAGATACTGCTTAGCTCATGTTAAGAGAGAGAGAGAGAGAGAGAATTCATTGAGAAATACTGTTCCCTCCCAGTGATAATTTTTCAGACAGTATTGGTTCTTATTATGACCAGTGGGAATACCAGTACTTCTGCTCTCTCTCCCCCAAAGAGGTACTGTTGAAATAAAAATCATGTCGATCACAAGAATTTTGGGTATATTAAATTAAATTGCATATTTCAAAACAAACGTAATCTGCGTTTCGAGTGTTATAATACAAAATCACAATACAGATATGAAGAGAAGACAAAAGGGGTCACAATGGTAGTGTAGCAACACCCTTTTCCTGGCAGTCGGTGGATGTTTTGGTTAAAAAGGAACAACGGCTTAAATTTTTCCTGTCCAAGTTTTTTTTTTTTTTAAACTCCAGCTTATATCTGTATCTCTATCCATTTTAGTATTCGGTGGAAATTCCTGGAGTTACAATTATGAGACAGTCCAACCGTTTCTTCTTTTGTGGTCACACATCAGGAAAGGTAATATCAACCTCCTTATTTCAACCCCTTGGCTTCCGAGAGCTATAAGCAGCTCTCATATAATCAGTGGTGGTATTCAAGTAATTTAACAACCGGTTCTCTGCCCTAATGATTTCTTCCAACAACCAGTTCATCAAACTGCTCCGAAAGTTAACAACCGGTTCTCCCGAAGTGGTGCGAACTGGCTGAATCCCACCACTGCATATAATATATCTCAGGCTTTTTCATTAGGTTTCCCTGCGTGATCTCCGCACTTTTGCTGTAGAACACGAGTTCGATGCCTACTCTGGCAGTTTGTCCGATTTTGATGTCCATGGCAATCTGTTGGTGACATGTGGCTTCTCCAGTCGAATGAATGGCCTAGCTTGTGATCGTTTCCTCAAGGTGTATGATTTACGCATGCTGCGAGCCATTACACCCCTGCAGGTCCATATTGACCCTCTGTTTCTTAAGTTTATTCCTACCTACACATCTCGCCTGGCCATCATCTCCCAGACAGGCAAGTAGCCAGCTGAATTGTCCTCTGATCTCAAACTTTGATCGCCATTGTGCTGGGACTTTAGAATGCTACTGTATTTCATCAAAACGTAATCCTAGAAAATAAGCGAAGTCATGTGGGGAATGTTATGTTAAAAATCCAGAGAGGATTCATTTCTTCTTTTGCTTTCTGTTCCAGGTCAATGTCAGTTTTGTGAACCTACAGGATTAGCCAATCCTGCTGACATATTTCATGTTAATACAGTGGGGCAGCTAATAATGAGCTTTGATGTGTCATCCACCAAACAAGCTATGGTTTTTGGAGACTCGGAAGGCTGTGTCCACTTGTGGGCTGATTCACCTGAGATCATCTTCAACGCCTACTCCCGGGAAACTGACTTTGCCTTACCTTGCATTGTGGATACCTTGCCCCACCTTGACTGGAACCAAGATCTCATGCCCTTGTCACTTATACCTGTACCTCTGACCACTGAGTCGTTGCTGTCTGACTGGCCTGCGGCCAATTTTATCCCCGCACCCAGGTACTTCCTCAACCTAGGAGTGGTAAGAAGAGGATACAAGCTGTGTGAAAGTAGCATCGTTTGAGATGGGAATTTTGGTGGGGTTAGCCTCATTGGGGAGCATAGCATTAAAAGGAATGATTAAAGAGATTTTTAAAATGATTGAATGATTGCCTGTTTTGCAGACGAGCTCCACCTGTTGATCCAGATATCCTTCGGACCATGAAGAAAGTTGGCTTCATTGGATATGCTCCAAACCCCAGGACCAAGCTCCGGAATCAGGTAGCAAAATTTGAGACCTGCTCATTTTATGTGGGGGCTATAAGTAAGTAGTATTAATGACTGCCTCATAAGAGCTTGCTGTTTATAGTTAGGTGGGGAACCCTACAAATACTACTGAATTAAAGCTCCCAGATTTCCATATCATGGACCACAGTGGCTCGGGTTGTTGAAAATTAGGAATCAGAGACATCTGATGTGTAAAGGTCTTTTTCTCTGGTTGAGTCTGGCGTTAACATCATTGCAAAAAGTGTGGCATTGATGTGTGGTTTGGAACCAGATGGAAGGAGAAAGGACCAGCCATATGGATTTGGGAGTTTGAAGGATTTGTTATTTTCAACTATATCTGGTTGCTTTTGTGCATCTGCTTTGTTTTGGCGTTGTAAAATTTAAAATAGGGAAAGATAAGTGGACAAACTGAAAGCGAGCCTTTTCCTCTTTTCTGCAGATTCCCTACCGATTAAAGGAGCTTGACAACGAATTTGATAATTTCAGTCAAGTCCCTGAATCCCCCATAGGAAGAGAAGAGGAACCGCGGATCTATATGGTGGCAAAGAAATACAGGAAGGTGCATTTTTAAGTGCTTCTCAGAATCTTCCCCTTTTTCTTTAGAGAGAAGTTTAAATATACTCAAGGGTGCAGAGGTAGAAAAAAATTTAAAGCACCTATCTTTTGCACCATACCTTATAAGTCTCAACCCCATCTGGGGAAAAAAATGCTGAGCTTCCTTCGTTAGATTATCGCTATTTTTGAGCTGGGGAATAAGAAAAGCTAATGTTGAAACCCATGGGTACTATGATAATATCACAAGCATAATGTTAAAACAGGGATTATGATCTGAGAATGTTCTTGAATTAGGATCTTTTTGCAAGGCACTGTAGGGAAGTTTATGTGAAAGAGAAAATAGTATTGAAGCCCTCTGACTTACACGGTAAGATTGTCACACTAGAACATATTTTTTTTTGGCTTGTCTTATTTAGGTCACAATAAAATATTCCAAGCTGGGCCTGGAAGATTTTGACTTCAAACATTACAATAAGACCCTCTTTGCTGGTCTTGAGCCCCACATTCCAAACGCTTACTGCAATTGCATGATCCAGGTAAGCACAGTGTGGTTTCTTATTTGTGACATGCCTATGCAACATTCCTCTTCCTCCTATAATGGTATGTTTTCCGATTGTATCTTTATAGGTTCTTTATTTCTTAGAGCCTGTGCGCTGTTTGGTCCAGAATCATTTATGCCAAAAGGAGTTCTGCCTCAGCTGTGAGCTGGGTTTTTTATTCCACATGCTGGATTTGTCTAGGGGAGACCCTTGTCAGGTAAAGATAAGCATATCTTCATGTTCATCAGATCTTTCCATGATAGGGAGGAGCAAACGGAACCTTTGGCATTTTGATCAAAAGTTATTTAGAAGACAACACAAGAAACTTCTTTCAAAATAGTACCAAGTGTAAAAGGTAAAAGGTAAAGGTTCCCCTCGCATTTATGTGCTAGTCGTTCCTGACTCTAGGGGGCGGTGCTCATCTCCGTTTCAAAGCCGAAGAGCCAGCGCTGTCTGAAGACGTCTCCGTGGTCATGTGGCTGGCATTACTAAACGCCAAAGGCGCACGGAACACTGTTACCTTCCCACCAAAGGTGGTCCCTATTTTTTCTACTTGCATTTTTTACGTGCTTTTGAACTGCTAGGATGGCAGAAGCTGGGACAAGTAACGGAAACTCACCCTGTTACGCAGCAGTAGAGATTCAAACCCGCTGAACTGCCAACCTTTCGATCGACAAGCTCAGCGTCTTAGTCACTGATCACATCCCCTTATCAAGTGTAGGCATCAAGTGTAGGGTTGTATTAAGTTTTCTGGGCAAGGATGATGATTAATGGCCAGAAATCAAGTTTACCAAGTTTAGGACCGGATTATTCATCAGTTGGTTTATATTTATTGATAACTGAATATGATGGGACACAGCTGGGAAGAGTCAATTTCATAGAGGCATAGTGTATTAGAGCAATCCCAGGTGGGAGCTTTCTATCCGGGAACTGCAATTCTTTGACACCTGTCAAGCAGCAGAGCTACAGGACGGAATAGGGATTTATGGCTTCTGTAACACAAACAATGATAAATGTTAAATTTGTCAAAATGCGAATGTTTCAGGCATGGCAAGTGGTTAGAAGACCACTGCTAGGAGACACCTACACTTGATTTTCGATATTGGTTTATTTATATGTGGACTTTGCCCATATTTACATTTTCCTTTGTTTTGACTTTGCCAATATTGATTGATTGATTTTAATATTTTGGGGATTTTAGCGGGTTTCTTAACACGGGTTTTTTATCTTTTGAATTTTTACCTAATAGTTTTAAGTATACAGCAGTCTAATTAGATTTTTAACTTTGTTATGATATTTTAAATGGTTTTGGATTATTGTCGTTTTACTTGCTGTACACCGCCCTGAGTCTTCGGAGAAGGGCGGTATAAAAATGTGAATAAATAAATAAATAAATAAATAAATAATATTTGCATTTACCTCTTAGTCGTCAAGCAATATGATAAAATTTTGGGGCTTGTGCTGTTCATAATTTCAGATGTTTTTCTTTTTTTAATCTGATCAATTTTGTAGTTGACCATTTGATCCTGTTCTGTGTGTTGTTGCACCTTTTTATTAATTCACTTAGCATAGTAACATAAGTCTTAAAATTGTATACATACATGCCCTTCATGCTGCTTTCTTTGGGGCTGTGTTCTGCAAAACACAAAAGGAATAAGAAACAGTAAAAATGTGAAATAAGAAAACTAAACATAGCTAAATCTAATTTATAACATATCATGCACTGTAGCTCTCCGTACCCTTTTTTCCTTGCAAACCACTGTTCCTTCTACCACGTCCATATACTGGCCATTTTTCGTCAAACTTCTCTGAAAAGAAGATAAAGTTGTCATTGGATAGAGTAGTTTTTCTATCCAATGATAACATTCTCGGTCTTCTTCTCAGTTCATTTGTTCTTTCTTGATATACATCCTTGAGATGGCCCCCACTCTCACAGAGCAGTGAAGATCTGGATCTTCACCTAAACCTTTGGTAAGGTGAGACACTTTGCTTCATTCCATATGGGCTGTTGTGCTTACCAATTTTTTTTTTAATTGTCAGTTGTTTTTTCGTTACGAGCCACCCAGAATTGTTGAGAATCAGGCAGAATGTACATTATTACACATGTGAAATCACAACTACTACTTTTTTAGCTGGTGTGGGTGTTCATACACATCATGTTGTTCCCTAGAACCCAGGATATCAAAATGTATCAGCGCGGTATATGTGCACATCCAAACAGTGTGGTCTTTTGTAATCAACAGATGGAAATTTTGTCAATGCGTCCAGTATTTTTTGGCACAGTAGTGCCAATAAGTACTAGCACCACTAGGGCCAGTTTATGCCACAATCTTTCAAATTCGATTGTCAGATCTTGATATTTTGTGATCTTATCTAGGTCTTCTATTATCCTGTACTGTTGCCGCATCAATTATTCACAGTTTCTTATTTTCAACCACAGTTAAATCTGGTGCCTTATTAGTCAACACTTTTTTATTTTTTGGTATTTGGAAACCCTGCACTATTTTCAGGGTTTTGTTTTGTTTTTTTCATTTATATGTTACCACCGATTTTTCATTACTGGCTCATTATAATTTTTACAGATGTTCCAATGAATCATTTTAGCAACTGTGTTATGTTGTTTATAATCAGTTTGTGTAATCTTTTTGCATGAACTGATTATGTAGTCTACTGTTTCTTCTGCTTTGCATAATCTGGTCTTTGAATCATTTGGCAATTTTTCCAATTCTGACCTTGATTGTACTCATTTGAATTGCTTGTTTTTGCAGAGCCAAATTCAAGCCTTCAGCAATATTCCAGTTGTAATCTATTGTCAGGTTTTATCTTTATCCATTTTCCCCTCAGTCTTTTGTGGGAATTGTCTGTGTAATGTTTATTTGCTAGCATTCTGTTCACATTTTCTCACTCTTTAGATGTATTCTTTACTAATCATATTTTTAACTTACCCATGCTTGATGTTATTCAACTTTAAAATACTCAGAGATTTGCAGACTTCATCCTGATGGCTCCTGATTGTTTGGTTCGGCATTTCAGTTCCATTACTGTTTGTGGTTTTACCCCAGTTTATTGCAATTATAGCATACTTCTCTCGGCCAAATTCCATTCCATAGGTTTTGACAAAGTGCCCATCATGGCTATGGTCCATTAGAGCTTTTGGATAATGGAAGACATCACCCACAGATAGCATTCCTTGCAAACAGAGATGACATACCATTGCCAGTCAGTTTTGGCCTATTTTGCCTAATTGCATAGGTGCAATTGAAGCCTTGTTTTCTCTCAGGCATGCTAATTATTTTATGCGAGCAAGGATGTCTAATTTAGAAAGGGTCTGCAAACCAACGTACTGTAGCCTGTGCTCCCATCAATTTGGAAGGACATGTAGTATACTCACACTCATCCTAAACTTACTTATTTTCTTTCTCAAAAGACTGTTAAGAAGTCAGTTTGGAGTAATGTTAAGGCATCAGGTTAGAAACTGGGAGACTATGAGTTCTAGGTCTGCCGGCACAAAGCCAGCTGAGTGACCTTGGGCCAGTCACTCTCTCAATCCTAGGAACCAGACAAGGGCAAACCACTTCCAAAATCTTGCCAAGTAAATTGCAAGGAGTTGTCCGGGCAGTTGCCAGGAGTCAACATTGACTTGAAGGTATCAAAAAGAAAAAAAAAAGGATCATGTTAACTTTATCCTGAACCAGTTTTGATTCACTTAAATACTGAGGTCTGCATCAAGTGTAGAAGCAGTGCTGCTTTCTTCTTGTCTCTGTCACTGAATCTTTTTTTTTGGTCTTTGTTCTTTCTCCTCCCCTCTCCCTTCATCCCCAATTATTCAGTATCACAGTGCAAGTAGTTCTCAAGTTGCTACTAGAATTGAGCCTGGAATTTTGGTCATAAATCATTGTGTTCATAAATCAGGTCACTTATATGACTAATCTCAATTTACGACTGTTTCTGCTATGGTCACTAAGTAATCACCATAGTTATAAAGTGAGTCACATCATAAAACATAATCCGAATTATCCAGGTGGGGTTTTTTTTTGGCCAGAAAACAGCAAAAATATGTTGCAAAATGTGATTGTGTAGGATGCTGCAACTATTAACCAGCCAATTGCCAAATTCCCAAAATGCAATCCCATTTTGCCAGAAAACAGCAAAAACATGTTGCAAAATGTGATTGTGTAGAAATCACAGGAGTGCTGTGGCAGTTGTAACTTCAAGGGCAGGTTGTAGCTAACTTTTTTTGGGGGGTGGGTCATAGATCAAAGATGACCAGTATGGTTGCCTACCATTCTGCAGCTGGCCTTCTCTTTCCCCTCCAGTTCCCCTGAATTAGTCCCACACTCCTTTGGTTAGCTTGGATTTCATGTCCTTTCCATACAATTCCTAATGTAGGGAGTATCAGACCATGCATGCTTACAAGAGAGTGTAGAGAAGGGGTGCTATTCAGCAGTTTCTGACAGGTTCTGGAGAAATTTTGAGTAGTTCGGAGAACTGGCAGAAAATACCACCTCTGGCTGGCCCCAGAGTGGGGTGGGAATGGAGATTTTGCAATATCCTTCCCCTGGAGTGGGGTGGAAATGGAGATTTTGCAGTATCCTTCCCCTGCCACACCCACCAAGCCACCCCACGTCCACCAAGCCATGCCCACAGAACCAGTAGTAAAAAATTTTTGAATTCCATCACTGGTGTAGAGGGTTTTTGAGTGCGGTCTTTCAAGCGCTTATGTTGGTTTAGGAATTACTTATTATTTTGATATGTAATTTTCTCTTGCCTTCCTTTGTCCCAGGGGAGTAATTTTCTGCGTGCTTTCCGCACCATCCCAGAAGCAGCTGCTTTGGGATTGATCTTGGCTGATTCGGATGAAGCTACAGGGAAGGTGAACTTAGGTCGGTTGATTCAAAGTTGGAACAGATTCATTCTGACCCAGCTCCACCAGGAGACTCAAGAGCAGGAGGGCCCTCAGGCTTACCGAGGCATTGGGTGCAGGTAATAAGCCCTCTACATGGGACAGCTGTTAACTATGATGTACTTGACATGTCTTGTACTTGATCTGCCGTTTGTGCTTCAGGAAAAAAAAAAGTCTTACGGGTCAGAGTTATATTTAATAATTATTAATTTAAACTAATAATGTAGCAAAGAAAACTGAGTTGTACAGTATATGCTGATCATAAAATATATCTGCAACTGTCACTTAACATTTTCAGTTCTCTTAACAACATCTCTAAATTAGGCTGTTGCCGTGTTTCTCAACCTGAGCAACGTTAAGATGTTAAGATCTTCAAATTCCAGAATTCCCATGCTGGCTGAGGAATTCTGGGAGTTGAGGCCCACACATCTTAATGTTGTTGAGGTTGAGAAACACTGGACTATTTCAAAGAAGGTAGTTCGCTCTTGGGGAGTAACTATTGATGGAGCATCGTATTGAATTAAACTTTAATTGGTCTGAGACTGAGTTATGTGCATCAGTTCAGGGGTGAAATCCAGCAGGTTCTGACAGGTTCTGGAGAACCGGTAGCGGATATTTTGAGTAGTTCGGAGAACTGGCAAATACCACCTCTGCCTGGCCCCAGTGTGGGGTGGGAATGGAGATTTTGCAATATCCTTCCCCCAGGAGTGGGGAAGGAATGGGGATTTTGCAGTATCCTTCTCCTGCCACGCCCCCCAAGCCACGCCCACAGAACCGGTAGTAAAAAAAAATTGGGTTTCACTACTGATGCAGTTAACTTATCCCTTAATTCTTCTAGATGTGTACCTGTCCTGGCTTATTGTTTTGTAGTTCACTCATTAATAGACTTTGAGATTATAGGGGGGGCAGGGAATGAGCAAAAATCTGTCTGCCCTGGCCTTGTGCTCCTGAATATCGTCTCATTACATTCTCTACTGATCTAGTTGTGTTTCTTCTAGCAACTTTGGATCTTCTGGGGACTCGGTCATTGGGCAACTTTTCAGCTGTGAAGTGGAGAATTGCAGTATGTGCCGCTGTGGCAAAGAGACGGTCCGAGTCTCTTCCACTCTCCTCTTTACTCTCTCTTATCCTGAGAACAATGGTATGGAGTTTCAGAAGTAATACCGTATAATGATAGAGTAAACATGGTGTTGAATGGAACTGGGTTTGTCTTTTCTCAAAACATGGGACAGCAAATGTGACGTGCTTGAGGTTTTACACCGATCTTTTGCGAGTCTTAGTGCCTGAACCCCTATCTTTTACAGAAAAATTGGATTACAAGTTTTAAAAATATAATAAAAAATATTCCTAGAGCATCAACATTTGTTGTTAGAAAAGTTCTAAGCTATTCTGTCAGACAGCAGAAAACAGGAAGCAAGACAGTTCAAATAACTACAGATTTATTGCATGCTAACACTCTCTACAAGAATCTGAACTACTAACAGACAACGCAAATTATGATAGATAAGAGTAATGGAATTCAAGGTGGTCTAGATTTAGATCTCTTGTGGGCACGAAGAGACTTGAGATTAATGATATGCTTGACCTTTCCCTTGAGCTCATCTCCTACATATTCACTCATTTCACTAACCAAACTTCAAACCATATTTCAGAAATTTAGTTGTTGGAATCTGTTTGGTTGGACCCAAGTTAAATTCTGAGTAACAAATAGGGGCCCTTCTATTATTTAATTTTTGTAGCAGTTTCTCTCATGTGCTTTGCCATTTTTACCTTATTCCTCAAACCAACCCTGTTGCTTTTTATAGTGATACTTTTCATTTTACACGAGAAAATATAAATGTGCTGGAGGAAACATACCAAGTTCATGGAATGATTGAAACAAGACTTTTGGTTTCTCAGTCCCAGGTTTCTAAAGCATAATACAATTGATTGATTGATTGATTGATTGGATAAAATACATTTAGCTTGCATGAGCAAGCAAGACTAGCTTGTCTGCCCTAATTTAAATAATTTCTACCACAAGAGCCAAGAGCAAGCCAGTTTGATTAAAAATAATTTCTAGATCCAAGAACAAGCCAAATTGATTAAAAAATAACATAAGCCACTCTTTCACTGAATTTTAAAATGCATGATGCAAAAAAAAGAAAAGAGTTTGTAAGAAGAATAGGAAGACAAATCTTAAAAGAGTATGTTTTAATGTGATATGTATACATTAAACAATCATATCAATAACACTGAAGCCATTAATTAACCGTAAGTAGCTTATATTTCCATAGGTTGCTTATATTTTTTTTAAAAATCGATTTTTTCAAACTGACGTCTTCATTTCTAAAGCATGCCTAACCCTTGTGCAGGGATAGAAGTGAATTGTCTGTATGCTTGATCCTTGTCAAGTGGGCCTAAAAAAACAATTTGTTACTTGCCTGGATGGTGCTCATAGTGACAAAGTTCAAGATTCCTGAGAAGACAGTTATTGGAACTGGGCTTCTCAACTGGTCTAAGCAACTATTTCTTGATACCATCTGCTTTTCTTCAGCAGGGTTCATTTTCTTCCCCATATATCTCAGGCTCATGATGTTTGATATCCTATTCTAATCTTTGCAGCAATGCAAATACATTCTTTTTGTGCCTCCATCTTTCCCAGATAAAATAATGGATTATGAATTTGCCCAGATATTAAAAAGAAGCATTTGTCTAGAACAGAACACTCAGGCATGGTGTGAGAACTGCGAGAAGTACCAACCCACAGTAAGTGACGAGGGAAGAAGCATTGGGTAGACGAAGGCATTGTAGCACTGATACATAGAAAACTTTAGGTATGACATACAGCCATACTGTTGGATTGCTTTGAGAATGAGAATTGTGCATTTGATAGACAGCTGACCAGGCGGAAGTATGATTACACTATCTATGCAAGATCTATGGTTAATTGATTTTGAAGATAAATATTAAGTAGATAATTTAAAGAAGAAAAGTATTTTCCCCTCTCCCCTAATTTCAGCTCCTGCTATTAGTTTTTTGTATGAAACAACACTTGTGGAAAGACCAAAATAGGGATCTTTAGACTGATCAGAGCATGCCCATAACTAGGCATTACCAAATAAAGTTACAATTTCAGTATCAAAGATTAAATCTGTGCCATTGCTTCAATATTACACATCATCTCTCTCTCTCTCTCTCTTTCTCTCTCTCTCTCTCTCTCTCTCTCTCTCTCTCTCTCTCTGCCATTCTAGGTCCAGACACGCAACATCCGCTGTCTGCCAGATGTGTTAGTCATTAACTGTGAAGTCAACAGCTCCAAGGAAGCAGAATTTTGGAAGGTACAAGCTGAGGTAGGGAGATGCACACATATCTTATTTTCTGTTACGATTACAAGCAGTCCCCTCTCAGGTGGCCTCAAACAATGCATTGTCAAGCAGTTCACCATCTCTGCTTCATGTCCGTTCAAGTTCATCATTGTCATTTGATGACCCCATCATCCCTTGTGGGGTGGAGTCTGGGCAACTGAATGGAGCTGAGTACCATTCAAGATCCTTACTCCCATTTCTAATGCCTCTAGTTTTACAGGTAGAACCTTAATTAAGATAATCTAAAATAAAGAAGCCAATTTCCAGTGGACAGTTATGAAGATGTGTTCTGGGAAATGGTATAATCCTCCTTGAAGAGCCAGCAGCTTGGGGAATAAGCCAGAAGTGCCATTGTTCCACCTACAACAGTGGAAGTGTTGTAGTGTTCCACCTACAACACATTGAGAAGCAGTTAGAGCAGCGGTTCTCAACCTTTATAGTGCTGCGACCCCTTTAATACAATTCCCCACAATGTGGCGACCCCCAACCATAAAATTATTTTCGTTTTGAATTTATCACGTCTGAAGCCATATTGTCTAGCGATCTGAACTGCTTGCGATTGATTTGAGGACGGAGGCATTAAAGCGGAGACTCCTCCCCTATTAAGGTTATCGCGCCTGAAGCCAGATTAGTCTAGCGATTGGGAGTGATTGCAGCTGGCTTGAGAGGGAGACATCAGAGCAAAGATTTCTCTCTTTTTCAATTGATCACGCCTGAAGCTGAATTCAGCTAACGATTTGAAGAGCCTGCAGCTGGCTTGTGAAATCAACCATTGGAGCACAATTCTTCAACTCGCAAGTATACTTCCCATATTTCTGATGGTCTTAGGTGACCCCTGACAAATTGTCATTCGACCCCCAACGGGGTCCCGACCCACAGGTTGAGAACGGCTGAGTTAGAGAATATCTCCTATCTTGAACTATCGACATCCACTTGAGTTGGTGGTAAATGAAAACATTTCAGTGGACATGAAATTTAGATTTCTGTGCTTCAGGTACATCCTTTCTTTGACAGTATGCTTTTAAGAAGAAGATGATGAAGAAGGGTTGCCTGGAATTCCCCAAAAATAGAGAAATAGCAGTTGGAGAATGGTAAGTACCATTTCTATCCAGGGTATCCCTACTTTTTCTAACAGATGGTCCTGACACTACTGTTCCTTAATGATAGATCTTGTTATTAAATACATGACCGCTTCTACCAGGTTCTTAATTACACCAAGACTCATAACTAAGGGGCAGAGAAAAGACACTGAAGCAGTAAAATTGCCATTATAGTGCAGATGGGAAAGTGCAGTTATGCACAAAGAATATGGAATTGGCCCATTGTAATAATGGATGATGAAATAATTAATACCATTTCTTGCTGAACTAACCAGCCTCCTTTTTTTGGCTGGCAGTATTGGGTGCTTGAGCAAAGAAAAAGCAAATCGGCCCGCTGCTCAGTCCTGTTCACTGACCATTCCTTCCATCTTTGTGATATCGTTTGGCATTTGCTTTGCTTTCAGGAATGAGTTAGGAATGGCTGAGGGGGGACACTCTTACACCTCCATTGAAGAGCTAAAGAACATCTGGATCCCTTATTCCATCAAGATGAAGCTCTCCAAGAACAAGGAATTGGAGGTTTACAACTGGGATGAAAGCAGTGAAGTAAAATATTTCTTGTTTACAAGAAAGTACTTCCTTAAAATACTTTCCTTATACCTGACTTAAATATGAAAAGTTTTCTCGGTATCCTAATTCTTGTGAATGCTCCCAGGCCAAGTGATTGTGTTGCGTAGGACCATTGCCCACTTTAAAGAGGGAATGCTTAAATCATCCCAGAAAGAATTTTAGGTATTTAATTTTCAAAAGCCTCAGCAGGCGAGAACAAGTTTTCATTCCTTCGTTGCTTTTCTAAGCTGCAAACATCGTAAGGTGTAGAGAGAAAGAACTCATCAGGAAGAACCAAGTTCAGACTATTTGTTTTTTATTTCACCATAAAGATACTAAGGCAGCTTGCAGTTAAAAGCTTGTCAAGCTTTTATCTCCCACGTGGTAATTGGGGCTACTTGGACTAATGTGGGAGAAATGGCTATTTAGCCAAAAGGAAGTGATTGGATTATCTTGTTTGCATCCAGTTTTGGTCACCACAATATATATAAAAAAAAATTGAGACTCTAGAAAAAGTGCAGAAAAAACAATGATGATTAGGGGACTGGAGACTAAAACATATGAAGAACGGTTGCAGGAACTGGTTAGGTCTAGTTTAATGAAAAGAAGGACTGGGGAGACATGATAACAGTGTTCCAATATCTCAGGGGTTGCCACAAAGAAGAGGGAGTCAAGCTATTCTCCAAAGCACCTGAAGGCAGGACAAGAAGCAATGGGTGGAAATTAATCAAGGAAAGAAGCAACCTAGAACCAAGGAGAATTTTCCTGACAGTTAGAACAATTAATCAGTGGGACGGTTCCCCTCCAAAAGTTGTGGGTGCTTCAACATTGGAGGTTTTTAAAAAGAGATTGGACAGCCATTTGTCAGAAATGGTATAGGGTCTCCTGCCTGAGCAGGGGGTTGGACTAGAAGACCTCTAAAATCCCTTCCAACTCTGTTATCTACACCTGCCTATCTGTCTCTTACATTATTAGGGTGGGGATAGGCAGACTTCAGGATTGAGGCATCATTTCTTCCATCTGTTCCAGAGCAAGATGGAAAACAGTGGCTCAGGGAACTTTCAAATACATAAAACTAAAGACAGGATACCTTTGAATGTAGGCTCTACCCAGGAATCTCATTTCACTTGAGAATTTGTACACAGTACAAAATTCGTATTTGATTTTCTCTGAAACAGTCTTCCTAAAACAACCCAGTTTTATGGAGAAATATCATTAGTTGCAATAGGTAATCCGTCTGGGTTAAGTTTACCAATCTGTTGTAAGTCTTCATAAAAATTACCTGTAGATCCAGGAAGTGCTAAACAGAAGTATTAGACAAGGCTTAGAAATAAAAGGTATGGAAATAAAGAAAAATAAAAATTACAAGCATTTGCAGATGACCTGGTGTTTTTCTTAGAAGAACCATTAGAAACTGGCCCCAAGCTAATAGGAAAAATAGAAGAATATGGAGAAGTTGCAGGATTGAAAATAAAGAAAGAAAAAATATTAGTTAAAATATTAGTTAAAAACCTTACAGATAAACAGAAGAATGAATTCATGAAGACGATAGAACTTCAGGTAGTTAAGAAAGTAAAATATTTAGGAATCTATTTAGCAGCAAGATGTGTAACAATTAAAGAAGATAACTATACAAAGCTAAAGCAACAAATTAAACTGGATTTGGAGAAATGGAAGAATGTACAACTATCAATGTTAGGAAGAATAGCTACTGTAAAAATGAACATTCTTCCAAAATTGCTCTTTTTGTTTCAAACAATTCCTAAAAAATTAGAAAAAATACTTTGAGGGGCTAACTAAAATGATTTTGAAATATATATGGCAAGGGAAAAGAGCAAGAATAAGACTGAAAATGCTACAAGAATCTAAAGAAAATGGGGGTTTTCGGTTGCCAGACTGGAAGTTTTACTACAGACTTCTGCACTTACATGGGTGAGAGAGTGGATAAATTTGAGGCATAGAAGGTTATTACTGGAGGGACATGAACTTCAGTTGGAATGGCATGCCATTCTGTGGTATGGAAAAAATAGAATACACAGATACTTTCAAAGACACTATGTAGGAAACACTCTACTTTTAATATGGGAAAAAGTCAAAGCAAAAAACTACCATATTTTTCAGAGTATAAGATGCACCTTTTTCCCCCAAAAAAGAAGGTGAAAATCTGGATGTGTCTTATACTCCGAATGTAGCCCCGCCCAGCTTCTCAAACAGAGGTTTCAGAGACTCAAAAAAGCATCAGAAATGAGGCGTCAGAAAAGAAGCCCCCAAACAGAGCTTCAGAGGCTTTTTTTCACCTCTGGGAACAGCTGATTGGGTGTATTCCGGGAGGCCAATCCACCTGCCAATCAGCTTTTTTCTTATTTTCCTCCCCAAAAACTAAGGTGCGTCTTATACTCCAGTGCGTTTTATACTCTGAAAAATACAGTATATGAAAATACCAGTCTGGCTTTCCACAATGGAAGCACTTACATATCCAAAGCAGTGGTGGGTTTTTACCAGTTTGCTCCAGTTCAGGCGAACCAGTAGCGGTGGCGGTGAGAGGTTCCACCAACCCGCCCAGACATCATCACGGTTGCTCTACGCACGTGCAGAAGGTTCTGCACATGCACAGAAGCACCGTGCACGTACGCGCGCTCACAGTTCCAAAATGGTAGCGAAGGTAAGTGAAACCCGCTACTGATCCAAAGGTTCATCAGGTTAAATAGTTTATGTCAACTCATGAAACGGAGAACATGATGAAGGATAAATGAACAAATAAGACAAGTTAGACTCCAAGCTTTGTTCTGCTACACTGACATAGGATATAACGTTCTGGAAAGGCAAGCATATTGGAGTTGAACTAACTTCAGGAGTACTAAAAATAGTGCACTTTTCCTCTTTGTTTGGGGAGAATGTAGTGACATACAGCCATGTTGAACTGTGCTAGAGCCACAGAGAAAACTAGCTCACTTCTGGAACTGCCTTTCTTGTTGCAGTTGGGCATGTTGGAGGATCAAGAATCTACGTATGTCTATGACCTCATGGCAACAGTTGTACATATTCTGGATTCCCGGACTGGGGGCAGCCTTGTGGGGCATATCAAAGTTGGAGAGACCTACCATCAAAGAAAGGAGGTGAGCCTTTTAATAAAAAGCAGAGCGTCTCGATCTTTCTTTTGGCTCTGTAACGATCAATTCCTATTAAGCGGAAGGGGGTTAAATGTTTGAGTTAATTGCACCTGCTTGTAAGATATGATTGCAATGCCTGTGATTGTAGATGTTCACTGATTGAACGTCTTTGTATTTAACGCATCATAACTTTCTTTTTTTTTTAAAAAAGGGTGTCACACACCAGCAGTGGTATCTTTTTAATGACTTTCTCATTGAACCTGTGGATAAGGTAAGGATATTATGATGATTTATATTCTGTTCTCTTGCTTTCTTACATACAACATAAATAGAAATGAATATTTAGTATGACATTATTCATTTTCTATGCTTTTTTTTGAAACTAGATAGTGTGGAATTTTATAGAGAGTTTTGGCATAAAATGGAAATCAGAACTGAATAGATTTGAAAGAGCATATCTTTAGAAAGTAGCTTTACATAGATTGGAGTGTTTCAAGACATATTTCCATGCTAATGAGAATTGATATTTGTTTTAAAGCTTCTGTGAATCTCTGTTTTATTGAATGGCCTAGCTGAGGCATCCTGGGCTACTTTTTTTTCCTGCAAACAATATTAAGTTGTACACTAAAGATGGTACGTGAAGTGTCTTTTATAGTCAAGTGGACATAAAACAACTTATTTTATTTGGAGACATGTAATGTTACTACAGAACATACTTATAAGGCATATTTTTAGTAATGTATATGCCTTGTGCCAGGAAATATGCACCAAGATGCTGTGCTTTGCCCCCACTGAGAAATTTGAGATCTTGTCTTTAGGATCTTAGAATTTACAACCTAGCCAGGGTTTCCCTGAACTGTTTCAGGGATAAACTGGATAAACAAATGTGGGTATTGATTCATCCAAGTCACAATTTGTATCCATGCTGAAACTTCCGTGACATTCTGCATTCAAGTTTAAAGAAATTTAGTCAGCACAGACATGCACAATTTTAAGTCAACATTTCTTATTTTGGACTATTCCCCCCGCTTCCTCCCCCCCCCCCCCGTTTTAATTAAAAACAGGTCCAGACAGCTTCCAGAATTCATTTCTGATCTGTCTGTTCTCCTACTTCAGTCTGTCTGATTTTTCCTGTCTGCCTTTGGATTTACAGTGTGAGGCTGTACAATTTGACATGACCTGGAAAGTGCCCGCGATCCTTTATTATGTCCGGAGGAACCTCCACTCCAAGTTCAATTTACACAGTGAGTGCATGTGCACATACAAATGCACTTACAAAAGTAGCAAGAAATTAGGAGTTGCTATTTCTTAAAACCTGACAACCAGATTCAGCCATGATGATAACCTTTAGTCTCTTATAACCCAGGTATAACCCAGTAATATTAGGGCAGGAGCTATAACGTCCCTCTACATATGTAAGTATGTAAGAAGGATGACTGCAGGAATTCCTAAACAAGTACTAGGTGATTGTCGTATTTTAACTTATTGTAATGACATAGAGGTAGTCCTCGACGTATGACTATAATGGAGCCTGCCCATTGTGGTCCTAAATCGTGATGGTTATAAAACAGGCCACTTACATGACCAAGCCAATTTTATTATTATTATTATTATTATTTTGCAATGGTTGTAAAGCAAACCAGTTGTTCACTATAGGCCAGTTTTGCTGAAAACCAGAAGTAAAAACCAGCAAAAATATCATAAAATGCAGTCACATGACTGGGATGCCACAAACAGCCATAAATGTGGGCCAGTTGCTGAGACCACAAAGTCGTCTGATGTATGTGTGTGTATGTATGTCTGTTGTAACTTTGGAACTAGGTCATAAGTACCCGCAGGGAGGTCTGTCGCAAATTTGAACAATCACTAAACAACCAGTCATAAGTTGAGGACTACCTGTACTGAAATCTTTGTTTAGGAACTCCAGGAGCTAGCCCCCTTACTATACAGCTACATATAGAAAGAGATGTTATTGAGTAACTAGCTTTGAATGTTGTATAATAGGAATAGAGTGTAATTCAAGTGTATGTCATTCCACCATGAGCCCAGTTCATAGATCCCAGTAAGCTACAGTGGTTAGTGAGCATACTGAGACCAAATAATATGTTTTTTAAAAAATGTGTTTTATATACCAATTAGGTATAGGAAAAAAGTTTTGTTCGTCCAGAATAAGCAAAAGCATAACTATGATTTAATTTAAGCTTGTTTCTCTGGGCCCCCTCATTCTCCTGCCTGAAGAAAATTGCTTTTCATACAACAAAAACAATAATAATACCCCAAATGGATAATTCACTTGACATGATGCTCAGTTTGAAAAGCCAGAGATTATATTCAGGTTAATCAAGCCATAGGGCTTAGTTGGGACATTAGACTGCCAATTGGAATGGCAGAGGGTCCTACCTGCCTTACATAGCACAGTGAAATCTCCTTATCAAGCAAAGCAGATAAACTTTCCTTCCTGCTTCCGCACAAAGATAGCTCTGCCCATTTAACAAGTGGGGTATATTAACAAGTAGGGTATATTAACAAGTGGGGTATATTAACAAATGGGGTATAGCTTAGCCTTCAGACAGTTCATTTTTCTTATATCCTCACTTGGTTGTTTTTCAGGAACCTATTTTGTACATATTCAGCACATGCACATGAAACCTTCAGTGACCTAGGAGGGGAGGAAAGTTTCTATCCTTCTTGGAGTGACCTGTGTTCTCATGTTGAACAACCCCAATTTCCTCACTTTCAGCCTTCCTTACAATCATTTGGCACCCACTCCTTGGTCTTTTCCTTAATTGCCTTTAATGGCCAAATGGAAATTCCAGCAAGAAGCATCATATAATAGTGTTGTACAGCCGGGAGGAGAAATAGGCTTGCCCTTCTTCAGAGTCAGTGAGTGTGAGGATGGAATTTTTGAGAGGTGGTCATAAGTTAACACCACAAAGATTGAGACAACAAAGTAAATATGTTTTGCAAGGAAATGCGGTACTCTCAAGAGGAAGTAAAACAAACTGAGAAATCATCATGAGATGAA
The DNA here is from genome assembly GCF_028640845.1 of Ahaetulla prasina. Classification (NCBI taxonomy): domain Eukaryota; kingdom Metazoa; phylum Chordata; class Lepidosauria; order Squamata; family Colubridae; genus Ahaetulla; species Ahaetulla prasina. Next base: position 156,410,177 of record NC_080540.1, read on the forward strand.
AAGGCCCATCAGCATAGACAACAGAGGTCGCGTCAAGGATTGAAAACATTGCTAGCCAAAGTATTTTTGTTGTGCTGTGAAATAGAAATTGTTGGAAGATATTTAGATGAATGCTGAAGCAGCTATGCAGCTGTTTTTCCACATAAACCAGCATGTCCAGATATTTTCTGCAAGGCAGCTGGTCACTTTTTGAGTGTTCTCCATCTTAATTTTAATGTATTTTGAATTGAATTGGCTGTGAATGGATATTATGGATTCCTGAAACAAGAACACACGTTCTTGTGTGCCATCTAAAATCTATTTGAAATCTATTTGGCATGTTTCTAGAACTGTGTCAACTGATGTGAGTAGCTTCAGGATTGAGTCACCCTTGTTATGGATCTGTCTTCCTAAAATAAAAATCCTTGTTTTAAATTCCGCTGTTCAGTTCTTCTAAAGAAGTCAGTTCTATGACACTAGAGATTTCCTTTTAAGGCCCATTAGGTTTTGAGTGATCCACCGATTCTTAGAAAATAGTATCATCCGTATGAAGTTGTGCTCTTGAGGTTTTCTCTGGGGCATCCCCTGACCAAGATGGGATTTCCCTTTTTGTTTGGTTTTTCTGTAAACCGAGTGTAATCTCTGAGTGAGTCAACTGTGATCAAATTTCATTTTCTTTTTCAAGTCAAGAACCCGATTGAAGCCAGTGTGTTGCTTGCTGAGGCTTCCCTTGCTCGCAAACAGCGCAAATGTCATGCCACTTTCATCCCCCTCATGCTGAGCGAAATGCCACAGGTTGGAGACTTGGTGGGATTGGATGCTGAGTTTGTGACCCTCAATGAGGTAGGCATCACACATTAGGACAAGAGACAAGATTTCGATCACAGGCAGTATCTATTCACCCTTTCATCATCTGCGATAGGAGGAAGCTGAGCTTCGCAGCGACGGAACCAAATCCACGATCAAACCCAGTCAGATGTCAGTGGCCAGGATCACGTGTGTCCGGGGCCAGGGTCCCAATGAGGGTGTTCCTTTCATTGATGATTACATTTCCACACAAGAACAGGTATGCAACTTCAAAACATATTCCATGGTTTTAAGACCGTGCAAAACAGGGAATAGAGATCTGGAGGAATGATGTTCCACAGAGAAGGAGCCCGGATAGAAAAAGACTTCATGGGACCTGACTGTGGAGAGTTGAGACCTCAAATAACCTGGTTCCATGCCATGAAGGGCTTTATAGGTCATCACCAGCATCTTGAATTGCACCTGGAAGTAGACTGGCAACCAGTGCAGCCCACAGAGCAGAGGTGCGTGACCAAGATATGAGAGACCCCGAGAAGGGCTTCCTGGTCCAGGACCAGGCACACAACACATAGTATGTGCAAAGGCACTTAGGGGCATGGCTATCACTTGTTCCTTGAACAGGAGGAGAAAACCGCCCCAAAATTGCACACAGGTTCTTTTTTGGGGTAGCACAACCCCACCTAAAACAAAAAGTGGAAAGTCTCAAGAACACCCAAAGTCACTTAGTCTTGCTATGGTTGAGATGAAGCTTGTTATTTCTGTTTTGCTTTGTTTTTTATACTTGTTTTCTAACATATTCATAGGAATATGTCTTCCTTTTTTCCTATCGGGTAATATATGTTTTTGAATGGGAAGTAGATCCACTCAGTGGCCTGGAAGATGGGAAGGAACAGGAAGACCCTTCAATACATAATGATTCCATTTTCTTTGTCCTTGTAGGTGGTGGATTATCTTACTCAGTACTCGGGAATAAAGCCAGGAGATCTGGATGCCAAAATTTCATCCAAACACCTCACAACCCTCAAATCCACCTATTTAAAGCTACGCTTCCTTATAGATGTTGGAGTCAAGTTTGTGGGCCATGGATTGCAAAAAGACTTCCGGGTTATCAATATCATGGTGACTGTCTCATTATAAAATTTTGATAGATCTCTCTCTCTCTCTCTCCCCCTCCCTTCCTCCCTCCCTCTCTCTCATTCACAGGTAAAATTCTCATAGTGAGTGAGAATAGAGTATGTGTAAAAAAGGTATAGTAACAGAGATGTAACTGAACATGAGTGATATGTGTGAATGACTTAATACCTTAAATTAGATTCCCTGACTCAAATTGTTTTTCCAGTTCTGTAATTCTGTAGGCATTTCCACATAGTCACTTATCTTGTGCCTGGAATTATTTGTTTAATTTATATGGCCACCCAACCCACCACCGCAACCCTGGACAGTCAACAACAATGAAACAATAAAAACAACAACACAATTCATCATTGGCAGCTTATGTGAAAATCAATGAAACAATAATGGGAGGAGTAGGTTGGAAATTGCACAACTTGGGCCAAGATCCACTGGAAAGAAATGGTATTCTCTGCACTTCCGGGGGTGGGCGCAAAATATTTTACAGCATTTCCTGTAGTAGAGTAAGAGATGACCCAAGTGAGTTTGGCTTCTCAGGTCCCCCAGTGCTTGGGGATTCACCAGATAGGATGATCAGTGCAGGCCTCATGTGTGAAAAGGTTGTAGTGGAATGTGTGTGAGAGAGAGAAAAGACAGCACACGTAGGGAAGGGAGCAAGGCTCTAGGATTACTGATATACTAATAATACTTTTAACTTTTAACTAGGCACAACAGTACATCACAGGGTAAAACCTTTTGAACCAAAGTACACCATGTGGGCTAATTTAGAATATGTGTCCAAATTCCAGGACCCAGGGAATTGAAATCAGGCCAATTTCATAAAACATTTTATGACAAAAATTATCATAAAGTGTTTCATGACATATTACAAAAAGTCACAAAACACGTTGTCAACTAGTAATGTTTGACTGTCCTATACATTTCAACATGGACTACTTTCAAGGCAGATGCACCTCTGAATATCTTCCTGACTTTTTAAGAACTCTTCAACTACAGTAGAAGCTCTACCACTGTTGAAGTCACTGAGGAATCTAAAATAATTGTTTGCAGACATGTCTCATTTTCACAGCCTATCTTTGAATATTGTTAGCTTTCTCTCCCAAAAGTGTTTTTTCAAAAGGCAATTGGACTTTCTGGTTTTTCTTTGAAGATATTTCACTTCTCATCCAAGAAGCTTCTTAGAGCTGAAGGAGCTTCTGCCTGGGTCAGCTCCTGAGCCACTCAGAAATTGCAATCAGACTCTACTTTTAATATGGAAAGCAAATATTATTAAATACATCAGGAGTAATCAAAGACATTCAGCTAATTTGCTTTAGCACTTAAACTTATATACCACTTCACAGTGCTTTACAGCCCTCTCTAAATGGTTTACAGAGTCAGCATATTGCCCCCAACAATCTGGGTCCTCGTTTTACCCACCTCGGAAGGATGGAAGGCTGAGTCAACCTTGAGCCTGGTGAGATTTGATCTACCAAACTGCTAGCAGCTGGTGATCAGCAGAAGTAGCATGCAGTACTGTACTCTAACCAATCCGCCACCGCAGCTCAGTTATATTAATTACCAGATTTAGTTGTTTGTCTTACTTCCTTATCTCCCTTGGAGCAAGTGGACCTTAGGCAAAGTCTGGTTGTGATCTAAGGTTAGAAGGTCGTGTAGACTGAGATCTCTTTGGGGAATGATTATGTGGTTGTGTGCTAAAAGGCTATACCTGCCTCTTACAGGTTCCCAGAGATCAAGTAATCGACACAGTATATTTGTTCCACATGCCCAGGAAGAGGATGATCTCCCTGCGCTTCCTTGCCTGGTATTTTTTGGGTCAGTAAAATAATCCTGCGGCAGTGTTAAACTGCGCCCCTCTTCCAGTCAGCCAAGCCACCCTCCATGAAAGAATAATATAGTTGCTAAAAAATTCCTCAGGTACAGTTCTCAGGAAGACAATATTGATGATAATGTGCAGGAACTGATATCTAAGCAAAATGCAGAATAAGGAGATAACAACTTGGAAACTGCTCAGGCAGACGCCTCCCTAATTCAGTGAACTTTAAAACGGAGGAGGAGGAGGTGCCGCACAACAGACTTGCACAGTTTTGTTATTAAAGCCCAAATAAAGCAATAAAAATAGTTTTATGTCTTCCCGTGAAGTTGATTTCCTGGTCCTGTGTAGTACCTAGTAAGGCTGACTGCCCTCATGAGTTTGACAGTTTCTCAAACCCTGCATTGTAACTGAGAATTTGGTTATAGGGAATGGGGGATAGGGAAGGCCTTCCAGATTAGATTAATATTAAACTCTGTCAGTTGAGTTCATTTTCAACCCTGACAAAAATAAATCCTTGTCGCTAACTTTAGCCTAAAGAGATTTCCTCTTTTCTTGAACCGAAGGAAGTAGGCAAGACAACATTGGCTATGTGTTGGATTTTTCTCTTTTTTTTCTTTTGCGTAGACCTGAAAATTCAAGGAGAGACTCATGACAGCATTGAAGATGCGCGAACGGCACTTCAGCTGTACCGGAAATACATGGAACTGAGCACTGGAGGCTTGGAACCTGAGGAGTTCCGGAAGGTGCTGAAGAGCCTCTACGAAAAAGGGAGAAAAATGGATTGGAAGGTCCCTGAACCTGATGGTCAGAGCAGCCCCAAGAGTAAGTTTCTGTTGCTTGGCTTGCTGAGTGTTAGCATTCAGATAAATGGAAGATTCTGTATCTTGAGAGGAAAAAAATCAAACTCATTGATAAAGGACTGAGGAGACAAGGCTTACCAAAAGTGCTTTGAGAGAAAGTGTCGGCTGAATGTGAGCAAGCAATGGGATACCAGGGGTGAAATTCACTTACCTCGCCTACCGGTTTGTAAATGTGCACCCGCCATCATCTGCACAGGCACAAAACCTTCTGCACTTGTGTGCAGAGGCTTAAAATTGTCACAAAAAAGCGACGTCATGACGTCCGCGTGGGTAGGCGGAGCCTCCCACAGCCGCCGCTACCGATTCTCCCGAGTCGAATAGAACCGGCTGAATTTCAGCCCTGATACAGCTCCTTAAAAAGCCAGGCCAATCTTGGCCTGGATTAATGGAAACATGTCCAGATTATGGAAAATAATATTTCATAGAGAAACTGCAGTGAAAGGCTACCAGAATGAAATGTAATAAGTAATAAATAGTAAGCCATACAGAGTTACCACACGGTAAGGTGGGTGGCAATTAACTGTAACAAATATACAATAAAAATAAAATAAAATAAAATGACCTGGAAATCAAGTCCCATATAGAAGAAGGGAAGGAGTGGCCATCTTTTCACAATAGGAGAAGAGACTTTGCAAGCAGATGTGTGGACAGCTAAATGCTGTAATGTGCAAAAGAGTATAAGCCCATTTCTTTGCCAAAGTTGAGATTGGAATGAGAACTAACAAACTAAAATGAAAAGAAATTAGATTTAGGCTGAATATGAGGAGGAAATACCTCATAATAAGAGTTGTTAATCAATGGGACTGTCTAGACCAGGGGTCTCCAACCTTAGTAACTTTAAGCCTGGAGGACTTCAACTCCCAGAATGCCCCAGCCTGCTTTGCTTTGCTTTGCTGGCTGGGGCATTCTGGGAGTTGAAGTCCGCCAGGCTTAAAGTTGCCAAGGCTGGAGACCCCTGGTCTAGACTCTAGACCTTGATAGTGAGATGGTTCCCTGTTTCGTTAGGAGATTCCTGCTGTAAACATGGACTTAAGACAGATGAGCTGCAAGGATCTCCCAATTCAGTGGTTCATTTCAATGGTTCTGTATAAAGATTCTACAAGATTTACAAATGCTTGTAACCACAAGCAGGAGAGTGCATTTTGGCATACAGTAGAACCTCTTGTCATGAACGCTTCTGACCACGACTAAATCGGAGTCCGACCAAAAAATTCACAATTTTTTTTTCCCGTGGCCAATTTCCCTTTCCACACCATTTTTTTTCGTAAGCGCCAAATTTCCAAAATTACATTCGTGTCACAACCAAATCGGTTTGTGATCAAAGTTATGGAATGAATTTTGGTCGTGACCAGAGGTTCTACTGTACCTCTATTAGCTGTGTTTCAAGTGTGATGGCTACAAATATATGCCTTCGTACCTGCCTTTGAACCTATAAAAGTGTGTATTTTCATACAGAATATTTAAATACATGGATAGTGATTGTATTTATGCCTTCAGTTAGAAAGACCAAGCCTCCAGTCCTTCTAATTTCACCTGCAGAGCAGAAGTTGCTCAAAAGATCCTGGAAATTAAAATCTTACAGAGAGTTTGCTTTGCAACAAAGACAAAAAGATGTATTGTTTCCCTGAAAGGCTTCTTAGGCTAACTTTATGCAGATATGAAGCCCTTAATTTGGCCTGCAGGCTGCATGTTGTCTGCTTCCTTTCCAATTTGGGAGGTTTTAAGGAGCAAGATATCATAGGTGCCCTCCTTCCCCTTCCAAAAGTAACTGATTCTGCCTGGTTTGGGGAGCATGCAGCTTGTCCTCCATATACCAAAGGACATCGTACATCTGTACCTTAAGCTTATTACAATCTTCCAGCAGAGACTGTTGGCTTTGGGCTTGGTTTCCTTTTGCCCATATTCTGATATCTGGTCCTGGGATGTGACTTTAAATCCTCTCTTAGGTGTAGCCTTGCTTGTTATGGTTTCTCCATAATTCACAGGACTGTGCTGTCTTTCTTCGGCAGGTGCTGCAGTCTTCTCAAGTGTGTTGTCTCTCTGATTCACGCAACCTTATGATTCCCAATGTCCCTTGAAAAGAGGACCCTTCCAAGTCTGCTCCCCAGAATATGGATATCAACGGACTGAAAGATAGTGTGGGTGTATAAGGCAGGAAGGCACTATAATTAATGCATGGTCAACATGAATTCTTTTGGGTTTGCCAATAAGTCTCTTGGATCTCAGGTCACATTTTAAACAACCATGGCCAAGAGAGTACATGAAACAGTTTTGGTGCAGGCCACAGAGGATCACACTTCCTTTCAGAGACTACGTGCATTCACAGAGTAGATACACGGTGCAGCATCTGTTAAATGTTTAGGGATTAGGCTGTTCTTGATCAAAAGATGGTGAGAAGCAACTGATGAAGTGTTTCAAGATTCTTTCTACAGGTGTCAACGTTGTTAGTAGAGCTTGCAGGAGGCACCTGTGCTCTCGTCTAGCTGGGAGTTGCTCCTAAAAAATATCCAGAGCTGGACTCTTACTGTCATGGAAGTTTCATGGCTTTTAATCTTTTCTGTATGTAAATTGTTATCAAGGTTACATAAAGACTCTATAAAAATGTTGGTGCTTCTAATGCTATTTTGGAATCCAGCCTTTTGTTTGCTTTTTGTCCTGTTAATTCACAGTCATCCCATGTTGTTTCATCATCTTGTTAAGCATAATCAGAGTAGCATTAATGTATATCCCAGTTTTAATTCAGTGGAATTGGACCTGCAGGTGGACAAGTCACCCGAGTAAGGTTTTATTAGATAATCTTACATCAAGGTTGATCAACCCCTTTTATACAACCTAAACTTTAGAAGAATGAAGTTTATGCGAATCTATAACAGCATGATTGACAACTGTAATGTTTTGCCAGAGCAAAAAAACATTTTTTATGTCAGGAATATCAAATAAAATTTAAAAATGGTTTAAAAATAAAAGTATGGTAAACACCAACTAAGCTTTCAGCAACCTAAAAAACTATCCATTCTCAGGAAGAATATCCTCTAGAAGATAACCAAACATTTCATCTAGCCAAATGGGTAATTTGGAGAAGAAGCTGGATGGTAATGTAAAATTCAAAAATTATAGCTGATGTTTATCCTACAGAAAAGTTTGTACCCCAATCTCCTTCATCTTTCAGCAGTTTTTGATGCCCCGGCTTCAAGGTTTAGGAGCAAAAGGCCCCGTGTTCCATTGGTTTTCCTTCTTCCTCTGGGGCCAGTCCCAATCAGTGAGGGGTGGAGATCTAGCCTAAAAGCCTTCCTTTGTGGGTCCCTCAGGCCTGTTTTCTCTCCTCATTTATCATCTACATGAAGCTACTCGGGTGAAATGCTCTTGGTTCGGACCGGATCGGCCAATCCAGTAGCGATGGCGGTGTGGTTCAGAGAACCACTAGCAAAAATCCCTGGCACATGCCCACCCAGTCGCCCGGTCGCCTGCTGCTTCTTTTAAAAAAATGCGTTTAAAAGGTAAAGAAAAAAAGGTTCTGACGATCACAGCTGAGCCATGTGATCAGAGCCTTTTTTTTTTACTTTTAAAAGCATATTTTACAACCTATTTGGCAGAATAGGTTGTTAAAAAAATACTTTTAAAAGTAAAAAAAAAAAAGATCGCGGGCCACAACTGATCACCTACCCCCGCGCTGTTCTACTTTCCCCATGCCTCCTTTTGGCATGCACTCCTTTTGCCTCCTTTTGGCATGCTCCACAGCACACATGCACAGGCAGCAAACTAGCAGTAAGCCGGTTCAGATTTCACCACTGAACTTCAATATGGGATCAGGCATCATCAGCATGCTAGTGATACTTAATAACACATCCCCACACTACTGTATTCAAGTGATGCTATCAAGTTCTTTGTCCAGGTCTGGAAGTGGTTAGGATCTGGATGGAAAAGATCAGACTTGGGCATAACCTATTGAGCATCAGAGAGCCTGCATGTGCCTCTTCCGAACATTGTCTTGTTTCCCAGGACTTAAGGGACATTTTAGCCCTCTTTTTAACCACTAAACCAATGGTTCTTGGTTGTTTTCCTTAAAGTCATCTCCCAGATTCCATACACAACCCAAGGAAGACTGAGTGGCTGTAAATTTGAAGGTTCATCTGCTTTGAGTTCTGGATGGGTTTATCCTCTCCCAGATAGAATTGGTGCAAAATTTAAAGGTTTTCCTCTTTGCTCCTGCCGGAAGAAGAGATGGCAGCCATTCATCTTGTGATTATTGCCTTTTTAAAAAAAAGAAAATGCAAGGAATCTAATATGCATCTGCTTAGTCATTTAAAAAGGATCTCTGCTTTTTGATACATGAAGCAGCAGTGGCCAGCTAGTTGAAATCCATTTAGCTGTCATAATTCCTTTCATCATAATAGTCATTTCCAGAACAATCAAATGACTTCTCTCTGTCTTTTTAGTAATTTCTTTCCTGCCTAATTTATTTTCATAAATTAATAGCATACAAGAAAGAGTTAGCATATTTGGCATCCTTATTGCTCAATTGCATATCTATAATTAGCAGTACCAAGCCCCCAAGCTAATTGATTGAGAAACCCAAAGAAACATTCCCCTTAAAAAAAATTTGAGTCAGGGCAAGGAAGCGTAGGGAGATCATCCTCTTCCTGGGCATGTGGAACAAGTATACTGTGTCGATTACTTGATCTCAGGGAACCTGTAAGAGGCAGGTATAGCCCTTTTAGCACACAACCACATAATCATTCCCCAAAGAGATCTCAGTCTACAAGACCTAACCTTAGATCACAACCAGACTTTGCCTAAGGTCCACTTGCTCCAAGGGAGATAAGGAAGCAAGACAAACAACTAAATCTGGTAATTAATATAACTGAGCTGCGGTGGTGGAGTAGTTAGAGTGCAGTACTGCAGGCTACTTCTGCTGATCACCGGCTGCCAGCAGTTTGGCAGATCGAATCTCACCAGGCTCAAGGTTGACTCAGCCTTCCATCCTTCCGAGGTTGGTAAAATGAGGACCCAGATTGTTGGGGAAAATATGCTGACTCTAAATTACTTAGAGAGGGATGTAAAGTACTGTGAAGTGGTATATAAGTCTAAGTGCTATTGCTATTAGAACTTTCAATCGTTCCCGTCCCACTCACCTTTTGAGAAGTAAATCTTGCAATCAGTAATCACATTATTTTCTTTATTAAAAAGAAAAAAAAATCTGTTTCCACTATCATAAGATACAAGTATTTAGAAGTGAAGGAACTCGAGTATAGATCAAGAGAAGCTTGACTGAAATAAAAGCAATGATGCCCCAAGTAGACCAGAAAAGGTATCTACTACAGTTCTGTGTCAAAGGCTGGACTAGAAAGTTCCAAATTAATACCGAAATTCCAAGTTCCTAATATAATATTCATCATGCACAGGTGGAAGAAGCTGATGTCCAGGATAGGAAACATCCAGTATCCTAATTTAGTGAAATGTGGTTATGAATGCATAGAAAAAACCCCCAATTTTAATTTAGTTTATAATTCCACACACATACACCCCAATTCTTATAGAGAACAGAAAATCTGCAAATGCAGTGGCCTGCTTCAAGTATTTCCTGGAAATTCCTTCTCAAAAATGTGCTTTAATCAGAGGTTCTCGACTGACATGGATTTGACAAGTTTTTACAGTGGACTAGTGCTATGTCCACTGAGTTCAGGGGCACATCGAATACGTTGGCACATATTGGTATTGCCTTTTTCCATGGAGTTTTTAGAATGCAGGAAACCCTGCAAACACTGGGTCAGTGATAACTTACCATACATCTTTTAAACCATGGGTGTCCAAACTTGACAACTTTAAGACTTGTGGACTTAAGCAAAGCTGGCTGAGGAATTCTGGGAATTAAAGTCCACAAGTCTTAAAGTTGCCATGTTTGGACACCCATGGTTTAAACCCTTGAGATTGTCCGCTCAGTCTCTTGTTGCATCTCCAAGTAGAGATGGGAAAGTCTACTCTGAAACTTTGGAGGGGGGGTGGTGGAAAATCTGCACAGTTGCCATTTCAGATGTTGAACTGCAACTCCAGTAGCTCCAGAAAGTATTGCCAGCAGTCAGGAATGATACAGCTATAATCCAACACCAGGTCAGCCAAAGGTAGATGGTGAAAAATTAGGGGGTCCAAAGTTCTGTGTCCATATAAGGCAGCCCCGCATTATTTTTAGCCTGTGTTTTTTTTTCATATATATGTTACCACCAATTTTTCATTACTGGCTCATGATAATTTTTACAGATGTTCCAATGAATCATTTTAGCAACTGTGTTATGTTGTTTATAATCAATTTGTGTAATCTTTTTGCATGAATTGAGTATGTAGTTTACTGTTTCTTCTACTTTGCATAAACTGGTCTTTGAATTGTTTGGCAATTTTTCAATTCTGACCTTGATTGTACTCATTTGAATTGCTTGTTTTTGCAAACCTAAATTCAATCCTTCAGCAATGTGGCTCCATGGCTAAGACACTGAGCTTGTCAATCAGAAAGGTTGGCAGTTCAGCAGTTCGAATCCCTAGTACAGGTCTCCTGCGTGAGCAAGGGGTTGGACTAGATGATCTCCAAGGTTCCTTCCAACTCTGTTACTGTTGTTTCAGTTTTTACACAGGAGAAACAGAGCTGCCCTCCCAGTTGCACTCAACTGTAATATAAATAAGCCCAGCAACCCTTTTTTCTTGGCTAGGTCCCCATGACATTACATTCATCTCATTCAAAGCCTGAAAGTGACATTTCTGCAAGTCATGTGTTGAGGTAGGGGTTCCCCCTTTAACCAATTGGTAGATTGATAAAATGCTTCATTATTCTTCACATTAGAAGCCAAGAGCCAGAGGGACCAAAGCAGGGGTGAAATGTTCCCGGTTTGGACCGGATCACCCGATCCGGTAGCAATGGTGGCGGGTGGTTCAGAGAACCGGTAGCAAAAATCCCTGCCCCCCCCCTGCCCAGCTGAGTCGCGCAATCATCAGAGGTTGGGGTTTTTTTTTACTTTTATAAGCATTTTTTCTTCGGCCCAAAAAATGCTTTTAAAAGTTTTAAAAAAAAGCCTCTGATGATCGTGTGGCTCAGCTGGGATCGTCAGAGGAGCCTTTTAAAAGCATTTTTTTACAACCTCTTCGACCGAAGAGATTGTAGAAAAAATGCTTTTAAAAGTAAAAAAAAAAAAGTTGGCCACGCCCACCCAGTCACATTACCACCACCACCACCAAACCACACCCACAGAACCGGTAGTAACAAATTTTACATTTCACCCCTGGACCAAAGATTGGTACAGGTAGTTCTCAACTTACAACCATTCAAAGTTACAACTGCACTGAAAAAAGTACTTAAAACTAGTCCTCACAATTACTGCCAGTTGTTATGTGATCAAAATTCAGGCACTTTGCAACTGGTATGAATTTACAATAGTTGCAGCATCCCAGGATAATGTGATCACCATTTACGAACCTTCCCAGGGGGCTTCTGATGAGTAAAGTCAGTGGGGGAAAGCCTAATTCACGGGTCTCTGAGGAGGAATGCCAGCAGATAGCCCGAATCTGCAAAAGTGAAGTCAGGAAAGCCAAGGCCCAGAACGAACAAAGACTTGCAACACAAGTCTGTTGGAAGGAAAAGCCATCCGATTCCGTTCCAAGCTGGGAGAAAGAGACTGGAAACATGGAGGCTGATGGGAAAGAAAGGTTTATCGATGAAGCGGAACAACCAAGCACATGGGATTCTGGGCAGCTGACAAAATGGTTGAATGAGTGGATGGATCTTTATAGGTTTCTGTGACTTTGAAGTTTGGACTGCTCTTGGGGTGGTGCAATGAAGGGGCTTGTGTTCTGAAAGGCTGCTGGGCAATTCCTATTGTGGGGAATGGCTTTTCTCCTTTGTTGGATCTTCGATGAGGGGCTGCTTTCTAATTCTACCATTCTGCCTTTGTTAGCTGGAGTTTCAAAATTTCCTGTCTTGAATGGATTACCAAATCTGCATTTCTAAAAGCTGGCCGCCTCAGTTTCTGCTTGGGGGCAGGGAGACTGGTACTGGTTGCTGTCTCCCTTAAGATTTTTTTTTAATTTCTCCGTTAGGGGAAATATATTATCCTGCCTTTTTAATATTTCTCAAAATATTTCATTCTTCTGGGAAGGGGCTTCCCATAAGTCAAAGATAATTTTTAAAAAGTTTCTTTCAATATGTAAATAACAAGAAAAAAGTCAAGGAAATGGTAGGTGCACTTAAGAGAGAAGATGGCAAGGAAGTAACAGGCAGCAGAGAGAAAGCAGAGCTGTTTAACTCAGTCAGTCACCCAATTGACTTTATGCTAAGGTAGGACTAGAACTCACTGTCTCCCAGTTTCTAGCCTGGTGCCTTAACCCACTGGCTCTCTAGGAGAAGTACTGTTGAAGCTCATTCTGGGGTTTGCTCCCCATTTTGTCTGCTGATGTCCCGATGGATGCAAGACTGCAAAATCTGAGAATATATGTGATATATAGAGATCAGTTTTTATGCAAAAAGAAACGATAGCCCAGTCTACCAAAAACGTAACTGTAAAAGACAGACTAGAAATAAAAATTAAAATAAGCAAGAAAATGGATAGAGAACACCCATCTGATCTTGACTGGGAGCTGATGGATTACATCCCAGTTTCTGAAAGAGCTGGCAGATGTTATCTCAGAACCAGTGTATCACATCTTTCAAAAATCCTGGAACACCGGGGAATTACCTGAGGATTGAAAAAAAAGCTGAAGTGGTTCCTATCTTCAAAAAAAAAAGGGGGGGGGGAACAGACCCAGGAAACTACAGATCAGTCAGCCTAATATCGGTACCTGGGAAGATTGTCCCAAACCAAGATGATCCAGTTTCACAAGACCCATTTGACACAAACAAATCTAGTATGTGAATTTTAATTCATTTAAGGATCAATGAGGACTTACAATCTATCCTCCAGATGTTTTGATCTATATCAGGGATGTCAAACTCGCGGCCCACAGGCCAGATGCGTCACGTGCTGGACAACCCTGTTTTAGCAAAGGGGGGAAAATAGTTGCGATACGTCATGTGATGAAAATGTGACCCCCCCTGATCTATAACTACCATTTTTTTGGGCCAGCCATAGTCACTGGCTGAGCTAATTGAGAAAATTACAATTTGGATGGCAGCTGTTGAGGAAAATTGCATAAATATCCCTCATCTCAAGACCAAGTTAGATATTCTGCAAATTACAGCAGTTTGTGTTTCTTCCATTGTCCAACTGCTGTGATTTCTAACTAAGATCCCACCTTTGAAGTGTGTGTTTTCATTTCAAAGTAAATCTATCCGTTAGTAGCAATAGCGGTTTCCTTCCTCGCCTATGATATATATCAGTGATGGCTAACCTTTTCCAGACCGAGTGCCTGAGGCATGCACGTGTGCGCATGAATGCGTGCATGTGTGCCCGGACCCCCAAAATACAATGCGCACCTGGCCCCATCTCCCCACACATGAGTGCATGGCCTCCTACATGCCCCCTGCCCCCCACACATGCGCAAGTGCCTCCCCTGCGTACCCTGCCCACACACATGTGCATGTGCCTCCTCCCGTACACACCCTCCATGTGCACAGCAAAGACGCAAAGACCAGCTGGCTGGTGGGAAGCGCATGCGCATGCGCAGCAGAGTTGAACTGGGACGACAGCTCACGTGCCATCAGAAAGGGCGCTGCATGCCAGACTCTATGGTCTCTTCCCAAAATCCCCAAAGCTTTAACCAAAAACTATCTACTATTGACCTCACCCCATTCCTAAGAGGTCTGTAAGGGCCGTGCATAAGAGCACCAACGTGCCTAATGTTCCCTTTGATTATATCCAATTTCATATAGTTATTACATACTTATGATTATATATATGCTTATAAATCGTATAGTTATTTCATGCTTATGCTTATATATAATGTGACAAATAAAATAAATAAATAAAATAAATGCCACCTCTGGCATGAGTGCCGTAAGCTCTCGGATATATATTATATACAGTACCTTTGGGAGAGGAGATGCTTGTTTTCTGATATAATAATTATTTATTAGCATTCTGAAGTCTTCCAAACCTACTGAGTGTGATTAAGAATAGAATCTTGACCTCATTAGAGCTCAGAAGGATTTTTGTAGAAGTAAAGCTAGTGTGGGAATCAACACTCTTCTCCTTACTGACCACAGGGAGTTTCATTTGCATTTCTGCATGTTTCCCAATACAGGATAACTTAAAGTTACTTCTGAGTAAAGTGAGGTATTTTCTGGAACAAGACAAAAAAAAAAACAGTTCAGGAACTATTGTAAGTTAAGAAGCTATTTTTACTTACGGTCAAAATGGAAAGAAAATAATTTAATTAGATACTAGGCTAAGATGTAACTATAGGGTTAAATTTATTAAATGTTTTTAGAGCTGTAACTTTAGCAATTCTTAGAAATAAGTTTCTGGAAACATTTGGAAAGGTTAGCCAAATAACCCTAACCCTAACTCAAGATCTCTTCTTTCCATATTTCATCTGTAAACAAATAATAAAGCCTCAATGTTTCATTTTAATCAGCAAAAGCCCATTACCAGAAATAACAATATATGCATTATAGCCTTAAACAAATTGATTTCATATTTGTTTTATTTGTTTATCATTTTCTGTAAAGATATAACAAAAAGGTCTCTTCTACCCATATCTCATATCTATATATAAAACTTTAAAACTTTATCATTTAATTAATCAAGAAAAATAATATTAAAATCTACCAGGAACAACATTTTGAAAAGCTTAATCTTTAATCCCTTCAAATAGTGACTTGTAAAATCATTTCTTATCATTTTCTCTTCATCTTCTCTCAGAAACTCCTTCACAAATTTTACATTTTTTTTTCAATTTTAATACCGTAACTTATCACTTTCTCTAAAACATACAACAACAGAAAATCTCCCATTTCCATAACTTGCCTATAAGCAAATGTTTAAAGTCTCATCATTAAGTCCTGGTCATGAAAAAATCATTAAAATGTCAAACAAAAATTACAAATTTGAACAAAGAAAATAAGAAAATCAAAATATGATTGGGCACTCCAGTGCCCTTGAGCACACATGCCCCCTTAAGGGCCTTTTAAATATGGAGTAAGGTCCACAGAAGTTGTTAGAATTAAAAACTGTGAAAGTTAATGGCTGAGACAACTGACTTCGACAATTCTGTTACAAAAATTGAATTGTTCACAATCGAGTTTAGAGCAGTTTATATTAAGTTTAAAGTGATTTTTTGCACGTGTTACATTACAATTAAAGGTCTAAAAGTCATTTACAAGTAAAGCATTACTGTGTACAATCTGGATGCAATACTTAAGTCTGATCGCAAGTGTCACAATTCTAAATTATCCAAACCAAAAATTTCAAGCCTAGTAGCATAAGGTATTCTATTATGGACAAAATAACGCAAGAACTTTTCTTGTAAATACTTCTGAACTTGCTCAGAGGTTTTAATGTCTGATAAAGATTCCAGATAGTTTTAATCTTGATCAAATAAGCCAACTCTCTATTCCTACTTTTGCTTTCAAAAGTCTTGATGCAAAGGGAAAAAAATGAAAAATCCGTTTTTGGGGCATACTTTAAAGAAACAAAATAGTGTCTTAAAAGTTGATTTTTTTTCTTTTTAATCTTTTCTCCGGAAGTCCTTTATAACTACAGTATAACCAGGGGTGAAATGCTCCCGGTTCAGACCGGATTGCCTGATTCTATAGCGATGGGGGTGGGTGGTTCGGAGAACTGGTAGCAAAAATCCCTCCCCCCACCACCCATGCTCAGCTGAGCTGCACAATCATCAGAGGTGTTTTTTTAAAACTTTTAAAAGCATTTTTTCTTCGGCTGAAAAAATGCTTTTAAAAGTAAAAAAAAAAGCTTCCGATGACCACGTGGCTCAGTTGGGATCATCAGAACCCTTTAAAAGCATTTTTTTACAACCTCTTCGGCCAAAGAGATTGTGGAAAAAATGCTTTTAAAAGTAAAAAAAAAAAAGTTGGCCACGCCCACCCAGTCACATTACCACCACCACCACCAAACCACACCCACAGAACCGGTAGTAACAAATTTTACATTTCACCCCTGGACCAAAGATTGGTACAGGTAGTTCTCAACTTACAACCATTCAAAGTTACAACTGCACTGAAAAAAGTACTTAAAACTAGTCCTCACAATTACTGCCAGTTGTTATGTGATCAAAATTCAGGCACTTTGCAACTGGTATGAATTTACAATAGTTGCAGCATCCCAGGATAATGTGATCACCATTTACGAACCTTCCCAGGGGGCTTCTGATGAGTAAAGTCAGTGGGGGAAAGCCTAATTCACGGGTCTCTGAGGAGGAATGCCAGCAGATAGCCCGAATCTGCAAAAGTGAAGTCAGGAAAGCCAAGGCCCAGAACGAACAAAGACTTGCAACACAAGTCTGTTGGAAGGAAAAGCCATCCGATTCCGTTCCAAGCTGGGAGAAAGAGACTGGAAACATGGAGGCTGATGGGAAAGAAAGGTTTATCGATGAAGCGGAACAACCAAGCACATGGGATTCTGGGCAGCTGACAAAATGGTTGAATGAGTGGATGGATCTTTATAGGTTTTTGTGACTTTGAAGTTTGGACTGCTCTTGGGGTGGTGCAATGAAGGGGCTTGTGTTCTGAAAGGCTGCTGGGCAATTCCTATTGTGGCGAATGGCTTTTCTCCTTTGTTGGATCTTCGATGAGGGGCTGCTTTCTAATTCTACCATTCTGCCTTTGTTAGCTGGAGTTTCAAAATTTCCTGTCTTGAATGGATTACCAAATCTGCATTTCTAAAAGCTGGCCGCCTCAGTTTCTGCTTGGGGGCAGGGAGACTGGTACTGGTTGCTGTCTCCCTTAAGATTTTTTTTTAATTTCTCCGTTAGGGGAAATATATTATCCTGCCTTTTTAATATTTCTCAAAATATTTCATTCTTCTGGGAAGGGGCTTCCCATAAGTCAAAGATAATTTTTAAAAAGTTTCTTTCAATATGTAAATAACAAGAAAAAAGTCAAGGAAATGGTAGGTGCACTTAAGAGAGAAGATGGCAAGGAAGTAACAGGCAGCAGAGAGAAAGCAGAGCTGTTTAACTCAGTCAGTCACCCAATTGACTTTATGCTAAGGTAGGACTAGAACTCACTGTCTCCCAGTTTCTAGCCTGGTGCCTTAACCCACTGGCTCTCTAGGAGAAGTACTGTTGAAGCTCATTCTGGGGTTTGCTCCCCATTTTGTCTGCTGATGTCCCGATGGATGCAAGACTGCAAAATCTGAGAATATATGTGATATATAGAGATCAGTTTTTATGCAAAAAGAAACGATAGCCCAGTCTACCAAAAACGTAACTGTAAAAGACAGACTAGAAATAAAAATTAAAATAAGCAAGAAAATGGATAGAGAACACCCATCTGATCTTGACTGGGAGCTGATGGATTACATCCCAGTTTCTGAAAGAGCTGGCAGATGTTATCTCAGAACCAGTGTATCACATCTTTCAAAAATCCTGGAACACCGGGGAATTACCTGAGGATTGAAAAAAAAGCTGAAGTGGTTCCTATCTTCAAAAAAAAAAGGGGGGGGGGAACAGACCCAGGAAACTACAGATCAGTCAGCCTAATATCGGTACCTGGGAAGATTGTCCCAAACCAAGATGATCCAGTTTCACAAGACCCATTTGACACAAACAAATCTAGTATGTGAATTTTAATTCATTTAAGGATCAATGAGGACTTACAATCTATCCTCCAGATGTGTTGATCTATATCAGGGGTGTCAAACTCGCGGCCCACAGGCCAGATGCGTCACGTGCTGGACAACCCTGTTTTAGCAAAGGGGGGAAAATAGTTGCGATACGTCATGTGATGAAAACGTGACCCCCTGCTCTATAACTACCATTTTTTTTTGGCCAGCCATAGTCACTGGCTGAGCTAATTGAGAAAATTACAATTTGGATGGCAGCTGTTGAGGAAAATTGCATAAATGTCCCTCATCTCAAGACCAAGTTAGATATTCTGCAAATTACAGCAGTTTGTGTTTCTTCCATTGTACAACTGCTGTGATTTCTAACTAAGATCCCACCTTTGAAGTGTGTGTTTTCATTTCAAAGTAAATCTATCCGTTAGTAGCAATAGCGGTTTCCTTCCTCGCCTATGATATATATCAGTGATGGCTAACCTTTTCCAGACCGAGTGCCTGAGGCATGCACGTGTGCGCATGAATGCGTGCATGTGTGCCCGGACCCCCAAAATACAATGCGCACCTGGCCCCCATCTCCCCACACATGAGTGCATGGCCTCCTACATGCCCCCTGCCCCCCACACATGCGCAAGTGCCTCCCCTGCGTACCCTGCCCACACACATGTGCATGTGCCTCCTCCCGTACACACCCTCCATGTGCACAGCAAAGACGCAAAGACCAGCTGGCTGGTGGGAAGCGCATGCGCATGCGCAGCAGAGTTGAACTGGGACGACAGCTCACGTGCCATCAGAAAGGGCGCTGCATGCCAGACTCTATGGTCTCTTCCCAAAATCCCCAAAGCTTTAACCAAAAACTATCTACTATTGACCTCACCCCATTCCTAAGAGGTCTGTAAGGGCCGTGCATAAGAGCACCAACGTGCCTAATGTTCCCTTTGATTATATCCAATTTCATATAGTTATTACATACTTATGATTATATATATGCTTATAAATCGTATAGTTATTTCATGCTTATGCTTATATATAATGTGACAAATAAAATAAATAAATAAAATAAATGCCACCTCTGGCATGAGTGCCGTAAGCTCTCGGATATATATTATATACAGTACCTTTGGGAGAGGAGATGCTTGTTTTCTGATATAATAATTATTTATTAGCATTCTGAAGTCTTCCAAACCTACTGAGTGTGATTAAGAATAGAATCTTGACCTCATTAGAGCTCAGAAGGATTTTTGTAGAAGTAAAGCTAGTGTGGGAATCAACACTCTTCTCCTTACTGACCACAGGGAGTTTCATTTGCATTTCTGCATGTTTCCCAATATAGGATAACTTAAAGTTACTTCTGAGTAAAGTGAGGTATTTTCTGGAACAAGACAAAAAAAAAAACAGTTCAGGAACTATTGTAAGTTAAGAAGCTATTTTTACTTACGGTCAAAATGGAAAGAAAATAATTTAATTAGATACTAGGCTAAGATGTAACTATAGGGTTAAATTTATTAAATGTTTTTAGAGCTGTAACTTTAGCAATTCTTAGAAATAAGTTTCTGGAAACATTTGGAAAGGTTAGCCAAATAACCCTAACCCTAACTCAAGATCTCTTCTTTCCATATTTCATCTGTAAACAAATAATAAAGCCTCAATGTTTCATTTTAATCAGCAAAAGCCCATTACCAGAAATAACAATATATGCATTATAGCCTTAAACAAATTGATTTCATATTTGTTTTATTTGTTTATCATTTTCTGTAAAGATATAACAAAAAGGTCTCTTCTACCCATATCTCATATCTATATATAAAACTTTAAAACTTTATCATTTAATTAATCAAGAAAAATAATATTAAAATCTACCAGGAACAACATTTTGAAAAGCTTAATCTTTAATCCCTTCAAATAGTGACTTGTAAAATCATTTCTTATCATTTTCTCTTCATCTTCTCTCAGAAACTCCTTCACAAATTTTACATTTTTTTTTCAATTTTAATACCGTAACTTATCACTTTCTCTAAAACATACAACAACAGAAAATCTCCCATTTCCATAACTTGCCTATAAGCAAATGTTTTAAAGTCTCATCATTAAGTCCTGGTCATGAAAAATCATTAAAATGTCAAACAAAATTACAAATTTGAACAAAGAAAATAAGAAAATCAAAATATGATTGGGCACTCCAGTGCCCTTGAGCACATGCCCCTTAAGGGCCTTTTAAATATGGAGTAAGGTCCACAGAAGTTGTTAGAATTAAAAACTGTGAAAGTTAATGGCTGAGACAACTGACTTCGACAATTCTGTTACAAAAATTGAATTGTTCACAATCGAGTTTAGAGCAGTTTATATTAAGTTTAAAGTGATTTTTTGCACGTGTTACATTACAATTAAAGGTCTAAAAGTCATTTACAAGTAAAGCATAACTGTGTACAATCTGGATGCAATACTTAAGTCTGATCGCAAGTGTCACAATTCTAAATTATCCAAACCAAAAATTTCAAGCCTAGTAGCATAAGGTATTCTATTATGGACAAAATAACGCAAGAACTTTTCTTGTAAATACTTCTGAACTTGCTCAGAGGTTTTAATGTCTGATAAAGATTCCAGATAGTTTTAATCTTGATCAAATAAGCCAACTCTCTATTCCTACTTTTGCTTTCAAAAGTCTTGATGCAAAGGGAAAAAAATGAAAAATCCGTTTTTGGGGCATACTTTAAAGGAACAAAATAGTGTCTTAAAAGTTGATTTTTTTTCTTTTTAATCTTTTCTCCGGAAGTCCTTTATAACTACAGTATAACCAGGGGTGAAATGCTCCCGGTTCAGACCGGATTGCCTGATTCTATAGCGATGGCGGCGGGTGGTTTGGAGAACCGGTAGCAAAAATCCCTGCCCCCCACCCCAGCTGAGCCACGCAATCATCAGAGGTGTTTTTTTAACTTTTAAAAGCATTTTTTCTTCGGCCAAAAAAATGCTTTTAAAAGTAAAAAAAAGCTTCTGATGATCGAGTGGCTCCGCTGGGATCTTTAGAACCCTTTAAAAGCATTTTTTCTACAACCTCTTTGGCTGAAGAGGTTGAAAAAAAAAGCTTTTAAAAGGCTCCTCTGGCAATCCCAGCTGAGGCCAAAGAGGTTGTAGAAAAAATGCTTTTAAAAACTTCTGGCAATCAGGCAACTCAGCTGGGATCATCAGAACCCTTTAAAAGCATATTTTCTACAAACTCTTCAGCCGAAGAGGTTGTAGAAAAAATGCTTTTAAAAGGTTCTGGCAATCAGGCAACTCAGCTGGGATCATCAGAACCCTTTAAATGCTTTTTTTCCTCTGACAATCCCACCTGAGTTGCCTGATCATCACAGGCTTTTAAAAACATTTTTTTACAACCTCTTCGGCTCAAGAGGTTGTAGAAAAAATGCTTTTAAAAGTAAAAAAAAAAAAAAGTTGGCCATGCCCACCCAGTCACATTACATCTCCCCAAGACACACCCACAGAACCAGTAGTAACAAATTTTACCTTTCACCCCTGAGTATAACACATCTGTTTTGCATGTCCAAGGTAAGAAAGCTGTCCAAGGCAGTCTTCTGAGTTGAAATCCACATATACAAGTCATTGTATACTTATATTATCAGCATGTTCCTTTTAGTCATTAAAACATCGGTCAGTTCCATTTTAAAGTCCTGTGTCACATCTTTGTCCATACCATTGTTTGCAGTTCCTTTGATGAAGAGAGAAGTCATTTCTTTAAATATATTTTTCTTTATATTTTCTCTTCTTCCATTTTTTCTCTCTGGACTTTTTTCTTTTTCATAATTTTCTTAGTTTGTATTAGCTTCTTATCTTCCTATTTTAAAATTTTAATAAAAATTGTTATAAAAAAGAAAAGAGTTATTCCAGAGGGCTACTGATGAATGATTTGATTCAGGGACTATTTAATTTCATTTGTTGATGTTATTCTTGTTATTCTTGTTTTTTATTCTTGTTATTCTTTTTTTGGGCTTAGTTTGTATTTGGTTTATGTGGCTTAACAGCTATACAGCACTGAAAGATATATATTTGCAGCAGATGCAAACAGGTCATAATTTATACCGTATCATCAATAAAAAATTGAAAGGACAGGTAGGACTGAAATTGGTTAAATTCACTTGTTCCTGCTTTAGAAAATGATAGAGCACAAAAATCCATAGATGGGATGATTGTCCTCTTTTCTTTGTACTGATTGAATGGTATCAACGTTATTCATCCAGCCATTTCTACTAATATAACATGGGCAGAGTTATATTTAGTAGCTCTAGTACCTTCAAGGTCTGTATGATTTCCCAAATATATATAATAATGAAATTCAACATTTTATGCTAGAGCCTTCTAGGAAGACTTCAAGGTGAATTTGAGCGCTCTATCCCTCTTTAACCAAGTCCGCTTATACAGTGGTGGAATTCAGCTGGTTTGTACCACTTTGGCCAAACCGGTTATTAAATTGCTGGCTGGCCCCTCCCCTCCCCTCCCCGCCCCTTTCAGAAGTCCCCACGTATCCTGTTTTGGCTCCCAGAAGGCTGCACGGAGGCCTACTAGGCCCAAAATGGTGGACGGGGGGGCAGTGCTCCCCCTGCAGCCCATTTTTGCTCCCAGGGGGGTGCAGGAGGCCAAGTGCTGCCTGTCACACATCTCTGGTCGTGCCCACCATGGCCACGCCCACTCAGTCGGTCATTAGGACAGAGAACTGGTTGTTAAATTATTTGAATTCCACCACTGTCCTTATAGCAGTACCAAGGAACATGGTCTGAATCTGGCAGTTATCTACAGTCATTGTGACTAGTATTTCAATGTTCTACAAATTTGCCTAGTCCTCCTCAAAATTCTTTTAAGGAAATAGCTATCCACAAATTGTGTGGCAATCACAACTGTTTGCATTCATTCATTCATTCAACATTCATTCAATGAGGACCCAGATTGTTGGGGGCAGTATGCTGACTCTGTAAATTACTTAGAGAGGGCTGTAAAAACACTGAAGCAGTACATAAGTCTAAGTGCTATTGCTATTCTTGTCTATACAGCTATTCAAGATCACTGGTTAGCAGGACAATACTATATATCACTGTATTTACTGTATATTACATACCTGTGCTATGTAAAAAATAACCATATCAGTGTTAAAGTATCTAATTTGTGTGCTGCAGTTTGCCTGGAAGTTCTCCAAAGGGTGGCTCATAATTTAGGTTTGAAGAAAGGTATGACTAAATAATAACAAAGCTATGTACTATAGTTCTTATCTGCCCCTGTTCTGTCCTATTGCAACTTCATACTATGTTTATTTATTTATTTATTTTATTTATTTATTTTGTCACAACATCATATAAAAAGATTATATAGTATATAAACCTATATATGAGTAAATATTAGGAGGTATAAGCATATATATATATATATATAGGAAGAAGAAAAGAAAAACAATAGGACAGGAACGGTAGGCACATTTGTGCGCTTATGCACACCCCTTATGGTCCTCTTAGGAATGGGGTGAGTATATAATGTTCATAGTAGATATAAAGTTAGATGAATCGCACAGTGTGAACCTTGGAAATGCTTAATTCAATTATCATCAAAATGCATCTGACTCAGTGTTGAGGCAGGTCCCAATTCCAATTCCCTGGAAAGGATGGGAAAACACCTCATTAATGAACATTTGTTTGCTGCCACGTCACTTCCTATTTCGAGGTTTGAGACTTGAGCTAAATTTGGAGCTGAAAAGGCTCCAGGCTGAGGTTCCTGCAAATTAGGATTTGTAACTTAAATCTGTCACAAATCCCAAATTGCAGACTTTGGGTGTTTTGGAGACCACAAACCTTGTTTAAAACATAGTATTAAAACGTAGAGGGGAAATCAAAGATTAACTATAATGCCAGTAAGCAATTGTGTGTTAGCGTGGTTGACATGTTACACAGTATGAACTGTTCAGTTCAGCACAAGGTGGCAGTACCGTTCCAAATGACTACCATATGATTGTATGCCCGTGTTCAGAACATCATATACTTCTTCATATACTACTTCAGCTTTAACCGCAACAATACCCGAGCAAATAATAGATACAAACTCAAGGTAAACCGCTCCAAACCTGATTGCAGAAAATACGACTTCAGTAACAGAGTGGTCAATGCCTGGAATGCACTACCTGACTCTGTGGTTTCTTCCCCAAACCCCCAAAACTTTAAGCTTAAACTGTCTACTGTTGACCTCACCCCATTCCTAAGAGGTCTGTAAGGGGCGGGCATAAATGCACCCACATGCCTACCGTCCCTATCCTAATATTCCTTTTTTGCTTACTTTTTTCATGTATCCAAATTATTTTTATGTTTATATATCAACAGCGCTGCCAGCAATGGAGATCCTCCATTGACACAATTGCCTTGCCAATAATGGCCAGCTTTTAATGTCTGTCAAGGATGAATGAATCTGCAGTGAAATTAAAGGCCGCCGAGCATCAAAAGAGAAACCAGTAAAACCCAGCAAACCTTGTGGCCTCTGAAAGACTAACTATTGCATTGCTGTCTCAGAGTGTGGAGACTGCAACCTGATGAAATAAGCAATAGTCCACAAAATCTGCTAGCATAGGAAATTGGTTAGCGTTTAAAGTGCTGCAGGACATTTGTGTTTTGAGGATCAAGGTGCTACTTGTGGGATTATTTGAAGGTTAATCTACTTATCCCCAACCATGATCAAATCATGGAATCTCATACAAGGACTCAGAGGTTCTTTTTATTTGGTTAATAAAATGTTTTAAATAAAACATTATTTATACAAATAATACAAGGCTGTATGGAATTTTAAATAAAATTCCATACAGCCTTGGATCGTATTGCTAGGAACTATCTCAAGAATAGTTGAGCATTGGGCAACTGATTCTTTTGCCTCATTTTGTTTGCCCTCTTTATAAGCTTCCGTAGAGGGCACTATGGTGATGCAGGGACATTACTCAAAGTTTATCTCCTATTTTCTTAGGGTTGTCCATTTATAAAATTGGATTTTTAAGAAAGCCTAAAATGATGTCAGCAACTTTTGCTCTTCGTCGTTAATTAAGCATCACGGTGAGTTGAATCAGAGACTGCAGGATGCAGAAATAGGACACATAGTCATATGTGACTCTTGGACTATGGATTGCCCACTTCTATTCTACATCTTCTCTGAATTTTGGACATGCTTTGTTCCAAATCCCCATTTTCTCTGATAAGGGATGGCCGGAATGTGGAGTTGGAATTTGTCTTGAGAATGTTTGCCCTGGTGAGGAAGAAAAGATTAGGAACGATCTTGTAAGCTTTCCAAATATCTGAAGGGCTTTCAGGTAAGGTAGGATGAGGTAGAGTGATTTTTGTTGCGCCAGGGCAGGAAAATTTGTGGCAGTTGCAAAGAAACTAAGTTTTACTAAATCAGAGGGGAATACAACAGCCTTATTTGTTAAGTCTTATTCTTATTAATTCTTATTCTTATTTGGCTCAAGATGTTATGGATTCTCTATTAAAAGTCCTTAAAGTCAGCAGCTGTGGAATTATGGGATTTTAAGTCCACACTTCTTAAAGTTGCCAAGTTTGAAAAACATTGTTCTATAGTAGTGGTGAATCCTCTTCGGATCGCCACTGGTTCGCTGCCTCCGCGTGCATGGTACGGGCCAAAAGCACACTGCGCGCACATGCACAGTACTTACCAAACACACACTTCATGCGGAAAAAGAAGACTTTACTAGGTAAGTAGAAAAGCAAGGAGGGAGAACAGCTGTGCTATGCGATTTAGCTTCACTAGAAAGCAGGATTTCCTGCTTTCTAGCAAAGCTAAACCGCGCAGCACAGCTGATTTTCAGAAATACCGGTTCAGACAAATCAGTGGCATTTTTAACTACCGATTCTTCTGAACCGGTAGTTTTTATCACTAACGATTATCCCGAACCGGAGTAAACCGGTAGCATTTCACCCCTGCTCTATACAAAAGAGCACTAAGGTGACCCAGTTTTGAGTTTCCTCCTCACCTTCTTCTGCCTTTCTGGGCTAAGCTGATATTTTTGTAATAGTTGCTACATACTTTCTTCAAGACTATTGTTATAATCCTCTACCTCAGGAACAGATCTGATTTAGGTTCATAAGCTTATCCCTATTTGCTTATGAATACACACCTGTTTTGAATTATTTTCTCATCATAATAATATCTTCAAGGACACTCGCTTGTAAGCTCCACAGAACTAGGATCCTCCATTTGATCTTCTATATGGTGCAGTAACGGAGCTGCCCATCCAGACTGAGCTATACAGTCCTGTACAGGTTCCAGTCAGACCCTCTGGAGCAGAAGCAGCATTTGCGTCTGCTTCAGTCATCTTCAGCTGAGAGAGGAACTTAGCTGGAAACCTTCTGGAATCTGAACTTTGCCAAATCGGAATACTCTGTCCTGCCTAGGAATATTTGCTTGATTTGGAAACTTTCATTGGAGCATAAGGGTTAACTAGAACCCGGTCTTCCATAGTGCACTTTCATTAGCATGGCATTAATGCTATCTTCTTGCTACCTGTGTAAATCCTGCCCATTTATTTGACCTGGCTGTTGTTATTATAGATGGTAATCTTTTCCTGTGGCTGTCAGGGTCACTGGCTGCTTACCAAACAGTGTGACTGCAATCATCTGGAAGCCACTTGTGAGGTTCTCCCTGATTGACCTTATTAATTAGTTGACCACTCATGTAAGAATTGCAATTCGTTTTTACGGATGGCCCAGGGAACAGGATCAGAATTCCTCATACTGAAAGGGCCATGTTGGTCAGAATGTGTCTCTTGGGTTGAAAGAGTCCACCCATCAAATATGCAGATTGATAACAGAGAGAAACTAAAAGAGGCACAACAGAAACCTTGAAGGTGTTTGTAATAAAACTCCATTCATTTATAAAAAAAAAGGGAGGGGGCGGAATTACAAGATCAAAATACAGCAAGAGATTTAAAGCTGCAACCCTCCTATTTCACCTCTCGTATCAGGCAATTGGGGGTTCAAGCAATTAGAATGCAGTCTTTCTGCTTCTTTGTCAGCTAGATTCAATTTTGCTATGCTTCACCTGCCAGCTAAATATATAAAGGATTTTAAAATGCCAGTAACAGCTGACTTGGACTAGCGGCTCAGGGCTGGCTGAGGAGCAGGGAAAGATGAATTTTAGCTTGTGGTAGGCATGGAAATCATCTGGATGATTACAGTTAGTTAGTTGGTTAGTTAGTTAGTTAGTTAGTTAGTTAGTTAGTTAGTTAGTTTGTCAAGCATGTATGAGAAAACAAGTATAAGTATGAACATAACATATAAACATATAAGTAAAAACAGGTATAAGTAAATACATAATAAATGAGTACGAATAAATGGGGACAGTAGGACAGGGACGGTAGGCATGCTCGTGCGCTTATGCACGCCCCTTACAGGCCTCTTAGGAATGGGGTGAGGTCCACGGTAGACAGTTTAAGGTTAAAGTTTTGGGGGTTTGAGGATGTAACAACAGAGTCAGGTAGTGCATTCCAGGCACTGACCACTCTGTTGCTGAAGTCGTATTTTCTGCAATCGAGTTTGGAGCGGTTTACTTTGAGTTTGTATCTGTTGTTTGCTCATGTATTATTGCGGTTGAAGCTGAAGTAGTCATTGACAGGTGAGACATTGTAGCAGACAGTTTTGTGTACTAAGCTTAGGTCAGACCGTAGGCGGCATAGTTCTAGATTGTCCAGGTCCAAAATTTCAAGCCTGGTGGCATAAGGTTATGTTATGTTATAAATATGTTCTCTCAGCCTTTGGAAGAAGATGCAAGCAACCCTCTTTTGAGAATGTTCCGGAGGAGTTTGGTAGTATCTTTTCAGATAATGAACTTTATTAAAAGGAATGTGCTTTTGTTAACAGTAGCTCATTTCATCAGCTCTGATCCAGTTGGAAAAGATCTTTCAGATGTTGAGCTACAGGAAGTCTTTCCTCTTATGGTGAAAAGCCCCCTAACAGGTGCTGGGCCAAAAGGATGCCAAGTCATGCTGCCTTTCCAGAACTTCTCTTCCTTTTTTTTTAAGGCGGATTCAAGGACTTAAGGTAGAACCATCAACTAAATGAGAAAATGAGGACTTTTCATAGTGGGACATCCTAAAGACCACCTGATACCAATCTCCCTTGGTCTTTTCTTTGTAGTGCCAACTCCTCTCAGCAGCACCAAGAGCCGGCATAGAATTGAACAAGAAGCAATGAGTGGAAACTGATCAAGGAAAGAAGCAACTTAGAACTAAGGAGAAATTTCCTGACAGAACAATCAATAAGTGGAACAACTTGCCTGCAGAAGTTGTGAATGCTCCAACACTGGAAATTTTTAAGAAAATGTTGGATAACCATCTGACTGAGATGGTGTAGGGTTTCCTGCCTCGGCAGGGGGTTGGACTAGAAGGCCTCCAAGGTCCCTTACAACTCTGTTGTTATATTATATTAAGTTTCTAGCTCTCAAGTAGATTTCGCTAAGAAAAATCCCCCAAGGAGGGACGGAGCAAGGTTTTCAAAGATCAAGAGGTAGCTGTTGATTTTTCCACTGACCTTGGACATTCCTGTGCCAAATTACATGGGAAGTAAGGAGGAAAAAAAATGCAGGATGGTGAAACAGCGGGATGGTGTAAGAACTGAGATATGAACCAGGAAGTGCCTCTTTAAATATCATCTCTTTTGCAAATTCACTGACTAAACTAGCGTTAGGTGAGTTGCCTTCTTTTGGTCTCTTGGGAAGATTGGAGCAGAGGGAGAATGTTTCATTCTTCTATTCCAGACCTGGCAAGTAGTCCATCAGTGAGACTTTGGGATCTCCGGTACAAAAAGGCCTTCTTACCTTATTTAGAAATGACAGAGTTTGAACCTGGGTTTGAACCACATGCCAAAAGAAAAAAGAAAAAAAATTCTGCCACAGTCTAACTCCTACATTGCCTATAATTGTAATCCTCAAACAAATTATCGTACTCTTCTTTTAGCCCTGGCATGAAAAATGGCCAAGATAATGGATGTGAAACATTTACAGAATTGTGAAGGAACCATAAGGATCATTGACGTTCAGGAAAATCTAGCCTCTAATGTCCTAACCTCTTTTTTAAAATCAGCAACCTCAACCCCCCCAGATTATTGGGGGCAATAAGTTGACTTTGTATGTAATATACAAAGAGGATGAAGACTATTGCTAACATAGTGTAAGCCGCCCTGAGTCTTCGGAGAAGGGCGGGATATAAATGCAAATTAAAATAATAATAATAATAATAAATGGACTGTTTCAGTGTTACGATGATCAGGAAAAATGTCCTGATATTTAAATGAAATCAGGATAGCTGCAACTTCTACCTGTTATTCTTGGTTCTAGTTTCTTTTAGAGAGACATATGCATCTATTGCATATATATTTAGCTTTACAGTATTCATACAGTATAAATATTGCAACTTTTCCGTAAATATACTGCACATTTACCTTTACCACCGTATATATATATATATATCGTATATTTAGCTTTATTGTACAGATAGTCCTTGATTTACAACAGTTCGTTTAGTGACCATTCAAAGTTACAACAGCACTGAAAAAAAGTGACTTATGAATGTTTTTCACACTTACAACCGTTGCAGCATCCTTAGGGACATGTGATCAAAATTCAGACGCTTGGCAACTGATTCATAGTTATGACCATTGCAGTGTCCCAAGATCACATGATCCCCTTTTGCGACCTTCTGACAAGCAAAGTCAACGGGGAAGACAGATTCATTTAACAATCTTGTTACTAACTTAACAGCTGCAGTGATTCACTTAACAACCGTGGCAAGAAAAGTCATAAAATGGAGGCCAAACTTACTTAACAAACATCTTGCTTAACAACATAAATGTTGGGTTCAATTATGGTTGTAAATCGAGGACTTGTATACTGTACTTAGCTTTACAGTATTTCCTTTTCTTTAATCTCTTATCTTCAATCTCGTTTGCCAACCACTTCCCTTTTTCTGCTCTTAATTGCGACTAGTGCAGACATCCATGGCTACAGCTTCTTCTGTGGAACATTTGGAGAGTCACAAGTTCCCTGTTCCTGAGACCAAAGCCATTAACAAACCTGGATGGGTAGGTTTGCCACTAAACTGCCTTTGGCTTAAAGTTAGGAGTGAAAATGCTGTGTTAGTTCCTGACCGTGTTGCCCTGCTTTCAAAATCCTTTGAGGTAGGAAGAAGATGACCATTATTTTGTATTCTGTTTTGTGCCCAGGACATTTTAATCCATGATTGGTTGCTTTAATGTAGAAGGAGAAAAAATTGAGATAAAAATGTGGCAACCCAATATTTTCGTTATCAAGAACCAGATAAACTCTTGATTTCCAAGCTCCTCCCTAGTTCTCCTCAGCTGCCTGCCTCCACATTACCACTCCCAGGTCATCGAGCAGCATTTGAACAGAGCCAGAGCGCCCTTTATCCCTTCCTGGTGTCAGACAGACAGACTGACAGGCAACCCTTCAAGCCCTGGAAGCAAGAACTTCTGCCATTCTCGGAGGCTGAAACTTCTAAGGTAACTCTCATGGAGGCCAACTGTAGATAGTGTTCTTTTTCTGGGACCCATTGATGAGAATCTAATCAAGGGCCCTGGGTTTTCTATTCCATGTACAAGATGTTCTACGTTGGATAGAATGTCTAGACAGGTTTGTTCCACCCTGAACATATCAGGATTGACAACTCCTAACGATCTCATGGAAGACCCATGGAAGACTTCCATTAAGCTTTTATCAGAAGACTTTGGCCTCGGAAGACACTTCTCCCCCAACCCTCATTTTTCATTCTTTCCTGCAGCAACCCTTACATCTTACCCTCTTATTGGCATCATTATTATGATTATTATGACTCTGTTGCTGTGCATGTACACTGAGAGCTTCTGCATCAAAGACAAATTCCTTGTGTGTCTAATCACACTTGGCCAATAAATTCTATTCTATTCTATTCTATTCTATTCTATTCTATTCTATTCTATTCTATTCTATTCTATTCTATTCATCACAAACAAAAGTCCTGCCTTCCTGGGTCCAACAAAGCATCTATTTGGCCATTTGGGAAGAAGCAGAACGCAGAAGTAACAAAGTCTGCCCTTGCAGTTTCTTTCTTAACTTCCTTATTATCTTAACGCTTCCCAGAGGTTCCATTTGCGAAAGAGCAGCCAGAGAGTTGTCTACCTACCTCCTCCCCAACTAATTCAAAGACATTGCAGTCACAAAGAGTTCCCCTATATCAGGGCCAACATGGCTGGCTGAGGAATTCTGGGAGTCGAAGTCCCCAACTCTTAAAGTTGCCAAGTTTGGAGAACCCTGCAATATGATTGGTGTCCCAGACATAATGCAAGACAACATACAACCAATATGAAGCGTGGGCTTCTTTAACATACTACAGT
Organism: Ahaetulla prasina; assembly: GCF_028640845.1. Classification (NCBI taxonomy): domain Eukaryota; kingdom Metazoa; phylum Chordata; class Lepidosauria; order Squamata; family Colubridae; genus Ahaetulla; species Ahaetulla prasina. Next base: position 156,441,894 of record NC_080540.1, read on the forward strand.
TCATGATGATAAGGTCACAGCACTGAAATACCTTTATTGCAAATGAGGCTGTTCAACATTAGAATAGAATAGAATAGAATAGAATAGAATAGAACAGAACAGAATAGAATAGAATAGAATAGAATAGAATAGAATAGAATAGAATAGAATAGAATTCTTTATTGGCCAAGTGTGATTGGACACACAAGGAATTTGTCTTGGTGTATATGCTCTCAGTGTACATAAGGAGAATAAAATACATTCATCAAGAATCATATGATACACCACTTAGTGATAGTCAAGGTTACTAATAAGCTATCAAATCGTACTAGGAAACAAATAAAAACAATATAAATTGAAAGATACAAGAAACATAGTTATAGTAATAAGTGGAAAGAGATACTAGTAAGGAACAGAAGAATACATTCTTAGTAAATTATTTGACAGTGTTATGGGAATTAGTTGTTAAGCAGAGTGATGGCATTCGGGGAAAAATGGTTCCTGTGTCTAGTTGTTCTGGTGTGCAGGGCCCTGAGGGTAGAAGTTGAAACAGTTTATGTCAAGGATGTGAGGGGTCTGTAGATATCTTCACTGCCTTCTTTTTGACTCATGCAGTATACAGCTCCTCAATGGAAGGCAGGTTGGTAGCAATTGTTTTTTCTGCAGTTCTAATTATCTGTTAAAGTCTGTGTTTGTCTTGTTTGGTTGCAGAGCCAAACCAGTTATGGAGGTGCAGATGACAGATTCAATAATTCCTCTGTAGAACTGGATCAGCAGTGCTTTGGGCAGTTCGAACTTTTTATTTCCAAGAGACTCAATATCAGTTATGATGCATCAACTGGGCTACCTTCCTTATAGTGTGGAAAAGGCCTATTTGATCTAAGAGACCTGCAAAAAAACTTCCTAGGAGTTACTCTGTGTTCCCAACAGCTGTTGCTTTCCTTTTTAAAGATTCATGTTCAATGTGACAATTGTTAAGAACCGGCATCTGCAGGCTAGGTGTTGCCAACAGCTTTCTGATCTTCCTTACACACAAAAATATATGAATTTTAATCTGGCTAATATGATATAAAATATTTATTTTAATTTAGCTTAGTGTTTGATAAATGGTTAAGTTTCAATACAATAGTCAGTTCCACCTGGAGATCCCTCTGCATTGAGCTGTTGTTGTTGTTTTTTATTTCAGTGTTATGTATTTACATGAGTATAATAATATCCTGCAACAGGCTCACAACAACATCTTGATATCACTTCAATTGGAGACTTTTATTCCCACTGTTGCCGGAATGCTAGAAATATCACGAAGGGAGGAGAAATGTTTCCAAACAAATAGAAGAAATAAATCTGCTTGTTCCCAATTTCCAAGCCTTTTATAAAAACATACCTCTGCAACTAAAAATTGACCTTTAATACATCCTGTTTGGCCACAAACAGAGCTATCTGCATTTTTGGAGTGGCCTGCTGGGCTGCAAATGAACCATTAACTCCTCCAGATAAACCAATTGGTGGCTTGCAAGACTAGAACAAGCAATATCCCCACCTTTTTAAAAGTTATTGTTTCAAAAGACACCTTAGAACAGAAAGAACTTGCAGCCTTCCAAATGTTTTTGGACTACAGCTCCCATTGTTTTCTTTATCCATCTACCAAGTTGGCTTGGTATGAAGAGAACTGCAGCGGGAAGCCATTTCCATGCCTTAAAGCAGCGTTTCTCAACCTCTGCAATTTTAAGATGTCTGATGTTTGCTGGGAGTTGAAGTCCATGCCTATTAAGGCTGCTGAGGTTGAGAAAAATTGCCTTAAAGGGATAGGAATATATATTGCAAGCTTGTCTGGATCAGAGCAAGTTTCCATCTGGTCCAGCGTAAATCATGATCAGTCAGATGATTCCAGAAAGCCTGCAGGCAAAACATGGAAACAGGCTACACTGTATCATTTGCTTTCAAAGCAAGCAACTAATATTCAGAGGTAGAGTGACTGTGAAGCTGGAAGCTCTAATTTAATAGAGCCTTCTTTAAGTTACTGGCAAAAGTTAATACATTTCTCCGTAATCAATATATCTAATCTCTTTTAAAACATTCACCTCTAAGCAGTAAGTTCCATGATCGGATCATACAGGTAGTCCTTGACTTACAACAGTTCATTGAGTGACTGTTCAAAATTACAATGGCACTGAAAAATGTGACTTATGACCGTTGCGAACTGTTGCAACCTCCCCATGGTCACATGATCAAACTTCAGATCCTTGGCAACCGACTCATATTTATGAGGGTTGCAGTGTCCTGGGATCACATGACCAGCTTCTGCGACCTTCTGACAAGCAAATTCAATGGGGAATCCAGATTCATGCGATAACCAAGTTACTAACTTAACAAATGCATCGATTCACTTAACAACTGTGGCAAAAAGCATTTTTTGGGGCAAAACCCACTTAACAAATGTTTCACTTAGCAACATAAATACGGGGCTCAAATGTGGTCATAACTCGAGGACTACCTGTACAAAGAAATGCTTTATTTCAGCCCCTCTAATCCTACAGCTCTTCAATCAAATAGGTAGCTTCTATGAGCAATTGAAAGGGACACGGTGGCTCAGTGGCTAAGACGTTGAGCTTGTCGATCAAAAAAGTCGGCAGTTCAGCAGTTCAAATCCCTAATGCTGCATAACAGGGTGAGCTCCAGTTACTTGTCCCAGCTTCTGCCAACCTAGCAGTTCGAAAGCACATAAAAAATGCAAGTAGAAAAATAGGGACCACCTTTGATGGGAAGGTAACAGCATCCCGTGCGCCTTTGGCGTTTAGTCATTCTGGCCACATGACCACGGAGACGTCTTCAGACAGACCTGGCTCTTCGGCTTTGAAACAGATGAGCACCGCCCACTAGAGTCGGGAACGATTAGCACATATGTGCGAAGGGAACCTTAACCTTTTTATGAGCAATTGAAAAGGGGAAAATATATAAAACAGACTCAGCCAAATCGGCTGTCATACAAACAGCTCATTCATATTTATTTGATATGAACTGCCTTTGGAAATGGATGAAGGATTGCAACTTCACTTCTCTAGCCTGCTATCTACCACGTAAAGTCCTGTTGGCCCTACAGACACACAACCTTGCTGGAACAGTAGCCTTGAATTAACACATCTGGAATCCATTGGCTGAAGGAAGGCCGTTCTCCCTAGTGGTCAGGAAGCCCTGTATCTGTTGGAAAAACTGAAGGGGTCGCTGTACCCATGGAAAGAGATGCATATTTACATTTTGACTGATTGCTCAATTCTTTTCCCATTCCTTCTCAGTGGTCCCATTCCTTCTCAGTGGTCCCCAAAAGATATTTGTTCCTACTTATCTCTCTACATTTCTGGGGAGAGTCCAACAATCCTCTAATGCCCCCAGTTCCCACCTGTTGTTTTGACAGAAGGAGGGGCTAATGCCTGGCAGGCCCACCTACTCTGCTCCAAAATAATCCACCCATCCTTCAGGCAGATCCAAACTCAGATATTGTTATTTGCTCTAGAGTTGCTGTTTGACTTGGTGCTCAAGGCAGCCGGAAAAAGCAGGCACCAACCAAGAGGTGAAATTATCTACGAGCATCTCCTCTGAATCTCCTTTACTCAGATATTCAAAACGGTTGAAGGCTGATCAGCAATTCCAAATTTTATCCTAGCCTGGGCATCGTGAGAGGGTCAGGTACTTTGATTACATTCTTTAAGTATTTGCTTCAGTGTTTTTATGTTTGCTATGTTTACAACTTTGTAGCTGTTTTTGCTAGAAGACTCGTGAAATCTCTAGGTCACGGAGATGACAAAGGCTTGTACAAAGTACTGTCTCCTTTATTATTTTGGTTAGTTAAAATTATAGCTATGAAATTGATGCACGAGGAAAAGGGATCCATTTAAAAACCAGTCTTTACCTCTGCTTTGACTTTGCAATCCAATGTATGCAGGGGCAGTATTGACTTATCTTAACAACTGGTTCGCAAATGTGAGCAACCCAGTGGTGGGTTTCAAATTTTTTTACTACCGGTTCTGTGGGTATGGCTTGGTGGGCATGGCATGGCTTGGTGGACTTGCCTTAGTGGGCACAGCAGGGGAAGATTACTGTAAAATCTCCATTCCCACCTCACTCCAGGGGAAGGTTACTGCAAAATCCCAATTTCCTCCTGATCAGCTGGGACTTGGGAGGCAGAGAATAGATGGGTGCAGGGCCAGTCAGAATTTTTACTACCGGTTCTCTGAACTACTCAAAATTTCCACTATCTGTTCTCCAGAACTGGTCAGAACCTGCTGAAACTCACCTCTGGAGCAACCACCTCTGCGCATGACACCTCTGCACATGCACAGGACCTTCTGCGCATGCGCAGAGCATAAAAAAAGGATGTGATGATGTCCGGGCGAGTGGGTGGAGCCTCCCAAGCCCCAGCTACCAGTTCGACCGAACTGGGTACAACCGGCAGAATCCCACCACTGAATGTATGGCTTCTTATACTACACCAAGCTATGTGATTGTAGTTTCATTTTGGCTTAACATGGTCTGTGAAGGGATCCCATTGAGATGCATAAACCAAATTTCAGGAAGATGATCTTGTGGGGAGGAACACTCTACAGTTGCAAATTGACCTGCTGCAGGTTAACTAAATACCAGACAGAAGTGTAAATATAGGTCAGCTCATATGACCACTTTGAATATAGATGGTCTTGAAAAAAAAATATGTACAAGAAGCAAAATGTTATTTTTACCCTGTTCTCTTATCTAATTTAATAAAGTTACTTTATTTATTGGAAATATCCTCCTTTCAAAAGTTGAATTCTGTAAACTAGTCATTAATTTTCTATATTAATCAAAAAGAGGCTCAAATCAGAGTCCGTTGAATTAGTGACAAACCCCCCCCAATCAGGTCAAAGGAAGTTGGATTTTTAATTTAAAATTAGAGAAATCAGGTCGGTGTAGAGTCACTCTGTGAGACAGGCAGCACATAAAATTAATAAATAACTAATAATGAATATAAATTTCTAAGTTGCTTAGATTGAAAACTGAAAACGGAGGTGGGGTGCATAAGGATGTTTTAAAGTCTTATTTTTAAATAGCCAGCTCTTGAAACTCAAATATAAGCAATCGGAATAGATAAGGTGGATTCGACGCTGCCCCTCGGAGTTTCCAAGAGATGTGTCATCTCGCCGCGATGCTAGCCATGCCCCCAACACCAGGATACTTTCAAATCAGCTTCCTGTTACTTGCCCCAGCTCCTGCCCACCTAGCAATTCAAAAGCATGCAAATATGAGTAAATAAATAGGTACCACTTCAGTGGGAAGATAACAGTGTTCTGCGCACCTCAGTGTCTAGTCATGCTGACCACATGATGATGGAAATGTCTTCAGACAACTCTGGCTCCTTCAGCTAGGAAACGGAGATGAGCACCACCTTTAAAATCAGAAATGACAGGACAGGAGAAACCTTTACCTTTACCATTATACAAGTAATCCTCGACTTGCAACAGTTCATTTAGTGACCATTCAAAGTTACAACAGCACTGAAAAAACACTTATGACCAATGCGGCATCTCCATGGTCACGTGGTCAAAATTTAGACACATCTGACTCATATTTATGACGGTTGCAGTGTGTCCACGTTTTGCGACATTCTGACAAGCAACATCAATGGGGAAAACCAGATTCACTTAACAACTGTGTTGTTACTAACATAACTACTGCAGTGATTAGTTTAACTGTGGCAAGAAAGGTCGTAAAATATTAGCAAATATTTCACTTAGCAACAGAAATGTTGGGCTCAATTATGGTCGTAAGTTGAGGACTGCCTATACAGCTTGGAAAGGGAGTAGGAGGTATGGAGGAAGCCAAATGTTTCCAGGCCCAGCCTTGAGGGCCCTCAAGGGCTACCTGTATTTTCCATATGGAGCCTTGGAGAGCTTTTTTAATTGTGGCAGCATAGAAACCAAAAATAGAAAAATTATCAAGATTTAGTTACATGCAAACATGGATCAGAACTAGGAGGAAATAATTGAGATGTTTATTGTGCAAGCCCAAAACCTTTGAGAACTTTCAAGGAATCCTATCAAGAACAGATGCATAGAAGGTCTCTCCTACTGTACTGGTTGAGAAGTTTACGTCCTCTTGCAAGTTCTTCTCTTAGCCAGTCATGGCAAGGATTTCTCTGTCCTAACAGATGTCAGCAAATAAGGATCTGTGGATAAGTACCACAGTTCTAAGACTGCAATTCTCCTTCAGAGGTTTTTTTCCCCCCCTTTCAGTGCAGGCCCCTGTTGATGGACCAGCGGATTCTGAGATTCCCTCTGGCCAGATTCTGCCTGGCTTGGCTCTCCCTGCAGGCCATATGCCATTTTTCCCAGGGTAAGCCGCATGACTTGCTGGCTGGCAGAGCTGCGGGGCCTCCGCTGGAAGACGCCACCCAAGAGCACGGTTACTACCTGCAGCAGTTGTTTGGGCAGTATGGTGAGAACGGCACTTTGTCCTTCGAGGGCCTGACCCGCCTCCTGCTAAGCCTGGGGCTGGGGAAAGTGCAGGTGGTAGAGATTGAACACGAGGAACTGGGACACGGTCATGTCTCCCATCTGGATATCCTTGAGGTCCAGGAGAACAAGCACCTGCACTCCCACTCAGCGCTGGACCACATCGGCAAGACAGAGCACGGGGCCGAGACTCAAGTGGAGAGTATCACCGCCACCAGGTGGGCATATTTTAAAGACTGGAAACATCCAGCGGGCAAAAATGGCCGCCCTGGGGAGGGCTTGTCCATTCATAAAACAGCTTTCCAAGTGAGCATGGACAGTCCCCAAAGATCCATTTGTTGGAAGCAGTGGTGAAATTCAATTTTTTTTACTACCGGTTCTGTGGGGGTGGTGTGGTGTGGCTTGGTGAGCATGGCTTGGTGGGCATGGCAGGGGAAGGATACTGCAAAATCCCCATTCCCTCCCCACTCCTGGGGAAAGAATATTGCAAAATCTCCATTCCTACCCCATTCTGGGACCAACCAGAGGTGGTATTTGCCGGTTCTCCGATCTATTCAAAATTTCTGTTACCGCTTCTCCAGAACCTGTCAGAACCTGCTGAATAGCACCCCCGGTCAGAAGGTAAATAGGAGCGTTCCCCCCACACACACTCCCCGTAGCCTTTCCAGAGGATTTCAGGGTACCTTTACCTTGTTGTTCTGGGCAGGCTGGATGTACTTCCAAACAAAGCAAATCCGGACCTTGTTTGTTTGCTAAGAATACCTCTGTGGCACCCAGAGATAAATCAAGCTGATGCTAAGGGCTGGTTCTTTGTTTCCCGCTGCTATATTTATTCTCCAGGAAAGAATCTGAAGAAAATGTTAAAGTCAGGTGGGGCAGAGACCCAACCTGGCAAGTGCCAAGCGAGGTCTGTGACAAATTAGCCACCCTGGTTCTACAGCGTGAGGGAAAGATACTTCCGTCTGTACACAAAGGAAAATTGCCAGCGCATATTTCCATTGAAGAATGAATTAATTAAAGCATGGTGTTTGTTACGCTCTTGATTGGCAGCTAACATCTTGCACATCTAAGCCCGAGCAAAATAAACATATTGCTAGCCTCAGCGTTCTGATCTTGCTGAACCAGGCAACCTGCTGAAATGGGGCTGTTGAAATATTTCTTGTCTTTCAAGAAGCCGAAAGCTAGCAATGATAGGCCTGCTTCAACCACTGAAAGAGAAAAAAGGAAACGAAGCAGCAGCTCTTCTCTGTCAGCCATCAGTTCAAACAATTTGGGCTAACATTACATTGGGAGGAGAGAGATAAATTCAAAAAAGATAGAGGTAGTCCTCATTTAGCAACCCCAACTGGAACTGGCAACTCAGTCATTAACCAAAGCAGTCACTAAACAAAACTGCTACCGTACTTATGATCTTATTTCAGTGTTCTTTTGCTTTGCAGACCCAGTCTATAGTCTGTAAATGAGCGAACAGGTCACAAGGTTATATTTTCATCACCATTGCTAACTGCCAAAGCTGCTGTGCCGCAGTCTAAGCGAGGACCCCATATATATTATTTGGTTAAATTTTATAATAATTAAGAAATGTCATGAAAGGAATGCAATGCACTGATTCTGCTTTCGACTAGGAAATCCCACCCTCATTCACTAACTCTTAGTCCAAACTACCCCACAGGATTGTTGTGAGGAAAAACAGAAAGAGGGAGATTTATGTACACCCTGATGAACTCCAGGTATAAAAGTGAGGTATACATTGAAAATAATAATTATCTTCAAACCTGCAGCTTTGTGTATTTTAGTTCTATTTCTCCTTCTGATTATTCTCAGGGAGATTTAGTTAGCCTTACGGTATCAAATGGTTTCTTCACGTTTCAGTGAAATCTTTCCCTGTTGAGTTGATGATGATTTCACGTGTCCTTCAGGCCAGGATTCTCTCTGCTGGAGCCCGAACTCCATACCTCAGTGTCTCCTACCTTCCATGAGGCCAGCCATGACCTCAAGCCCAGCTTTGGGCAAGGCCGAGAGAAACCTGTCAAGGAAAAAGAGGAAAATGTTTTCATGTCTCCCCACGGACATTCTAAGCTGAACCTTCTGGAGGGCGTCATTGCCTTGGATCATTCGGTCTTCAATCACCTGCATGAAGATGTAAGAATTGGAGATGGGTTGGAGTCATTCTCAAGATTTCCTTCCTCCCCGCATCAAGTGTAATGACCATATTGGGCTGGCAGGGAAGCAATTATGCTTTAAAGCAGGGGTCTCCAAACTTGGCAACTTAAGCCTTGTGGACTTCAACTCCCAGAATTCCTCAGCCAGTTTTGCTTTGCTGGCTGAGGAATTCTGGGAGTTGAAATCCACAAGTCTTAAAGTTGCCAAGGTTGGAGACCCCTGCGGATGTGTTGGCGGGAGTGGGGAGATTATAAATTGTATTTTATGGACTGAAAGAAAGAAAATGAGTCAAGATTCTTTGTTTATACTGAGCACATATTTCACTTGGAAAGAACTCATATATGTGCTTGAAATGGGGCACTCACAGCTCAACACCTATGGATGGTAACCTATAGAAGACCTTCAGACTGCATCTGGTCTTCAAGCTAATTGACAGAAACTTGGTTATCACCAGCTATCCCCCAGAATAGATGGGACTTAAACCAATGCAACCAGACATCTGTTTTCAAAATCCATCCTATAAAAACAGGTCCTATTAAAATAGGTGCCCATCCATATAGTCCAGTGGTGGGTTTCAAATTTTTTTACTACCAGTTCTGTGGGCGTGGCATGCTGGGCGTGGCATGGTTTGGTGGGTGTGGCTTGGTGGGCGTGTCAGGGGAAGGATACTGTAAAATCTCGATTCCCTCCCCAATCTAGGAGAAGGTTACTGCGAAATCTTCATTTCCTTCCAAACAGCTGGGACTTGGGAGGCAGAAAATAGATGGGGTCAGGGCCAGTCAGAATTTTTACTACCGGTTCTCCGAAAATTTCTGCTACCACTTCTTCAGAACTGGTCAGAACCTGCTGAAACCCACCTCTGATATAGTCACATACAGACACCACCACACTCACATAGAAATTCAATGTTGCCCGACTGGTGTAGAATCCTACCTCCGCTTTTCAGGAATGATGAATTTTTCTGTAGCTCCCAGAGAAAGCACAACGTATCTCTGATTTACCACGCTACCCATTTCTGTTATTGTAATTCCCTTCCCAAGCTGGGCAGTGGTTTTTTCCTTTGCTCAGGAGTGCCCCCCACAAAAAAATGGATGATGGATAATTGCAGTGGAAGTGCGTTCTTTCCTGGTTGGGGGGGGGGGGAAAGCCCATTTTAGTCCCATTACTAAATTCCACAATAAACAGCCTTCCTGGTTGTCCTTCTCTCTCCAGTGCCTCAATGTGTCTCAGCTGCTTGTCAATTTTGGCATGAATACCGTCTCCAAAATCACCCCAGAGCAGTTCACCCTGCTGTGCCCAGCCCTGCTCTACCAGATCGATAGCCGTGTTTGCATCCAGCACTTGGACGATGTGACTTTCGACACAGCCGGGAATTCCCTCTGGATTGGTAAGCCCTTCCGCCCTTCTCAAATCACTCCGACTGGCACATCTCCAGTGAGGTTGGCCTGGGTGAGCAGTAGGAGGCGGAGTTAGTGATGTCATGGGAGGAGGCATGGTCAAAGCTGTCCCCTCCACTTTACTGGTAGTCCTCAACTTACAACAGTTCATTTAGTGACTGTTCAAAATTACAACGGCACTGAAAAAAGTGACTTATGAGCAGGGGTGAAATTAAAAAATTTCCCCTACTGGTTCTGTCAGCATGGCTTGTTGGGGGAGGTCATGTGACTGGGTGAGTGTGGCCAACTCGATCGACATCACTCACATTGAGGGGCTTCTCACTGGCCTCTCCCCTCCCAGCCACTTTTTGCCGCAAATGGCAGAAAAATGGGGAGGGGAATATTCCTGCCTACCATCCTTCCCTCAGTCTGTGCTGTACTACTGGTTCGGTGAACTGATGCCTATAATCCCTAGTGGTCCACCCGAACTGTTCCGAAGCAGTAGGATTTCACCCCTGCTTATGACTATTTTTCACACTTAGGACTGTTCCAGCATCCTTATGATCACATGATCAAAATTCAGATGCTTGGCAATTGACTCATATTTATGACCGTTGCTGTGTCCCAAGGTCACATGATCACCTTTTCCAACCTTCTGACAATCAAAGTCAATGGGGAAGCCAGATTCACTTTAACAACCGTGTCACTGTTGTGACCTAGGCTTTCTGACTCATTACAAGACACAATTAGTCCCAAATAAACCAATTTTATTGTAACAGCTGAGAATTACGTTCATTCCCAGCTGAGTCCCAATTAGTTGCAAAACAAGTCCTTCGGAAGAAGTCCTTTGGGATAATTACCAACCTTTATCTTCTTTGACATCCTGCCAAAGGCGTTACTTGGCAAAGCCCCATGAAGTTCAGAAACAAACAAGAGACGCCGACTGGAAACAGAGTTAGCAATGTTGCTTTCCTGCAAAAAGGGCCAAGTGCCTCTGTTTCTCTTTTAAGCCTTATGGGAGGGGCCAATCATCTCCTGGCCTTACTCCCGAGTCGTCCCTTTTGCTTTAGCTGCTCTTGCCTTCTGGCAGCTCTGCGCATGCGTGCACTAAGAACATGCTCCTCCTGTTCTTCTGCCTCTCTGCTGTCTGACTCTGGGGGCTCCGGAGTCCGCGCATCACTCCCAGATGTCCCTGGCCCCATCTCTGCCTCTGATGCAGAGCCCTTGACTGGGCCTTCCCCAGACTCTAGGACTGGCCCATGTTCCTCCCCAGCCTCCTCACTGTCTGACTCCGCTGCTAGTGACAACAGTCACTAACTTAACAAATGCGATGATTCGCTTAACAACTATGGCAAGAAAGGCAGTAAAATGGGGCAAATGTCTCACTTAGCAACAGAAATTTTGGGCTCAGTTTTGGTCGTAAATTGAAGACTACCTGTAGAGCTTGAAAAGGGAGTAGGAGGTGCAGGGGGAAGCAAAATGTTTCCAGGCCCAGCCTTGAAGACGCATTCATTTTGGGTGCCTCAATCAATGGATTTTGGTGATGTGATTTTTGAGGGAGGGTGTTTATTACTGTTTATAGTTTGGGGAATGTGTGAGGTAGCAGTTGGTTTCCTACTTCCACATCTACCTTTAATTTATCAAAAGGAGTAGCTGAAAATTCTGGATGTGGCAAATTGTAAATTGGGTGCTGTGGCGGGGGTCACGTCAGGGGGTGGTCAGTTACCCAACCTCATCAAAACAATATATTTTGTTAGAAAAATAAACAAAATAAGTGTAGACATGGCAGAAGGTTCAATTTATAAATATAAGCTGCTATATAAATGCAGTAGCAATGTTAGTTTTGTGCTCTTATTTCTCCTCCCTCCTTTTCCCTAGACAACTCCCTCAGTCATTCAGCGTGGCTTCCTTACAGCATTCAGTTCTTTCCTTCTTTTTTTTTTTTACCATTCTCTCTAGTCTTGTGAAGAATTCCACATTTCTTCTGTAAATCCACACTGCTGCATACTTATTTAAAATATGTAAAACAATATTGTGAAATTCAAATTTTTTTACTACCAGTTCTGTGGGCGTGGCTTGGTGGGCGTGATGTGCTGTGGCTTGGTGAGTGTGGCAGGGGAAGGTAACTGCAAACTCTCCATTCCCACCCCACTCTGGGGACAGCCAGAGGTGGTATTTATCGGTTCTCCGAACTACTCAAAATTTCTGCTACCGGTTCTCCAGAACCTGTCAGAACCTGCTGGATTTCACCCCTGTTCCACATGTTCCCTTCAAGGTCACTCAAATTGTTCCTCAGATAATCCTTATTAAATATAAGAGAAAATATCTTCCAAAATCATACTCAAGTCTCAATTTGCCTGAGTCTTTATTCATTGTTTCTTGATTCAACTTTTCTTTCAGCAAATTGGCTTTTTCCCAACATCCTGTGCCTCCAACCTATTTTCTAGGAGTTATTTTAAGAAGATATATAATTGCGTTTGCCTTCATTACTCTCTTGTGAAGAAACTATTCATTGCAATCTGTAGAGAGAAAGTATTCTAGTCCTTCCATCCCAGGAAAGTGTAGCTAATAGGGACACCACTGTGTGCAACTTGCTAGTTGTGTTTCTTATTCCTGTCACTCTCTATGCTTTCCACAGGCCTGGGCTGGGGATTTTTGGCTATCACCCTAACCAGCTTGCCTTCAGCACTGGCCATCATCTTGGTGCCCCTATTCAGTCGAGAAATCTTCCAGTTCCTCCTGACTTTTCTGGTGGCGTTGGCTGTAGGGACATTATGTGGGGACGCTTTGCTGCACCTTTGGCCACATGTATGTACCACCCCTCTTTCTTCCATTTGGGGTACAATTGTCCAGAGGTAAGTAGGTACCACCCAACCATCTCAACCTTGTACAGGGAAGCCCACCTAAGACGTTGGGATTCTGCCCTCTTCACATCATTCTCATCAATACTTTGTCCTCTTTGATCCCATTGTTTTTAATGAGGCATGTCCCACGTTTCAACTCAGTGAATACTCCTCAGGACTTGCTGGTTTGCCTCCCTTTTAGTTGTTTTCTTGAAAACAGGATTTCTCATCATTAATGCGTTAATGATGAGTTAAACTCAGCGGAGTTAAACTCAGAGGGACTTGCACTTGCTCCCAGGTGAATAGGGTCAAAGAATCAAAATTGAACTCCTGTCATGTTTCCATGAAGAACAAATGGGGGGATTTTTGCTCAGATCTTTCCAGTCCTATTTTAAAGTGGTTTAAAAGGATTAATCTCTGCTCTGAATTCTTCCTTTCTCTGCTCAGAACAATTGTTTTTATTCAGGCACAAGTGGGCTCCCATGGCTTGCTGTCCTCGGAAGACGATGGCATTCTGAAGGGTCTATGTGTCCTAGGAGGCATTTACTTTCTCTTCCTCACTGAGAATCTCATGGGAACCCTCAACCAAATTCGTGCAAGGAGGGTAAGAAGTGCACTGGATTATAACACTCCTCAGGGCAGGAAAAGACATGTGTTATTCATATACATATGCCTAATCTAAGTCAAACAAACAAAAATGTCTTATATGATGGGGGTCAGCAACCCGCAGCTCTGGAGGCCACCTGGTACCAAGCTGTGGCCCATTGGGAATCAGGCCATGCAGGTGGCGGATGAGCATATAAAACTCCATTTGTACAAGCAGTGGGCATGCGGACTCAGCTCCATTTGCACAATGGTGCCTGCCGCTTGCACAAATAGAACTTTGCACGTGAGCCCGCCTGCTGCTTGCGTGGAACCATCCCTCTCTCCCCCACCACTGCTGCCGTCACCACTACCAATCCACAGAGCCAGAACGGTTGGGGACCATTGCACTAGCGTGGGTGTTGGCAACATGCAACTCCAGAGCTGCATGCAGCTCTTTCATCCCTCTGCTGCAGCTCCCTGTCGCTGGTTGGTGCCACAATTTTGAGAGGAGCTTCCGGTTTGGGGGGGGAGGGAATAAAGCATGGCGTGCCAGGAGGAGACTCTATGGCAAGAGCCGGGTTTTCCGATCAGCTCCACAATTGATAGGGCTTTTGGTTAGGACAGGTAGAGGAAAAAGGACACGGTACTAGGAGGAGACTCAATGGTAGGGAAACTGGACTTCCTGTCAGTTCCAGAATTGAACGGGGGGCTTCCAGTTGGGACCTTTGTGGCTCTTTGGGGGTTTAAGGTTGCTGACCGCTGCCCTAGAACAAGAAAAGGCATCTCTGAACTATGGCCATGTTATTTGTTTAAATAAAACAAGATGACTAGAGAGTGGGGCTAATCATAGAGGACAGGCAGCATCTGTTGTAGGGCCTAGTCCAGAATCTCTAAAATGATCAATTGCCATCAAGTACAATCAATGTTAAAAGCATCTCTGAACTATGGCCATGTTCCCTCCACTACAAGGAGACGATACCCTCTGGCATGATTAGGGCGGGGTTCAAATCTCAACATGCTTTTTAAAAAAAGTTTTGCTTTTTCTGGATAGAAACGTGCGGCTAGAAAGCAACCGGAGCAATCGTCTACTAAGGTGGATGAGAATGACGCAGAGAGGACTTTGCATAGTGAGTTGTAAATTACTTAGTACAGTACGTCAAATCCATATTAGTATTTTGCTATGCTTTACATTCTATTTTAGCAGGGAAGATGTGTGTCTCCTAGAAATCTGGTTTCAAAGGAATTTATGTGCCATGATTCAATGATTATACACCTTTGAGCCCACTTGAATAAATGCATTTTAAATATATAAAAATATGTATTTGAGTGGCAGCTCTTTTCTAAGACTTCTTTCTTTCTTTTGTCCAGCTATTGGATAGATACGCTGTTTCCCCCAAAATAAGACATCCCCTGATAATAAACCCAATCGGGCTTTTGAGCACATGGCAATAAGGCCAAATGCTTATTTCAGGGTTCAAAAAAATATAAGACGGGGTCTTATTTTCGGGAAAACACAGTAGCTGAAAATTGTCTCAGCGATCAGTATCTAGCTGATACTACTTGTCCCTTCAAAATTGTGATTCAGTTCTACATTTAGCTGACAAGATGTACATGACAAGAAGCTGTTAGTTTTAGATAAAGTTGCCTGGAATTGTGAGATGGGCAGTAAATAAATCTGATAAACAAAAAGCTAAATAAGTAAAGAGGTGGCATGTGAAAAAAAAGAGCCTGTGGGGTTTTTTAAATAGGGAATTTTTAAGGGGTGGGAGGGTAAGGTCGGGTAATGGGGGTAGCCCGTCGGGGGGGGGTTTAAAGGGGGGGAGGGGACCGCCAATCCCAGTGCATGCTCACGGCACTATTTCATCGGGTCCGAAGTCGGGGGGGAGGGGGATGTTCAGAGCGGAGTGTGTTATCCCATCTGTACGGTAAGTGGGAGAGGCAGATATGGCGGAGGCAAGGGGTCGTATCGTTTTCTGGGAGCACGTGCTCGATGTCTTAAAGCGATCACGTGCTCCGGCCCCTTAGTCCTTACTCGTTCCCCGGATGGTCAGGATCCTCAGAGCTTGGGTCTTCGGCTGATGCTGTGCAATGCCCGTTCCGTGGTTAATAAGGCTTCCTTGATCCACGATCTTATCCAGAGGGAGTCTGCTGACTTTACGGGCATTACGGAGACCTGGTTGGGCACAGAGGGGGGTGTTCCCCTGGTTGAACTGTGCCCACCAGGTTTCCGTGCATTTCATCAGCCGAGGGCCCAAGGTAGGGGTGGGGGGGTGGCGGTTGTGATTAAGGAAAGCCTAGAGCCGAGGGAGTCCACTGTGTCTCAGATAGCTGGTTGTGAATCCCTCCTTGTGAAGTGGGGCCATAGGAATCAGATGGGTCTGTTGATCACGTACCTGGCTCCTTGCTGCGTGACTACAGCCCTACCTGAGCTGCTGGAGGTGCTTGCCGGGGTGGCAGTTGAGATTCCCAGACTTTTGGTCATGGGGGATTTCAACTTGCCATCGGCCGGCTTGTCGTCAACGGTAGCTCAGGAGTTCCTGGCTTCCATGACGGCCATGGACCTGATTCAAGTAACCGATGGCTCTACACACACGGGGGGAGGCACACTAGACTTGATTTTTATCTCTGGACAGTGGATTAATGATCTGGAATTGGGAGATTTAGTGATGGAACCGGTGTCATGGTCAGATCATTTTCTCCTTCGCCTAGACTTTCGGACCGCCGCTCACCACCACAGGGAGACGGAGCCAATGCGTTGGTTCCGTCCCAGGCGCCTGATGGACCTGAGAGGTTCCGGACGGAGCTTGGGCCGTTCCCTGAGGATCTTGCCCATGGCACGACTGAAGAACTAGTTGCGGCCTGGGAACGGGCCGCGGCTGGGGCTTTGGACCGTGTCGTGCCTTTGCAGCCTCTGACCCGGCGTAGATCTCAATTGGCTCCTTGGTTTTCTGAGGAGCTGAGGGAGATGAAACGCCGGAGAAGACGCCTAGAGAGCACCTGGAGGTCTAGCCATTCCGAGGCTGATCGAACACTAGTGAGGTCTTTTACTAAGACCTACCTAGTGGCAATGAGGGAGGCGAAACGTTCCTACGTTTCCACCCTCATTGCATCGGCAGATAACCGCCCAGCCGCCCTGTTCCGGGTGACTCGCTCCCTCCTTCACCAGGAGGGGCGGGATGACCCCCTACAGGGACGTGCTGAGGAGTTTAACGGTTATCTATACGATAAAATCGTTCAGCTTCGGGATAGTTTAGACCAAAATTGCGATGATCCAAGTGGGATGGCGGAGGCACGTCTTGTTGACGTTGTCTGGGATGAGTTTGAGACTGTGACTCTCGAGGACGTGGACAGGTTGCTGGGAAGGTTACATGCAACCACATGTTTACTGGACCCGTGTCCTTCCTGGCTGGTGCTGGCTACTCAGGAAGTGACATGAGGCTGGCTCCAGGGAATTATAAATGCTTCATTGTTGGATGGGGTTTTCCCTGCCGCCTTGAAAGAGGCGGTGGTGAGACCCCTCCTCAAGAAGCCTTCCCTGGACCCAGCTATTTTGGGTAATTATCGTCCAGTCTCCAACCTTCGCTTTGTGGCGAAGGTTGTAGAGAGTGTGGTTGCATGGCAGCTTCCCCAGTACCTGGATGAAGCTGTCTATCTAGACCCGTTCCAGTCCGGCTTCCGGTCCGGGCACAGTACGGAGACAGCTTTGGTCGCGTTGGTGGATGACCTCTGGAGGGACAGGGACAGGGGTTGTTCCTCTGCCCTGGTCCTGTTAGATCTCTCAGCGGCTTTCGATACCATCGACCATGGTATCCTGCTGCACCGGTTGGGGGGTTTGGGAGTGGGAGGCACCGTTTATCGGTGGTTCTCCTCCTATCTCTCCGACCGGTTGCAGATGGTGTTGACAGGGGGGCAGAGGTCGACCGCGAGGCGCCTTACTTGTGGGGTGCCTCAGGGGTCGATTCTCTCACCCCTCCTGTTCAACATCTACATGAAGCCGCTGGGCGAGGTCATCAGTGGTTTCGGGGTGAGTTATCATCTGTACGCTGATGATACGCAGCTGTACTTTTCCACCCCGGACCACCCCAACGAAGCTGTCGAAGTGCTGTCCCGGTGTCTGGAAGCCGTACAGGTCTGGATGGGGAGGAACAGACTCAAGCTCAATCCCTCCAAGACGGAGTGGCTGTGGATGCCGGCACCCCGGTACAGTCAGCTGCAGCCGCAGCTGGCTGTGGGGGGCGAGTTACTGGCCCCAACGGAGAGGGTGCGCAACTTGGGTGTCCTCTTGGATGGGCGGCTGTCGTTTGATGAGCATTTGGCGACCGTCTCCAAGAGGGCCTTCCACCAAGTACGCTTGGTGCGCCAGTTGCACCCCTTCCTTGACCGGGATGCCTTATGCACGGTCACTCATGCCCTTGTCACTTCCCGCTTGGATTATTGCAATGCTCTCTACATGGGGCTGTCCTTGAAGTGCACCCGGAGGCTGCAGCTAGTCCAGAACGCAGCTGCGCGGGTAATAGTGGGAGCAACTCGTTGCTCCCATGTAACACCACTCCTGCGCAGTTTGCACTGGCTTCCTGTGGTCTTCCGGGTGCGCTTTAATATTTTGGTTACCACCTTTAAAGCACTCCATGGCTTAGGGCCCGGGTACTTACGGGACCGCCTGCTGTTACCTTTTGCCTCCCACTGACCCGTACGCTCCCACAGAGAGGGCCTTCTCAGGGTGCCATCTGCCAAACAATGTCGGCTGGCGGCCCCCAGGGGTAGGGCCTTCTCTGTTGGAGCTCCTACGCTCTGGAACAAGCTTCCCCCTGGTTTACGTCAAGTGCCTGATCTTCGGACCTTTCGCCGTGAGCTGAAAACGCACCTATTTATTCAAGAGGAACTGGCCTAAAATTTTATAGGGGTTATTTATATTTTAATGTTTTAAATTGTTTTAAATTCGGCCACCTTAATAATATGTTTGTTTTAATTTCTTTTAATATTTATACTGTGATTTTTACTTGGCTGTACACCGCCCTGAGTCCTTCGGGAGAAGGGCGGTATAAAAATCGAATAAAATAAATAAAATAAATAAATAGTTAGGTTTGAGGAAGCTTTTAGAAGCTAATCTGTTAATTCAAAGACATACAGCAAGGAACAAAAATAAATATATTTAGAACTGAGTGAAGAAACAAAAATGAATTTGTAACACAAAGACACTAGTAGGTAATATGTTTCCCATATCCCATGTTATTATAGAATGCATCCCATAATTGTGAAGGGCCATTTTCGTTCAATAGATAGAAGTACTGAATATGGCACAGGACCAGACTACCTAATGTATCGCCTTTCCCTGAGGACATCTATCCATCTACCAGGTCAAATAGTATGGGCACACTCCATTGGTTCCTTCCTCCAAATATTGTCATCTAATGGGAACTAGGAAGCATGACTTTTCCATGGCAACCCTTGCCCTATGGAACATCCTGCCACCTGAAGTTTGGCAGGCCTCCACCTTTTAATCTTTTATAATGTCCTAAAGACCTGGATTTCCCTCCAGGCTTTGGGAGAAGATTAGATGATAGCACATTAACACAGATTGGTGCCAGATTTTTAAAAAATGTTTTCTGTTTTAACTGGTTTTATAGCTTTAAAAATCATTTTATATGTTTTTTAATCTTTGATTGGGAGCCACCCACCCAGAGTTGGCTGAAAGATGGGTGACCATATAAATGTTTTAAATAAAACAAGATGACTAGAGAGTGGGGCAGGCAGCATCTGTTGAAGGGCCTAGTCCAGAATCTCTAAAATGATCAATTGCCATCCAGTACAATCGAGGGAGAATATTGTGCTTCATCAGCAAAATGGCATGAATCTGACCTGTGTCTTTGCTCAGTCTCTCTAGGTCCTAATGGATTGATAGGTGGGTCAAAGGTCTAACATGTTTCCCTGAAACCTCAGTGCCTTTATTTCTCAAATGGAATCAGATTCGGAAACAAGCCAAACTGCTGTTCCAAACCTATGCTCCTCTATTCTTGGAGATAGCTCTAGAGCAGGGGTGTCAAACTCGATTCCATTGAGGGCCACATCAGGGTTGTGTTTGACCTTGGGGGTGGGCAGCTCAATGTCACTTGTGTTGGGGGCACCTGTGGTGGTCTGAGTGCTCGGCCAGTGAAAATGGGCTCCTGAGCTCCATTTTTGGCTGCAACGGCCTCCTGCAACCCTCTGCCAGCGAAAACATGTTGGGAGGGCCACATGTTGGGAGGGCCACATGTTGGGAGAGGCACTGTGGGCCGGTACTTTGATGTTTCCCCTGTGGGCCAGATCTAAGCATCCCATGAGCCAGATCTGACCCCCGGGCCTTGAGTTTGACACCCTTGCTCTAGACAATGTGCATTGTTTGGCATGTTCTCCGTTTCCTAGGCTCTCAGTCACACGTTCTAAGACCTTAAGACGTCATGTCAAAGAGGCAAGTTAAACCGCTTTTTTCTTCTTCTTTTAATATGGTCTAAACTTTTCAGGTGCTGAATTGCAGAGTTTGAGAGTGCCAGAAGAGGACACTGGAAATGTATACGGCGAAATCCAGGACTGCTCCATTCAAATTCACAACTCGGAAGATCACAGGACAAGCCTGGAAAAGCAAACAGAAGAGATACATCACCATGGTCATTCCCACAGCCCAGCTGGGACTCTCAAGGCTGGGATAGCTGACATCGCTTGGATGGTTATCCTTGGGGATGGGGTACACAATTTCACAGATGGATTGGCAATAGGTCAGTGGTTTCTAAGCACGCCTTGCTCCCATCCTGTGACAGAAAAGCAAAATATCTCCTTCTCGCAGAACCTTTTCTCAGGAGTTTAAGGTGGCAAACATCTTCCTGCTTTTCCTCTCCCCCCACAACCCTGAGGGAGGCCGGGGTGAGAGGAAGTGACCATCCCACAGTCGCCAGGGAACTTCTATGGCTGAGGGTGGATTAGAACCCGGAACGTCTCCCTCCTAGCCCAACACTGCTACACCACATAGGTTCTTTTAGGCTTACATGCCTTGCTATGCTGTTCTTCTTCTCTAGGGGCTGCCTTCTCGAATGGACTCTCCAGCGGCTTAAGCACTACGTTGGCAGTCCTCTGCCACGAACTACCCCATGAACTGGGTGAGTGAACAAGGGGATAATCCTGCTTCAGGACTACCTGATCTTTTTGCCTGGTGCCCAAAGCACCAGGAAAGCAAAAGTAGTCATACCTGCCACGACAGGTTCATGCCTAGACATTGGCTGGCTTCCAGAGGGGTTGAGGTAGCCTTAACTTTTTCTCTCTTTGGCAGGAGATTGTGCTGTCCTAATCCGGGCGGGCATGCCACTCCGATGGGTGCTGTTGTTTAACCTGCTGTCTGCTTTCCTGGCTTATTGGGGCATGGTGTTAGGGACAGTTGTCAGTCAGAACACTTCCCAAGTCACTCCTTGGATCTTTGCCACCACAGCTGGTGTTTTTCTCTACGTAGCTCTGGTTGATATGGTAAGGACTATGTTTCATGTCTCTCTGTATGGTACAAGCCTTAATTTATTTATTACTACCTGACCTTGAGTGGTGCAGTGGTGGGTTTCAAATTTTTTTACTACCAGTTCTGTGTGTGTGGCTTGGTGGGTGTGGCATGGCTTGGTGGGTGTGGCAGGGGACGGATACTGTAAAATCTCCATTCCCTCCCCAATCCAGGGGAAGGTTACTGCAAAATCCCCATTTCCTCCCGATCAGCTGGGACTCGGGAGGCAGAGAATAGATGGGGGCAGAGCCAGTCAGAATTTTTACTACCGGTTCTCTGAACTACTCAAAATTTCCACTACCGGTTCTCCAGAACTGGTCAGAACCTGCCGAAACCCACCTCCGTGGTGGCATATGCGGGAGTCTTCCCTAATTTTATCTTGATGGTAGCAATGAAAGAGTGGCTGACACCAGAGGGCCTAAGGTCACCCACTGAACTGTGTAGGCACCTGGAGCCTTGAACCAGGCCTCTCTTCTCCAAGTCCAATCATCACACTGTCACTCGGGAGACCACAGAATGTTAAATGTTCCTTCTTACTTATTCCTTCCTTCCTCACCCTTCTTTATGGAAAGCACAAAGCGGTTTTTTTAATCTAACAATCTTGTAGTTAAATTGGGAGAGAGACAATGATGTCCAAATTGCAGGGGTATTAAAATGTGTTTTTTTTTTAAATCTAAAGCTTTAACCTCAAACAAGCAATGGGAAGGGATTATGCAAAATTTGAGGATTATTTTTTTTTTGAACCTTGGTATATCTGGCCCTGATTCTTGCCTAGTTCCATCTGCTGTAGCTTTTCAACATCCAAGGGAGGTTCAAGTGGAAATATGAGGTCAAGTTTACCTTTCTGAATTCAGCATCTTGTCTCTTGAGATTTTAAACCATTTATTTGGAATATTAAAATTTCTTCCCCGTGGTGAAAACCATTTTTTTTTACTACCGGTTCTGTAGGGATGGCTTGGTGGGTGTGGTGTGGCTTGGTGGGCGTGGCAGGAGGATACTGCAAAATCTCCATTCGCTCCCCACTCCTGGGAGAAGGATATTGCAAAATCTCCATTCCCACCCCACTCTGGGGCCAGCCAGAGGTGATATTTGCCGGTTCTCCGAACTACTTAAAATTTCCACTACCGGTTCTCCAGAACCTGTTAGAACCTGCTGGATTTCACCCCTGATACATTTGCTGTTGCTGACTTCTTACAGGCAAAGATCCTGTCAATTAGTTTGTACTAGACCAGGGGTCTGCAAACTTGGCTCTTTTAAGACTTGTGGACTTCAACTCCCAGATTTCCTCAGCCAGCTTGCGGAGTTGAAGTCCACAGGTCTTAAAAGAGCCAAGTTTGCAGACCCCTGGTCTAGACTATGAATGCTGCCAAGGTGATAACAGCTGGTTGTTTTTCTCTAGCTACCCGAACTGTTGCAGCGGCATTCTACCAGCAGGAAAAAAAGATCCTTCAGACACTTCATTCTTCAGAACTTGGGCTTTCTCAGTGGAGGTGGCCTTATGCTCTGCATTGCTCTCTTTGAAGAACATATCAGTGTCCGCATGAATGAGTAGGACATTTCAAAAGGAGTTCCAAGCTGCAAGGCGAAATGCACTCCTGGCTCTGTTGTCAGTTATGACTGTTTCTCCCTATAGCTGAAAAGGCAGCTGTAAAATCCTTTACTGTAATTGGGTAATCCAAGGAAGTTGGAGAAAACTAAAGAAAGTTTGGAAGAGTGAAAAACTCTTTTGCCAACTGCCCCAAACCTGTGTTAATGGGCATGGTGCCAATAAAACTTTGTGCCATGAAAATGTATGTCTGATTCAGCCTGCCTGACATTATAAACTAAAGCAGGTTGCCACTAAAATTAGCATGTTGAAAACCCATTATACTTTGTTAAATGGAAGAGGGGGCAAGTTGTCTTAAGAGAGAGTGGACTTAATTTAAATGTATTGTTTTAACGCAAAGTGAAATTATTTAAGAAAGTGTACCTATTCTAGGTAACCCGTTGGTTCTAGTACGGTACCAGGTACTCATGGTTCCTGCTGCATTTTGGTTAAATAATGGTTTCAAAAGCAGCAGTTATCCCAGGTTAGAAATTTGGGTCTTCAAAGCCACAAACACCTCAGTTAAACCTGAGGCAACATCCAAGAGGAGCTTGAGATTTGATTTTCTGTGATGGGAAGAGAGGATTCCTGTAGGTGTGTGCATGGTACAAATATAGAACAGAAAAGCTAGATAAGGGCTACCTTTTTCCAGCTACAAGAGGCAGAAACAGGAAGACGCTCAGACGCCAGCCCTGCATTAATGTCTCCTCTGAAGGAATCTAAGAAAGTCCTAGAACAAGCAATAAAAAGCACTTGCTAAAAGGGGAGATGAAATTTGTCTTTAAATTTTATTTTTTCAGCAGCATTCATTGACACTACCAATAAGAATATCTGAAAAATGTCCCTGCTACGGACACTTCATATGCTGCGCAAGGTTGCTGGAGGCAATGGGGCAGAATTTCAATCTCTTAAATCAGGAAACTTCCAAAGTCTCCAGCACAAATTGTAAAGAACAAGATTTCCAAGATGTCAAGGAAGGGCCCAGTAGTGTTGGAATAAACAACTGCAAAAGGCAGGAAGATAATACATGGGTAAAAGCAGCTGAGATACAAGGGGAGGACTGTCCAAGTGGCCTATTTTAGAGAGGGGGACCTTTTCTGATAGCCACAGCCAGAACATTCTTAATGGTCTTCGGTTTGGGAGGACATCATATTCTAAAGCAGAGGTGGGGAAAGCTGGCCCTTTGATGACTTTTTTATTTATTTATTTGCATTTATATCCCACCCTTCTCCGAAGACTCAGGGCAGCTTACACTATGTTAGCAATAGTCTTCATCCATTTGCATATTATATACAAAGTCAACTTGCGGATTTCAACTCCCAGAATTCTGGGAGTTGCATGATTGGGTCAGGAATTC
The DNA here is from genome assembly GCF_028640845.1 of Ahaetulla prasina. Lineage (NCBI taxonomy): Eukaryota > Metazoa > Chordata > Lepidosauria > Squamata > Colubridae > Ahaetulla > Ahaetulla prasina. The sequence continues at coordinate 156,465,780 of NC_080540.1, forward strand.
TGGGAGCTGGAGTCCACAAGTCTTAAGAGGGCCAGTGTTCCCCACCCTTGTAAATCTAAAGAGAAAGGCTCTGGAGTTATACCCAGGATACCGAAACAGGCAATGATCCCTCAGTATTTGTGCAGGATTGCTTTCTGTGCTGGTTGTCTTTGTTTCTGGGAATCCATAACTGGTGTGGAAATAGGCAATTGTTACAAACACACTCTGGTCAAACTCCCCCTGCTTACTTTCTGGTGACTTTTGGGGGTGTGTGGTGGTGAGAAACTGAGCTGCCATCAACTTCAGCTTTACTGACCATTTGAATTCCAAGTAGGTTGTTTCTAGCATGGCAGTGGCAGTAGCCACATTAGACTGTCATATAATTTTCTCATGCGTTTGTTCTATCGCTGTTTTAAGTTAGAGTAGTTCGCTGGTATATTACATTCTGAGATATGGTATCACTTGAGTTGAATTCATTTCTCAAGTAGCAAAAATACTCCAATCCCTCCCCCGTTTCATCCTATTCAAGTTTCTCTTAGCACAAAGGAACTGTTACTTTTTACCTAGAAGTAAACCACACTGAATAGGCATGTACCTCTATAGAAATATCTTGAATTCATGCAGTCAAAACCAAGCTCCTGCATAGGAATGGTTTTTTAAAATATTTCTGCACCTCAAGGGTGATTAAATAGAATTGCCCTGTCTGGGCTACAAGCCAAAATGGTATAAAAGGATATTGATTGGGGGGGGGGGGATTGTTTTACAGATTGTAAAATTATCTGTGGTTTGAAAATGTATTTTTGACTCAGATTATGAAATTACAGTCACATCATCAAGAATTCTCACCTGTTATCTCTTGTATTTTTACCTACATTGTATCTGGAGACGCAAAAAAAGCAAGGCAAATAGAAGCAACAGCATTTTAATCAACATAATTGATTCAAAGCCACAATATGAATAACAGGACCTGGTCGCAGCATACATTGTAGAAAATAGATCAAGTCTGAATGCTTTGTTTTTTTTTTAATTTTAGTTTTAAGTTCCTGTTAACCCTTTTTCCCCAACCTCCCCGCCCCCCCAAGGTAATGCAGTAATTTTGAAAATGCATATATATCATCTGAGACAAAAAAAAAAAAAGTTAACCATTCACTGAATTCATGTAAAGGGCTTATACAAGGTGGCTTCCACACTGTGCGCAAGACTGAGATGTGTAGAAAGGGGGATGGATGGCTTGTGATACCTCACTGCATTGTTATTCAATATGATTTTACATAAGATCTCTTTAACATGTTTTCATTTCATGGAACAACCAGGCTGGGGTCAGGGTGGGAAGAAAAGGAAGAATAGTTGATGGTTGGTTTGATAGACCTGCCTTATCTAAGAATAAAACTCTTGAGCAGAGGTCTTCAAACTTGGCAGCTTTAAGACTTGTGGACTTCAATTCTGGGAGTTGAAGTCCACAAGTTTAAAGCTGCCAAGTTTGAAGACCTCTGCTCTTGAGGGAAACATAATTACTTTGTAAAAAAAAATATCCTTGAAGGGACTGCTTCCAGTGGAAAAAACGAGGGCAAGGAGATCTATAAGAAAGGGAGATTGCCAATCAATCTCAAAAGAGCAACACTCTGACTGCGTATCAGGAACTTCCTTTGCATTGGGCTTAAAAGCAGACTTTGGGGAATGTGAACTGACCTTGGCAACTCCTGCCCTGTAACCAAACAACCCCCTTCTTATATATATATATATATATATATATATTTGTTTTCGTAGGTTTTCACGGGTATATGTATGCAGCTTTTGGTATGTTCGGGTCTTTTCCCGTGTAAGATTGGAAGTATTTAGGCAACGTTTCGATGAGATCTCACTCATCATCTTCAGGCTTTGGTCACATAAGAACAAAGCCAAAGCCTGAAGATGATGAGTGAGATCTCATCGAAACGTTGCCAATCTTACACGGGAAAAGACCCGAACATACAAAAACCTGCATATATATATATATATATTTGTGCTTTAAACCAGTGTTTGAAGGAAGATCATGTGTCTGCAAGTAAGAAGGCAAGCCTGTGAGCTGATTTGAATGCTTATTTTTTTAATAATCTCTTCTAAACATTGGTCCAAGCTTTCCAAAACTACCAAGATAAGGGGGCAAAGTTAAACTTCCACACAATCATTATGGTTCCAAAGGTACAAGCAATGGAGAAGGGCGATGCTTCACAGGCAGCACTTCCATTCTTGTTCCACTAACCCATCATTCATCCCCAAACCCAAAATATTACCATTCGAACAATACTCCCATCTTCACTCACCTATTACAACATATACACACACTCATACGTACATACGTATGCGCGCCTGCACATACACAAACACACACACACACCTACACACACACACACACACACACAAAGAGGCATCTAATTTAAAAATATCTGCTTAACTAAACCATCCCAATTAAGGCCCCTGCCTCAGAGGAGGTCAACATGGTTGCATGCTGGTCTTGATCAGCAGGTTGTAGATTCAGTGCTCTGAAGGTGAAAACACAATATTTCCCAATCCCATTCTACCCTATTAAATACAAAAGACCAAATACAAAACAGGTACAGTAAATATGAGGTGCTGATTTAAGAACTGCCTTCCGTTCCTCCTCCCACATTAATGCTCATTAAAGGTTTCATGGGAAACACAGATTTCCCACCCCATAGATTTTCCCTCCTTGCCTGGTGTTTTAAGATGTGAAGCATCTTAACAGCAAGAAGGGGTTTTGTGTGCCCTGATTTGCTCAGGTTTTTACTGTAAGAATTAGGTAAGAAGACCCATTCTTTCTTTCTCCATACCCTAACCAAACTGTTGAAATATAGACTGACTTCCCTATCAAGACACCCATCCTTTTTAATATAGTACAGGCATCTCTATCATCCTTCAGAGCTTTCCCACCCTGGCAGGAGGAGAAGGAATGGGAGATAAAATATCCCAAATATAAAACTTATGCGGATTAGAATTAATTCAGATCGCACCTAAAGTGGTAAAGGTAACAAAGGATGATTTTGTTTCAGAAAACTCTTGTCATGGAAGCTCACTTCCCAGAGTTCCTTCTAGAACTAAATGTTTTATTTATCAGAGGGACCCTAAAACTCTTAATTTTAAATATGAAAGAATTAAAAGAAGATTTGACTTTACCACTTTAGCCAATCTTAACACCACCTGTCATGAATACATATGAAGACTCTGCATGCAAATACCCATGCACACAATGTGAAGTGCTTGCACGAAGGGCAAGCAACTTTAAAGGGAAATGCTAAGATCCATTCCTCTTCTCCAAATCAGTTTTTTTTTTGACACAGATTAAGTGGAAATCCTTGACCTGCTGTAGACAGAAACTACAGGTCTGACCACAGATGCAGAGAGCTTAATCAAAGGAGGACGAGAACCATTTTTATTGTAGAGCCAAGGGCTCCTCAAGGCTCCTGCCTTCCTGCAGCTGGCTGTAACAGACAAAAAGGAAAAGGAAAAATTCTAGTAAAACAACTTCTAAATTGGTGCAATTTCCCTCTCAGTTCCCTTAAGAACTGATGCCGAAGCCAAAATGAGAAGCACACTGGCTTCCATGCAATCAAGAGAAAATACTATGGTAATGCTAACCAAGGTTTAAAAACCTTGCCCCAAATGTGCAGATAAAGCTAACAGAATGCTTAAACTGACGTGGTGTCAGAATATACACTCTTCTCTGAATGCCTTTGGACCAAATGATTCAACACGGAAGACAAAAAGCCTTCCACTTATACGCAGCAGTTACAGGTTAAGCAGGGGGGAAAAAAATACTGTAGGGCACCCCTTCCCACCTTTGAGCTTTAGCTGGTCGGTCTTCAACTTCCACAGTGCCCAAACCAGCACAGCCGAAGGGATGGGCAAGTTAAAATCTAGCACATCTAGCCAGCAGCAGTTGGAAAAGGCTGCTTTAGTGCTCTGTCTCCATTTTCAGTGGATGTGACAAGATTTCCTTTGACGGTATATTGTGGTTCTCCTAGCTATTATGGGCTACCTACGTTATAAAGTTTTTTGGTCCCAGACTGAAATGCAAGAAACTGAGAAGTGCTCAGCGGCCAAGAAAAAGGAGCTAGGCAAAAGGGTGTTTGAGTGAATTCATATTTTAAGATTTTATATTATTTATACAAGAATATATATGAACGTGTGTGTGTGTGTGTGTGTGTGTGTGTGTGTGTGTGTGTGTATGTATGTATGTATGTATGTATGTATGTATACGCCTGACCTGATCTTCTGCTGATTAAAACCACCCTGAAACAATTGCACCATTATTTCCACAATCTGCTAAAAGTTAGCACTGACAGTTAAGATATCTTTGTCAATCCTTAGAAGACAGGCTGGAAAATACACGTGTGTATTCCCTCCCTAGCTAAAACAAGGAAAGTGTAAAATGTGTGCAATGCCCTCACACTTTCCTCCCCGACTCTTGTTGCATACTTGCAGCTACGGCTGGGAAGAGAAGACAGAGTAGGGGGTGGGGAGAGAAGCACAGTTTGCGGCTCATGCAGAAAGACTATATCGTCTAAGTCACCCCTAACAAACACGGTCACAAAATATTGGCTGCATCTACCTTACAGAGACAACAACAACAAAAAAAACCCAACACAATTAGGGTGCCCCCTTAAAAGGTACATACCATTTGTGCATCTCGGGGTAAAGAAACCAAGGGAGAAGGAAAGAACTGGTAAAAGCAACGAGGACAACTATGGGGAAGGTACAGTACATGAGAGATCAAAGGTCATCGAAGCTTTCAAGCAGAAAGCTCCCATTGGGGCTGAAAATCAGTGCTTATAAAGAATCTTATCACAATACTTAGAAATCCTTCTATTTATCATTATAATGCACCCTCCCCCCCAATTCTTTTTTAAATAAAACAGAACACGAAACACCCAATAGTACAAACTATAAGAATGGACTACAAACCCTCAACACAGCAATCAGTTTTATTCTCCCTCCCCTCCTACTATCCCCTTTATTGCTGCTCCCAAAGAAGAAATCTATTTCAAGCAAAGGTAACTTTTTAAGTTGCCCGCAAGCTCACAGCCAACAAGTATTGCTATAAGACAAGCCCACGACTAGTAAAAAAAAAGACCCAGCAGGTTGGCTGTTACAAGGGCGTGCGTTGCGTCTGTCATGAACCCAACGGGAGGAAAAGAAAGCAACTCTTCCAGGTCTTCAAAGGAAAACCGCCCGAGCTTCCAATTTCACCCCAGTTCATGACTTCCAAATTGCAGAGAAGGCATGACCCAGTAATTCAAAACAAACATGCAACAGGAATGCTAAAAGTAATAATAGTTATGTCCACAGTTCTACTTCAAGAAAACAAAGGCAGGCACACTCTAGTTAGATTGTCAACATGGTCTCCCTATCCTAGATTCAAAATAGACTGCTGGAGGGGGGGGGAAGTGGGGGGGAGAAAAATTAAGGACAATCTGCAGGTCTCATTGATGTAACTTATTCCCTCTGAGCAACATGCAGGACATACTGTTTTCTCACACCTGAGTGGGTTTGAAAGTTCTAGCATTCATATTAGACTTTAGGAAGTTTAGGAGTCCTCTACCTTTTTTGGGGGAGGTGGGGAATATGAGCTACTCTATACATCCCTCACCATAACATTAATTAAAGAAGGGGCTTAGATCTGAAATTTACACAAGATGATAGTCTTCTCTCTATGTTGGTGCCCTCTAAATTTCTTGCACCAACTCTCTAATTTCTGGTCTGTGGGCCAATGGCCACACTGGGTGAGGATGATGAATGCTGGCACCCAGAATATCTGGAAGATGCTAAGATGGGACTTGGATAAGTAGTAGTGGAAAAATAATGTTATGAAGCTATTTCTTTGAGAGGTGCATTTGCATTCTTAACATAAAAATACCTAAGCACATCTGAGCCCAGGGGTCCTCAAACTTGGCAGCTTTAAGACTTCAATCCCAGAATTCTGGGAGTTGAAGTCCACGAAGTCTTAAAGCCACCAAGTTTAAAGACCTCTGTCTTAGCCAATCAGCACCAATATAACATTTCTCCTGTCTTTTCTTAATTTGGAAGGTAAACAGTCTAAAGGCGGGTGCATAACACAATTACTTCTTACATATGAATGCAACTGGCGAACTTCTGACAGATTCTTGTGAAAAGAACAAAGAATGAAACTTGCGAAAAGTTCAAGCCACTTCCACTTATAGTTGGGCATATTTGCCTCAACAAATTCTCAACAAATCGTCAAAGCGGGTGTTCTTTTTCTAAGTGTACTCTCACTGCAACATAAGTCTGAAAAGTGATTAAGACTGCTACTATGAGGATAGTAGCTCTTATCATCACTTTTGGGAGTGCTATTATAAGGATAGTGTTAGTTTATAGGATCCTAGAAAGTTGCCTGGCTGCTTATAATTCTCATTTCTTTATTAAGCAAGCGCTTGGGCACTTGCCTAGTTTTATTGCCGATTTCTTTTGCTAATTAATCTACTACAGAAACCCTTCCCTGTTTGTGCTTTATTCTATGAACATGGATATTTAAGAGAAGCAGGAGGAGGCCCTATTCTCACTCCAAATTAGTTCAGCCTCAAAGGCCCAAGTGCTGAGGAGAAAAGGGCCAGGCGGCTTTAGCCAGCGGTATATGACCAGTAATTCCCACTTTTCTACAATTCTTCAGCACAAAATTAGGTTCTACTTAGCCATTACTTCTGGGGAAAAAAAAAAAAAACCACTTGTGGAAGGCCTAAGCTTCCTGCCAGAAAAGGAGAGGGTGACATCTCAGCTATAGCTTGTATCCTCATTTCCCATGTGAAAAGCTAGCAGTTGGGGAAGGGCTGGTGGTGGAGGAGAGAAACTCTATTTCTCAATTTCTGCTTGCAAATATAAACTTGTAAATATAAACCTCCATCTGTGTTTTGGTAGAAGCCTGGAGGGCCCAAAGCCCTGGGACTGAAGTCTTGCATTGTAGCCCTGTTCCTATACATTGAAATCACTTGCAAATATGGGGCGGAGGGAGAGAAATATTAATTTGTAAAATAAACTAGCACAAGGATTAAATAATAATAATGAATGAAACTGAAGAATTCAGCATTAGGTTCGATACAGTGCTGCTTTAGTGGGAAAGGAAGCAAGAGCCATTAGAAAGCCAAAAAGAATAACAGATATGGCAAATAACTGATACCATTCCCTACTAACAGAAGGAACGGCTTGATTTCTTGGGGGGGGGGGAGGGGGGAAGAGAAATTAAGTGAAAAATCAGAAATTGCCACATACATATTTAGTGCAATTTTAAAAGCTCTGAATCTATACAACATAGCATCATATTACAGCAGGGCAGAAAGAAAACTACCCTAGCAAGAATTAACACATTTTGTTTTAGTTCAGCTTTTCCAAAGCTGGTGTTCTCACCCCAGAAAAGTTGGATTATAAATCTCAAAACCACCCCAGAAAAGTGGGATTACACATCTCAGAACCAAACATACAAAGAATGGAGTCACCATACCCGCAACTAATTTTTAAGGTACTAGAGTAATATGTATGGATTGCAGAAACAGAAAGAAGGCAATGTTAGGTTTGAAGAAGCTAAATTAACGTCCTGCATCATCCCACTCCACCTGAGATCCAATATCATCCAACTTTCACATGGACTAAGCTGGCATACTTCATAAGGCTTTATGACTAAGCATTGCTCACTTTAGGAAAGAAAACCCCAAGAGATCCGTCACCTTGGTATACAAGAGAAAATTGAGAGAAGGGGAAATAAAAATAAATCCTAAATCGTCTGCCTGCTTTTCTTTATGAGATGAAGGATAAGAGTTAAGTGAAGTTAGGCAAAACAATAATCGAGATGGGGTAGCCAATTTAGAGTTCATACTTGAGAAGGACCTGACCCAAATACCATCATACTCCCCTTATACAGTGCAATCCTTCCTACCAAAATGGGCTTTGAATGTAACCTATCAATGCTGAATTAGCCTTTTCACTACAAGGAAGATAGAAGAACATTGTAAGGTGCTTCTTCTCATAAGGTAAACAAGCTACATTCATGTCAGGTAGCTAAGGCGTCTGGAATGGTTAACATTTTTAAGAGTATTCTTTCAATACAATATATGTTTCAATTTCTACTTTTAAATCTAGCTGCCTGGATTAACATTCTCCCTTTCTAAAAGAATCAGAAGTCAGTTTGATAGTGCCAAAAGAGTAATCTCAAGATAGAGGAGAAGCAAGGAAAGGAATTGGAGAAATGCCAGCAGGCTGCCTTCAAATGCATTTCCCTCGGTCTTACTCCTTCCCTACTCCAATGTCAGCAAGCCAGAGACGCTGACGTAACACCTAGGTTAACTGCAATTGCATTCCAGGAACTTCCTTTCACTATTATTTTTCCAAAACATTCAAGTAAGGACATGCATACAAAACTATCAGCAGCCATTTCAATAAATATCTTCAAGTGGATCAACGAAAAATGCCTTTCAAAATATTAATAACTGGCAACTAACACAATCCAATAATGCCCTAGTCACTTTTAGTCCATAAAGCTATGCTTCCAAATATTACCTTTGATAATGGTCTTTTCTAGTTCTCTCATTTTAAAAGCTAATTCCTTCACTGGCCTCTGTTTTTTGTCAGTATAAAAAGAGTTTACTTTGGTATACTGCGGGATTCTAAAAAGTGAACCCAAACTACTCAATATTGTCTACAAGATGCCCAACACAATATGGAAGTCTTCTCTGTGTCAAATTCCAAGAACCCACAGTACCAATTTTCCCTTTGGTTTTGATCTTTTATCTCCAACTTCGCATCTCTCAAAGTGTGCTCTGCTGGTTAATGCCTCTATTTCCAATTTTGCTTAAGGGATCTTTAATCGATTAGTGCAAATTTCAGATACCAAATAAATTACCAGAATGTAAGAACCTAGGCTTGTTCTCAAGTCTGAAACTTTTGTTTCTGTGAGGCCATTCCATTTATTTTTTCCCCTCCCCCAAATATCCAGGCTACTTGCATTTCCTAAATTAAAGATGAACAATCATAGAGGACTGCTGTTAAGAATAGTAAATTTAGAGGGGACAGCTGTACATTGACAAACCTTAAAGAGGCAGGACTTGAAACTAACCTTTTTCTTGATCTTCATAATCAAGTTGACAGAAGGGATCCCAGATTTACAGTGCTGCAACCAAATGCCTGGGACAAAAATTACACAATAGATTCATATATCCACCATGCAGGTCAAAAGACCAGAGAGCAGGGCTGTCAAACTTGTGAGGCATCTGGCCTATGGGCTGCGAGTTTAACAGCCCTGAACTAGAGTAATTTCCACGCTTCCAGTGATTTTTTGGTCTTTTCCCTACTGCTGATAGAAGTGCAAAATGCAAGTGTATCTAAAATGTAGTAATCATTTATACAGGCCAAACAGGATGCAACCCTAAGGCATTACCTTGGAAAGCAGATAATCTGAAACATCTGCTGATATTATTTATCCTTATTTTCCTCCCTAACCACCCCCCTCCCATGATATTATCTCCAATAACTAAACATGCTGTTAATCTATACTGTCAGTAAACCTGATGTCCAAAGAGGTTATCTAAGGTCTTACTACCATCTGGAAAACATTGGTTTCATTAAAAAACAAACAAACAACAATGTAAGGTTCTTTATGAAATTTCTCTTCTGGTCAGCATGAAGGGTGAGTGAGTGGGAACAAATTCCCAAGTTTTTCAGAAGGCAAAGCAGGCACAAGCTGGTATAATCAACCCCCCCGCGCGCCATTCTTTAAAAAAACAAACCAAAAAAAACCCAAACAAACAAAATGCAGGGATTTTTCTAAAAGCTATGTGGCTGAAATTGCATACTAATTTTTTGTTTAGAAAAAAGTTTACTGCCACTCACCGTGCACACGAGGCTCAGCTAGTTTCAAAGACTTTCATGCAATTCTGCTTTATTATATTCAAGTTGACAAACTAAGATAGGATTGGAATTAAAAGTAAGGCTATTTTTTCTTTCTTTTCTTTTTCATCCCTTTTGTTTTTGCACCAAAAGTGAATTTGAAAAGATGCTCATCGCATACAGGTATACACACACACACACACACACACACATACACACAGAGAAAAACCAACACACAAAAGAAGAAGAATAGTTTATACCTGACTGGAGATGAGGTCTGTCCTATCTTATTCAAAGAAATGTTTTTATGTGCATAATATACATCGGTGCAGCATTTACATATAGATCACTGAAAGAAAGACACTAAGAACTTGCTACAGATGCCTTACGGGAGACTTTAGAAATCTATCTCCCTCCCAACCCAGCCCAAAATATTTTCTACCTATTTGTAACGTTAACAGCTTTTTCTTTGTCCCCCAGCTTCATGATTCGAATGAAATCATTGCTTCAAAGTTCACAGAATCCCAACTGCAATTAACATTCCTCCTTGCTTCAGTGGGGAAAAATAATCTATATATCCCCATCTCTTCCTTTAACATTGACTCTGTAGGAGTTAAGCGATGCTGAAGTCACATTTTTTCTCAAATGCTACATGCTTGATACTGAAGCACCCATTTACAAAAAAAAAAAATCCACCAAGAGAAGGTTTAAAGCAATGAAACAATTCAAGGTTTTCACATTTACATTTCCAATACGGATGGTGGTTCCTCTCCCGACTCCCCACCATTTCCCTGCACATAAAAATATGCTCAAGGCCAAGCTGAACTGAGCTTAGAGGTTAAATAATTTGTTTTTAAAAAGCCAAGTATGCTATGAAAGATCACCGAATCTCTCTCCACCACCTTCCTAATCTCATCATCTCTTTGGCACTATTGGGCGAATAGCTAATCAGAACGGAATCACACCACAATTTGACATGGAAAACGTTTTTGAGAAAAATACGTGGAGTAATGAGAGAGAAGGAGAGTTAAATATGGGATATATAAATATACTTTCCAATACTCAGCAAGGAGAGGAAGGGAGGTTACTTGCTTGGATATTTGTTTTAATAACTGATTTTTTTTTTAAAGAAGACGATTGCTCACATTAAGGTTCATAGCTATGCCAGAATACCTTATGCAGGCTGGAGTTTAAAACTTCCTGTCGTTAGAGAAATCTTTCCACCCCAATTTGCCTCACCTGCAAGGTATTCTGACAGGTCCTTGGATAAAGGACATTCCTATCCTATCACATTCCTACCAGAAGGAGGCCAAATGTTTGGATCTAGCTCTCAATACAAAGTGAGCATTAGCCCTAAAGGAGATTCAAAGTCTCTTGCGTGTTTGACCTGTACAGAAGCTGGCCAAAAGCAGGCCCCTTTGGTAATCCACTGCACCGAACCAAGAAACCAGGCTAGAGTAATATACAAGGGTTGTGGGTGCTAATCTACAAATCACTTTCAGGGACACAGATTCCAATCCTGTAAATTCATTATTATTTTTTTACATTACAGCTCTTTAGAATTATTAGAGGGGGATGTCTATATCCCATGATTTTGAACTCCTTGGGCAGCAGGGTAGGGGAAAGAGGACAAATAAATGTAGAAGTAATGAACAATAGCAATGCTACAAATGGGTTTTCTTAAGCTCCAGCAACCTCTGGGGAAAAGTAAACAAAATAAAGTCATTTTTAGAAAAAAAAGGAACAGCATCATCATTTTATCAGGATCAATTATTTTAAATTCGCTGAAGTGCCCACTTAGGAATATATGATCAATTTATCGCTTCTCAGTACTTGCCCACTACAAGGACATTTACATTCAGTGTTTGTCAATAGTTATATGGCTCAGCTGGGCTCCCAGTGGAAGGCCCATTTATCTAACAATGGCAGTGCAAATACACTTGTCAAGCTGAAATGTATTTGTGCTGTTTATTTTTTAAAACACAACTTCCCTTTGTTCTAATTCTCTGAACCCTAGAACCATGACTCTAGAGCCCTGAAGTAAATTAAAAGAATTCTCCACCCACCTCCCACCCAACATAGACCAAAAAATAAAAAAATAAAATTTAAAAAAAAAGTGGGGGGAGGGACGAAAAGGAAAATAGGCTTTTCCTGATCCCGTATTATTCCCTTGCTGGCCTTTCTCCTATAGGTTGCTATAAAAGTGGGAATGAGACCCTCATGCTTTTAAACAAAAGTGCTTTTTTTTTTTTTAAACTTGTAAAGCAAGTGCTTCGGAGAAAGGTGGTTGGAGAAAAACTTCCTTATTTGGATTGGTTAAGAAGGGAAGCTCCTTGATTGCTTTTTGAGACGAGTGAAAAGGAGGAAAAAAAAACAACACCATCCAGAAATATTAGGAGCAGGGTCTTCTAAGATGCAAAGAAGGATGCACGGTTAAAATAGATTTTTATGCCATTCCTAAGGAAGATGGCAACAGAAAGACGCCGTAAGCCAAGATCCTCTTCTGCCCCACTCCCGGGTTTCCTCCCAACCCTGTGTAAAATACTGCACACCAGGAAGTCAAATGTGCTTGCAGAATACTGGAGGGAAGGGGTGGTGGGAGAAAAGAGAGGAAGTAAAAAAGGAAGTTTGCCTCCAGCCCTCTTTTGCAATGCACCCAGGGAAAACCAACTCTCATCTTAGCACAATAATGCAAGTTATTACCACCAGACATTTGAATTATTACTTAAAACTGTCAAGCTGTGCTGTCAAAATGTACATGTTACAGCATTAAAGGAGAACAAGACTGGCAACTAAAACAGAGCTGGCCACATTTCTTTACACCCAACCCAACTGCTGCCTCCATTTCTTTGTTTTGTGTTGTTTTTTAAAAAAGCAACAAAATATATTAATTTAGATATGCGCTGCTGGAATTGTTTCCACTCCATTTTTTTTTCTTTGTCATTGTTTTTAAGGAAAAGGAAAAAGTTAAATGGAACACTAAAAATATAATAATGTGCGATGCTACAGAGCTAAGTACGCTGAAGCCCTTAAAAAGATCACATTGATTGTCATATCTTCCATTTTTAGGGTGAAATGTAAGAAAGGGAATGCCTTTTTTTTTTTTTTTTTTGCAAGAATGCAATTAAAAAGACGATCCTGCCTGATTATTTTTCATCAGTTCAGCAAAAGAAGTTCTGCACAAACCGATGACAGTTCTAATATAAAGAGGTAATATAAGAAATAAAATTGATGCAGGCCCAATTCATCTGGCAGTAGGGTTAGGAAATTCCCTTATTCTAAAACTTATCTCAGAACGCTGATTGTATCTCAGCTTCTGCCCCTTCCTTCAAATTTCATTCCTGCTTTTTTAAAAACAATAAAACAGAAAAACTGAGAAGGGAGCATTTCTGCTCTCTAAGGACTGTGGTCCATGGAAGCTTCACCTCCTTGGTTCAAGACCTCTTGTAGAAATTGTGAACCATTCAAGCTATATTCATTCCCCAAAACTGCTACAGAAGCAACTACAATTCAATACACAGGAGTAAAAGGGGGAAAAATGGGTTTTTCTCTCCTAAAAGAACAAAAGGCGCTAGGATTTCTCAATGAGTCCACATTCCTCTAGGCCACAAAGACATGGCTTGGACTTCAACTCCCAGAATTGGCTGAGGAATTCTGGGAGTTGAAGTCCACAAGTCCTAAAAGTTGCCAAGGTTGGACACCCCCCCCTCCCCTGGTTTAAACCATTGCACCTGTGGGAAGAGACAGAATACCTGAAGGCCTCCTAGTTCTCAGCGCTGCAAGAAACACTGGATCTCCCCCACCCATTTCCCTACAAATGTCTCAATCCAGTTTCTGCCTTTAGAGGATTATTCATTTAGCCCTTGAAAAGAAATCAAACAATGACCAAGAGTGGCTTCAGACTTACTTTGGCCCTCCCAACTTATGTCCTCTTTGCCCTTCTGTGGGGGGGAGCCCCCACCCCAAAAGGATTGCGCTTAGAAGGCTAAAAATAAAATTAGGCAATTTGAAAAGTAAATTGCTAGTACCTAATAAAATGTAAACAAGTGGTTTGTTTTGTTTGTTTTTGTTTTGTTTTCAGCTCTCCATCTACAGGATGCCGAAAAGGACCTTTCTCATCAAAAAGTGGGGGACAGGGGAGAAGAGGAGTCTTCAAGTTTTGTTCATTTCTATTCCAACAGTGAGGTATTTGGTGTAGAAAGGTTAACACTTTCTTTCAAGGTAGAGAATGAGGAGTAACCGAGGGCAGAGAAAAGTAACCCAACCATAGTGCAGTGAAAAACGTTAATGGCCAATCTGCAACAGGCTGTCCGCTGTGCTTTTTTGGCAAGTGCATTGAAAATTTTAATATGCTCATTACCCGGCAGCTGCAAAAATGAAAAGATTTCTTAAGATTCCTTGGGCATCAAAGAAAGAAGAAACAGCTAAGCTAGTAGCGCCCTAGTCTCTGAAGAAGGCTTAGTCGAAGGACATTGTTAGGTTTGTTTGAAGACTAGAATTCACTACCTTTAAGGCCCCCATTTTTATTTTATTTTTTTGCAATCTATCCATATGCAGGAAACAAACAAAGTAATTCAGCAAATGCTTAGAAGTACTGATCCCAAATGACGTGTAATAAATCTCTAATAAATCTCTGAGACAAAGCCCATGGGGGGGAAGGGGGAGGGAGGCTGGGTGTGAAGGGATGGAGGCAGTGGAAGGCTCCATAAAAAGAGAAGAAAAACAAAGTGATCGTATCCTTTTAAAAATGCACTGTTTGGCAAAGGGCAAGATAGTGGCTGTGTCATTTGGCTGTAGGAATTTGGCTTTGGTAAATTCAAACAGTGCCAAAAGGAAGGGATTTGTGTCTTGTCTACACTTATTGTTTCATTGCAATCTTTTCTCACTTCCCGATTCAACTCTCCTCTTTGAAAGATCTAGCCATTAGCCGCACTCTCTAAATTGGCCGTTTCCGATTCTTCTATTTCTATTTTTGGAAAACCAGTCAATGCAAACAAATAAGGCTCTAGCAATTGCATCGGTGTCCACTCTGCATCATAAATCTGGTAATGAAAAGGCCAGGGCAGAGGAGGTATAGCTTGCCTGTCCATTTAAATTCTGGGTTTTAAATTCCTATACATTGTTCGAAATGTAAAATGCACGGTGATGCAAAAGAATTCAAGTCTACAGCTGGCTCATATATTCTCCTTAACAATCAAAGATAGTCTGTAAGAAGATACCCTGGGGGGGAAATAAAAGCCAGTTTGTTTCCCAGGGTTACTAGCCTTAAAGCTTGCTGGTCCAAACAGACTATGCCTTGGGATAATTCTTTCTGAAAATTCACATGTTCTGCTAAACGCAGTCCCAAGCCTACCACAGCTCTGCAGGACTGGGAAAGCGATGGAAAAGATTATTAAGTCATAAAGTTTTGACCCAGCAGCTTTCATCTGATTGCTACATCCCAATCTTTGGCTTTGAACATACTTTGTGATATAATCTTTTTTTTTTGTTAGTTTCTACACATGATACAGTTTACAGTACAAAAAGAAAAACAGTGCACACGCTCAAATGTGTAATAAATAGGAATTTTAAAATAAAAAATACGCACTCATACTAGAGCCCCACCCATAGATGGACGGACAGACACACACACACCCTAATGAAATCTGCTGGATGTTATTCTAGTTGGAAAAATTATAAATACAAATGTAGGATTGTAAGATTCTGAAGTGCATTGTTCTCTCCTTGCAGAAAGCTTTTTTCCTTTTTTTTTTCCTTTTTGCTATTTTTCAAAAGAGAAAATGCTTGCTTCTTTATAAATAATTTCTTTAGGCAACACTGACTTGTCTAATGGGAAACGCTGCACAACACAGAGACGGGAGGGGGCAGGGGGAACCACAAAAAAAAAATCTCTTTGGGGATCCAATGTTTTGCAACCCCGATAACCTTCCCTCTCCCCCACCACAAAAAAATAAAATAAAAATAAAAAAATAAAAAAAACCAGCCTCCAAAAATAGAAGATCCCTAAAGTGCCTGATGTGGTTGGGATAATTCTGGCAGCGCATACGTTAAGTTTTTTTTTTTTTTAAAGAGGAACCGCGTTGGTTGGGCAACAGCATCCATGGTGCATGCAAGGGACTATGAGCTGCCTAAAATATCAGAGTATCCAAGTACAGTAGTCCTCAGTTCAAGTGTTTTTCACCGGAATCAAAAAGGGCGAGTACAACAAACTAACAAACAAACGTTACCATACGGGAAGAAGCAATGATAGTGGCACTTTGCCAGCAACTGCTGCCCTTCTTGGCGGTCCTCCCTGTCCTGATTTCAAAATGCAAAACAAAAAGCAGCAGCAATTCAGGCTTCTGCTCCCTGCCTACACTGCTGGGTCCCTCGGAATTATTTTTACTCTGAGGGCATAGAGAAAATGATCCCAAAATGATAAGGTGGCCTGACCGAGGGGAAGTGTGGGAGACACAGTTAAGATGATGATCCAGATGATCAAATTCAGGTCCTTTGGCTGCCGCCGCAACCCCGTGCATGAAACAAATTGAATTGGCTCTTCACTCAAAGCATCAAGCTTTAAGGAATTTGGACTGAAAAAAATGTGGGTTGCTTAAAAAACATTGAACTCAGAAGAACTGAGCCCTTTGGCAAACAGCAAGGGAAAGAAGAATACAAGCAGATTTTTTTTTAAAAGCTTCACAGAGTAATTTTAAACAAAAATGTCTTAAAAGGATGAATATGTTCGAAAACCCACACTTCCTTTTGTTAATTTTGATAGCAAAAGAAATGCTAGTGGTCAAAGCAAGTATCTAGGTAGGATGCAGAAGCTGAGATCACTTTCTCTAGGGTTTTTTTTTTCCTTTCCTTTCCTTTCCTTTTTTTTTTGGTTCCTAGGACCTTTTAGAAGGCCCATTCCCAGTCTTGTTCTCCTTTAAAGTGTCCTATATTGATAGAATTCCTAAATAAATAGAAGAGATACTAGATCACCCATCATCGTTGTTGTTTTTTTTTAAGCTATTCCGAATAACAGCCATCTAAGCCGATGGCATTGTGCCTATCCTTGGTGTAGGGGCAGCTGTTCCCGTTGGGCAGGGAGCTGCAGGCGGCTGTCTTGGCAGCAATGCCGCAGTTCTTGAGGAGGTTGAAGCTGAAAGGGCTGATGGCGTCTTTAGGTGGAAAAGGCTTCATGGTGGAAAGGATAAGTGCCAGGCAGTCAGCAACGTCTTTGTTGGGGGCACAAGCCAAGGCTGGGGTATGGCCTGGAAAAGACAAGCAAATTCAGTTCCACAGCAGCAGCAACGACAAAAGCAAAGCCATTCCTGGGGAAAGGAGGCCAGCAGATTACAAATTAAAAGGGCCGGTTTGGACTATTTGTTCAGAATGCCTTACATTAAATGTCGACTATATATTTTCAACAAAGCAGGTATTTTAAGATGATACTGTTTCTATTTCATTTAAAAAAAACAACACACATCCTGCTTAAAATTCAGGAGACAGCCATTAAGGCTAAGTGGTTCGGGTAGTCCTTGATTTGTCACCTGAAAGTTCACTTAACAATGGTTTGAATTAACAACGGCCTCAGGAAAGGTACTTTACAGCTTGTAAAATACATCTGGACCATTGCAAAATCTCTCTGTCTGTCTGTCTGTCTGTCTCTCATTCATACACAGGTCATGTGATTGCAATCTGGTGGATGCTTGGCAACTTATTCACTTTTGACTGCACTTTTCTCAAGCGCCCTGCAATCATGCGATCAGAATGGGCAATCTTCTCTGCTGCCTTCCCCAGAAAGTCAATGGGGAAGTCAGCAGGAAAGGTTGCATGTCGCTGGCTGCCACTTGCTGACAAGGCTCCTCCTTGTCTCTATGGGACGGCCTGAAAGAGCTCCCTACTGAAATCCAAGCAGACACAGAGCTGAAACTCTTTCAGCCAGTCCCCAGGGATGAGAGGTTCTTAGTGGAGAGGCAGTGTGGTAATATAAGGAATGTGGGGTGCTTCAGGGGGGATGTGGGAGGCCCAGCATAGATCACACACAAGTGTCTCTCCAACCTATAGGCTGAAAATGCTGCTTAGGTTTTGGCAGGTAGAATTTTCAGCTCCTAAGAGGACAGATCTTCATGCACAGCCTCTGTCCATCCACCCCAGGCACTCCATACTCCCTACATGGGACTCCATCCTCTTAATGAATGAGACTGCTCAACAGCTACAACTGAACTGCCAGACTGCAGTCGCTAAGCGAAACAGTCATGTGACATCTTACTTAAGGATTACTTTGCTCAATAACCAAGATTCTGCTCCCAATTGGAGCAGAATCTTGGTTATTGAGCAAAGTAATCATTAAGTAAGATGTCACATGACTGTTTCGTTCAGGACTTCCTGCTCCGAGAGCCATGAATTTGCTTCATCCCCTTTTCAAACAATCTAAGTGGAGCATCCGCAAACTAACTCATGCCAACAAACACCACCGTTTAACCAAGTGCTGTGCAAATCATTTTTAACTTCTCAGAAATCTTCTTGTCCTTAACACCAGTCACTGAGTTTCATTTTTGTGGGGTATGTAAGAAATGCCTCTTATAAATCCACATTTTTATAATATGCAGGTCCTTTATAAAGCTACCAGGCTTCATATTGACTCTGGGAGGCATAATATACTAAAAATAGATAAGAACACTTATCTTTTTTCCACCACTGGAAAAAATAACAAGTGTACATAGCATTAGCAAAATAACATTTTGTTAAACAAACATTTCACCATGGGGCCCACCATCCACCTTAATCAAAGGGCTGGAGGAAAATCCAACTCTACAATATTATTTCTGAGGAATGTGAATCCTTCTACACAATAGTTCACAATGTTATATTCTGTCTTGAGAGACAAAGAATCATTATACCAAACTTCCACCTTTACAACTGGAACTCTCATAATTCCACTGGCTGTGAAGGCTGGGATTTGTGTGATAGTTACAACACATCTGCAGAGTGCCAGATTGGAAAGTTGCCTCAGCCAGACTAAGATAGGCATTGCAAGAGTTGACCAGGCTGAGTCTGAGGGAGGGAGTCAAACATGTTATCAGTCTCGAGTCCCTTCATGTCCACAAGAGATCTCAGTCCAGTCCATCTTGAATTCTATTGACTCTTTTCTACCACCAATTTGCTTTGATTGTTAGTAGTTCAGTTTCTTATAGTGTTTTAGCGTATAATAAACCTATGTATTCATTTGAACTGCCTGGACTCTTGATTTCCTGCCTTGACCAGCATCTTCACTGCATCAAAGTTTGTTGTCCCCTCCCCATACTAAACGAACTCTTGCCTTGAGCTTCCAGATGTGAATGATGCATACCTTCTTCATCCACAGCAAGCACAGTGGCACCTCTGCTCAGCAGAGCCTGGACAACAGAGGCCAATCCGTTTCGAGCTGCAATATGGAGTGGCCTGTGTGCAGTGGGAAGAGAAAGGATGGTTATGCTATTGGCCAAATTCAAGAGGAGGACTCTTGCACCCCAATCTCACTTCACTGCTCTCTCTTTGCAAAGAGGAACATTTAATATTTACTTGGATTCTCAAATTCTACCGCCACTGCACTAACAGGACCTTCTCCACAGCTCACTTTCGTGTGCCCTCAAAAATACGTCATATCATCATCATCTTAGCCATTGTCTATCCACTGCAGGATGAAGGCCTCTTCTGCATGTTTGCAACCTATATGGTCCTGAGCTTTCTTTTGCCAACAGGGCCTGCAGTATTTGCTGATGTTGTCGGTCCATCTTGTTTTAAGTCTCTTTTATGCACATATACCATGTAGCAACTGGAAATTTGCCACTGGAAGAATTTGTGAGGGAAAAAATGGCTCAGAAAAACTAAGTGTACTTTGGGGCTCAATGTAACAGCTGCCCTCAGCCTGCTCTACATATATGGAGCTTTACTGCAACTCTTGTCAGCCTAAGGATTGAGGTGTGAGCCACCTAGAATTGTTTAAGATGGGTGGCCACACAAATCATGGAAACAAGTAAATAAGTTTCTAACTTATTCCCATCCTACTGTTTATGAGGATGGTGTGAGAATGTGAACGAATGGGACACATGAGTTGGGGCTCTGTGGCTCAGACTGATAAGACAGTCTGTTATTAACACAGCTGCCTGCAATTACTGCAGGTTCTAGTTCCACCAGGCCCAAGGTTGACTCAGCCTTCCATCCTTTATAAGATAGGTAAAATGAGGACCCAGATTGTTGGGGGCAATAAGTTGACTTTGTATATAAATATACAAATAGGATGAAGACTATTGCTAACATAGTGTAAGCCGCCCTGAGTCTTCTGAGAAAGGCGGGATATAAATGCAAATTAAAAAAAAAACACTTCTTGTTCTTGGAAGACATGGGAAAAGCAAGGACGTTTCTGAAGGATTGCAAGAATGGGAAGCACAGCTTGGAGAATGGTGTCTGGCAGCGAAGGCTCATGAGGTGGGCCCTGAGCTGGCATTTCTCAGTGGCGGCAGCAGGGCAGGGGCTGAACTAGAGGCCTGGGGATGGGAGCAGATGGCTGAGACTGCTGAAAGTCTCCCAGCCCTCCTGCTGCTGAGTGCCACTGTGCATGGTGACCGAAAGAGCGCTGTGACACACAATGCTCTTTGGGTGGTTTGTGGGCATTTATCTTTTAACTTGTTTTTTCTTTAAACGCTGTTCTTATTTTGTTCTTCACTCTGTTTTTGCTTTTAACAATGTCTCTCTTTTATGGTTTTATGACTTGTAAACTGCCCAGACTCATTTGAAAAGTGAGATGGGCAATGACTAAGTTTGAATAAATAAAATAGTTTGGGGAGGGGAGATAAAAATACCCTGCAGTTTAAAGTGGGTGCTACGAAATATCTACACTTTGATTATGTGTGTGTGTGTGTGTGTGTGTGTGTGCGCGCACGCATGTGTGAGTGCATGCTGCAACGGATGACTTTGGGCATAGGTCCTAAGTCCATTTTTTCAGCATCATGGTAATTTCAAATAGTTGCTGAATGAAGGTTGCAAGTCAAGGATTACTTGTATGCTGGAGGACCACATGCATCCTGCAGCTGTGGGTCCAACATCCCTGCTACAGACAGTACAACTGACATTTAATCATAGGAATAGCAACATTTTGTCCTTTTTCCATATCTTGTCTATTAATGCAGAAAAGTTGTCAAAAGTGGAAATAATTTACCCTGCGCCTCCATTCTCATTTAATTCTCTGTGGCATAATCCAACTCTACATTTCCATAAGCTGTGTGAGTACTTACATCTGTAGAGCACTGTTTGTTGCATTGATAAGGCCAAGGTCTTGGGTTTCCCCCAGAATCAACAAGGCACACTTTTCATGACCCTGGAAAGAAAAGATAAAAGAAGTCCAAAATTGCACTCAGCTCTGCAGTTTAATTCTGGTAAGGAATATGACATGGGTTTTTTATCATGGCCTTTTCATGCAAGTATATGTGCTTTGCCACAACGGGCTACAGTAAAGTCAGCCTGGACATAAAGGACAGAATTAACATGGAACAGAAACAGGAATACGTAAGACCCAATAGGAAAAACTTAAACTTTAAGCAATGGTTTGGGGAGAGCAGGGTTAAAGTATGACAAAGGAGCTGGAAAATATTGTATGCTCATGGATTGTTTCTATTTGAAATTATGCTGCACTGTCTCCTAGTGGGAGAAAAAGAAGATTACATTTGCTGTATTATTAGTGTGAGTTCAGCAATAGAACAGGAAACCAAAAATACTGCCCATCTATTACCAAAAGTTTTTTTTTTCAAGGATTTACCATTCACTGGACAGATTTCTTGGCCTTCAGTTATCATTCTATTACAACCATAAAAATCATTCCCGGGTAACTTTTCTGAAAGAATGGAAAACTTATGTAGAATTTTTGCTAAAAGAAGAAACAAAATGATTTATGGGTTTGAAGATTTTTTAAAAATATGAATTAAATGAGGGGGTGATGAGACTTGTATAAGATAATATCTAAGAGAAGTGGGGATTGTAAGATTGTAATTATATACGGAAAAGATCAGAAGTCATAATTTTAGGTAGTTTC
The DNA here is from genome assembly GCF_028640845.1 of Ahaetulla prasina. NCBI lineage: Eukaryota > Metazoa > Chordata > Lepidosauria > Squamata > Colubridae > Ahaetulla > Ahaetulla prasina. Next base: position 156,487,687 of record NC_080540.1, read on the forward strand.
ATTTTTTTTTTAATTCCTGCATTCATATATTCATTCATTCTGTAGAAAAGGTACACAGATCAGAGGTCTCCAACCTTGGCAACTTTAAGACCTCTGCTATAGATGGCTTTGCAAAAAACCAGAGCTCATAATCACAGCAACGAATGAAGAGTCAGTGAGTAGAACAATTCTTCAAATTTCTCTGCACAAAGAGGGATCACCCAAAAACACTTCAGCAGTTGCTCCTTGCAAGGAGACTACGGCCTCTAGTGGGTCTTAAGCACTGGGAAACGAGGGAATAGTGATCTTGCTGAAACCTTGGACGGCAGCTTTAAAAGGACATTAAGTTTCTTTTCTAATCACATCTAGAAATTGCTTATTAACTACCTTTCTGCTATTAGAAACCTTAGGAGAGACAAGTCTGAAAATACTGGATGAGTGTGCCTTCAATCCTTAATTTTAAAAAAATCAACAAACTTAACAACTTAAAAAAATAAAGAGCAAAAAGTTAGTTAAGACTGATTTTAGAAAGTTATAAGTGGTTCCAGATAAATTTGAAATTACGAACAATTCTTTCCATAGGAAAGTCAAATCGTTTTAAAAACATTTTAAGTAAGGTAAGCTTTTAAAATTCTGGATACTAAAATTTTTCAATTAAAGTATAAGAACACATAAACTTGACTAATAGTTACAAAATGGTACAAAATTTTCTAACACTGGAAATATTGAAGGGCATTTTTGAAAAGTGGAGTCAGGTTAATATTAACAATGTCAACAGCAATATCTTTTTCTAGGGATAGACTGTATAAAGGGTATTATGGAAGAGGAATAAGTTTTACCTCACAAAACAGAATGAGCTGAATGTGGATTTACAAATGACAGGTTACAAGAGTGACATAGAAAAAGACGTTATACCGGACATATAGAAGAGATTGGTTGTTTTAGTAGTTAAAAGTGATATACAAACAATAAAATAAGAGTAACCTGGATAATTTTTCTACATTGGACTTAAAAAAGAATCTTATCAAAGTTTTGAAGAAACTCATGAAAAGAAACAAAAAAGAAATGAAATCAAGTTCATCTGAATAGATTAAATATTAAGATTGTTAGAAGTAAAAGAAATGAATATAAAGTTTATTTATTTGTTATTTTTGGTAACCCTTAATGGATTTTTGCTGACATCATGACTGAAATTACAATGTTTTATGGATTTGTTTATAAAGAAATGGGGTGTGGCAAAAAAGAGATTATTTGTTGTGATTTAAAAGAAGATGGAAAGATACTAAAATTGTTTGCACTTGTGATGAAGGTTTGTAGTCACTTCTATTTCTTTACTTTTTCCTTTTCTTTTTTCTCTTTGCATTTTTTATTCTTTCTATGTTTATACTTTTCTTTTACTTGCATTAGTTTTTACTATTGCAATTAAAATTGAAAAAGTCATTATAATTCATAATCTTCCTTCCTTCCTCCCCCCTCCACCTGCCTTGTTTTTTACTCTGTAAATTCTTAATAAATCTTATTGTTTAAAAAAATCAATTGTTTAAAAAACTCTAGTGGGTTATTTTTCTTCTTCCCATAAAAATCAACTTACATAAACTCATTGTTTGGAAATATTTAATCACATCTGGCATCACTTTCATCATAATCTTCCAATTTTACATATTAAATTCTACAGAAAATGATCCCCCCACAAAAAAATCAATTTTATAGGTCCCACTTTTGGACATTGTACCTTACTGCAGGCCAGGTGAAGAGCTGTGTTCTTGTTGACATCCAGCACAGTTAGATCTGCTTTTGCTCTGTACAGCAGGAACTCTGAAAATTGTGGAATGCAACATGAAAATTTGTGCCTATATTTATTTAAAAGATTCTTATAAGCCATTCACCCCAAAGTCATAGAAGCCAACTTCCAACTTTAAAATGGCAAATGAGAAGAACGAAAAAGGAGGGCAGTTTAATCCAAAAATCAAGACAGATAACTTCTATACCACTAGATTGATGTCACCGTCCTCTTCTGAAATAATTTGTCTTTTGCCAGAAGGGGAATCATATTGGAGAAGACATTTCAAAATTCTAGCATCAAGGCAGAAAGGTCAACCAAAAAGCAAAGGAACTGAAGTAGAACTCTGTATCTCAAGATACAGAGAGCCAATGCACTGGCTTGTGACATTTCTTTTTCCCTCTTATCTTTTTATGGGACAATACATTTCACCCTCAAATAACATTAAACCATTCCTCAGTTCTAACCTTTACATGTTACAAAATGTGATGGAGGAAGGTTTCATAATGGTTGTCTCAAAGGTGCTTTTTCAAAAGGCAACTGGACTCTAGTTTTTTCCCTTGAGGAAGAAGAAGATGACATTTTGCTTCTCATCCAAGACATAGTCCAGCTGCCTTTTGAAAAGCGTCTTTGAGACAACCATGACCTGAATGACTGAGAATCTCCATAGCCCTTCATAATGGTAGTATGCCTGAAACCTGTTTGCGAATGATTTGCATAATTAGGTCACTCCAAAATTGCAAAGAGTGTTTCAGATATTTCTTAACCATCCTCTAGGTTGGAAGGAATCCTGCACTCAAATAACCAGAGACCCTTCAGATGGACTTCCTGCTTCCCCCTGCAAGTCAAAGCAGGCTTGTGTCTAGAGCAGCGGTTGCCAATCTTTCTGGCTTTGTGGACCGGCACTGGCGGCAGGAAACGAGGAGGGAATGGTTCCATGCAAGCAGCGGGTGAGCGCACTCACGCGTGCAGATCCATTTGCGCAAGTAACAGGTGTGCAAGTGGAGCTATGCATGTTTGCCCAACCTGGTTTTGAATGGGCCACAGCCTGGTGGTTGGGGACACCTGGTCTAGAGTGAGGCAAAGTGTAGCTATTCATATTATGTCACAGATGCTGGAAGAACGCAGCATGTTGTTGCTATTTCTGGATGATGGGAGAAAAAAAATTGATCTCAGGCACAAAAATATCATGCAAAATTCATGGAAGTGCTCACATGAGCTCCTAATTCCTCCCTACGATGATGATAGACAGAAAGAAGACCACCCTTCAGTAGACTTAAGAAGGAAAACGTAATTTGAAAGTAACTACAGAAAGATATTCCCCAAACCAACAGAATATCTACAATATTTACATCTTTACAAAACAAATTAGTCAAATGTCTATGGAGATTCTCAGTCTTCCAGGTCATGGTTGTCTCAAAGGTGCTTTTTCAAGAGGCAACGGAACTTCCTGGCTTTTCTTTGACCATGTTTTGCTTCTCATCCAAGAAGCTTCTTCAGCTCAGTATGAGCTGGATGAGAAGCGAAACATCATCAAAGAGAAACCAGAAAGTTCAGATGTCTCTTGAAAAACCACCTCTGCCACCTTCTGATATATTATCAGAAATGAGCTTAGCAGGAAACTGAACCACATAGAATCGGATCTATGCTGGACCAAGAGAAGACTTCAGAGATACAAACCTAGTATTTGTATGGATTCTTTTAAGCTGATATAATAGTATGGTTGGAAAAAAAAAGAGAGAGAAAAGCATAAATACAGGAGATGCACCACTTACCAACTGCTGCTGTCTGGCCATTTTCAGCAGCCATCATAAGAGGGGTCCTCCCCAATTGGTCAGTTCCATCTACCTCAGCCTGGTGTTGCAAAAGCAATTGTAAACCATGGATGTTGTCTGCAAAGGCAGCAGCGTGAAGGGGGGTCCTTGGAAGAAGAGGAAAGATGGACTTGACATGCTTTCAAAAAGAACTCTATTTTTTAGATGTGAAAATATTTACAGACCCCTCGCATCCTGGACATAAACTGTTTCAACTCCTACCCTCAAAACGACGCTATAGAGCACTGCACACCAGAACAACTAGACACAAGAACAGTTTTTTCCCAAACGTCATTACTTTGCTAAACAAATAATTTCCTCAACATTGTCAAACTATTCACTAAGTCTGCATTACTTATTACTATTAGTCTTTTCATCGTTCCCATCACCCATCTCCTCCCACTTATGACTGCATGACTGTAACTTTGTTGCTTGTATCTTTATGACTTATATTGATATTGTTTCCTAGTATGATTTGATTGCTTATTTGTACCCTATGACTATCCTTAAGTGTTGTACCTTATGATTCTTGACGAATGTATCTTGTCTTTTTATGTACACAGAGAGCATATGCACCAAAAACAGATTCCTTGTGTGTCCAATCACACTTGGCCAATAAAGAATTCTATTCTATTCTATTCTATTCTATTCTATTCTATTCTATTCTATTCTATTCTATTCTATTCTATTCTATTCTATTCTATTCTCATAATTGTAAATTATACAGCATTGTTGTCATTTTTAAAAATTTTATGCTACATACTTTATTTATTTATTTTGGCATTTAAAAGACACATACACATTCCTACAATGTGTTTTGATATCATTCAATTTCTTTAGAAGCTCAGTAGTTTCTCACTGGATGATCTCTCAACTCTATTTTTAGAAGGTGCGTAGTAGCCACTGAAAGCAAACTTTCTGTGTATCTATTTCTTGCCCAGTAGTATATAGAAAAATCCAAATTAAAACTCACTTTCAATTGCCACACTTTAATGAAACTTAACTGAATATTGATTAAAGAGGTAGAAAACAAGAATAAGAATAAACGGCAGGACATAAATTGGTTTACTATAGATTACCACATTGCTATTGCAGCAAACACGTATTTCCTATAATAAATACACACACAGACACATGTTAAGAAACTGATCATAAACTTGAATGTAGGTCCCTTGAACAACTATTAGTAGCAATAGTATTTTTTAGCACTATTTGAAAGTGCAAGGCCACAGTTGGCAAATGTAATGTCTGCTGGACTCCCAATAATTGCCTGATTTCTAACTTGTGAGAGTTCAGTAAATTAAGGGAGTGTAAAGGCACAGTATTTTGTGAGCAGGTCCAAGCTTGCAAAAGGTTAGCGATCCTGCCACTCACATATAAGGATGCTAGAGCATATCAGATCAAAATCCATTTGGCTAGCATTTGATACACACAATGGCAATTCAGATTTCAACTGTCCTAGTAGGTGGAAGTAGGATTAGGTAATCTAATTGTATTATTAATATTAATATTAATAGTGTGTTAAAGTATACTGGCAGAAATATAATGGCAGAAAGCGAAGAGGAACTAAAAAGCCTCTTGATGCGGGTGAAGAAGGAGAGTGCAAAAGTTGGCTTGAAACTCAACATTAAGAAAACTAAGATCATGGCATCTGGCCCTCTCAATTCCTGGCAGATAGATGGGGAAGAAATGGAGGTAGTGACAGATTTTATTTTCCTAGGCTCCAAGATCACTGCAGATGGGAACTGCAGCCAAGAAATTAAAAGACGCTTGCTCCTGGGAAGGAAAGCTATGGCTAGACAGTGTACTAAAAAGCAGAGACATCACCCTGCCAACAAAAGTGTGTATAATCAAGGCGATGGTTTTCCCAGTTGCAGTGTATGGCTGTGAAAGTTGGACCATATGAAAGGCTGAGCGCCAAATAATTGAGGCCTTTGAACTCTGGTGCTGGAGAAGACTCCTGTGAGTCCCTTGGACTGCAAGGCAAACAAGTAAGTCAATCCTAGAGGAGATCAACCCTGACTGCTCTTTAGAAGGCCAGATCCTGAAGATGAAACTGAAATACTTTGGCCACCTAATGAGAAGGAAGGACTCATTGGAGAAGAGCCTAATGCTGGGAAAGATTGAGGGCAAAAGAAGAAAGGGACGACAGAGAAGGAGGTGGCTGGATGGAGTCACTGAAGCTTAAATGGACTCCAAAGGACTCCAGAGGATAGGAAGGCCTGGAGGAAAGTTGTCCATGGGGTCGGACACGACTTCACAACTAACAACAACAAAAATATATTGTGAACAAACTTTTAAGGATTAGAAATTGTGGGGATTTTGAGATATATTCCCATTGATTAAATTCTGTTAATATTTGGCTTTATTAATAGCCCTAGACATTTAGGATATTGAAATTATGGTGGAATGAGTAATTTTCAAAATGTTAAATATTAGTAACTTAAAGGTAAAGGTTCCCCTCGCACATATGTGCTAGTTGTTGCCGACTCTAGGGGGCGGTGCTCATCTCCGTTTCAAAGCCGAAGAGCCAGCACTGTCCGAAGATGTCTCCATGTTCATGTGGCCGGCATGACTCAACGCCAAAGGCGCACAGAACGCTGTTACCTTCACACCAAAGGTGGTCCCTATTTTTTCTACTTGCATTTTTATGTGCTTTCGAAACTGCTAGGTTGGCAGAAGCTGGGACAAGTAACGGGAGCTCACCCCGTTACACGGCAGCACTAGGGATTCAAACCGCTGAGCTGCCGACCTTTCGATCGACAAGCTCAATGTCCTAGCCCCTGAGCCACCGTGTCCTGTTTATTAGTAACTTAGTAGGGGATAATAAATACATACATAATTATATATAAGTATGCATAATCCTGATTTTCCAACTTATTATCCCCTACTAAGTTACTAATGAATACATGGCACAAAGAAATGTTATTTATGTTTAAATGAATTAATGGGAAAAGTGATAAAGAATTATAAAGAGAATGGTACTGTTGAAGTTGGAAGATCAGGATTATGCATACTTATTTGTATTATTACTGTTAGCATTGTTTAAAAAAGACTTGACCCAATCAATAAAAAAAACAGATTTAAGCTGTCTTGAATCTCATATCGTATAACTTCATGGAGCCTGGGTATTTGCACTAGGTAAGACAAGAACTTTAGGAGTTAAGACACCAAAATTCATGCTGCTGAATGTCTTTAGTCTCTTTGATGTAGGGATACCGCTCATTTCAAATGTTGGTCCGATCAATGATACCGAGTAATATAACTTGTGTGTTCACCAAGAACAGGAAAACACAATCACTTACCTTCCTTTGGCATCTCTGCTATTAACAATCTTGGCACCCAATGTTTCAACAAGCATCTCAGCGGTGCCATCCTGGTTGTTAATTCTGGAGAAGAAAGAAAGTGTGAGAAGCAATACACAAGCATCGGTTGATTTTATTTATTTCAGAGTGACAAACAAGTGCAACGGCATTTCAAGACCTCTCTACTGAATCTGGGTTTCAGAGGTCCAAAACAGATAGGTTATCTCTATAACCCCTGGCATAAGGGTTATCCAAAGCAGGAATGCAGTTTTGAGTGACAGTTTCAAACTCTACTTGAAAAGCAAAATCCACATCTTGTTTTGCTTGGAATAGCTTATCCTAATGCATTTGCACAAACACACACTTCATCTCCAGGGCCTACCATGACTTACACTGCACAGTGCAATGGAGTAAAGGGGTTTCCTTCTAGGTATGCAAATGGATTGTGTTCAAGTAACAATTCAAGACAATCTTCATGCCCTGGAAAAAGAGAAGAGAATTTATTAGATCACCTTCTAATCCCATGGCATTTTTATAGGCAAAATCAAGGGTATGACAGGCAAAATCAATGTATGAGCTGTTTTTTTTAAACCTTTCAGATGTTTAGGCAGCTTTAATACAGGCTGAAATTGGAAGTTAATAGACACACTTTTTTGAGTCTTGATTTAAATGAGCCAATCTGTAACAAAGGCAGTGTTTGCGTATCGTAACAGGAAAAAATGGCTTAATGAATTCAAGTTTGAATGCAAAACATGCACGCAAACACACAGAGTCTTTCATGAAGCACTGTTCCTTCTTTCACCTAAACATTACAATAATTAGGAATCTGACACTTCAACACCATTCAACTCGGAATTAAGTGTTTCTAAATGGCCGGGTAGGATTAGAAGTCAGATTTTAATTGAAGTTTAGAGTTGATTTATGAGTCCTGGCTTCTTTGCAAGCATTTAGCCATACCGGCGAGTTTATTTAAATGACATTGAAATGGAGAAATCAGTGTTGTTGGGTTTGTTCACGTAGGGTAGAATGGGAGTCAGCTGCATGCCTTCTTTTCCCCACCTTCTATATTAAGGTAAGATTTCTGCTTTAACGTAATATACAAATCCTGACAAAGAAAAGGTAAGATACCTTTCAGAAGAATACTCCAGAGCAAGAATTTCCCCCCGAATTAAGTAAGGAAATACAAATTAACCACAATCACTACATGAATCCCATGATTTAATGCAAAAAAGAAAGCTCCTGATCATAATAAAGCAACTACTGCTATTCCCTCACAAAAATTTTATGTTTTCAAAGAACCCATAGAGTTTCCGGAGATGTTTATCAAATGATCCACAATGAGAAATCAGTGATAGCAGATATGCTTGCCAGAAAGACAATTACCTACCACCACTGAATTCTCCTGCAATAAAACAGCTGAAAAGATCAGGATATTGAAGAGGGGCGGTCTTCCATTTTCGTCCACTAAAGCCAGTATGAACAAGATAAAATCTAGAACAAGAATGGATAAACTATTCCATAGCTATTTGTGACCCACAGAATTCCTTTTGGACCTGAGAGCAGATTTTAAGTAGGATTTTTGGAAGGCTTTGGAGAGTTTTGGAACTCCCTATTTTGCCCACCAAAATCCCCCCTGTAGAAAATGTGGACACCAACCCTGCTGGCAATCTCCTATACAACACACAGCACTCGGGAATCCAAAGAAATTAAACTGAACTTTTCAGCCATAAGGTATTTGCCACAAATAATCTAAAGCTTGCTCCTGGGGAAGGAAAGCTATGGCAAATCTAGACAGCGTACTAAAAAGCAGAGACATCATCCTGCCAACAAAAGTGTGTATAGTCAAGGCTATGGTTTTCCCAGTTGCAATGTATGGCTGTGAAAGTTGGACCGTAAGAAAGGCTGAGCGCCAAAGAATTGAGGCCTTTGAACTCTGGTGCTGGAGAAGACTCCTGTGACTCCCTTGGACTGCAAGGCGATCAAACTGGCAGTCCTGGAGGAGATCAACCCTGACTGGTCTTTAGAAGGCCAGGTCCTGAAGATGAAACTCAAATATTTTGGCTACCTAATGAGAAGGAAGGAGAAGAGCCTAATGCTGGGAAAGATTGAGGGCAAAAGAAGAAAGGGACGAGAGAGAATGAGGTGGCTGGATAGTCACTGAAGCAGTAGGCATGAGCTTAAATGGACTCCAAAACATGGTAGAGGACAGGAAGGCCTGGAGGAACATTGTCCATGGGTTGCAATGGGTCGGACATGACTTCGCAACTAACAACAACAGTCTAAAGAATCTTGACAGATGACTTGGAGAAAGAAAGATCTGTCCTACAATCTACTGACCCACTGAATCTGCTGGAGACATAATCACCTTTCAGGTAAATCAGATACATAAAATTGTTGAACATTCCATAGTTTTAGCCATCACAGTCTTCTGCTGTAAACATCATGTCATATTATAGCAATTAACTTTGTTCAGTGTTGTAGTTGTGATTTAACCGAACCCGTAAGATCTTAGCCTTTCCCTGGCACAAGAAAATAACAAAGGAAGATATGCATGAATCTCTACATTCTTACCACTGTACGAAGCCCAGTGCATTGGTGAATAGCCACTATAGTCCACTACAGAGTCCAGAGGGTCAGTAGAGAGCGCTGCCTGCAGCAAGGTCCTCAGGATTTCAGAATGCCCACACACCGAGGCAAAATGGATCGGGGTCCGGCCCTTGAAATCCCGACACAATACAAAGGCATCATGGTCCAGCAGTGCTGCAAGGCAGTCTTCACAGCCAGTAACAGCCTACAAAAAAGAACAGCAAGCAATGAAAAAAAAATGAAGTATCTATCACAAGTTGAAATAAGTCTTGCACAGCAGGCACTCAAAATATTCTCTTTACTCAATAATAATTCCAAGTTGTTGTTTTAATCATTCGGTTCTATCGGACTGTTGGTGACTTTATAGGTATGATTAAAGGACATGATACCCTGTCAAGCATGGATTCTTTTAGTTGTTTGAAATTCATCTTTGTATCAGTGTTGATGTTATCAAGCCAGCATGCTATTTGCTTGCTCCTTCTTCTTGTTTCACTAACCCTTCTTAGCATCATTAATTTCTCCAATGAATTTGCACTCATGACATGATCGAAGTAAATCAGTCTTGTAATCCAAGTACCATGTAATAATAACAATACATTTTACACTATAAACAATAGAAAGTTTTATTTCGCATTAAAACTGATGCTGCTCAACTAGCATTTCTTTTACCTAAATATTCCTTTCCAGCATATTTAAACAAATATATTTTCAGTATTCATACAGGTAGTCAGTCCTTGCTTAACAACTTTAACTGGGATTGGCAAGTCCACCACTAAACAAAGCAATAGCTAAGTAGGAAATCACATGACCGCAACTGGCAGGAAGGAGACAAAATTACTCTTGTTGATTCACATATTTGATTCTTGTTTGCTTCTAACCACCACCACCACCACCACCACCCTGCCCTTTGGAATGCCTGCTTCCAGTCTCGCACACATCAAAAGCAATGCGATTGTGCCACAGCTGAGGCTGGGAGCCATGGATGCCGTATGCAACCCACTCGTGCTCTTGAAATCCCTTTTGCTCCAATCGCTTCACTTTATTGCGAGAGAAAGGGGAGGCCAAAAAAAAAAAAAAAAAGCAAGCAATTTTGATAGACCTTTGCCTGACCCTTTCTTTGCTGCCAGTATGATTGCCCTGCTTTTAATGAATAGTTAAGTTTACTCTCTTGAAATCTGTTTCAAGAAGAGATTTGTCTCCAATCTCTCTGCTCTGCAAGAAGGGAATAAAGGAAAAAAAAACACCACAGGTCAGACACAGGACTACCTGCATTGACTATAATGGCAATTGCACGACTGAAGTATGCTGCAAAGGTTACAAATGATCTGTGAAGCTATTTTTTTCAGCAATGTTGTAACTTTGGTCACAGAACAAATGGTTGGGAAGTGACCAATACCTGTAAAGTACACCAAATTCAAAGCACACTCTCTGGATTCAATGGCAAGTGCGACAATTCAAAGATGAGGAACAGACAATGATCTACTCACTATGATCCAGTTGGCTTGAAGTGTGGAACACTTAAATGTTTAATCTTCCACATCCAAAACTACAAGACTATTTCAGGACCTTGTTCAATCAATTCAATATAGAGCTATTCCTCCACTTACCCCTCGGTGCAGCGCAGTCCTGCCTCTTCTGTCTGCTGCATCCACTGTGGATCCCTTCTCTAGTAAGAGATGGACACAATCTACATGGCCATTCATGATTGCCAACATCAATGGGGTCCTGTGAGAAAATCAAGAATAGGTCAGCCACCTATTGATTTACTAATTTGGCTTATCCCTAATTTAGAAAATAAGTCCTATCTTTATGAAGGGCAGGATGGACTGAGAGTACCCCAGATGTTAAAATAAGAGGGAAACTCAAAAATAAAAAGTCTTTAATTTCAAGAAGTTTCTACAAAACAATTAGTCTCATAAATTCTGAGGGGTCAAAAAATCTATCGATCGATCCATATAAATAAAGATATATATCTGAGGACTGGCAAACATCATGCCAGAGACTGTAATTCAGAAAGTGGCAGTAGGGCTAAACTCAATTTGACTTCATATATTTAATTCTGATTAAAATGTAATTAAATACCATTGCTATGGTTATTCTCCCATTTTTAGCAGTCACATTAAAATTGTAAGAATTCCACAAATTTAAGTTGAGCATTCTTATTCAATGTGTCAGGTAGGAAATCAAGCTCAAAAGGAGTTAGAGCTTCTAGGTGCTATTGCCAATTTTAAGAAAGAAAGAAAAAAGTAGCAGAAATGGAAAAGCCATTTGGGTGGAATATACTGAGAAAGCTTCTAGCTGTAGCTTTGCACTAAAGAAAGCTTATTTCAGTGCATCTTCGTCTACAGAAAAGAGTTGGGATCTCAGTCCTAAGGATTTTTTCATTATAGATAGCAAGTAGAAGGAAAGGATTTTGCATTTTAAAACGATGATTAGCAGAACGAACCAAACTCTAAAAAAAAACAAAAAACCTGCACATATTTGAATTCATTAGGACACCTCCTTGTGGATCAAACAGAGGGACATGGTTTAAGACTATTATCTGCTCATATTATTTTCACTGAAATTTATTCTTCCCCGAGATTTTCAGAAAGCTAAATATTCCTTTTGGCCATTTTTTAGCACACTTCTGGTGCTCCAATACATTTTAGTTTAGTACCCTGTACCTTCTCTTGAATCTTTTTGAAAGGCTCTAAAAACAGAGATTTAACTTCTACAATTTGGAGTTAGGCTTGGGGCCAGGTTTGTACAGAGCTACTTTTGAGGTTTTAATGATGTTCTATTTCTAATTATATTTTATATATTTTTTCTAAGTAAGTAAAAAAGAAAATATTTTAATTTATTCAGAATATTTTGTATGCCATCTGCTCCTTAAAGAAATACAATTTAAAATAGATTTTGTGAAAACAATTAAAACAACAAAATAAGACATTTTAAAATAATGAGAAAACAAAACTCACTAAAACTATTATTATTAAAAGACCTAAATAAACAAATGTAAGTTTATTTAAGCAAATAAATTTAATAATAAATAAATGGCAAAATGGAGAATTCTGTCTTCAACTCTGCTAACAGTTTTTGCCACAACATATGGGTCCCATCATGGAGTTAGAAAAATATATTCTAGAGATCTGATGTCCCTATGGGAGGGTGCACAAAAGCTGCTTGTGAATGATCATAGAGCGTTGAGCAGGCTGTATAAGAAGAGGCAGCCATATCAGTTTTTTGGTCTTTGACCACATAAAACATCCACCCTTGCAGAATCTTTGAATTAATTACTGGAAATTGTGAAATTGTTTGAATATGGAAGCATCACTCATTACCTGTGCTCTGTATCCTGGGCCAGATGAAATTTCTTGAATAGCTTGAAGGGTTGCTCCATAAAAAGCATATCATCATAATAATGAATCACTGGAGTTACATAAGCACATAAATCACCAAAGCCATCTATCTCCCCTCTAAGAAAGGGAATTTACTAGCAGAAGTATTTTTTTAAAAAAAAATTTCTCCTTTTCACTGATGCTTCTCGACTCCCCAAATTCAATGCTGGATCTAGAAAGACTTGCCAACTGCAAACCAAATCTTTAGGGGAAAATGTATTTCAGGTGTTTCTCCTCAATGTAGAAGCTCACTCCCAAATGAATAAGATCTCTCTCTTGTCTATACTGGGGTTCAGCTGGCTCTGCGGCCCTTTATTGCCTAGACACATTCAGAGCCCAGCTGGCAGTACCTGCAGCCCTGCTTCGGATTTGTACAGTAAACTGGAATTTGTAAGAAACAAGCCCATTCCTGTTTGCCATTGGAATGACTTATAGGCCAAATAAATAGACACACACACGCGTGCACACACACACACACACACACACACACACACACAGAGCTGGAGACTTACTGTCCATGGATGTCCATGACATCAGTGATGTCGACTCTCTCCCCACTATCAATGAGAAGATGCAAGGAATCTGTGTTCCCATAGGCAGCTGTAAGAAATAAAATGAGACTATAATGAACAGGATTTCCTGCTTCTTAATAACTGTCGTTTCTTTAAAGACCCAGTGGACGCCCCCAAGAGCAACCAAGAGAGCATCTCCACAGGAAATAAGCCATTCTCATACCAGCAGCATGGAGGGGTGTCCACTTCTTCTTTTTCTCCTTCACAAGAGCAGAAGCACCATGGCTGGTGAGCACCTCCACGCACTCCGTAGAGCCCCTCTCCGTGGCAAGATACAAAGCCGTCCGCCCTTTGTGGTCCCGCACATCCAGGTTCACCAGGGTTTCGGCAAGCGTCTTCAGGGCTTCACAGTGACCATTATAGGCCTGAAAGCGCATCAACAGACAAACTGATTTAGGGAGGCTATAGATCAAGAGGGATTTAATGTAAATGATGCAGACCTACAGCTTAGGTCCACTTTCCTCACTGACCAATGTAACATTGGCATTCAAATGCTAATTACTGTAATTAAATCTGACCCAACTGTACCATATGTACCAATATGGTTTTATAACGTTGAGACTTACAGCTAAGTGCAAAGGGCTGACTGGAATGGTGCTTTCCACATCGTCCAGGCAGTTAAACGACATTTCCAGGAGCTGAAATGAAAAAGCTTGGAATCTAATTCCAATCATACAAACGCTTCAACAATCTAGCTCTTGGGACCCCTGAGATTTATTTAGCGTATGGGAAGAGCCTCTGTGAATAATGACTAGAGAATGTATATATCATTTCACCTCGTCTAGGAATTATACTATGTGCTCCCCAAAATTTAATTATTATTAAAATAATATGTATTAAGACAATGATGAGGTAGGTTTTTAATTTAGGAGCGAGGCACAAAGCTTCTGACAACAATAAACTTGTTTTTAAGTACCTAAAATTTAATTCCTAATCATGAAAGCATTTCCCAAGGTACTTCAGCAGCACATTATAAATATATTACTTTGCTATATTTCTGAAGGCATTTTAATATATAATACAAGAATAATTGTTGCCTAGGAAAAAATAAATACAGGTAGCCCTCAACTTGCAACTGTTCATTTAGTGACCATTCAAAGTTACAATAGCATTGAAAAAAGTGACTTGTGACCATTTTTCACACTTATGACTGTTGCAAATTCCCCACGATTATCAAAATTCAGATGCTTGGCAACTGGCATATATTTATGGCGGTTGCAATGTCCCAGGATCAAGTGAACACCTTTTGCAACATTCTGACAAGCAAAGTTATTGCGGAAGCCAGTCTCACTTAATTGTGTACTAACTTAACAACTGCACTGGTTCACTTAACAAATGTGGCAAGAAAAATCATAAAATGGAGCAGAACTCACTTAGCAAATGTCTCGCTTAGCAACAGGAGTTTTGGGTTCAATTGAGGGCATAAATTGAGCACTACCTGTATATTTTTCAAATCTCTTAATATACAAACTGCAGGAAGTGTTTTTCCATTGCAAGTATCCACCCTGGAGCTTGCAAATGAAGATCTCTGGTGAACCAGATGTCCCTGCAGGGGTGGGGGAGGGATAGCATTGTGATAACGATCAGCAGCTAGAGGACGAATTCTGGCCTGCACTGTCTTTCCAGATATAAAGGAGACATGAAATTGCCCACTTCAGAATGCTGCAGGAACTAAGGTTTGTGCGGTCAACTCGTGAGCTGAACGCTTGGGAATGGAGAGATTCTAATCTAGCTCATAGCTATGATGGAGCCTCTGCAGACACAACATTTGCACAAGCTTTCTTAAGCACTTTTGGATGTAATTAATTTATACCCGGTTTCCCCGAAAATAAGACAACCCCTGATAATAAGCCCAATCGGGCTTTTGAGCACATGCGTTAAAATAAGCCTCCTCCTTCCCCCGAAAATAAGCCCTCCCTGGAAATATTTAAATGCAGAGCTGGAAATCAGGAAAGATGGCAAGAGGAGCTCCATGCGCCCCAAAATAATAACACCTCCCCAAAAATAAGGCCATATGCTTATTTCGTGATTAAAAAATATATAATTTTCTTTTTTTTCAGGGAAACACGGTATCTAAAGAGAGATTTTCTAAGTAACAGGATAGGAGAATTCAACTTGGTGAGTCAACATTCTTTCTGGATCAAAAAGGGAAAATAATGGTTTTAAAAATTTAAAACTGGTATAATGGTGTGTCAAATTTACAGTATGTTGGAAATGTAATCAATTCAAAGGGAATTTTTATAACTTTTGATGGACATATTAAAACTTTTGATGGACATATTAAAAAAATAAGCTATTGAGATCAGATATATATTTTAATTTGGAACATTTTTAAAATATGTGTACAATTGAAACCAGAGGTTTTTTTTCCAGGCATGTTGGATAAACAGTTGGGGAAAAACAAGGGGCAATTGGGGATGCATCTTATGAAGTACTAATTATGTTACTAATTTTATAATGCTGGGAGCAAATAAAAACAAAGAGTACCATATGTACATACAAACACTATAATAACAGAAGAAAAATGTATGCAGAAGCACATCTAAAATGAAGACCAAGAAGAGCAATAAAATACACAGCAGTGTATACATTTTTGTATTTAAAACACAGATATGCTGCTTTAACTGGAAACTGGGGAAAAAGGAATCTATCTGCAGTCTTGGAGATTACTGTCTAACTCATGAGAGTTTATTTAGCAACCCAATTTCTGTATCTGAACCTGTCTTGTTTCTAATCTGGCCATTTCCCAATGCCCTACAAGAAATCAACCATATAACAGTCATCAACAGAAAACTATGATCCTTTCAAGTGTCCACAGAAGTTTCCTCACTTTTAAAGTCCAATTGTCCAAGCTTTAGTTGAGACTTACCAACTCAAGGTTCTGTCGGTTGCCATAGGCAGCTGCATAATGGACAGCAGTGTATCCCTGTTTGTCTCGGAGAGAGGGGTCAGCACCATTATCCAGTAAGAACTCTAAACAACTGGAATAAATACAATTCAATGAACCCAAGCATCAGATACATATAAAAGCTCTGAAAATTCTGTGGAAATCTAGATTTGGTTACGGTCACTAAATCATAAAACCAGTTCACACAAACCACAGTAAAGAAGATACAGTAGCTCCTTCCATGGAATAGGGAAACATTCAGCGGTGGGTTTCTTATACTACCAGTTTGCCCCATGCATGCACACTCACTTCGTGTGCATGCATGCCTGGTTCGCACGCACGCCTGCCTTCCACAGATGCGCCTGGTTTTTCGCACATGCGCTTTGCTTGCGCGCTTGCCTTCCGCGCATGCGCCCAGCCTCAAAAACATGCCTAAACAGGATGGCATAGAGCCGTGATGGCGAATCTATGGCACACAAGCCACAGGTGGCACGTGTAATCATATCAGCAGGCCTGCAAGATCAGCTCCAGTGCACATGCGCGCACCAGCCAGCTGATTTTCGGGCCTTCTGGGCCCATCAGAAGTAAGGAAACAGGCTGTTTCCTGCCTCCAGAGGGCCTGGGTGGTGGTGGGGAAGGCCTGTTTTTCTCTCTTACCTGGCTCCAGAGCCTTTCTAGGAATCTGGGGGTTGGAAAACTGCCTTTCCCATCCCTCCCCAGGCCCTCCGGAGGCCAGAAACAGCCCATTTACCAACTTCCAGTTGGACAGGAAGTGACATATTTGCTTTTCCCCAGCCTCCAGAGACTCCTAGAGAGGGTCTGGAGGCTGGGGACAGCAAAAAATGTCACTTCCTGTCCAACCGGAAGTTGGTAAACAGGCCGTTTCTGGCCTCCAGAGACTCCCAGACTTCTAGAGAGGCTCTGGAGACAGGTAAGAGAGAAAAACGGGCCTACAGGGCCATTGCATGTCGGGAAGGGGGAAGAGTTGCGTGCGCATGCGCAGGGGTGTGGGCAGGCATGCGCGTGACCCCCCACCCTCCCGCCCGCCCGCCCGCCCACGGCACGCAATGGCAAAAAGGTTAGCCATCACTAGCATAGAGCTTGGGCAGGTGGGCGGGTCCACCCGCTATTTCCGCTACTGGTTAGGGCAAACCAGTCCGAACCAGCTAAACACCACCTCTGGAAACATACAGCTTAATACAACAACAAAAAAGTAGCCATAGTCCATAGGAAGCTCCCAGGAAAGAAACTTCTGTGTTTTCTCTTGTATCGTTAACACGCCACATATAAAACGCAGATGATTTCCTGTTTTATAGCAAATTAATACTTGGGCATTTAACAAAAACACATTCAAGAAAAATTTGAGATGTGTGTGCACACCCATCGAGCATTTATAAAAAAAAATAAAGGATATCTGTTTAGAGTTGTTTTGTAAGCTGAGGCAGGAAAAACAAAAGAACATCTAAAGAGTTTATTTTCTATCCCTATTTAACACAGGCTGAATGCTGAACAATGTGAGTTACTTTAATGGAATCTCGAGAAGATGAATGTTCTCTAAAACATCAACTGTGTTGCATTCAAAGTATGTGGAGAAAAGAGATAGCCAAGTTTATTCAAGGGATAACAAAGAGAGTTCGGATGAGCTACTCACAAGATGGCCTCCTTCAGTCGTGACTCTTTCAGTGGCTCTTCATCAGTGTCATGGCTGTTTCCTGAATGAGTCTCAGCTCTGCAAGAGCAGAAAACTAGATTAGTTTAGCCAATATACAGGAGACACATAATGTGTGAATATCTTATCCCACTAGTGGACAACTGATTGTCCCAAGAGGACTCGTGAGAAACTGGGACTGTTGTGGAAGGCCACCACCCAGCTGCTGCCACTGCTCTGCCCTGCCCTGCCAACACTTCCACTGCACCCATGCCCCACCCAAGCCATAGCAGGCTGGATTACGGCTGCCTGCAGGCTGGAGGTGGTTCATGGGTCGTAAATGCCCAGGTCTATATTATCCAATAAAACTCTGCATTTTAGAATCTATTTACAAAATTTATTTTATAATAATCACATATGAGAATTTGTTAAAAAAAATATACTAAATCAGGACTGATGGCAACAACAGCTTAATGGATTATTAAACTTCACATAGATGAATCTCACCAAAAATTAACAGTTACCCAAATGAGATTAAACTAAATCCCAGGCAATGAGGCAGAAGCTTATCATTGGCTTCTGCTTTCCTTACAATAGAGGGGAAAGGCTTACAGACATTAAGGTAATGTATACACTCCAAGAAACACCGTGAGAATCAAAGCTGATCTTTCTTTGAATCAGTGTATCATAAAAGCAGGAAGCCTTGTCACAACAGCCTCAAGTTTATGATATTTTTAAGCAGCAGTAATTTAGAGCATGATTTAGAGTTTAGATTTCTAAACATATGAACAAGTGAGACTAAGGGCATTATACTTCAGACAGATAGAAAACTGAAGACCTACTTTATCCTAAACAGCTCATAGAATAGAATGTAGACACTGATTCCTTGATTCACAGTGTTTCTTAGGAAGAGCTTTTGTGTTGAATTGTTTCCCCAATCTTATTTTCTGGTGCCAGGAAACCAAATAAGATAATTCCATGGAAAGATTCTCTGATGAGAAAACTGAAACTAATTGTACTCAGCTAAGGCATACTCTTTCCTTTTTTTTCCTTCCTTCCTACCTCCTGTAAGTGTCTGAAGCAGCAGCATAATGTAAGGGGGTGCAGCCTTTACAGTCAGCTTCATTAATACTGGCTCCGGCAGTGACTAGTGTCACCGTACACTGATAGCTGCCATTCGCGGCTGCATAGTGCAAAGGAGTCCTGGATAAAAAAAAAAAAAAGCAGGAAAGGGAATATCAGATAATGTTTCTATGTGACATATAAGCAGGTTACACCAGTTCATCAACTCAATGGCAAGTTCATGTAGCAAACTGATCCGGATTAGAAGACAACAGCCCCAGATTGAAGCAGCTACTCGACCAAGTCTAGTCAAGTAATATATTGGAGGAATGAGAAGTCTGAATCCTTTTCGTTGTTTTTAAAACTGCTCCGGTACAAAAAAGCACTGCACAATTGCAGTGTTTTATTCTCAAAGCAACCTTTGAAGATTGTTCTAAGAATGCCATTTTAACAGATCCAGAATTCAGTCTATTAGACGAGAGGGATTTTAAATTCCAGTCCTGCCACCTTTAAAGCAGATCTTGCATCCCAGAACTGCTACCACTGAGTTACATCAGCAAACTAAAAAGTGCCAAATTCAACTATCCAACTCCCAAAAGCACAGCACTGAGGGTCAGCCAGGTAGAAAAAAACACATGCAAGCGAGCGCCTCGATCTCAGTAGTATTTTAACAGAACTTCTAACTTCATTTCTCAAGGAGGCCCAGCACATGTTTTTTAATCTTGGACATTTCTTTCCCACCCAGGGTCTCAAAGATACCATGTTCTATATTTACCTTCCAAACTTATCTCTCCTCCTCAAGTCAGCTCCGCTGCTCAACAGCAAGTTAAGACATTCAACATTCCTGCAGAGAAGCCAAAGGGTAAAGAAGATATTTCTGAATAACATTGTGGGGTTTTTTCCCCCAGATGAAATAACAGGCTGAGAATTTGTCTCAGTTCCAAATGCAGAACGTTAACCCAACAGACACCCTCCATGTACCAGTCATGTCCAGTGTAGAAGGGAAAGGTGGGGATGGAGAAAGATGCCAGCCTTATTTCTTAAGTCTTTTACTGCATGATGCAGTAACAGTGGAAGATGATGTGGCATGGGAAAATCAATCTACCTCTGCAAAAGGCAATGCTGTATTAATTAATATTACTCTATGCTAACAAAGATTAGCCTAATATTTGCTTTGATCACAGAGAATTGTCTCCATCTGACTACAGTAATATTCCAAGAATAGATTATTCTCCAAGACTATTTTTCTCCAACTGGACAGAAGTGGTCAACTGCATACAGATGCTCTTCTACAGATACTATTTGATGGTCATAATCACCCATGTGACTGACCCAATTTTACAACCTTTTTTTTTTTTGCAGCAGTCGTTAAGCGAACCAAATGTTCGCTGCAGATTGGTTTTGCAGAAAATGTTGTAAAATTGGTAATGTTTCTGTGAGATGCTGCAAACAGCTAATAAATGTGAGCCGGTGGTCAAGTGGCTGAAGTATGGTCATATGATTTGGGTGTGTGCGCGTGCAGTGGCCAGAACTTTGAAACTGGGTCATAAATACCGCTGGGGAGGTTTATCATAATTCTGAATGGTGGCTAAGCAACCAGTCGTTAAATCGGGGACTACCTGAAAGTTAACCGTTCTTTCTCCTAATCTAAAGATAATAAGATTGGGAATCTTTTTTTCAGAGTTATCCCAAGGAATGTCTTGCCACATGAACAGTAAATTAATTCCTCACCCTCCGGAAGCAGCAGCATGGAGGCAGGTCCTCCCGAGGTTATCTGGCGTATTGATATCAAAGCCTGCAGACAGCACATGCTCGTTGCTGAGTGAGGAGACAATGCTGTACAACTGACCTGAGAATCAGAAGAGAGTGAAAGTTGACTGAGAAATGGGATTAATTTACCATGACTGTGTCGCAGATACCATGGAAATTATGATTCTGGAATTTACTGAAATTATCAATCAACCTCTTCTATATAGAGGAAAGCCACACTTCCTAGGTATGTATTATGCTAGTCCCTTTGGGGATAAAAAAATGTAATGGAAAACATAGCTAAAAAAAATACGTAGGAGATAAGAAAAGGAAATATAAATGATCTAATTTCTACCAATCCTGTTTCCGATCTCTCTCCATAACTTTCAATCCTTGTAAACCATTCTCACTTTCCGCTTGTAGGCTGTTTCATATGTTGTCTTGCGTTCTTTAAATTTTCCACCTCTCTTTTTATGATGATCTCAACAATTCCATCCAACCAGATTTTTTTTCCATCTTCCTTTCAATCTATTTTTAAATTCAATCCTCATTTATTTTCTCCACCTAAGGTTGACTCAGACTTCCGTCCTTCCGAGGTGTGTAAAATGAGGACCCAAATTGTTGGGGGCAATAGGCTGACTCTGTAAACCGCTTAGAGAAGTCTGTAAAAGCACTGTGAAGCGGTGTATAAGTCTAAGTGCTATTGCTATAACCAAATCACTTTAACCTATTTCTTTTGGCACTGATTAAAATCAACACCACCTTTCTTTAGGCTAGTTTTTTTTTTTTTACACCGAGGATTACATTTGGCCTTTAAATGATAAATTATATGCTGGACTGTAAAAAGTATCAAGCTAGGATAAAATAAGTAAATATTATTTAATGCCTATTTATACTTAATTTTAATTATTAATTTTAATAAATGCAGTTAACTATGTACTTACTAACTTACCCCTTCCATCATACGAAACACTATAAATTTGGATGCAATTCTGACTAGGGATTTTGCTGGTCATTTGCCAAAGTTAGAGTCCCTGTGGCAGCCTTGAAGCCACAGGCTTACACCTTGAATTTAGATTCTTGCTAAAAAATGCCTCAGATCTGCCAACTACTAGGTAATATGTTTAGACAATTCCTCTATTTTTTTAAGCATTCACACAGTTGGCTTGCTCTGAATTCAGCCACATATACAAAAACAACCGTCTCCTCATGAACCAAGCCCCCACAGGCCAATGGAAAACTTACCTGAGGAAAGTAGCTTACGACAACAGTCTGAGAATCCAAAGAGAACAGCTAAGTGCAGAGGGAACATGTCATGGATCCCACGCCTGGAAGAATAAAAGATGAAAACATGATAGGGCAGAAGGCCAAGGCTGCAAACAGAGCAGGAACAAAGTGATCTCCACCCCCACATGGGCACACTGACTTCATTTAGAGCCTTGGTGGTGCAGTGGTCAGAGTGCAATAATTATAGACTAATTCTACCAGCTGGCAGCAATTCGACCCTGACCAGCTCAAGGTTGACTCAGCTCTCCATCTTTCCAAAGTTGGTAAAATGAGGAGCCAGATGGTTGGGGACCATATACTGACTCTGTAAACCGCTCAGAGGGCTGTAAAACACTGAGAAGCAGTATATAAATCTAAGTGCTATTGCTATTAATACCTTGCATGCCATCAATTCCAAAGTACCATCATCCTCAACAATGTGTTGATATACTCTACTGTCACTACTCTACTATAGAGTCCAATAATCTCACATTTCAACCTGGTTGTGGCTAATTAGCAGAGTATACATTTGGCTGAGCATTACTTTAAGCCAATTGTAAGTGTGGTTTCTTCTGCCCTGATGATCGGGCCGCGGTGTGGCTCAGGCTGTAAGAAGCCTGTTATTAAAACACAGCTGCCTGTAATTACTGCAGGTTCTAGTCCCACCAGGTCCAAGGTTGACTCAGCCTTCCAGGTAAAATGAGGACCCAGATTGTTGGGGGGGGCCAATAAGTTGACTTTGTAAATATACAAATAGAATGAGACTATTGCCTTACACACTGTAAGCCGCCCTGAGTCTTCGGAGAAGGGCGGGATATAAATGTAAAAAAAAAAAAAAAAGTCAGAATTCTAGATCTATGACCTTAACATTAATTCGGATAAGAAATATGCCCTCACCTTGCAGTGTCAGCACCATTCGTCATCAAAGTACTAATTAGCAGCTCGTGGCCATATCTAGCAGCAACGTGGAGGGGGGTATTGCCATATTTGTCAGCGCAGTCAATCTCACTGCCTGAGAAACAAACAGACTGCATCAATATTTTTTTCTTCAATTCGCTCCGAGGCAACAGGTGACTCCACTGTAGCCACCAGGAGATCAGAATGTACCAGATAGAACAGGGTTAGGCGATTTGTTTTTACATGGGACTAGATGAGAAACGTGATCTGTTGTGGAGGGCTGCTATCCTGTCGCTGCCCTTGCACCACCGCCCTGCCCCCCACCAATGCTGCCAATGCCTGACACACACACACACCCCATTGCCACGGGCTGGGCTGGATTACCCACGGGCCGGATATGGTGCACAGCACATAAAATGCCCAGGTATGATACAAAATTACTGACTGAGTCATAAGAGTTGGAAGTGATCATAGAAGTCATCTAATTCAACCCTCTCTTCAGTGTAGGATCCACTGAGAGTGAATGTTTAATAACTTTACATACATGTCCCTTTGTGCCTAACTTTCAGAACAATAAAGAGAAAATTAATCTGGAGGAAATCAAAGTTGCTGTAATTCAAAATGACCAAAAAAATACTGAAAGTAACACATGCAAGTAAGTTCGAATACCTTCAGGGACTGGTAACTTTTTAAAGGCAATGAGTGTCAACAAATAAACAACTGAAATCTTGAACAGCATCCCCAAAACTTACATGATGTTTCAGTCTTGTAAGAGCTCAGCCTGAAAAAACAGTACTGTAAAATATTAGGATGGTTTTCCTTAACAGGAAATAGCTGACAACTTACCATTTTGTATGAGAATCTGAGACCGTGTAAACCGTCCATGAATGGCAGCCATGTGCAAAGGACTCTTCCCTTCTTTACTCTGCAAACATCAAAGCTTTAGTCAGCCAACAAGGAGGTCCATTTGCTATCCCCAGGAATGCTTAAGTCATTTTCGTTTTCCCCGTGGCCCTATTTATTCAATGCAGGACATCTGGCCATACCTGAAAGTTCACATCAGCTCCATTATTGACAAGAAGTTCCAGGCACAGGGCTCCGTTGGTGGAGACGGCAGCAAAGTGCAGAGGGGTAAAGCCCTTTTCATTGGGCTGATTGACATTGGCGCCATAGTTGACCAGTTCATTTGCCACGGCATCCTGGCCCATGTAACAGGCAATGTGAAGTGCAGTGTTGCCAAAGGAATTTGGTTCATCAATCTGTAAGAAAACACAGGAAGGTAGCATTTGAATAGGCTGAGACTTTGTGTTGGGTACAGGGTTTGGCCAAAAAGGGGTGGGGGTGGGGAATTCATATGCTGTTGCTGTCTGACAGCCCAACCCGTTATACTCAAGCTCGTCTTCTCTCCAAGAAATCTTAACAGATTGAGTTGGAAGGGACCTTTTAAGTCATCTAGTCCAACCCCCTCCCCTACCCAAGCAGGAGACCCTACACCATTTCTGACAAATGGCAGTCCAATCTCTTCTTAAAAGCTTCCAGTGATGAAGCTCCCACAACTTCTGAAGGCAAGCTGTTCCAGTGGTTGATTGTTCACATTACCAGAAAAATTCTCCTTATTTCCAGATTGAATCTCTTCTTGTTAAGTTTCCATCCATTATTCCTTGTCTGCCCTTCTGGTGCTTTAGAAAATAGCTTGACCTCTTCCTCTCTGTGGCAGCCGCTCAAATATTGGAACACTGCTTTCATGTCCCCCTGGTCCTTCTCTTCACTAAACTAGCCATGCCCAGTTCCTGCAACTGTTCTTCATATGTTATAGCCTCCAGTCCCTTTATTATTTTTGTTGCTCTTCTCTGCACTCTTTCTGGAGTCTCAACTTCTTTTTTATAGTGTGGTGACCAAAATTGGATTCAATATTCTAGATGCAGTCTTACTAAGGCTTTATAAGGCTATATATATACATACACACACACACACACACACTATCTATCTATCTATCTATCTATCTATCTATCTATCTATCTATCTATCTATCTATCTATCTATCTATCTATCTATACACACACATATACATATACATATACATACACTGTACTTATTTAGTTTACCATT
Source organism: Ahaetulla prasina (assembly GCF_028640845.1). Lineage (NCBI taxonomy): Eukaryota > Metazoa > Chordata > Lepidosauria > Squamata > Colubridae > Ahaetulla > Ahaetulla prasina. The sequence continues at coordinate 156,512,721 of NC_080540.1, forward strand.
ACAGGTAGTCCTCAACTTACAACAATCCATTTAGTGACCATTCAAAGTTATAACCGCACTGAAAAAAGCAATTTATGGGATTTTTAGTTAAAGTCCCAGCCTTGCTTCTTGTTTCCTGACCAGGCAGCATATAAGCATGGAGATTAGCAAGTTCATCCTTTCCTCCCCTCCTTTTGGGAGATAAATTGATAAGACAGGCTATCTTATCTTGACAATAAGCCAACCAACTTTTTTTTTAAAAAAAAAGTTAGAGTTATGTCAAAGATTAAATTTCAGAACTGTCCGGATCATGATTGACAAGAAAATACAATGGTTCAATACAATGGTTAACTGTATTTTAACTGTATTTATATATTGTCTATTTTACTTGGCTGTGAACCGCCCTGAGTCCTTTGGGAGAAGGGCGGTATACAAATTTAATAAATAAATAAATAAATAAATAAATAAGACAGAACAGCTGTTCGGCTACAAACTAAGAGTCTTTATCCAAGCAAAGGCAAGAAATGTTTCATAGCATTCCTCTTTTTATTCTTATTACAAGGGGATCCTAAAGAAAAAAAATTCTTCTTGAACAGTGTCTGAAGAATGAATAGATGCTATTACCCTTAATTCTCTAACTTACATAAAGAGAATTGGTTATTACGCAGAGATCAAGACTTAGCACAATTTCCTGGCTAGATATATTATCTATTTCTATGGAAATAGCAGGGCCCTTAACTTCCTGGAATTCTCCAGTTTCTTTGTGATTTAAAAATAATTCAGAAGCTGCTATTTGTGGGTGGTTTTTAGTTCTATTGTCACTTTCTCCCAGAGAAAAAATATTCTGCCATTCCAGATTTTGGTGCTCTCATCTTGCGCCACGTGATCACCCAGTTCCAGTTGTTGCCCAGTTTCCCCCTTGATTTTAAAAGAATTTTTAATCTCTCTCAGAGGGAGGAACTGGGTAAAAAGACTCTGTATATAATCAAGAACCATTAATGGCTATTCCTGCAACCTACATTCTCAACAACTCCATTAAGAAAACCCTGTCTTAATCTTCAAACTTCAGCTAATATTCGTTGTACTTTGCTTAAATCAAGTAAAATCCCGTTTTTAGGAAGTTCCGCTGAATTCATAAGGTCTTCCTTTAAAGTTGTATATAGGATAATACTATAAATCTCCCTTGATTTGCATTACTGTATCTGAAAAGCTGTAATGCTTATAAAATCTGTATATTGCATCTTAACTTAGATGAAAATATTTCCTCTTGACAGCTACTCTCAATTTTTAAACGCTACAGGTAGCATTTGGGACTGGAAATTGCTATTGCTAAGAGATGCAGTTGTAAAGCATAACATCACATTTTTATTTATTAAATTTTTATACCGCCCTTCTCCCGAAGGACTCAGGGCGGTTTACAGCCATAATAAAAAACAACAGCAAAATACACATAAAAACATGATTAAAAAACTTATTATACAAATGGCCGAATTAAAACAATTAAAAATAAAACCCCAATTTATAAAATATTAAAACGTTAAAACTAATTAAAATCCTATTAAAATCCTATTAAAATCCTATGCCAGTCCTGCGCGAACAAACAAATAGGTCTTCAACTCTCGGCGGAAAGTCCGAAGGTCCGGCAATTGTCGAAGTCCAGGGGGAAGTTTGTTCCAAAGGGTGGGAGCCCCTACAGAGAAGGCCCTCCCCCTGGGGGCCGCCAGCCGACATTGCTTGGCGGACGGCACCCTAAGGAGTCCCTCTCTGTGCGAGCGTACAGGTCGGTGGGAGGTATTCGGTAACAGCAGGCGGTCCCGTAAGTACCCTGGCTCTAAGCCCTAATGACCATGTCACCTAGTGACAAGCGTTTGGGTTGCAAAAGTTCAGCAAGGAGCTCATGTGACTGCAACTTCCAACTTCCTGCCACCTTTCTTATTGACTTTGTTCACGGAAGGTTAGCAGGGAATGCCAGAAATTGTGCTCACATGATTACAGGAACAGTGTGACAGCCAGAATTCCCCAAGACACATTATAAGTGCCCCTCGTTCGGCATGACTCCCAAGTCACTGAATGAGCTGTAGTAACCCAAGGACTACCTGTTACTTAAAACAAGCAGCATACAAAATTGACTCATGAGCTTAATATAAACTCACATGTGTATCATTACAGTAACCCTAATTTGCCGGAAAGTATACGCGTGCACATCTGAAGGGAACAAGCCTGAAAAGAGGATAGGCACAGTACAAAGCAACCAGGCAGCATATAAGCATGGAGATTAGCAAGTTCATCCTTTCCTCCTCCTTTGGGAGATAAATTGATAAGACAGGCTATCTTATCTTGACAATAAGCCAACCAACTTTTTTTAAAAAAAGTTAGAGTTATGTCAAAGATTAAATTTCAGAACTGTCCGGATCATGATTGACAAGAAAATACAATGGTTCAATACAATGGTTAACTGTATTTTAACTGTATTTATATATTGTCTATTTTACTTGGCTGTGAACCGCCCTGAGTCCTTTGGGAGAAGGGCGGTATACAAATTTAATAAATAAATAAATAAATAAATAAATAAGACAGAACAGCTGTTCGGCTACAAACTAAGAGTCTTTATCCAAGCAAAGGCAAGAAATGTTTCATAGCATTCCTCTTTTTATTCTTATTACAAGGGGATCCTAAAGAAAAAAAATTCTTCTTGAACAGTGTCTGAAGAATGAATAGATGCTATTACCCTTAATTCTCTAACTTACATAAAGAGAATTGGTTATTACGCAGAGATCAAGACTTAGCACAATTTCCTGGCTAGATATATTATCTATTTCTATGGAAATAGCAGGGCCCTTAACTTCCTGGAATTCTCCAGTTTCTTTGTGATTTAAAAATAATTCAGAAGCTGCTATTTGTGGGTGGTTTTTAGTTCTATTGTCACTTTCTCCCAGAGAAAAAATATTCTGCCATTCCAGATTTTGGTGCTCTCATCTTGCGCCACGTGATCACCCAGTTCCAGTTGTTGCCCAGTTTCCCCCTTGATTTTAAAAGAATTTTTAATCTCTCTCAGAGGGAGGAACTGGGTAAAAAGACTCTGTATATAATCAAGAACCATTAATGGCTATTCCTGCAACCTACATTCTCAACAACTCCATTAAGAAAACCCTGTCTTAATCTTCAAACTTCAGCTAATATTCGTTGTACTTTGCTTAAATCAAGTAAAATCCCGTTTTTAGGAAGTTCCGCTGAATTCATAAGGTCTTCCTTTAAAGTTGTATATAGGATAATACTATAAATCTCCCTTGATTTGCATTACTGTATCTGAAAAGCTGTAATGCTTATAAAATCTGTATATTGCATCTTAACTTAGATGAAAATATTTCCTCTTGACAGCTACTCTCAATTTTTAAACGCTACAGGTAGCATTTGGGACTGGAAATTGCTATTGCTAAGAGATGCAGTTGTAAAGCATAACATCACATTTTTATTTATTAAATTTTTATACCGCCCTTCTCCCGAAGGACTCAGGGCGGTTTACAGCCATAATAAAAAACAACAGCAAAATACACATAAAAACATGATTAAAAAACTTATTATACAAATGGCCGAATTAAAACAATTAAAAATAAAACCCCAATTTATAAAATATTAAAACGTTAAAACTAATTAAAATCCTATTAAAATCCTATGCCAGTCCTGCGCGAACAAACAAATAGGTCTTCAACTCTCGGCGGAAAGTCCGAAGGTCCGGCAATTGTCGAAGTCCAGGGGGAAGTTTGTTCCAAAGGGTGGGAGCCCCTACAGAGAAGGCCCTCCCCCTGGGGGCCGCCAGCCGACATTGCTTGGCGGACGGCACCCTAAGGAGTCCCTCTCTGTGCGAGCGTACAGGTCGGTGGGAGGTATTCGGTAACAGCAGGCGGTCCCGTAAGTACCCTGGCTCTAAGCCCTAATGACCATGTCACCTAGTGACAAGCGTTTGGGTTGCAAAAGTTCAGCAAGGAGCTCATGTGACTGCAACTTCCAACTTCCTGCCACCTTTCTTATTGACTTTGTTCACGGAAGGTTAGCAGGGAATGCCAGAAATTGTGCTCACATGATTACAGGAACAGTGTGACAGCCAGAATTCCCCAAGACACATTATAAGTGCCCCTCGTTCGGCATGACTCCCAAGTCACTGAATGAGCTGTAGTAACCCAAGGACTACCTGTTACTTAAAACAAGCAGCATACAAAATTGACTCATGAGCTTAATATAAACTCACATGTGTATCATTACAGTAACCCTAATTTGCCGGAAAGTATACGCGTGCACATCTGAAGGGAACAAGCCTGAAAAGAGGATAGGCACAGTACAAAGCAACCAGGCATGCGCTAAAACTGGTAGTATCATCACACTTGCCTCAACTCCAAGCCTCAGCAGATGTTTCACAACTTCAATCTGGCCGCTGGCTGCTGCTGTGTGCAGCAGTGTGTAACCCTTTTTGTCTTTGCACGTGATGTCAGCTCCACGGGCTACCAGTAGCTTCAAGACTTCCAAATGCCCTAAGAAAAGACAATGCAAAAGACTGAAACCATTCAAATGCTTCCACGCTATAGCAAATGGGCTTACAATATTCTAGATAAGAAAAGAGTCTGAAAGGATGACTCAAATCTTATGAATAAATGATCATATAATATTTTTATTATATACTTCGTGTATACTGCACAAATCAAAAAGAGGGCTGTGAAAATATTTACAGACTCCTCACATCCTGGTCATAAACTGTTTCAACTCCTACCCTCAAACCAACGCTATAGAGCATTGTACAACTGAACAACTAGACACAAGAACAGTTTCTTCCCAAACACCATCACTCTGCTAAACAAATAATTCCCTCAACACTGTCAAACTATTTACTAAATCTGCACTACTATTAATCTTTTCATCATTCCCATCACCCATCTCCTTCCACTTATTACTGTAACTTTGTTGCTTGTATCCTTACGATTTATACTGTAATTGACTGTTTCCTGATTGCTTAATTGTAACCCATGACTATCATTAAGTGTTGTATCATTAAGTGTTAAATTTGTACCCTATGACTATCATTAAGTGTTATAAGTGTTGTACCTTGATGAAGGTATACTTTATGTATAATGTGAGCATATGCACCAAGACAAATTCCTTGTGTGTCCAATCACACTTGGCCAATACAAAATTCTATTCTATTCTATTTTGCAAGATTCGGGAGTTTATTTTATCATGAAAGATTCTAGGTAAGAAGGATTTTTTCCATTTGTCTTATGTGGAGCATGATACAGAATGCAAGAGAAGCCAGGATTTGGATTCCAAGTACATTATTATAAAATTATTCAAGCAGTATAGAATAGGAGACTATGAGTATAATGCAGGGGTGTAAATTCTCTACCCTCCGCCCCCCAATAAGAGTCTGCTTTAGCATGAATTCCTGCTATACTATTAATCACAGTGCAACATTAAATGAGGATCAATAATACTTGGAGTTAAAACCTAATTATTTTAATGGCAACAATATTCAAACTATTTAATTGGTGGACGGAGTCAGTTGTCCTCCAAAGAATAGCAACATGTTTTCGAGCAGCCCAATGCCTCTCTTTTAATCAAGACAAGAATTTTAATCAAGACAAGAATTTAAGCAGCATTAGCATTTCTGGAAGCATAATTACGGTCCAACTTTAGCATCCTGCATTTAATATGTTTACAGCATTCATATTTCATCTTCTTTTGATTTATTCCACATAAAAGATATTGGTTAGCTTCAAAGAATCTATATTTTTTTTAGTTCTGGTGTTTTATTTGTTTTAAAAGTTGTATGTGTGTGGTGTGTGTACATGTGTGTGGAAATGCATAGGTTCAGTGTGTAAGTGCTGTGTGTATGAGGAAATGCTTATTAAGTTCAATGTTACTTTGCACAAAGTCAGTAGAGCTACTCCCACTCAGACTGAGTAACTAGAAAATGTAGTTTTCCCAAAGGCCAAGTGGATTAATTTAGCTCCAGTCGGCTGCATTCATCATGCAAATTAGATTTTGTCTGTTGCACAAAGTACACACATCTGTTACAGTCTCTCTTACTATTTTTTTTCCTTTCTGACAGTCAATTCCATCCAACCAAATATTGGTAGTTGAAAGTTCAAAAAGGTGTCATGATCAAAGGTTTGTAAGTGTAATAATTTAAGAAGTAAGTGTGCTGGTTTAATCTGTCTTTGATTGTGACTCGAAAACCTGATGTTTTCTGCTCAAACTCAGAAGCCTCATATATGAAATAAATGCACAGCTGAAAAGAGAATATCCTTGTTTAAAGAATATTTTTAAAGATATACTTCATTATGTACCCAGTTTATTCATCCGTTGGGTTTAAAAAGCACATTTTTCTACTCACCTCCAAATTGCATTGTTAGTCTATTTTTAGTAACCAAAGCTGTGTATAAGATAACTAGACTATAAAAGGTGAATGTTTTGAATTAAGCTAAGCCTTAAGTCTTAATTACTTAAGAAAGATATAACATATATGTGACAGATAGGGAGAATCATTGTATATTTTCTATTAGGGATGTCTCTTTAGTCCCAACTATAATAAAATAGTAAGAAAACAAGGTAGAAGTAAATAAAGCAAAATTCTAAAAGAATGTCATGGGACATAAAGAGTGAAAACATCAAGTAACACAAATTTCTGCAATACATTTATGGAAACTGCCTCTGGGAAAAAAGGCTGTGGTCTGTGATAGTATAGCATCTCTATAGCATATAGTCGTGATGGCGAACCTATGGCACGCGTAGCCATATCACTGGGCACGTGAGCTCAGGTCTGATTTTTGGGCCTTCTGGGCCCACCAGAAGTAGGGAAACAGGCTATTTCCTGCCTCCAGAGGGCTTGGGTGGTGATGGGGAAGGCCCGTTTTTCTCTCTCACCTGGCTCCAGAGCCTCTCTATGAGTCTGGGGAGGGCAAAAACTGCCTTTCCCACCCCGCTGGAGGCCTTCCGAAGGGCAGAAACGGCCCATTTACCAACTTCCGGTTGGACAGGAATTGACATTTTTTGCTGACCTCAGTCTCCAGAGCCTCTCTAGAGCCTCCGGGAGGGTGAGAAAGGCAGTTTTCACCCTCCCCAGACTCATAGAGAGGCTCTGGAGCCAGGTGAGAGAGAAAAACGGGCCTACTGGGCCATCACGTGCCAGGAGCGGGGCGGGTGTTGTGTGTGCATGCACAGGGTACATAGAATTATGGGTGTGGCCACGTGCATGCGTGAGCCCCGTGCACCCCCCCCTGCATGGGATGGCAAAAAGGTTAGCAATCACTGGCATATAGCATTTGTTATAGCAGTCACCTCTAGATGAGATGGGTGGCATACAAATCTAATAAATATCTTGCTAAACAGAGCAAGATTAATGCCACCTATTACTGCTGCAGAATGAAATAATTTCATTGAATAAACATAGAAAACCTGTAATAGGAGATGGACAGGTATTACGTATGCTCATAAACATATGCACATGAAGCAAAGGTCTCAAGAGGGAGACAAGTTCATGAGGGAAAGGTACTTTAATTTGATACCCAACTTTCAATTTATTTGAAACTCTATGAGATGTGGAGTTTGCTTCCAATAAGAAATTACAATACAAAAGACAAGTTTGTTCCCTGACATTAAAAAAGGGCAACTTTTTCTATCCCAAATTTTTGCTTCTCAGCTGAAGTATAAAAAGAGATTACTGGGGAAATAACAGTTTAACAGATGCTAATGTTATCTTAATGCCTCTGCATAGAATTAAATTCCATCTAACTGGTGGGGATTATGTAATTCATTACTGATTGCTGACTGAATGTGGCAAGAGTAATGAAATCAGCAGGTGATAGGAATTAAAAGATGGATAGGGTAAAAAGCAGCAGCAACAGCAGTAACAGCTGCCACTTACTTTAGTGTGACTTTCTACACCTTGCTGAAGGTAAAACAGATTCCTCTGAGGTAATTCTGTCTCTGGTGGGACACAAAGTGGCAGTCAGAGTTACTTAATTGGGATTATTGTTCTGATATGAGGCAGATTCACTGGGTTCCTGCCTATGTGGGCCACCCTGGTTCTGCTTTGGATCTCTGCTCCTACCAATGTATCTCCCATTAACCTTTTCTGGGAAGATAATTTTGCATAATACCAGCACGCATGTGGAAGGAGGAAGAACTGGCCTGTGGTTACTCCTGGGTGGTCCCAGAGTCTTTGGTTCTCTTACCATTAGTGCAGGGGTCTGTAACCTTAAACATTCAAAGAGCCAACAGCTCTTTCATCCCTCTGTTGCTCTGGAGTCGCGTGTTGCTAACACCCACACTAGTGCAATGGTCCCCAACTTTTCTGGCTCTGTGGATTGGTAGTGGTGACGACAGCAGTGGTGGGGGAGAGAGGGATGGTTCCACGCAAGCAGCAAACGGACTCACGTACAAAGTTCCATTTGTACAAGTGGCAGGAACCATTGTGCAAATGGAGCTGAGTCCGCATGCCCACTGCTTGTACAAATGGAGTTTCATATGCTCATCTGCCACTTGCATGGCCTGGTTCCCAATGGGCCACGGCCTGGTACCAGGTTGCAGCCCAGGGATTGAGAACCCCTGCACTAGCATTTATGCCATCTATGTGAAATCCGTGGGTGAAATCATCAGTTAGTGTTATGGTCCACCAGCAGCCTGCGGAGCTGGCAACAGAGTCGGACAGCGATGAGGCTGAGGTGAGGCCAGGGCCATCAGGGAGTGAGGTGCGGACTCCAGAACCTCCAGAGACTGATAGTAGTGAGGCAAAGGAACAGAAGGAACCTGTTCCTAATGCACGCATGAGAAGAGCTGCCAGAAGGCAAGAGCAGCTCAAGCAGAGAGGACAACTCGGGAGTAGGGCCAAGAGATGATTGGCCCTCCCCATAAGGCTTAAAACAGGCCAGCAATGGCGTTTGGGCTTTGTCAGAAAACAATGTTGGTAGCTTCATCGTCTTCTTGCATTTATTTTTGTGACTTCTGAACATTTGCCAAGAAAGGCCTTTGGCAATTTGCCAAAGTTTGCTATAGGTTTGCTATAGGACTGAGAAATTTGTGTTGGGGGGGGGAGATTTACTTTAATTTAGTTGGATTACGCTGGGAATGAAATAATTCTCAGCTGTTCAAATAAAAGTTTGTATGTTTTTTCACTGACGGAGTTTCCTACTACCTACTTGGGCCTGGGTCACAACAGTTAGTTTGAGTGAGGTATCATTAGTATGCATTAGATATATGCCTCCCCACTGGCCGAACCAGAGATGTAGTGTAAGTCTTGACCGAAGGAGATCTTGTTGGTCCAAAACCCTTGTTCTCTGCCAGGTCCAGTTCTGACTCTAGATGGGGTTGCACTGCCCCCCAAAGGAACAGAGCAGGGATTCTTCTGGACTCACAACTTGAGAAGCCTTTGCCTACCTTCAGCTGGTGTGCCATTTGTGGTAGGTGAAGGATAGGTGAGTTAGGAGGTGGAACACCTATCTACAGAGGCCAAACTCCTTTGAAACAAACAGCATCACCCCAGTCATTCAGACAGCACCCTCCCATTTAAGAAGGCTGTCAAGATGGAAGCATTTCATAAAGATTTTGACTTGTTACCATTATTTAGAGATTCCTGACTGGTTTCTGGATCTTATTAATGTTAATCAATTGTTTGAGGTACAGCAATATATAGAAATGTTAATAAACAAAATGGGGGAGGAGGAATAGCTGTATGCCAACAGCAATGTACTACCGCTGGCTCACTACTATTGAGTATCCTTTGTTCTTACTAGGCAAATATATATAGTTTCTCTGAAAGACCTACATATCAAATCTATCAAGCATAATAGATGGGATATGCAAAAGGTGGGAGGGGGACTTACCCAGAAAGGCTGCCCAATGTATTGGCTGTCTCTCCTTCTTGTCACATGTGCTCAGATTGGCCCCTCTATTTAAGAGCAAGTTTACCATCTAGAAAGAAGACAGACATTAAATTAAATAATCTAAATAATCTAAAATAAAAACACAAGGTGTTCCCTGCCACTTGCCCCTATGGATGCTACAGCTCACTTTATGTATGTAAATGCAGGATCTGTGCTTCACAAGGAAATGGAACAATGAAATCCAGATACGGATAATCTGAAAGTCCATTCTTATTATAAAACAAAACCTTGCCTTGCCTGCAAATCAAATACTACCTCTTTGTGTGTTAAACTTTGCTATGGAAGACAAAATAGCCTACGGCTGTTGAATTATGTTATTATTTATATTAATTAATGAATCATGCATCAGTATGTTATTTCTATGTTAGTTATACTCTGATGTACGTTCTGAAAAAACAAGTTCACATGTATCCAATTGTTTGTTTCACACACTGTGTTCCAGTGATGAAATCCTCCGCAGGTTGCCACCAGTTCACTGCCCGCGCATGCGTACTGCATACCAAATGCACGCTGAGCACCCATGTGCACTGTGCGCCAAATGCATGCTGTGCGCACATGTGCAGTGCGTGCCAAATGCGTGCTTCGCATGGAAAAAGGAGCCGTTTGAAGATAAGTAGAACAGGGGTGGAGGGGGGACAGCTGTGCCGCACAATTTAGATTTGCTAGAAAGCAGGAATTCCTGCTTTCTAATGAATAGAAATCGCGCAGCATAGCTGATCGTCGGAAATACTGGTTTTGACAAAAACAAACCAGTAGCTTTTTTTTTTTTACTACCGGTTCACCCGCACTGGTAGCTTTTATTACTACTGGTTCAGCCAGAAACATTTCACCCGATGTGTTCTTTACACAAAAAGAAACTCAACCCCTTCAAGCCCTAATGATTCTCCAATAGTCTCATATCTACTAGCTTAAAAGTTGAGGACAGAGAAAATACTTTACTGCTAGAAGAGCAAAGAATTCTGTCCAACTGTTACAGTATCCTAAAAGCCAAAGCTTCATTCACATCATACGCAACATTGTCTATGTTTCTAACATGGAAAAGCAGCAGAAAGGCAGCAGGAAGAACTATTTGCACACTGTCCAGGGATGCTCTGTGAGGGAGATGGGCAGTTTTAAAATAAAATAAAATAAAATAAAATAAAATAAAATAAAATAAAATAAAATAAAATAATAAAATAAAATAAAATAATAAAATAAAATAAAATAAAATAAAATAAAATAAAATAAAATATTATAATAGTTGAAATCCAGGGGGGGGAAAAGATACATATTTTCTCCTCATTTTCTTTCTTTACTTCAAATCTACTGCCATGAAGGACTGTTCCAAAGGGCTTTGCCTTAACCATAGCACCAATATGAGTTGCGGTGGTGCAGTGGTTAGAGTGCAGTATTGCAGGCTACTTCTGCTGATCACCGGCTGCCAGCAGTTTGGCAGATTGAATCTCACCAGGCTCAAGGTTGACTCAGCCTTTTTTCCTTCTGACTTCGGTAAAATGTGGACCCAGATTGTTGGGGGCAATGTGCTGACTCTGTAAACCGCTTAGAGAGGGCTGGAAAGCACTCTGAAGTGCTATGTAAGTGCTATTGCTAATATAGGGGAATATTTTAGCTCAGTGTTGAAATTAGGGGTCCTGGATGTTCTCTGAGCTTGGCTATATTGTTGCAGACATTTCTTTACCCAAACCAGGTAACATCATCAGCGCTACTCCTAGCACTGATGCTGTTACCTATTTTGGGTAATGAAACATCTGCAAGAAAACAACTAAGCTCAGAGAGTGCCAAGGACCCCTCATTAACCATAGTAGCTGGAGACTCTATTATGTGAGTTTGAGTGTAACTATTTGTTTGTTTGGCTAACAAAAGACTCTGAGTGGCTTTTCTATGGGGAAAATATTCTTTGCAGCAAAACAAATGTCCCTCATTGCTCCCTTATACCTCATCTCTACCCCATGGAGAAGTCATGCATAAATGTCTCTGGAAGGACGAAGACATCCCTTACCTCAAGGTGCCCACTGTGTACAGCATGGTGCAGTGCTGTGCGGCCAGTGCGGTCTGCCACATTAACATTACTAAGCAGCGGGATGATGGTCTCAGCACACTTGGTAGCTCTGTTGGCAGCAGCAACATGCAGTGGTGTTTGCCAATACTTGTCACGAGCATTGATGTCTGCTGAGTGCTTTAGGAGGAGGTTAAGTGCTTTCTGCCAAGGGAAGAACATAAGACAGCTTTTAAGTCTGGACAAAGTACTATTACAAAAAAAGTAAGTACTAACAAGTGAGAAGATAGCACTGTGTTATGAACAGGAGGAGTTTAATATAAACTAAGTCTGTAAAACCTGAGAGAATAGGGAATATAATACGGAAGGTACCGAGAAGAGATAAGATGCTACAATTTAGAGCGATCTAGCAATTCCAAGAAAGGACAGTGAGCAACTTTATAGGGCAATACAGTAGCCTTAAAAACAGGCTCAATTATCTTAAAAGTATCTCTCCCTAAATTCTCAGATATCCTGAAATTTTGGGCAGTTTCACAAAGAATAATTAATGCTTCAATCTCCTATTTGGAGGCATGGATTATTAGCATAGTGAAACCCCAATTAACAAAACCTGCAGATCAGTGGTGAAATCTGAACCAATTTACTACCAGTTCGCTGGCTGCACATGCGCATTGTGTGCCACATGCGCGCATGTGCAGTGTGCATCACACACCAAATGTGAGGTGTGCGCACATGCAGTGCATGCCAAAAGGAGGCATGGGGTAAGCAGAAACAGCTGTGGCGCACAAACCTTTTTTTTTTTTTACTTTTAGGAGCAGAAATGAATAGGTTGTAAAAAAACGCTTTTAAAAGTAAACAAAAAACCCAGTTCTGACAATTGTGTGGCTCAGCTGTGCTCGTCAGAGCCACTTTTTTTACCTTTTAAAAGCATTTTTTAAAAGAAGCGGCAAGCAGGCGACCAGGCAATTGGGTGGGCATGGGTGGGTGGGGGAGGGATTTTTGCTACAGGTTCTCCGAACCACCCGCCGCCATCGCTTCACCCCTGCTTCAGATTACGTTGCAGACAGCTAGGTTCATACTAAGTTAGTTAAATCTCATTGGCTTCTATTTGGTTGATTTATTCATTCTTTTCATCTACATAGATTCCTGTTTCATGAACATGACTCCAGGCAGAGTACAATAAAAACAGACTGTCAAAGATACAAACGGTAAAAATAATTTCATAGTAAGAAACATTATTTTAAAAGACTAGGAGGGAGCATCTTCAATATTAAACACTGGGTAGCCATCTCGCCAGTTCTCCGTTTACCTGAGATCCCCAAGCCTGCTGACATAACCTTGTCTTGAGAGACCTTCGGAAGGTTGGCAGAGATGGGAGTCAATCTCACCTTAAGAGGAATGATCTTCCACAGGGTGCATCCAGAGTCCCCCCCCCCAAAATATAACTTCTTAATAGGTATCTTGGGATCTGCAAGATACCCCTTTTGCAGGACGGAAGGGATAGGCACATGTAATTGGGAAGAGCGCAGTCCCAATTAACAGTAAAAACTTGCACTTTCAATTGGATCCAGAAGCAAACTGGCAAACAATGCAGTTTGTGGAGTAGAAGCATCATGTGAGCCAATCTAGGGCACACATAACTGCCTGCACCACCACATTTTTTACCAACTGAAGCTTCCAAATACTCTTCAAGACAGCCCCATAAAAAGCGTATTGCAACAGTCCACCTGGGAGGTAATCAGGGCAAGAGTGATTGCGAGAAGAGCCTCCAGTTCAGGAACGGGCGCAAAGGCGCACAATACTTGAACAGGAATCATGAGTCCAGGAGGACCCACAGATTGCACACTGGGTCTGCTAGGGAAAGTGCAACCCCATCCAGTCTCAAACATGGGAAAAGTCCCAGAAATAGAAGACTCCCAAACCCAAAGCGTTCAGCTACAGCCTGTTGTTTCCCATCCAGACCCCTGCAGGCTCTTGGACTGAGGTAGGATATCAACAGTATGGCCTAATTCTCCAAGAGAGAAAACATATAATTGGGGATCATCAATGTACTGACAGCAATTTACCCCATGATAATAGATGATCTCATTCAATGGTTTCACGCACGTATTAAATAGGAGAGAGAGAACACCAAACCCAGCAGCAGTTCTTACAGTAGGCCAAGCACAAAATCTCTCAACCCCAATCAATGCTGACTGCTATTGACCTCAGTGAAAGGAGCAGAACTTGCACAGTTCAGTGCCACCCACCCCCAATTCATAGATTCAAACCAGAAGGATACCACGGTTGATGATACTGAAAGCCATTGAGAAGTCAAGCACAGCAAGGACAGATACACAACACTTGTCCCACTCTTGCCAGAGATCCCCTAAAAATGTCACCAATGGCATTTTCATCCTGTACCAGGCCTGAATCCTGACTGAAAGGGCTCCATATATTACTCTCCATCCACAGGTCTCTGTAGCTGCAATGCAACTACCTTAATCACCTTCCCTTCTTAGAAAACTGTCCGGTATGATGAGATCCAGCGAGGGTTTCTTGAGGAGGGGCAGACTAGCCCCTCCTTAAGAACCAGAAGAATAATCTCCTCACTCAAGGAAGAATTGTCTACCTGTAGAATTCACTCACACAACATCCCAAAGGCAGCTTTAGATAAGACAGGATGGGTATGGATCATAGGAACAGGTGGCTAAGCTCACAGTCGTAAGGATCCTATACACTTCCTCAGACTCAACTGGTTGAAACCATTCCCAGATAGCAAGGTAAGACTATACCGGGCATCCCCTCAGGATTTACAACAAGGCCCATGTCCAATTGAGAATGAATTTGAGATACTTTGATAGATGCTCAGCAATTTTTTTCTGGATGGCTTTGTAGGGGGGTTCTCCAAAATCCCTTTATCCAAAATTGTGTGTCACCTGAAACAAGGCCACCAGAAAGTTGTCTGCAGACACAATGAGGGGCGGAGGAGTTCTGTCGCTTTGCTACCCTTACTGCTCTAATTAGGCATTTGTTATTTTGGTTTTGGACCTTGTTTTTATATATGTGCATGTATGGATATGTATGTGTGTGAGCGTGCACCGTGTTTTCCCGAAAATAAGACTGTCTCTTGTATTTTTTTGAACCCTGAAATAAGCGCTTGGTCTTATTGCCATTTACTCGAAAGCCCAACTGGGCTTATTATCATACATATATATATATATATACCGTTTTTCCCAAAATAAGACATCCCCTGATAATAACACACACACACACACACACACTATATATATATATATTAGGGTGTTTGAAAGGTATGATTTTTTAATCACAGTGTTGCTAATATTTTAAAGGAAGGTTTTTTGTTGTTGTTGTTTTAACTGTATAAGCCACATAGAATTTGTGATTGGGCAGTATATAAATTGATACAACAAACCAGTAGATCTTCTTTTACATTTCATATAGTGCAGACACAAGGCTTCCTCAGTAAAGAAGAATGTTCAGGAACGAGCCACTGCAAGGCAATCACCATTATACTCCTGCCTCACACCTTTGTCCCATGGGAAAATGTACTGCTAGTAACAGCCTGCAAGCCTTTTTGCAGTTCTTTCAACTCTACTGTCCAAAAAGGTGTTGCTACCCAATGTGTCCAAGGAGATAAAGACTGTTCTACAAGATTCTCAAAATATTTAGTACAACGAAGAAGAAAAAGACCAAGAGGGGAAACGAACTTGGCCCTAAACACGGCAGTTTATTATGTTCAGTGTCTGGAATTTACTTTGTGGCTTTACTAGCAGCCTGGCTATAGCACCCTGTGAAAGACCTGACATTTACCTCATTACGAGAAGCCGCAGCACGGTGTAACGGGGTTAGCCAAAGAGTGTCCTTTGCATTGACGTTAGCACCTATCCAAAGAAAAGAAAAAGGATGAAGCAAGTTCTCTCAAGCATGATTCATTAAGAGAAGAAAACAAACACTATATTAAACTGGTTGAATAGCAAGGCATTCCTTAGACTTTCATCTTAACAATAAGACCATTTTTAATTTTTAATCCCAGTGCTTATTTAACAAACAGCTATTTCCCAAGGAAACTGCCAACTGATTAATAAGAACATTAGTACTGCATTTAAGAGGCATCCCTTGTCTTCAAAAAATGTGGTTGAAAATTAAAACAATTGTCCCATTACCTGCCAAACATTCTATATGCTAAATCAGGGCCATTTATTTCAAAAATCGGGGGGGAGGGGTTGTGAATCACATCTGAAAAAGATGTAATCTCCAGAATTAACTTCCATAGATTTCCACACAATTCCTCTTACAGAATAATAGAGTTGGAAGGGACCCTGGAGGTCTTCTAGTCCAATCCCCTGCTCAAGCAGGAAACCCTATTCCATTCCAGACAAGTGGCTGTGCAGTCTCTTCTTAAAAGTCTCCAGTGATGAAGCACTCACAACTTCAGAACTTCAGTGTTCCACTGGTTAATTGTTCTCACTGACAGAAATTTCTTTTGGTTCCAGGTTGCTTCTCTCCTTGATTAGTTTCCATCCATTGTTTCTTGTCTTGCCTTCTGATGCCTTGGAAAATAAGTTGACCCCCCCCCTCTTTTTTGTGGCAGCCCCTCAAATATTAGAACACTGCTATCATGTCACTTCTAGCTCTTCTTTTCGCTAGACTGGACAAACCCAATTCCTGCAACTGTTCAATTGTTTTAGCCTCTAGCCCCCTAATTATGTTTGTTGCTCTTTTCTGTACTCTTTCTAGAGTCTTGACATTCAGTAAGCATCAGTAACTAGAAAAGTTACTGATGCCTAATCAGCCTAATAAAGGGACTGAAAGGATCAAAGCTCATTCCAATCTTCATGCAGATTTTTTTAAAAAGAGAAAAAATGATGTGGGAAATGTTGCTGGCAGTCTTCAAAGACTATCGCTTGCTTTAGGTTATCATGAACCAGTGTTTTTTATGGCTGTTAATTTGGAAAGATTTAGCACATGGATCAAAAACCATCTGTGTTGGCTCTGCTGTCCAGAAGGCTAATTCAGCCCTGCAACCTACACAGGAAGAGTTACAGTATACAGGGCTGTCAGTTTTAAAATAGCTTCACTGAACAGAATGAGAACATTTCCATAAATCTCCGCTGCTTGAGAATCATGACTAGCAATAAGAATATTACTAACGGCAATCTGCTAGCTACAGCACTTTTAAGGTAGAAAGCATGATGATGCTTATGAGCTCTCTCATTTGTTCTTTGTGACCATCCAAGTCATAGATAGTTATACTTCCTGTTTTTAAAAGATTGCCAGAGGCTTTGCAGAAGTCTGCATCTGGATCTCCCCTACTCAAAGCCAACAATAGGACTCTATAGAAACTTGATTACCACTCCAATATTAAATCCCTGACAGTTTGGCCAATGATAAAATAAGCATGTCCAAAATAAAATTTAAAAAATGGGACCATTTCCCCATCCTTACCTGATAGTATTAGGAGTTCAACTATAGAGGTGTCCCCTAAGTATGCAGCTGCGTGCAAAGGGGTTCGTCTCTCTTGGTCCTGATTTGGGGAAACAAAATAATCAGTATATGTATATATAGATTCTGACTGGTTCTGGAAAACCGGTAGTGGAAATTTTGAGTAGTTCGGAGAACCGGTAGTAAAAATTCTGACTGGTCCCGCCCCCATCTATTCTCTGCCTCCCAAGTCCCAACTGATTAGGAGGAAATGGGTATTTTGCAGTATCCTTCCCCCAGAGTGGGTTGGGAATGGAGATTTTACGGTATCCTTCCCCTGCCACACCCACCAAGCCATGCCACTCACCAAGCCACACCCACACAGAACTGGTAGTAAAAAAATTTGAAACCCACTACTGATGTATATGTATATGTATATATGTGTGCGTGTGTGTATATTTGTGCATTCTATATTCTACATAATCTAAGGATATTTATTTATTGACTAAATACATATTCCACCCTTGCTCTCGAGAGTAACTCTGGGTGGTTAAAATCATCTTGTGCTTAGAACTGCAATGCAGGTAGTCCCTGCCCTACAATCATTCATTTAATGACAGCACTGAAAAAAGTTGCTATAACTGGTCCTCACAATTTACCATCACAGCATCCCCATGGTCACATGATCAAAATTTGGGCACTTGGCAACGGGCATGTATTTATGGCAGTGGTGGCACCCCAGGGTCACATGATCCTCATTGGTGACCTTCCCAGGTGGCTTCCAACAAGCAAGGTCTATGGGGAAAGCCAGATTCACTTAACGAACATGCAATTCACTTAACAAGCATGGTGATTCACTTAAAGACTATGGCAAAAAATGTTGTCAAATCATCTGCTACTCACTTAATAACTGCATCACTCAGCAATGGAAATTCCAGGCCCAATTACAGTCTTAAGGACTACCTGTATATTTCTATACTTTATATGAGTTTTTTAAAAAAACTTATTTTTATCCAACATGCCAGATACTAGGTAGCAAAAATATTAAACTTGTCTGCCTACAAGTAAGCATATCTTCCATATATACTTAAGCCGTACGCTCTCACAGAGAGGGACTCCTCAGGGTGCCGTCCGCCAAACAATGTCGGCTGGCGGCCCCCAGGGGACGGGCCTTCTCTGTGGGGGCTCCCACACTCTGGAACGAACTCCCCCCGGGCTTACGCCAGATATCTGACCTTCGGACATTCCGTCGCGAACTGAAAACATATCTCTTTATTCGCGCGGGGCTGGCTTGAATGGAATTTTAAACTCAAATTTTTAGCAATTTTAATGGGGTTTTTGGTTTTATGGTAAATTTCTTAAATTTTTCAGGCTCATTTAATAAGTTTTTAATTGATTTTAACTTTGTATATTGTATATTGTTCTTTGTTGGTTTTATTCTGCCTGTACACCGCCCTGAGTCCTTCGGGAGAAGGGCGGTATAAAAATCAAATAAATAAATAAATAAATAAATAAAGCCAGTCATGTTCGATTAGCTACATAATTTGCCTCAAGTCAGAAATAACTGAGGATCCTTTGAGTAGACAGAACATAAACTAAATTATACAACGTTAGTAACAGTAAATCTTATAGAGGTAGTCTTTGACTTACTATAATAATTGACTCCAAAATTTCTGTTGCTAAGCAAGGCAATTGTGAAGTGAATTTTGCCCCATTTTGTGACCTTTCTTGCCACAGTTAAGGGAATCACTGCAATTGTTTAATAACACGATTGTTACATGAATCTGGCTTCCCTATTGACTATGCTTGTCAGAAGGTTGCAAAGGGTGATCATATGACCCCATAACCATCATAAATACATGCCTGTTACCAAGCACCTAAATTTTGACCACATGATGTTGGGGATGTTGCAAAGGTCTTAAGTGTGAAAAACGGTCACGTCATTTTTTTATAGTAAATTTGAACAGTCACTAAATGTATGATTGTAAGTTGAGGCCTACCTGTATGAGTACCCAACTATTATAATAGTATACCCAACTATTCTTGTTTTTCTCCTGTGATGACATAAAGTACAAATTAATCCAACTGTCCTCACTATCTAGTCATCATGACCTCTTCTTTCAACTCGTATGTCAAGTTGGCTCTTTTGGGCCGCTTTTTGAGTTCAGTTATTCATTTTAACTTAGCCAAGTTCAATTATCTTCATTAGGGGGAAGGTGTTTTGTCATGAATATGTAATCTTACCTTTTATTTGGATGTTTTCTTCCTGATGAATTTCAAGGAAAAATCAACTACAAAGAATTGAGTAAACGTCTCAAAGTATTTTCAAATTGTTCCTACAAATTCTAGGGTTTCTTAACACTTAACAATGGCTCACCAGTGAATAAAACTCAGTAACTGTGAACATGTTTTTTATAAAAGCCAATTAGTCTATAACTACTGACATTTTTGCACAATCATGATTTAACCTTAATTGCGTGTTATTGAAAGAAAATAAGAGGAAGCCTAGCAAGGGCTCAATCCCTGAAGGTATTCAAGTACATACGTTTAAATCCTTAGCAATACAGTGACATTCTGCCAATGTGCCTGGATTATATACACAAATTTCCCAGAAAGCAGAATAGTTCATATTATAAAACATGTACTGGTAGCAAGATGGTTAATCTCAGTTTGCTCACTTCAGAATGGCAAATGCAATTAAATGTAAGGCAACTAACGGCGCAATCATAGCTTTAAAAAGCTCTAAACATTTTGACATATCTTTACTGCAATGTTGGAAAGAACATTGAGCAATAGATAAGAAAACAACAAAATCTCATACAACTCTCAAGTCCCAAATTCACCTGAATCAGAATGCTTTCAGTGGGAAACTTTTGCTCTGGAAAACCTTCTGCAGAAAACATTTCCACTCACATCTCTGCTTTCCTCTCTGACATATAAATCAACATCTAACTAGCCAGCCGAATCAGAATCAATCCCACTGCGTTAAATAAGAATGCAACTGTACTGACATGCAATATTGCAAGTGTGTACAGGTAGGCCTCGAATTAACAGGTGGCTAGTTATTAACTGTCTGAACTTGTGACAGACCCTCCAAAGGTAGTCCTTGACTTACAACCACTCACTGAACGACTGTTATGTAACAATGGCACTGTTCTCAGTTATGACCGGTACAGCATCCCGAGTCACATGATCAAACTCCAGGTGCTTGGCAGCTGGCATGTATTTACAATGGTTGCAGTGTCCCAGGATTGTCATTGGCGACCTTCCTAGGGAGCTTCTAACAAGTTAAGTCAATGAGGCAAACCAGACTTGCCTAAATACTGCATGATTCACTAAATAGCTGTACTGATTTGCTTAATAACCATGGCAAAGGGTCATAAAATGGGACATGACTCACTTAACAACAGCCTTGCTTAGCAACAGAAATGTTGCGCTCAATCGTGGTTGTAAATAGAGGACAATCTGCAATTGGCAGTTACTTCAGTAACTCTAGCTTTCATTACAGATAGTCCTCAATTTGCCACAGGTCATTTAAAGACCATTCAAATTTATGACAGCTGTAAAGGTTGCTTTACGGACCACAGAGCACTTCTGGCCATCTTAAAACATCACTGCATTCCCTTCCGTAATTACATGACCACATTACAGGTGCTTGGCAACCAGACTGCCAACCAGATTTACTGCTTGGCAACCAGACTGACTGGCTGCCAAGTGCTCCACAACCACTTGCAATCTGACCATTTGCAATCTTCTCTGCAGACTTCCCCAGAAATTGCGTTAGGAAGCAGGCAAGGAAAGGCTGCAAAGGAAGAGGCTGAAGGAGGACTGAAGTCCTTCAATGGGTTGCAGAAATCTCTGTCCCTTTAGCCCCAGGAAGGATTTCTGCTTTGTGCATGGAGGGGAGGGGAAATCCTTTGGCAGGCTGCAGAAACAGGATTGGAATTCTCCCTGCAGGCTTTTGAGCTGAAATTCTTTGATAGGTAGCTCTTTCACTCTGTCCACCCAGAAAATTGCTGGGGTTGCAGTTGTTGAATGAAGCAATCACATGGCATCTTGTTTAACTACTACTTCGCTCAGCAACCAATATTCTGATCCCAACTATGGTCGTAAATAGGGATTATCTGTGCCCCTAGAAGCAAATGCAACAAAGTTTTGAAAACTCAACGCCAATTAAAAGAATAATCTTATTCAAAGTGAATGAAATACAGATGGATTTTGTCATTCCAAATATCACTCTCCATCCCACTCCCTGGTTCCCAGGTCAAAGCAGTTTATAAGTAGCACAATTTGTGGCAAGATTTATGTACTAAATAGGCCTGTATTGTATACGTGCCTCTATTTAGTGAGCCAGAATGAAATGAAAAGCCAAATACAGCTTCATGGGATGTACAAGAATAAAATTAAAAAACCTATAACACAAGCTGTTCTCACTCAGAGACCACAAGACTAATCCAGAACACGCTTCATGCCAAACACAACTGCTAATTCCGGTACCACCCACTGCTCAGTACAACTAGACCAATACATCTGGTACTGTGCAGCCAATTCCCAACAAAGTCGCTATTTACCAATAATGAACAATCCTCTCTGCTATGCACTAATTCTGAATATACAAAGTACTTTGCTATCCTTATCTATTTATAACTACACCAACCTTAGAATTATTTAATGATTATAATCGTTTTACAAATCTGGAACCAATGCCAAGATATGAAAAATGGTTTGAAAAAGGCCCACTGAAAATCCAACCAAACCCAGACCCTCTTAAGATGTGGGAATGTCATCTCTAATGTCTAACCTGTGAAATTTAGGAGATAAAGACGACATAAAATAGCCAGCTGGAAGGAAAGGGCAATTCCGGGAAAATATACTGTGTGCGCATAGCCAAGAGAAGCAGAAACACCAGGAGAAAAGAGTTATTCCAAGACTTACCAACACATTGATATTCTCCTTCTGACTCAGTAATGACCGTACCTCCTCTATATCACGGTTAAAAATGGCTTGGACCAGAGGAGGCTACAAAAGACAGAAAACAGTAAGATTAAATTTAGAATGGTGAAGAAAAAAAATCAACCATTAATAGCGGAAACCCACAAATCTGAGCAAAGAATTTTTAAAAATCCACTGTCTCCTTAATCCTTAGGCAGAAGGGGTGATGTGATTGAATCCTCAGCTATTGACTTTTAATGTCATAGCTGCTCACACAAAATAATTGGAATTCTGGATACACTCCTTACCACTGATCGTTTAAAGACCATTTGAAGTTAGGATAGCCACAGAAAGGGTGCTCTACCTTCTGCAAAACACTTCCAGCTATCCTACAATGTCAGACTCCCCTCTAATCACATGACCATACTTCAGGCGCTTGGCCACCGGCTCACATTTTATGACCGATTGCAGCATCCTGTGTTCACATGACCTGTTTCCACAAAAGATACCCATTTGGGAGAATGCCTTCTCACTTACAACTGTGTGATTTGCAACTGCCATAGAAACAATTGTAGAATTGGGTCCAATCACATGGGTGCCTCGACTTATAGCCATCATGATTTACAACCAAAATTCCACTTCCAAATGCACCAGAAAGCAAATCTGCTAGTTTTTTTCTGATCATCTCGGCTTGTAATCCTCTAGTCACAAAATAACATAAACCACCATTTGATGAAGAGGGTACAGTAGATAAAATGACCATAGTAGCATATGCGCAAGTTCCTTTAAGACAGTGCTTCTCAATTATTTTCTGTCATGCCCCCCTAGGAAGAAGAAAACATTTTTCGCGCCCCCCGCGCGACTGTAAATAGTATCATTATTAAAAAAAATAATGCGCACATCCGTCGGGCAACAAAGTAAGTGTGGACGGACGTCCCACACTAAAGATGGCTCCGACAGGCTCGTGTCACAAGGGTTTTGGACAGCCAATCAGATGCTCCCGTTGTTCTCTGATTGGATACAGAGACATAAACACGGGGCTTAGCTTGTTATGACAGTGTTTGCCGAGGTCAAACGCGCCCCCCTTTATGGAGCCTCGCGCCCCCCCTGGGGGGCGCGTCCCACTATTTGAGAAGCACTGCTTTAAGATGATGGCAGAAAACTATTGTAGATCTTTTTTGCCTTTTTTCCACTATAGATGCAAGGCTTCACGATCATTTTTGGCCCATTATTTGTGGCAACTATGTATTCTGCTCTTTTCTAATAACCTGCCTGCAAAGAGTACAGAAGGAATGAATGTGTTGTAGCATGCAAAAACAACACAACATTGATTATACTGCAATAAAAGGCCTCAATCCCTTCTTCGAGCCAAAAGAGAAAAGAAAGAGAAAACGGAAGCTGTATGTCATGCTGATTTTTGAAGCAGACAGACATTTTGGCATAGACTTTCTTGTGCAACTTGCCAAGACCATGGGATATAAGGCAAGATTTTACATCTGTTGATCTGCATCATCAAGATCTATAATGGTATGCAGGAATGATGCTGGGAGACAGGAAGGAAAGCTACAGACTAGACAACCGCATGAAAAAGATGCCCCAGCCATAGAAGAGGGAATAGCATAGGAAATGTTTCAAAAGAAACCCTCCCTAGTTTTCCGGAAAGGGAAAGGAGAAATATTTTCAGTCCTGCAAGATCCTGTTAATGTAACCTTATAATAAAAATAGAATTAGTACTCCTGGTTGTGCTTCTTGTCCAGTAGTCCTCCACTTACAACCATTTGTTTAGTGAATGGTTAAACAGTGGCACTGAAAAAAATTGACTTACGACTGTTTTTCACTTACAACCGTTGCAGCATCCCCATGGTCACATGATCAAAATTCAGACACTTGGCAACTTATATTTATGATGGCTGCAGTGTCCCGGGGTCGTGTGATCACCTTTGCGACCTTCTAACATGCAAAGTCAATAGGAAAGCCAGATTCACTTGACAAACATGTTACTAACTTAACAACTGCAGTGATTCACTTAACAACTGTGGCAAGGAAGTTCATAAAATGGGGCAAAACTCACAACTACCTCATTTAGCAACAGAAATTTTGGCCTCAAATCAACCTTACTTGGCCTCTTATCCCACCAGTTTATGAATCAGAAAGCCAAAAGAATCAAATTGTCAGTAAAACCTTTTAAGTTAAAATGGAGACTTCCTTTCTTACTTCTTGCTATCAATTCCATGACACCTGAACCTGAAAATCAGCTTGTTTCTTAAGTATACTGCAACTTAAAGTATTATATTTTTCACGGATTGTAACTTTCCATGAAATATTTTAAATAATTACATAAAATTATATCACGGTTTCTAAATCACCATAGTGAAGTTTACACAACACTCTAAGTAAAAATTAAACAAATATTATGGCATAACATAACACGCCTCAAGCTCTTTTTAATACCTCTGATGCAAAACATAGTGAAGATTCATCAGTTTCAAATTCTATCCTCTTGCACTTGCTTACTTCACTGTTGTAGCCTCCTTCCAGGAATATGAATATTTATGTTGGCAGAGAACACAAGGTCTTCCATCCTATACAACAGCCCATACGCAACACCTATGCAGACTATAGGCTACCTAACTTGAACAAATGCAATAGAATAATTAGAGGTTTATACCCACAACTATATCTTCCATGCGATTGTTGGCTTTTCTCCATGATGGAAGACAAGGCAGCATGCAGCAGTCTGACTATATACTTCATTTTCTTCCTAGGTACAAACTGACCTAATGATGCCCACCTTTTTTTTTGGTAAGACTGCACTTGGTTATGCAATTGCAAACAAGTTATACACCAAGTGGAAGAGCTCTGGACAAGTCTCAGTGTAACTATGTGATGGAAGAAGTATTAAACAAATACAGAATAATAATTATCAGGAAGTCATATGTACTCATTGCATTGTAGTTAACATGATTACTCTTCATGTGTATCATCATTCTTCAGTCACTTTAAAAACTACAATTCAGCAACAACTTTTATAAATAGTCAAAGTCTCATTCAAAACATGGAGACATGTCACTCGGAGGCCTCATTCTGCATTCTTGATCCTGGGGAAATGTTGGGCACCAACAAAATGAATGGCTACATTCACACACAAAGAGCAAACGATTGCACATAATGCTATGCCACAATGGGTATATTTGCATATCAAAGAAACACATGACAGTGTGTTTACTACTAAAACTATAAATATAATAGTTCTATCATATTAATTTAATTAATTTACATGGTGGCTAACACCATTATGAAAAACATAAAAACCATCGCAGTAAGTTTAAAATAAATATAAGACAAAATACATCACAACCCCAAACCAAATGAAAACGAGAATAAAAATAAAAAGATGGCAAAATTCATTGACTGATGGACGATGCTCTTCAAACAAACAACAACAACAACCCAGTCTTTAACCTGTTCCTGAAAAGAATTAAGAAGAGGGCCAGCCTGAACTCTGTTGGGAGGCTGTTCCAAAGCAGCATCTCTACCTTCCACTCCCTCCTTGCTTCTTGGAAATACGGAACTATGGCAATTTTCTTCCTAGCTGATCTAACAAGTTGGGACAATTCAAAGCAGAGTAGGCCTACTTAGATGGCAAGCTAAAAGAAGCTTTAAAGGCCCAAAACTTCCTTTAAGTGGGAAAAAAGGGTATGATTTGTGACAGCATAGTCCATTTGCACCAAGATCTGGGAAACAGCAAATACTTTATTCACCATAACGACTTGAACACTTTTCTACCAAAATTCTTTTCTACCAATACTTCACTTTTCTTCCAACCATAAGAGGTACACTATATTATCCAAGCCCAAATCATCCAGGAGTGTGAGAAATATTATCTTAGACCTGTATTCAAGCTTAAACCCTGATTCAAAAGGGTCCACATAATCCACTTTTTCAAGGATGCCATATAACTGATCTACCAACCATTATTTTAATTACCTTCCCCCACAAATTGAAATGAAAGACCGAGCAGTAATTGTCTGAGAGTATCAGATCCAGGGATAGAAGGGGCACACTACAGCTTCTTTCAAAACCATTAACAGCTCCCCCTACCATTAAAACCCAATGACAATTTCCCAAATCCAGGTAGCTATATGTATCTCCATTACATATAGCCTTCAACTTACAACCATAATTGAGCCCAAATTTCAGTTGCTAAGCAAGACACCTGAGTTTGCCCCATTTTACAGCCTTTCTTGCTACAGTTGTTATGTGAAAAAAGCTCCCAGAAGCACGAAGCTGAAGCCTGAAGATGACGAATGAGACTTCGTCGAAACGTCGCCAAGAGACTTCCAATTTTACGCGGGAGAAAACCCGAATAACCAAAGACCTGCATACAAACACCTGCGAAAACCTCAGAAAATATATATATATACATATATACATACATATATATATATATATGGATTATTTCTATAACCTATTACTGGTAAGGGTTGTGTTACTTTGGTGGTTTAGAAATCCACAACAAAGAAATACTTTATTGTACACAAGTCCTACACCAAAGAGAAACGTAATCAAAGAACACAAACAAGACAACTCCCTTATCTTCCTGGCATCACTCTAACTGCAATCCTCCACCAAAAAAAGAAAAAAACACATACAACAGAGAACTGTGCTGAATACCCTCCTGGTCCTCCTACACGCTCAGCACAGGCTAGTACAAGGCAGATCTAATCCCATCTGTTCATCTCATCTTCCAGAGGAAAACCTTCAGCCTCTGCATCTCTTTTCAGAAAAGTCTTTCAATTCGGCTAACCTCAGGCTTACTTCCATCCAAATCCTTGGACACAATGACAAAAAGAGGGAGGATAAAGGGGGAAAGATGAGTCATCCATATGGAATGCAGTGGACTCAGTATTCATCTTTTTTAAAATATATATATCTTTTTTTAATAATAGAACTGATTATGCCCTACGATCTTGGGCCATGAAGTTCCTGGAGCAACTAATATGATGTATTGCCCACTGTCCTTAAGGTAAATACTGGCCACAAAAAAAATCTAAATTAAACACATATGTTTTATCAGATATGCTGAACCTTGAAAACTTCACATTAACTTTCCATCTATATGAATCAGGTTAATGGAATAAAATATTTTAAATTCTAGAATGATGTTTTAAACCAGACATCTAGAAAGGGCATGTGGGGGGGTGGAGAATCTAATGATATTATAATTTAGAAGCCTAGGATTTTTCCAGGACTGAGAATTAAAAATTAACTTGCAAAATTGGCATGTAGTTAAATTAGAAATATTAACACACTTTCTAATTATACTGTGGAGATTATTAGTCAATGTAATCTGTATTTTAAAAAGCCACTTTCTGACTTCCAGCTCAAAGAAATGGATGAGGCAATATTTCTGTTTGTGCATATGAATGCTATACTGTACACAAGCATTGGTCACAACCAATCATTTAGTGAACAGTTACAACAGTACTGAAAAAGTCATGACCATATTTCATACTTACGACTGTTGCAGCATTCCCATGGTCACATGATCAAAATTCCGGTGCTTGGCAACTGGCATGTATATGAGACAATTGCACTGTCTGGGAGTCACGTGATCACCATTTGTAATCTTCCCAGCCAGCTACCGACAAGCAAAGCCAATGGAGGAAGCCAGATTCACTTAACAACTGCAGTAATTTACTTAACAACTGTGGCAAAAAGATCATAAAATGAGGCACAGCTCACAACAACTGCCCTGTTACACAGTTGTTAGCAACAAAAATGTTAGTCTCAATTGTGATGGTAAGTCAAGGATGATCTATACCTAGCTGATGTAAGGGAAATACCTAATCTCTACATATAGGGTAGATAACCTGCTGCCTTCCAGATTTGGGGGGTAGGACACAAAATAGTATCAATAGTCATACAAGGTAGATATTAACTGAGACATTGCTTCCATCTGCTGGGGGCCATGGGATCCAAAGAATTAGAATCAGAAAGTTCAAAGGGACCATTTATACCACTGAATCCAACCTCTTTTAAGCAGGAATCCAGCAGATATTAAGCAATCTCAACAGATGATCATGCAGCCTCTATTTAAACACGTTCACCAAACAGAGCTAAACGTTGCCTGAACAGCTTTTTTACTGTTTTACTATATTCAAGTTGAATCTGTTAAAGCTTTATTACAATCACTTTGTATCCTGCAGAGCAAGACCCTTCTGGTGCAACAATCCAACTCATACTTATTTCCTTCAAATTCTTCTTGTCAGGTTTAAGTTTCGTGCTTCATTAACATGTTGTTTACTCTTCTCTGATCCTTCTTAGTGTAATTCCCAGAAGCACAGTATTGGGTCTGACAAGTGCAGAGCGCATTAAATTATGTTCTGTGTTTTGGAAATTATACTTCTACTGATGCAGCTGAAAATTATGTCTGTCTTTTTGTACCACACTGCTGACTCATATTGGTCACATATTATTTATTATATGTTCAACTACCACGCCAAAACAAGTATCTTCCACTATATTTTTTTGAACATCAAACTTCTTTTATCTAGATGAAGAGGTATACACGTGTTTCTGTTAAAATTCCATTTCAACGTTTTCCATTATAATGTAGGAAAACAAGTCAGAGCTGCCTCTGAAGAACCTTATACCCACAGGTAAGCAGGACAAGAAATCCCTTCATCACAATCCTAATAAAAACATAGTTATATGAAGCATATCTTAAAACTCAGTACACTGTAATAAAACCACTTTGTAGCAAAAATGTCCATCCAAGGAAAAGAAAAAGACCCTGGAACTGGGTTGGTATTAAAATGTTTCTATTATGCACAAAGTAGCAGAACACTGGAGAAGATGAACATGACTTGTAGCTTAGTGGATAAATGGCTGCCTTCACATAACATGTTCAGCTAAAATCAAATCATAGTCTTCTGCATAAAAAAAGAGAAGTAGTATATGATGTGATTATGCAATCATACTACTTGGAAGGTTCATTTAAACCCTGTTAAGATGAGCAACTGAACACTGCGCTACATACAATCAAGACTAAGATAAAAACTAGACAAGTTACAACTTTCAAAGGAACCCACAAAAGAAAGCCAGCGTTCCATTTAGGTACCATGAAAGGAAATGGTTAACAACCCAAAGTGCTATAGATATATGGATATTGCAAAAGAACTGATGTGAATAAACTCCTAGGAAAAATGCAAATGAAAAGAAATGCAGATTATGAGAGAAACAAAGGACAGGAAACTGTACCAGAAATGTACCAAGCAAATCACAAACATGGCAGCGGCCTAATGAGAAAAAAAGGACTTAAGTTCTATTTTCCAAAGTGTTCCAAAACAGAAAGGGCGACCAAAACATACTTCTCTAACTGGCCGAATGTATCACAATACAGCTTCACACAAAGTGTGACTAAATACTTACCCAGAAACAAATTATTTGACCTCATCCACTGATTTAAACATGTTATTTCGGGACAAGTAAAAAAAACTGGAATCTTGTACTGGTATCTTGCCCCATGTGAACAAAGTACTAAGAGTACCCAAAAAAAGAAACGTAGCAGTCCGAGGATGAAGCGGAAAGGGATGCAGCGATGGAGAATAAGGATAAAAAGGCAAATTTGCTGGATATGCCGGATACACGCAGATGCACGCGCACGCATGCACAAACACACAAGAAGGGTTATTGCTGAGGGGGAAAACTGGAGGAGCGAGTCCTCTATTATGCCACCACCAGTCCTCTCTATATGCCACCTCGAGCTCCTGAATGAAGACATAAAATACGGTAAACGATCTGAGAAGGATTCTGTATCTTTAAGAACTAATACAGAATACTTTAAGCCCCACTAGGCCCAAATCCTCTTTTCTCCTCCAATGTGATGCTAGGAGAAATCTACACGGCTTGCAAAAAACAAACAAAATTCCCTTTTGGGGGCCGCTGCTGCTAAGACGAGGACCTGCCTGGGTTGCGGGGAGAAGTCCTTGCGCTCCAGAAACCGGAGAGAGGGAGGTGGGGGGAATCAGGGAGGAAAAGAGGGACGGGGAGAGGAGGAGAGTCCGCAGGCAGAATTAAGGGCCCCAAAACAGAGGCAGGCGGTGGGAAAGGGCTGCCTCGGGGGACGAGAAAAGCAGGCGCAGCCGAGGCGCGCCGGCCAAAAGGGCGGCAAGAACTCTTTCTTCTTAGGCGGGAAACAGCCGGGCTCTCAACCCGGGCACCGCCGCCGGCCTTCTTCGGAGGGTGGTAAGCATCTGGCCGGGATCAGGCCAGCTCCGCCGACTCTCGCTTGGCTCCATCTCCAGGCCCCAGCTGCACGCCGGAGGGAGAAGCCAGCTTGGTTCCCGCTGAAACCAAGTGGGCGGCTGTGCAACTAGGCCGTGCATCCCCCGGCTGGCGTAGCGGACGCGGCTGGCCAGCGAGCGAGGCAGAAAGAGGGAAGGAAGGAGGGAGGGAGGGACGAGGCCAGAGCTGGGCGCCGGGAAAAGGGTCAGACGGAGGCGCCTTCGCCCCACGCCCGCCATACCTGGTCCGTGATGCTGAGAATCCCCATCTCCGGGCGGGGCCGCCCCCCCTCTCAGCAGCGCCGCCGCCTTCTCCTCCGCGCTCCCGGCATCGATCGCGCTTCGGCTGCCGCGGCGCCCTCCGGCTGCTTGTGGGGCGGCGGGCGGGGAGGTACTCAGCCCGCCCACCGGAGGGAGGAAAGCAGGCCGGCCGTGCCGACGTAGCGACCCCTGCCGGGGAAGCCCGCCCAGCCGCTCCTCCCAGCCCCCGGGGACCAGGCCGGGGAGCCCCTGAAACCGGCTCTCCTCTTTGCAGCTGCGCTCCCGTCTCCTCTCCACCGTCTCCCCGGGTCGTTTTTTTTCGCACGCCGGGCCTGCGTGCTTAGGCAGCGGCTCCTGGGGCGGGAAACCCAAGAGACGGGCTTGAGCCAACCCTGGTTCCGGGAAGCATGGCCACGCACGTGTGTGTGTCGTGCAAACACATCCGCGGGTCCGAACCCAGGCAAATAAAAAAAAACGCCGCGTCTGAGGCTGGCGCTGCTGGGTTGATTTTGCCCTCCAAAAGTTAAGCCGGCTGGGTTGTGGATAATATTTGGATCATGGGAGACCAGGGTAGAGTGGGAAGTTTCTTAAAAGTTTAAAAACAATTTGAAGCAAAGCCAGGAGCAAAAACTCCCATAACCAGAATATTGCCAGAAAATTACAACTTTCGTTTTCTGTGAAATTCCTGGAGTTTTACCTTATGAGAAGTTTTATACTGTTTCCATTGTGGGAAGCCCCCCCCCAATGAAATATTTTGGGGAATAGTAAAAGAGGTAGGATATTATATTTCCCCAAAAGAGAAATGGAGAAACATGTTATTAGAGGCAGAAAGCAGCCCCCAGTCTTTCTTAAGCGCCTACAGCAGATGCCGATTAAGACATCCTGGGCCAATTTACAAACAAAACACCTTCACCTCCACTGATGGGATTAAAATTTACAACCTTTCCCGAACCCAGATTCTAACCCAGATTCCAGTCTTTTAGGACATAATGACCTTTTAGGATATAATAGGATTAAGCCACCGCCATTAGAATAAGGAAGACACCAGGCTCATTACATTGCACAATCCCTGCAGCGTTTTGGAAAAATCCTTGATAAAAATCCTTGCACTCATCAAGCTAATTTGTCAGCTGCCCCAGAACTGCATGCTGTGGTTCTGCTCAACAAAAAACGGAATCCTTTCCACTCAGCCTCCGTTTTATTTCCAACACCTTTCTCCCAGCTTGGAACTGAACCAGATGGATCTTTTCTTTCTTCCTACACTAGGGCTATCAAACAGGTGGCCTGTGGGCCAGATCCATCACATGCAAGCCATGTCCACCCTGGCTCCACAAAGGCAAAAAAGTCATGCTATGTCACGATACATCACGTGACGCAATCGAGTTTGACATCCGTGTCCTATGCCTTCTTTCTTTAAAACATTAACAGAATCCACAATGGTCTGCAAATCAGTGTCTCCACTAGATAATTGATAGTCAAGATGAAAGGAAATTAATCAAGTAAATAGCAAATTTATTTATTTATTTATTTATTTGATTTTTATACTGCCCTTCTCCCGAAGGACTTAGGGCGGTGTACAGGCAAGATAAAACAATACAATATACAGATTAAAATACCATTTTAAAAACTTATTTAAATTAGCCTAAAATTAAAAATTTCCATACTAAAAACCCCGTTTAAAAATTGATAAAATTTCACATTAAATCTAATTTAAGCCAGCCCCGCGCGGATAAAGAGATGTGTCTTCAGTTCGCGACGGAATGTCCGAAGGTCAGGTATTTGACGTAAACCCGGGGGAAGCTCGTTCCAGAGTGTGGGCGCCCCCACAGAGAAGGCCCTTCCCCTGGGGGCCGCCAGCCGGCAAATGGGGAAAATCCTTTACCCAAAATTCTTCAAACTCCCAAATAAGTAACCCAGACCTAATCTACATTTCAAAGATGTTTGCAAACACAAATATTAGATCTCCCAATGGAACTGCATGTTCACAAGAATATACACATACCTCAAGTATCACCCTAGAATCAGCACATGGACACTTCCACACCCGGGACAAGCTCCCTTATTTAACTATTGCTTTACCTCCTTTCTCTTTCAAGAGTTCACCTTTAAACATAGTGTACAAACACAAATATGTAGTCATGAGTTGTAGAAATATGAATCACTAGTTAAAGTGGCTTTAGTAGTTTCCACTGAGAAAAATTAGAATGTGGTATCTCCACACTCTATTAATTTAGACTAAAGTAGAGTGTGGATAGATGGATGAGTGTTTAAAATATTCTGCGCTCCAAATTTTAACATTTATGGGATTAACTTCATCTGAGGCTTACTCCCTTTAGAGTGCTTAAGGTTATTTATAAAATGCATATATATATATACATACATACATATATATATATATATACATACATACATATATATATATATATATATATATATATATTTGTTTTCTGAGGTTTTCACGGGTGTTTGTATATAGGTCTTTGGTTGTTCGGGTTTTCTCCCGTGTAAAATTGCAAGTGTCTTGGCGACGTTTCGACGAAGTCTCATTCGTCATCTTCAGGCTTCAGCAATCTGGGATTGCTCCCAGAAGCATGAAGCTGAAGCCTGAAGATGACGAATGAGACTTCGTCAAACGCTGCCAAGACACTATATATATATACATATATATATATTTGTTTTCTGAGGTTTTCACGTGTGTTTGTATGTAGGTCTTTGGTTGTTTGGGTTTTCTCCGTGTAAAACTGGAAATGTCTTGGCAGCGTTTGACGAAGTCTCATTGTCATCTTCAGGCTTCAACCGTGCTTCTGGGATCACATTGCTCCCAGAAGCACGGCTGAAGCCTGAAGATGACGAATGAGACTTCGAAATGTTGCCAAGACATTTCCAATTTTACACGGAGAAAACCCAACAACCAAAGATCTATATATATATATATATATATATATATATACACACACACATACATACATATACATACATATACATATACATATATATATATATATATATATTCATTCCATGTATCATTTAAGTAAGCAGTTTCATTGCTTATCCATGCGCACAATATTGATTCCTTCATAAAATGGTGTTGCATGCACTGGAATGTGTTGCACAAATGCAGATGGTAAAATGCCAGATGTATATTAATTGCATTTTAACATAACATAATAACAGAGTTGGAAGGGACCTTGGAGGTCTTCTAGTCCAACCCCCTGCCCAGGCAGGAAACCCTTTTACTGGAATTGTGTTCAGTAGGGCCTA
Organism: Ahaetulla prasina; assembly: GCF_028640845.1. Lineage (NCBI taxonomy): Eukaryota > Metazoa > Chordata > Lepidosauria > Squamata > Colubridae > Ahaetulla > Ahaetulla prasina. The sequence continues at coordinate 156,546,791 of NC_080540.1, forward strand.
CGTTCAAGTGAAAAGTTCTACTGAGTATCTTCTGTGTATCCATATAAGATTTTGTGGTTAATTGAACATGATACAGATAAAAAGGTCTCTACTGACTCAAATGCTACCCACAACTCATAAAAACAGTTTCATAATTATTTAAGAAATTAAGAACTTCCCTTTGTAATTTCTGTTTAACTCTGTGTAAGCATATAATTATAACCGAGTCAGCCAATGACGGACAAATGTTTATGACTGTTTCCCAAATATAACATTATAGACTTCCCTTGTGTTTCTTAAGGATAGGCCTCTTGCTCATCATGTTTTAAGAGTCTTTGATCTTCTGTCCATTTATCACTGCATTCCAAACTTGCAGAGATTCAAGTTAAAAAATACTGAGTTGCTGTCTTTATTAAACTTAAATAACATTAGAGTTGTTTCATACTGTATTATTAAAAGCAATGTTGAATATTTGATTTTATTTCATTTTGATTTATTGGAATTTTGGTGAAAATTTGGTGTGCCTTTCATTATTGGCTAGTAACAATGTTTTAGAAAGGTTGCAGAGTATATTATTCCTTTGAAGTGCTACAATGCAGGTAAGACTTGATCTTCGTTGTACACCTTATCCTAAAGCCTTGTAACTTGTGGTTGCGTGTAACTGATGGTCAATATCTAAACTTCAAGAGTTATATGAAAGGAAAGTAATTATTGTTCTAAATGTACAATGGATCTTAGTACAATAAATGGTAAAAATTGCCATTAATGCCTTTTACAATGTTAGATTAGTTTTCACGATTCCCATTTAGCATAGACAGCACTATTTTGATTAAGGATTATGGGGACTGAAGCTTTTTCCAAGGTTGTGAAATGATGTGCAGAGTGCAGTAGAGGGCACTGTCCATTCTTTATTTACTTCTAGCATCATGGATCAAAAGTGTCTCATATAATTACTAGTTTTATAGTTATCTTTCTTAAATCCACTCCTATCATTTTACCTTTCATGCTTGTTGAATAAGCAGACATGTCCAGATAATAATGCTTTATCTTTATACTGTAAAAATTTCACCCATTAATTTCTGCTAATAAAGCTACTGTTTTATTAGATTAGTATACAGTAGCAATTACTGCTACTTAATATATAGCCAGTTCTCATGGCCATATTATATCTCTGGGAAATGAACATGCGGTCCGATTTTGGAGAATCTGTCTCCACCTGTTTTAAAAACAGAAATTATTTAAAAATCAAGTGTTTATGTTTATTTTAAACGCCATGTCTGCCTAACATATCAGGGACTACATATGCTATAAACGGTTATATAGGGATAGCTTTTCTTTGAGAACAGAGCCTATACTGAATCAAACCACAACCCCATCTAGTTTAATAATGTGTCACTCCAAACCCAGCTGGATGCTTTTAGGAACCTAATAAACTTGGATTAGAGAGTAGTAGCCCTCTCCAAACGATATCTTTCAGCAATCACTGTTAAAAGCATATTGTTTTCTCCTTCTGCTTTTAAAACCTATGGATGGAATGCTCAACTAGGTTTCATGGATTGGGCAACCTATGCTTCTACAGCAGTGGAGGAAAGACTCTTGATTTGTTCAAACTACAAAGCAGCCATATTAGATGCTCACGTGAACTGTGTCCTTAATTAAATCTGGAGCGTATACAAAAGCCTAAATCCTAGCTCAAGTCAAGCATTGTTGCTCTTGGCCATCTCTAGCGTGACCTTTTCCTCCTTTGTTCTCCTTCCATAATTTGATCATTGATGAAAAATAGAGGGAGGGAGGGAGGAATGCTGTCATTTACCATTGCTTGGTAAAAGAGCTCTGAGATTTTGGAGTATGGCCAAATCAGTGTCTCCATTTCCCAACCCTTGCAGACAATCCAGAAAGTTACCTGAATACAACTGAAAAATCCAGTATGATCAGGAGAGGCAGATATTCCTCCATTCAGGACCTAATTATGGCTATCCTTTGAAACCGTGTTTCTGAACCTTATCTATCCTGGCTGGGGAATTCTGGGAGTTGAAGTCCATGCATTTTCAAATGGCTAAGGTTGAGAAACAGTGCTTTAAAACGACGTGCTTTTTCTGACCCATGACTAGGCCTCAACTACAGCTGTTGAGGGCTCAGATGCGTCACAGGAAAAACAATACTTTCAACCAAAATATGCTTAACCGTATGCTGGTTTTCATTCTAATCATACCCAGAATCACGACAAAAGATCACATTAGGCACATTTCCTGCCATTTGGAAAATAACCCTTAGGAATTTAGATTGTGCTTTGCTCAAGGAGGCAAAAGAACCTTATGGACCTAAAAGGGCAGCAAAATAAGCCATGTATTAATTTTTGCTTCAAATATATAAAGAATAACCAGCAAAAATAATGCCCATGTAGAATAATAGAAAAATTGCAGGGTATTGATAATTTGGGGAAATTCTGAAGATACACTCCATGTGCCCTATACTTACCAGAAGAATAAAATATTATCCCCAAATATTTAAGATTTGAAGCATTTTTTAAGGTGTTTTATCACCCACCAAGCACAGATTCTATGGCATTGGGCAAGTATGAGAATTTTAGTTTTAGAATAATTTCTTTTTGGAACTTTCTGTTTATGATATGTAGTCAAAGGGCAAAGGCTTGTTCTAAACCAGATGGTGTATGTGATACTGATATTGCCTCATTCATATAACAATATGCATATCAGTTAGAAGGGAAATTTTTTTAGCATATGTTTGTTTTATTTTTAACTATACCTTGTGTTTGTTCCGGGAAGTCGGGGGGGGGGGCGGAAGGGGGGGGTTTGTGGGGGGAGGGGGGAAAGCTTTGTAAAACTTTTTCAATAATAAAAAAAACAATATGCATATCAGACAACTTTGGAGGCTGGCAGACTTCTTTGTTGAAAAGAAGACCTTTTTTGGATTCACAAATTTTATTTAAAGCCATAAGTTTTCACTCGCTGCAATTCATTTAGTACCCTGGAAATGTATGCTTTTAAATAAAATTTAATTTAACGGAGGAAAGAATTTTGAATATAGAAGGTTATGACTTGTTATATGGATGGCATGTGTATTTATTTTATGAAAAAAAAGTGGATAGGGCTTTTAAGAATCATGTGTTGAGAAGTGCTCTTTTGCGGGTCTGGAAAAAATATTCTTATAAATTAGATTACAAGATTCCTATATGGGCGAGCCCCAGACATGCAATAGAGAATATAAATATAGAACAGAAACAGGAAATGATTACTTATAAAGAACTTTTGTATGCTGAAGGAGGTAGATTGCAATTAAAATCATTACAGGTATTAAATGAAGAAGGGAGGAATTATACTTGGTTTCAATATGGGCAAATAAGTGCTAGATGGAAAGAAGATCAAAAAATTGGTATAATGCAAAGGGAGGAAAATTTAATAAAGCAAATTAGAAATCAGACCCAGGAGCATATAAAGAGATTGTATAATGTGTTGCTTGAAATAGATTCGGAAAAGGATTTGGTAAAGGACTGTATGATAAAATGGGCACAGAATATTCAGGAACCAATAATGTTGGAAACATGGGAGAAAATCTGGGTTAGAAATGTTAAGTTTACACAAGCACAGAATTTAAGGAAAATTTTTATAAGATGTTTTATAGATGGCACTTAGATCCCAAAAATTATCATGTATGTATCCTAATATCCAAGCGAAATGTTGGAGGTGTGATTGTGATGGCTACATATTTTCATATTTGGTGGACTTGCAAGAAAATTAAGGTCTTTTGGATAAGAATTTGGTGGATTATTCAAAATGTACTGAAGAAGAAGATAAAGTTCCTGCCACAATTTTTCCTTTTGGGAATTATAACGGATTGTACAGGGATTGAGACTAAACTGATTCTGAATTTAATAACAGCAGCAAGACTGTTGATTGGACAATACTGGAAGAAGAAGAGTACCTACAATAGAAGAATGGATACTGAAAGTCATTAATTTGGCTGAGATGGCTAAAATCTCAGCTTTTTAAAAGACAATACGCAGGAAAGATATTTAATTGAATGGAAAAATGGATTGATTATCTACAAAACAGATATCAGATTAAGAAATATCAGATTGCCTTTGAATAATTAGAAAGTTATTTTATGTAATGGGGAGGGGTTGGGAGATGAAAAGCTTTGGATGTGGTTAATTGGATTGGAAGGGAAAATTTTATTCTATGTTTGGTTTATGTATAACAATACCTTGTGATTGACCCGGGAAGCTGGGGGGGGGAAGGGAGGGGGGAAGGGGGTTTTTTGGGAGGGGGGGGGAAAAAGGGGGGGAAATGTCTTTGTTTTTTTTAAAACTCTTTCAATAAAAAAATAAAATAAAATAAAATAAATAAATAAAATACTATAACATTGTTAGTCTGAAAAAGCACTAGAGATTCCTGACTCCTGATGTGGGGTTACCATGGACTAACACTGGAGCCAGTTTGGTCTAGTGGTAAGGTATCAGGTTAGAAACCAGCAAATTGAACGTTGGCCCTGCTTTAAGCACAAAGCCATTGGGTGACTTGGGCCAGTCATTCTCCCTCAGCCCTAGGAAGCAGGCAGTGGGAAACTTCTGAAATCTTGCGAAGAAAACTGCAGGGAACTTTCCAGGCAGTGACCAGGAGTCAACACTGATACAAAGGTACACAAACACAAATAGACTAAGACAATCCTACAATACACTTGGAAAAGGTCACTATGTTCAATTTGAATATACTGTACAAGATCAATGTAATCTTTACTCTCTGTGCTTTTGCCACGTCACTTCTGTATGGGTGTCTATAATCCAATCCTGTCCTTCACCCAGGTATTTATACACCTGAGATAATTGATACATTTGATCAATAGAGATGAACAAAGTTAGGTCATAATACAAACTCATAGTCAGTTCTAAGAATTAAGGAACACCCTACCTCTGAATGTATATTTAGTGCAGGTATTTGTGATCAATGTCACAGTGAACATAAAACTCTATTCTTGATTTTCTCCTTTTCAGACTTTCAAGTAATTGACAAGGTTAAGTATTAATGTATACCATAGATCTCTTAGACTAGGCTCAATTCCTATGACTTCATGATGGCCATGTAGATTTTTGGCAACAATAGAGATATGGCTCTTTATTGATTTTATTTTTTTTATATTGATTTTTATTGATTCCAGATTTTCTTCCCAGATTAGTCTTCAATCTGGCATTTCCTTTTGTTTTCTATCCAAGTTCTGACAACAGTCAACCCTACTTAGCTTTTCAAGATCAGACTGCTCCCTAACTGAACAATTAAAGAGTAGGGACTCAAAAAGTTTTATTGATTTACTGCAAGGGTCTTTCCATATATATAGTTGATAGTACCATAAAACAATTGGCATTAAGCAACAATTCTTCTTCACTCTTTATAGATATATTCCTTAATGGTGGAAAAACATGGTCTTTAAATGGAAAGAAGTAATAGAAAATATTTGGGCATAAGGGGGAACAATTGTGCATCAAAAGCCTCATCTGGAAATACAAAAAGTCTAACCATCAACTTTAGTCCAGTTGCTGTATATATCTGTTTAAGACAAAGAATGCTAGGCTGGGATTGCATGTCATGGTAACCCTAATTTATTGAATAAACCCAAATAGACTGTATGGTTCAATATGTTAAGGCAATGGTTTCCAACTTTATCTTCACCACGTACCCCCTTTAAATACCTTTTGTGGCCATGGACCATGGCAACAGACCATCAAGACTTAACTCAAGATTTAAATCATAACATTTCTTCAAGCCTTTGCGGACCCTGTGACAACATTGTGGGCAGGGATTAAATGCTACCAGTTTGGGCCTTTTCGACCAAACCGGTAGTAAAAAATGCTACTGGTTCGCCGAATAAGTGGTAAAAAAAATGTAAAACAAAACTTCTGATGATCAGCTGAGTGACGTGTGATCATCGGAACTTTTTTTTTAGTTTTTAAGCAATTTTTACTACCGGTTCTCTGGAACCGGTAGTAAAAAAATGCTTTAAAAAGGTAAAAAAAGGTTCCCAAGATCACAGCTGTGCCGCGTGATTGTCAGAACCTTTTTTTAAAAAAAAATTAAAACATTTTTTTACAACCGGTTCTGGCGAATAGGTAGTAAAAAAAATGCTTTAAAAAAGTTTTTAAAAAGGTTCCCAAGATCGTGCACCAGAACTGATTCCTCCCCCCCAGCTTTTCTACTTACCTTCCCACGCCTCCTTTTGTTGTGTATTGTGCATGTGCGCGCAGCGCACGTTTGGTGTGAACTGCACATGTGCATGCATTGCATGCTTAGTGTGCATTGCGCATGTGCGGCCAGCGAACCGGTAGCAAACCAGTTCAGATTTTACCACCGATTGTGGCTCCCGGGTTGAGAAGCACTGGGTTAAGGGATAACATGAAACCTAGATGGCTTGATTCAAGATATTAAACCAAAACAAATAAACTTTTATCGTGGTATAATTTTTAAGGTGTCACTAGACTTGGTTTTGTTCGTATAAGGACTTCCTTGTACCTATTCTTTTTATTAAGCATTTGCTTCCAAACAAACCATTAATTTTGTACTTCTGTTACTAGTTATGACATCAAACGTATAAATTCCACTCCAAATGAAAAAGAGCCTATACATATTACAGGTAGTCCTTGACTTACAATGGTTTTAGTGACTGATCAAAGTTACAACAGTACTGAAAAAAGTGACTTCTCATTTTCACGCTTACAGCCGTTGCAGTATGGTCACCTGATCAAAATTCAGATGCTTGGCAATTGACTCATGACAATTGTAGTGTCCTGGGTCACGTGATCACCTTTTGCGATCTTCTGACAAGCAAAATCAACGGGAAAGTCAGATTCACTTAACAACCATGTTACTCACTTAATAACTTGCAGTGATTCATTTAACAACTGTGGCAAGAACAGTCGTAAAATGGGACAATTTGTCTCACTTAGCAACAAAAATTTTGGGTTCAATTGTGGTTGAAAGTTGAAAACCACCTGCATTGGCTTTTCACTTTAGATGAGGTAATGAGGTAGAACTGTCTCAATCGTGAGTAACTTGCACGGATCTCTTGAAGACAAACTACACATTCTCTGTTGTGATGCACTCTTTTAGAATTAGAGGAATGGAAGGAAATAGTTGTTTCTCTGTGTTGTGATAAAATGCTAAAGCAGGATTATGTTGATAGAGTGGAGGCCAAGCAAGGAATGCATGTTATGGTTATCTTGCTATGTGACATAACACAAGATGGCTCTTGCTTGGATTTCATCAGGAATTAGTGATTCAGAAGAGTTCATGGAGGAAAGGTTGGAAGTTGTGGGACTAAGAACTTTTTTAAAATTTTGTTATTGACCTATAACTATCTATGTTCCAGTTCATCACTGGACACTCATTCTGGAAATCTCCCAAGACAGTAAATTTTAGGATTTGCTTGCAATGACACATTGCAATTCATACATTGACAAAAGATCTGCTCTGAAAAGGAATTGCACATTTCACTAACTCTTCTGCCTTTAAACAGTCAGAATTATATAACTGGGAAATGAGACTCAACTGCCACAAATAAAATGAAGAGTTTTTAAAAAAAATATTCATCTTGTATAGATTTGCATTACAGATGGTGTTGGATTTAAAACTTGATTTAGTTTGGAAACCAACCTTACAAATATTGGTTTACTTTGACTGATAAAGAAAAAAAACCATGCAAAACCTGAGCTCAAGGCCTGAGCTGAATGGAATTTCTAATTTGTCCAAATTTTCCACATATAAATCATTCACCTAGTTCTCCAAGCCAACTTTATTTCAGAATTATAATATAGGATGGGAGAGAAGCATTATGAGTTCAGAATCCTTAATTGTATTACAAAACACTCTTGAGACTGGTAATACCTGCTGTCATTTACACCAATAATTCTCGCAATTTCATAACTTAAGTCCTACCAATCACGCTGTCAAAGGACTTGGGTACTGCCACAATCAAAACCAGAAGATTTTTTCCTCTGTGAAGGCTATTTATATTTTACAGGCTGCCTGTTGTCCTACATTTGTCCTACATTGTCATACATTTAAATACACAATGAAATTTTAATGGCCTTCTCTGCGCCGCACTTATGTGTGCTACCACCTGAGCCTGACAGTGGCAGTTCAGACAGGGGTGCTGCTCACAAAAGTTTGTATGTAAGTTGGCTGGTTAAGTGTTGCCTATGTGACCACATTCTTGTGTCTATTTCATTTCAGAGGCGGATCTTTTCCAACACTCCCCGAAGAAGCCAGGAAGTAAACCGAAGTTTAAACGTAAATCATAACTGAAGCACTACCCTTTCTTATAGTTAGCAGTGATTGATCCCAGTTACACAGATCAGAACTGTTCATTCTTATGCAAGATAGACTTTTCTGTAGACAAACCTCCACTTTATTATAAATAACTAATATCTTAATTATTTGTCCTTATTTGTGTTAAGGCATATTAAAATGTCTAAGTATACAATGTAATTTCCTTTTGAAAACATTATAAAGGTAGTAATGGTTAACTTATGTAACTGAGTAACAGGATAACAGAGTTGAAAGGGATCTTGAAGGTCTTCTAGTCCAACCCCATGCTCAAGCAGGAGGCCCTATAGCAGGGGTATCAAACTCAAGGCCTGTGGGCCAGATCCGGCCCACAACATGGTCAGATCCGGCCTGTGCAGCCATCCTGTAATTTGTAAGGGGCCCACCTGTGTTGCTATGCCCATGCCCAGCTATCCCAGCGGGCATGCAGGCGCGCAGAGAACACTGGCAGGGCTTAAAGGCTCATTTCCAGCGGAAAGGCCCTCTTCCTCCAGCCTTGGGATGGGCACCACTTCCTATCTCGCCACCCACCACGCTTCAGCCAGATGCCTTGTGTTGGGTCATATAGTGGGCGGGGAAGCGCTACACCCTCCCTCTCTTCTTGCTGGGCCTGCTGGCAAAGCGTTGCTCTCGTGCACTGAACACATTTTGGCAGCGCAGCCTTTCTAGCCGGCTAGCTGAAGGGCCAGCAGGCTGCAGCTACAGCCAGAAGCCATCCCCCTCCCTGCACACAAAGGCTGGGAGCATGTGGTGGTCTACGGTTACCAGCTGTAGTTACCCCGCCCCTTGCCTTGACTCACCTCATCCTGTGGGACGAGCATCCAACCCACCACCCCACCGACCAGAGAACCCTGGATTCCCTCCCTAACTCCATACAGCCCTCACAGGCACCACCCATGTGAGTGGCATCAAGCAGGCCACATCCCCGGGCCACGCCCAGACAGCTGCGACCACCCCTCCCCTCCCTTCCGGTGGACAACCACAATGCTGATCCAGTCCTCAATGAAATCGGGTTTGACACCCCTGACCTATACCATTCCAGACAAGTGTATATGTAATTATATATATCCATATAAATGTATATGTAAATGTGTAATTATACTCTCCCTTTCAGCCCAACTCATAGGGTTATTGTGGGGAAAATAGGAGGAAGTTTTTAAAATAAAAATAGCAGGATAAAAATACATAAATAAATATTGAAGATAGTTACGTATATTTTGCACCCTTGAGACATGCTGTTTGAGTAAAATAAAAATACTGTGCCTAATTACGCACTTGGACAGAAATTATGATAAAATATGCACATTCCAGGATTTATGTGTTATTAGCAGATGTGTGATTTCACACTTTTCCCCCCAGAAAACCCTCTGGTTGAGAATTCTTAGACCAAAATGTTCCGTGCTATAAGAAAAATTATGTCTATTCTACACCTTAGGTTGAATTTGATTCCTGAAAATCTCCTTGATATTTCTGTGCAGTCTGCTGGTAAAAATTATTCCCATTGGCTTTCTGGAGATTTGCTCCTGGTTAGTTACTTTCCAATGTAGTTTACAGTTTTGGGGTTTCTCAATGGTTTCCCTTGTTGTTTCACCTTTTGTACAAGCAGGTGACAATGTCTCAGATTAGAAATATTTGCTGGGGGTTGTAAAAAATGTCAAGAGATAGTTGCAATGCTGTTACTTATATGCATTGCACCTTTATAGCCAACGGTCTTGGCATTTTTTATTGCACTCTAAAGAATCTTTGGCTCAGATGCTAAGCAGGCTAGGCTGGTAGTTATATGAATGTCTGGCACAAATCACGATGATGCTAGTGGGACAATCATCCCACCTGGCTGCTCTATTCTGTTTTAAGTGATATTTCCCAGCCCACTTGGCAGAAGTCTCTTAAGCAGAAGCTCCATTCATATGGCCTTTCTCAAATTGTTTTCTGTAAACCTGGGTGGTCTCAGGTTAAAAACTTGATCTGCCCAACCATTACACAAAATTGAGCTGCAGTATAATTTGAACTGACTGCCCATCTTCTTCTGTTATCAAAGCTGAGAGCTTCAACTTCTCCAGGAGGCATGGGTCTCTATTTACTCCCCAACTTACTCAAATTACTGCTAGGCTTTTGTAACACCCTTGTTTCATCTAGTATTAGAGCAGATCTCCCAAAAGCCCAAGGCCTATCCTCTGGCTCCACAAGAGTCACCAACACACATTCTTTCATAGTGCAGGATTGTTTTGTTTTTTTCTCTCTTAGCAGCAATCCCTGGACAATCAGAGAGTTTCCATATTGATTTTCTGTTTGCTGATCAGCTCTTTTATACAACATACAGTATACTACAAAGAGTTATTATTTAGCATCAAGGCGTCCAGAAGGTATCCAGAAATATTTTACAAGAAGAGTTCTCCATTCCTCTGAAAACAACAAAATACCTTATCCCACCAGACTTGAAATCCTAGGCTTAGAAAACTTGGAACTCCGCCGCCTTCGACAAGACCTAAGCTTAACTCACAGAATCATCTATTGTAATGTCCTTCCTGTCAAAGACTACTTCAGCTTTAATTGCAATAATACTAGAGCAACTAATAGATTTAAACTTAATATTAACCGCTTTAATCTAGATTGCAGAAAATATGACTTCTGTAACAGAATCATCAGTGCTTGGAATACTTTACCTGACTCTGTGGTCTCTTCCCATAATCCTAAAAGTTTTATCCAAAAACTTTCTACTATTGACCTCACCCCATTCCTAAGAGGACCATAAGGGGCGTGCATAAGCGCACAAACGTGCCTACCTACCGTTCCTGTCCTATTGTTTTTCTTTTCTTCTTACTGTATATATGCTTATACCTCCTTATATTTACCCATATATGTGTTTATTTACTATATAATCTTTTTGTATGATACCTACATATATTGTTGTGACAAAATAAAATAAATAAATAAATAAAATAAATAAAAATAAAGGCTTTGGCAGGGAATCTATACTAGGATTGAAGATGGATTGCTTATTTGATTAATGCTTGTGTTCATTTTGATTCTCTTTTTCTCCTCTTGTATGTGTGTGCGCTGTCAGCAGTCTCAGAGGTCTATAGGAGCAGAGCAGAGCAGAGCTACTAACTTTATCTTGGTACAGTACAACTCAACAGATGTTAATAATCACTTTTCCTGATGATAGGAGTCTGTTCTGGGCCCTCTTCCTGACAGTTGTACGATGCTGACTTACATATCAATGAAAAATAACAAAATATAATTAGGCAGCTTATGAGCAAACTAACTTTCAGTGATGGTTCTCGAGTGATGAGACATTTATCAAAATCAATGTCTGATTTTGCACAAAATAAATGGCTCCGTTTCACTAAATTTGACTATTAAATGTCACACATTTAATACAACCTACCTCAAATTGTCCTTGGGGCTCTTGAGAATTACTAGGACATGTTTATCCTTAAAGAATAAACGGCAACCTACAAATTAGCTTATGGATGTGATGGAAATTGAAAGGAATGAAGTAGTATAGTAAATTGACTCGATTCAAGGTTGGTTTAGCTGTATTTTCTTCCCTTCCTCTCTTTAATTTATTTTAGAATAGAATACAAATTTTTATTGGCCAAGTGTGATTGGACACACAAGGAATTTGTCTTGGTGTATATGCTCTCAGTGTACATAAAAGAAAAGATACATTCATCAAGGTACAACACTTAATGATAATCATAGGGTACAAATAAGCAATCCTAGTTTTCCACTCTATGCAAATGTGGCTTAGCCTGGGACGAAAGAGCATGTATATATATATACTTAAGTTAACAATAGTTCAGAAATGGTTTGCCATTACCTTTTCCCATTCCTCCCCCCCCCCCGCTTGGGGTTAGTTCTCCCAGTCCCCCCCCACCCATTTTTTCTCTCTCTTTCCAATCTCCTCCACAGATCTGAGATTTATTGATTTATTGATTTATTTTGTCAAATACATATTAAATAATATATATAAGCATGAATTGAATACATAAAATGAATACAACTAAAGGGAACATTAGGACAGGGACGGTGTCCTAATGGGAGATGGCCTCCCATTCTAAACACTAACCCCATGCAAGCTTTTGGAGATAAAGGCGACTTTAAAAGAGGTCAGCGAGCATCATAAACAGCCCACGATTGGAAGCCGGCAGGCGCTCAAAAGGAAGAGAAGCCGCAATTCCCATAATTCACTCGGGCGTAATCTTTAGAACCACATCTCCCACAAAGCCTTGCGCTGGCTTTTCCTCTCCAGCCCCTTTTTCCCCCCTCCCGCGCTGTGACGTAGACAGGGCGACGCAATGACATTGTGACGCGAGCGGGGGGAGGTGGGGTGAAAGTTCACGCCGGTGCCTGTCTTATTTGCTGGCGGAATTGATACGGTCGAGAGAGAGAGAGAGAGAGAGAGAAAGAGGGGCATTTCCACTTGGTCTGGTCTTTCCTCCCCCCCGCCCCGCCCTCCATGGCGACTCGCTGGCTCCGGGAAATTTGGCAACTGGGAGTCCGGGGAGGGCTGAGACCGAGAGTGACCGCGACCGGCTGGTGAGCGGAGCAAAGGCAGAAGAAGCCGGGGCGCGGGAGTCGGGACGAACACGATATTATGGGATAGGAACTGGGGTGAAGGACCCTCGGAAGAAAGCGAGGCGTTGGTCAGCTCAGCCCCCCCATTCAAAAAAGGGGAGCAGAGCTCGGGTTGCCCCCTTATTGGCCGGGCTTCCTCCTAGGGCAGGGGTCTCCAACCTTGGTCACTTTAAGCCTGGCGGACTTCAACTCCCAGAATCCCCCAGCCAGCAAAGCTGGCTGGGGAATTCTGGGAGTTGAAGTCCTCCAGGCTTAAGGTGGCCAAGGTTGGAGACCACTGTCCTAGGGGGCTTTTTCCCCCAAGGGGATGGCGAGCAGATTCAGCGGGTGGGTCTCCCCGTTCCTTAAGCATTTGCGTGTCTAGGAAAAGATCGACTCGTTTCTCAATCGGGAGGCGGTGGGTGGGAAGTACCCTGCCTGTTTCTGAGATTTTTGGGGTGCAATAGCATGTGACCCCTGGGGGGGAAAAATGGATGAAATTGATCAAGGATCTGGGGTGGGACATCTCGCGAGGGTTTTAGGCAAGGACAACAGGGACCAAGAACACCTGGGCTCCTTGCTCCTGCTCTTCGGGGGGGCGGGTGGAATAAAAGGCATCATTGGTAGAAGGGCATCGCAAGAGTAAATGGAGAGAGGCTTGGGGAGGGGGAAGCGAAATAGAGGTTAAAAGTGGGAAAAGGGAGGCTCCCGAGTTGAAAGAAGGCTTAGATTAGAAGAACCCTGCGGGACTTTATGAGGAGTTACTGGCGATAAGGGTGATCAGAGCCCAGGGGCAATAAAAGTGGGGCTGTTAACATGATGAGATAATAAGTATCTGTTGATCTACTGATTGTCTTTCCCCTGGATGTTGTAAGATGTTTCTAATAATGAACGTGCGTACCTGCAATGAAGGAAGTAAACGGAAAAGATTACGCCTCCAGTAAGATAAGGGTTGGGATTTTTATAAGCAAAGAGCAGTATGTATAAATGGTAACCTCTTTGAACTCAGTGTAATGATGCTGTCTGCTAATGTGTCAGAAACCTACCTGCCCTTTCAATTCTAGATTTAAAAAAAAAAGTCATTCTGTGCTTGTTTTTATACTTCTGGCAACTCTGGCTACTTTAGTAATGCTATTCTGGCTGCTGTTTCAGTTTGTGTTGCTTTGATATTTTTTTTTTAAAATGCTAAATGTAAACCTAAGAGCATGTGATTTTCATGGAACAATTTATTTAAATAAGTCCCTGAGGTCTTATTACGTCTCTCGATAGAGAATTAAGCAAGTCTGTGGAAAGGGAGCAAATCAGGTAGCTGTTAATTTTTCCACCCAACTGAATTCATTTTATAAGAAAAATGTGTTTTATATTGGTGAATAGTGGTATTGGGTTGTAGGGGAATCTTTGTATCAGCTTTTGCTTGCCTTTGTGTGACTTGTAGTGTCTTGGCAGATGGCAGCAACTGCCTCAGAAGCAAGGCTGAATTTGTTTGATTTACTTGGGTGGGAGACCATCAGAGAATCACAGAGCTGTAAGCTACACTTGGAAAGTCTAAAACTTTGTAATAGAAAATGGTGACAGATCATTTCTGTACTATGGTCAAAGCAGCAGGATCATACCTTTTAATTTGTTAGATTTGTATCCTGCCTTTCTTCTGAAAGCTGAGTGATATATTTGTTTATCTGTGTTATATATATATATTTATGAGTAGCATGCATAATGCTCCACCCTCTATTTTCCCTCACAGCAATAATCTTATGAGGTAGGTTTGGCTGAGAAACACTAACTGAACCAAAGTCAGTCAGTCAGTTTCACTGGCTGAAGGTAGACTTGAAGCTGTGATTCCTCAGTCCTAATCCAACATCTTAACCATTACAGCACACATACACATTAAGCATCAAGCTCCATTTGAGAACATTTTCAGCTGTGTCTGAAGTGCTCTATGAAACATATTGAAATGGGTTTTTTATTCAGGTAACACTGGTTTATTCAAAATAGTAACAAAGAGAACTCAGAATGTGCATAGTTGCTTATGTGCTGATCTATAATTACTTGGGGCTTTTAGACCGATGTATGATTCCTGCTGGCTTAGTAAAGCTTTAAAGGCCTGCCTTAGTTCCAGCAGAAACTTGAAAAAGTTTCTAAGCTTAGAAAAGTGAGCTAACTGGACAAGGCTGTATTTTGCTTTTTGTTTTTGTTTTTAATCTGGGAAAGGTTTCTTAGCAAACACCTCGAGATGAAATGTAGAATTGAGGAAAAGTGGGTAGCAACAGAGTCACTTCCATTATAGACACTGACACCCTCTGTGCCCAAATGCTTGTACCTTTTGAACTTCTTTCTCATAATTGGTATTCTTTATTTCTGCGCTAAATGAGTTTCCAAAGAGGAAGCACACTATATGCAACATATGTGTGACTGATCATGCTTTTCTGTAGTTGTGTTAATGACTAGTCAGTAATGTGCCGGAGCAAGGTTTTTTTTATGCAGAGGGTTTACAGCAGGGGACTCCAACCTTGGCAACTTTAAGCCTGTAGGACTTCAACTCCCAGAATCCCCCAGCCAGCAAAGCTTTGCTGGCTGGGGATCTGGGAGTTAATCTAACAAAGTGCCAAGGTGAAATCTAATTCTAAGTCAGTAGTTACAAACTCGCATCATATTTAATCCATACGCATGCATGAATTAAATTATGAAGATCCCAGTAGCTCTTTTTAGCCTTATCTTCTATGAATTAAAATGTGATGGTATAACCTAATGAGAAGGGCCATTTTGTTTTAGGTATAATGGCCTTCAGTCACCATAAAGACAAGGTTGGGAGTACAGTATATGGCTTTCCAGATGTTGAACTACAGGTTTCAGCTCCTCATCTGTTTAAACCAATTGTAAAGGCATTGGGACATTGTTGTTCTTCTAGGTTCATGTGATGAGTTAACAGGATTTTCAGGTGCATGACCTATGAGCTACATATATTTAGTTCACAACACTCAATCATATATATTCAGTCTACAGCTTGGTACAGTTTATCTTTGAGTTTCAATTTTTTCTCTCATGTGGAATGAAATTATTTTTTGTAGATTTCATAGGCCTTTTATACAGTAAGTGCTAATAAATTGAATGGATTCATGTCTTTTAGAGGAGGATATTTTAACATTTAGGGGCCTCTGGTGGCTCAACAGACTAAGACAGTCTGTTATTAACATAGCTGCTTGCAATTACTTGCAAGTTCAAGCCCCACCATGCCCAAGGTTGACTCAGCCTTCCATCCTTTATAAGGTAGGTAAAATGAGGACCCAGATTGTTGGGGGCAATAAAAGTTGACTTTGTATATAATATACAAATGGATGAAGACTATTGCTTAACACGATGTAAGCCGCCCTGAGTCTTCGGAGAAGGGCGGGATATAAATGCAAATTAAAAAACAACAACAAACAACATTTATTTACTATGTTGTCTCAGATCTGGAAATGAATGTTCCTTACCAGGACTCATTTTCTCCAGAAATATCCTTAAGCATTTTTTAAAAAAAATATCTGAAAATGAAGTGTCTAGTAGCCCTTTGAATACATAACCTTTTGATTGTACTGTTGCAACAATGTTTGCCAAAGGCTTCCAAACAGGATTTGGATTTGGATTTGATTTCTCAATGAGAACATGCTCCAAAGTACTATTTTTCCATATGACCTGGAACTTAGTTTGAACCTGGAATTAGTTGTACTTGAGAAGCCTTCCTAAATAATAGTGTAGTGTAGTGGGAAACTATATGCATGGCTTTTCTAATGTTTTTTGGCTCTTTTCCCTATTGCAAGCGGTTGTAGGGGGTTAGTTTGGAAGCACATTATGTGTGTCTAACCGGATGTGTTTGAAGAGATTTGAGATTTTTATTGGAATGATGTTAATATGTAGGTATTTAAATTTGAATTTTTTAAAAAGTTGTAGAATGCTTTATTTTGGGAATTAATTTTACTGGGGGTCGGAGGGAGGCGGGAAGAACCTAGGAAGGTTAAAAAAAAATGAAGCAAGTATCAGGTAATATTATAAAGAAATAAGTTTTAAAATGGTCTTTTGAGATGGGCTAGATAAAAATACATTATTAAAGAATTCCAAGAGGCTGACTTAGGTGCAAATGTTGTTTTAATTCACAATGTGGTTTGTTTACTTTTGGCTTAGCAGGGCAATTGATTCCAACCACAGTTATATATGAATCATAAGGTTACACCTTAGTAATACGGATGAGCTAGGGCAGGGATGGTTAACCTCTTTGTCATCACGTGCCAAAAGTGGGAGGAGCAGGGGGGAGGTTGCACACATGCACGCCCACACCCATAAATCAATGCCCCCCTGTCCCCCCCCCCGCGTGTGTGTGCACCTCCCCTGCACTCCCCCTGTTTTTGGCATGTGACGGCAAAAAAGGTTACCGGTGGTCCCGGTAGGCCCGTTTTTCACCCTCCCCAGGTACCAGAGGCTTTCTTGGAGCCCGGGGAAAGCAAAAAAACGACCTCCTACACCTCTCTGGAAGCCGGAAACGCCCAATTCCCCAACTTTCGGTGAGCCCGGAAGGCCCGAAAATCAGCTGGCCGGCACACGCGTGTGCCCTGGAGCTGAGCTAGGGCACCGCTTTCATGCCCGCAGATATGACTCCGCGTGCCACCTGTGGCACACGTGCCACAGGTTTCGCCATCACAGAGCTAGGATAATAACGGCTTATGCAACAAAGTCAGACAAAAGTACAGGCAGTCCTCGACTTGCAACGGTTTGTTTAGTGGCCGTTCAAAGTTACAATGGTCCTGAAAAAAGTGACTTAGGACTGTTTTTCACGCTTATGACCATTGCAGCATCCCTACGGTCACGTGATCAAAATTCAGATGCATGGCGACTGTCCCGGCTTCATGTGATCCCCTTTGGCGACCTCCTGACAAGCAAAGTCAGTGGGGGAACCCAGAGTCCCTTCACAACCACGTTGCTAACTTAACAACTGCGCCGATTCACTTAACAACCGTGGTAAGAGAGGTCGTAAAACGGGGCCAAACTTCCTTTACAACTGTCTCGCTTAGCAACTGAAATGTTGGGCTCCATTGTAGTGGCAAGTTAAGGACTACTTTTATGCCTTAGCATGCTATGGGAATCCAGTTTCTTAAATTAGAAACCTGACTTAGATGTGGGAAGAGTTCTCCACATCACTTTTAGAAACATTTGAGCTATCCTCCGGCAGTGGCCCCAAAGGCTTCTGGGTATTAGGGTCTGTGCTTAACAATTCCTGAATGCTTGTTACTCTGCAGTGTACGTGTCTTTCCTTCTGACTGTTCTGGTGTGCTATCCTGTTGCACCAGGCTGAGACTTCACCTTCAAGCTTAGGGTCTGGTGAAAAATCTCCAGGCAAAACATAGATTGAGCTAAGAACCCTGGATGCCCACAAGTCGCTGGTGCTGGTAGATGAAGCTTAGTATCAGAGTTAACTTTGTGGGGAACAAAACCGACGGCATTTAAAGCTTCCTTCAAGTGATTATGCCAGATGAAGACATTCATTGGTGGTGTCTACAGGATTACTGTTGCTTTACCCTTTTTTTTACGCAATGTTCCTATTCACAATGGCTTGCTTGGCAACGTTCCCAAGTAAATGTCTTAACTAACCTGCCGGGCAGCTATTCCGTAAGAAAGCCATTCTTTCCGCATTCTTTTTTGTCCTTGAATATGCTGCAATATACTCTTTGTACGTCTTCAAAGTTAATTTCCACACTTCTTTTTGTCTTCGCTCTAGTGGCATCCATCCTACCGTGGTATATTGCTACATTTTAATGTGTCCCCCCCCCCTTTTTTTTTTAAATTTCTGAAAAAGGCATTAAGGCAGCTTCTCACTTTTAGCTCTCCAGATGTGTTAGGCTGCAAGTTTTAATTACGCTCAGCCAGCATGTTGATGATAGAAATTGTAGTCCAGTGCACCTCAAGGGCACCAGATTAGAGAAGGTTGTGATAAAGGTTGTGATAAAGAAAACTCGAAAGAAAACTCGACTGCTGCTTTCTGACACACAAATTATCGCAGATCCATCTTGCTCATGATGACATTTAGACCAAAGAGGGGACATACAAGGACTTTCCTTTGATTCATTGGTTTTAAGTAGCTTGCAAGCTTGTCGATCCAAACGAAAGGCTTTTTTATTTTAAACCTCTGGTGACATTAAATCTGACGGGAAATCTGTCCCTCTTTTCATAGATAGCCTTTCCACTTGGCATTCTGAATATTTACTTGTTGAAAAAACAGCTTAGGTGCCTGCTTGGAGAGGGCTTACTAGCAATAATTATGTAAATTAAGCTAAGCTGGCCTGCAAACAAGATAGAAGCTGGCCAACATGGAAGGAAATGCAAAGGCTTTGCGTTAGCCTGGCTCCTCATTCCTCCCAACTGAATTTTAGGAAGCAGCGTAGAAAATTGCGGAAAATTGCTACCACTTCTTTAATTAAAGTATTAATTTAATTAATAATTCCAGTTGGGAGTCAGCTGCTGAATGTAGGGTTTTTTGGGCAGAAGGACTTTGCCATTCAAAAAGCAAAAGAGGTGAGGAGGCCAACATCTAAGATCCTATCCTCAGTTGCAGCTAACGGCAACACAGCTATATCTTTTTTTTCCTATTGTGTCCTCACAATTTTGACCTGTTATTAATCTTCTCATCGTTCCCATCACTCATCTCCTTCCACTTACGATTGTATGACTGTAACTTTGTTGCTTGTATCCTTACGATTTATATTGATATTGTTTCCTGATTGCTTATTTGTACCCTATGACTGTCATTAAGTGTTATAAGTGTTGTACCTTGATGAAGGTATCTCTTTTTTTATGTACACCGAGAGCGTATGCACCAAGACAAATTCCTTGTGTGTCCAATCACACTTAGCCAATAAAGAATTCTGTTCTATTCATTTCTATTCTATTCATAGAGGGAAGTCATCCTTAAGGTAATATTCTTCCCGTTATTATGATACAAGTTTTGCCATGGATTGAATCAGATGCAC
This sequence comes from Ahaetulla prasina, assembly GCF_028640845.1. Classification (NCBI taxonomy): domain Eukaryota; kingdom Metazoa; phylum Chordata; class Lepidosauria; order Squamata; family Colubridae; genus Ahaetulla; species Ahaetulla prasina. The sequence goes on from NC_080540.1 coordinate 156,566,658, forward strand.
CATTCTTTTGGTGGTGCAAAGAGAGGGCCTTTGGAGATGGGATCAGCCCAGCCCCATTGGCCAACTCAGATTGGTCTGGCGTGATGCTTCTACAGTCCCTAAAGACCATCTTCTGGACTATTCTGCATTGGGTAGCAGGCAATTCCAATTTTTTTCAGGTGGGCTTTCTCCCTGTACCTCTCAGGTTGCTGAGTCTGATCTTCTGGGGTCAGCCTGAACAGCAGGTGATCAGCAGTGGCGACAGAGGTGGGGCCTGCAAGGGGACATGAGAAGAAGAGAAGTGACTCTTTATTAATTAATGACTTGCTCTCTGTGCCTGTTAAGGCTGCTTTTGAAAACACATTAAGGCTGCTTTTGAAAACACATTTAGCCGTCTTCTTTAATAGCATTGAACTTGTATCTAAAATTGCTCTCTGACAACAGGTTGTAAAATAAGTGGGATGGGAGGCAGCAGCCAAGGATTTACAGAAATGCGTATGCGATCAGATTCACTTTTCCAATTTCTGCAGGGGTGAAGGATGGTATTGATATATGCAATTTATCCTGACATTTATGACGAAATTCAGATTGTAGTAACTGTTGAACAACTTGTAGTTTGGGGAGAAGGGTAACGTTTGCCCAATGCTATTAAGTTTAATTTTCCACAAGTACAGAGATGATAATCTGAGGAATTGCAGATACAGAGATACAAGAACTTCAAAACCAGAAATAGATAATCAGATGCCCTCTGAAATTCATAGACTATGACTTTTACAGTCCTTTTCCTCTACTCCTCCTACATCTCAAGAGGAACAAGAGCATTTGCCCTTAGACGTTAACTATTCCACAGTTGTAATATGTGTTGTGTGTATTTCATATGATTGTGAAAATAGAATAGAATAGAATAGAATAGAATTTTTTATTGGCCAAGTGTGATTGGACACACAAGGAATTTGTCTTGGTGCATATGCTCTCAGTGTATCAAAATCAAAATCTCAGTGTATCAAAATCAACTGAAGATAAATCAGAACTTCCCTCCGCACATTATATGATCTATGAAGATTTTACCCACAATGTCCATGTAAGTCTTCAGTCCAGGACACCATGCTAGGTCTGTTGTGGTCCGTCAGCAGCCTATGGAGCTGGCAACGGAGTCGGACAGCAATGAGGCTGAGGTGAGGCCAGGGCATCGGGAAGTGAGGTATGGACTCCAGAGCCTCCAGAGCCTGATAGTAGTGAGGCAGAGGAACAGGAGGAGCCTGTTCCTAATGCACGCATGAGAAGAGCTGCCAGAAGGCAAGAGCAGCTCAAGCAGAGAGGACAACTTGGGAGTAGGGCCAAGGGATGATTGGCCCCTCCCATAAGGCTTAAAACAGACCAGCACCGGTGTTTCAGCTTGCCGGAAAACAACGTTGTAGTTGCGTCCTCTGCTTCGTGAATATCTTTGTTTTTGTGACTTCTGGACATTTACCAGGAAGGGCCTTTGGCAGTTTGCCTAATTGGACTAAGGTTTGTAATATAACTGAAGAATTTGTGTTGGGAGGCATTTGTTTTACTTTGAGTCGAACGATGCTGGGAATGAAGTAATTCCCAGCTGTTCGAATAAAGTTTGTTTTTCCATGGACTGAGTTTGTTGCTACCTACTTGGGTCTGGGTCACAACAAGGTTATGCTTGTAACTTACTTTACTTGCAGCTTTCTGAATCAGTGGGTGACGCCTCTGTTAGGTTATTCAAGATCAAAGGATGTTGAATTTAGCCTCTGGGAAAGTTTGGTAGACTTTTATTCAGGCCAGCTAATCCTAAGGATCTTTCAGTTCCAGGTATATGCCATGCTGTGGAAATCTGGTGATCCGAGACCCTCATATTATCAGCAGTCTTGATTGGGATCTCAGTGGTCAGCACAGCCGGACATTTATCAGCTTTACAGGACCTTTCATCAACAAACGGAAGGAATATTCAGAGAGGAGGATTATTGGGTGAGCTGACATGGCTTGCAGGAGGGTGGTTTTGTGAAATGTGCACATCTCGAATATCATTTTGCATGACCTCCACAAGCATCATTTCCTTTGGTAATAATAAACTACCGTATTTTTTGGAGTATAAGACATACTTTTTTCCCCTCCTAAAAGAGGCTGAAAATTTGGGTGCATCTTATACTCTGAACGTAATCCCACCGGCCCCCACCCTTCGGTCTCCGCGCAACCTCTGCCTGGCTGCAGAGATTGCCACCGACAACGGCTTGTGTTTTTGGGCTCTGCGCGTCGCGTTTTCAGCCTCCAAACGCTCCGTTGGAGAGCCCTTCAAGGCTGCGGGGATCACCAAAGTACATCGCTGATCGCTGGTGCCCAAATGGCTACCCAGAACAGCTGCTGCCTTGTCTTACCCTTCCGCGCTTTGCCTGCTTTAGTCACTGGTGCTACCTCCGACGATCAGCTGTGCTTTTGAAGCTGTTTTTCAGCCCCAACCTCAAAACCAGCGAGCGAACTAATGTGCTGAAGCTGACCAGGCTAAGGACTAGCCAGATGACTACCTGATAGGCAGCATTTTTCCCCCCCCTATTTTCCTCCCCAAAAACTAAGGTGCATCTTATACTCCGGTGCATCTTATACCCCGAAAAATATAGTATATAGAACTCTAGGTTTCTAAGGCTAGAAATTTCATTGTCCAAAGCCACCAAAGAAGGCCTATTTCTAATGAAAGGGATAAAAACACAAGGCAGAGATCTGTGGTATCCAAGTTATGATCTGCCTTAATCCACTGTCCTCTTTCCCACAGTGACCAACCAAATCTTACAGCAAGCTAAACCAATACAGGTAATCCTTGACTTACAACAATTGGTTCAGTGACTGTTCGAAGTTATAACAGCACTTGAAAAAAACTTATGGCCATTTGTCACACATGACCATTGCAACATCCCCATGGTCATATGATTTGCATTTGGATGCTTGACAACCGGTTCATATTTATCATGATTGCACTGTCCCTGGGTCATGTGATCACCTTTGGTGACCTTCTGACAAGCAAAGTCGATGGGGAAGCCAGGTTCGCTTCACAATCGTGTTACTAACTTGACAACTGCAGTGGTTCACTTATCAACGGTGGCAAGAAAGGTCGTAAAATGAGGCAAAACTCACGTAACAAATGTCTCACTTAACAATAGAAATTTTGGGCTCCATTGTGGTTGTATGTTGAGGACTACCTGTACTGTACATAATCGGCAAACTCTTGAGGAAACTGCAGGCTCTCTGCTTCAACATAACAGTACCACCAATCCCCTTGTATTCTCCACAAGCTGGAGATGTACAATCAAGAGCCAGAAAAGGAACTGTTACGTACAGATTTATGACCTAGACTATTCGTTATTAGTTATTCGTTTAATTGTTTAATCAGGAATTAATTATCTTAAATTCTTCTGCCCAGCTCATGGAAAGGGAAGAATTAACTTGGATGACCGTTTTGTTATTCTTCCCAGCTGTCTTGATACTTGGAATCTATAGATAACACACAATGATTGGCCAGTAGCCCTTTCTAGCCTTATCTTGTATGAATATTCTCCATTTATCACCATATTCGCTCTGCCTAGCTTCCTCTGCAGCAATTAGGAATGTGTTTTCAACAAAAGAGCTGAACTTTGCTTGCAATCGATAAGTGATTTGGAAAGATGGGTTTTATGTATTTCTTTATTTGTAGCAGGCTTCTGCACTGCTGCAATCACACCCAAGATTGTGAGATCTTTTGGTAGAGCTCTTTTGCAGTTTCATAAGCATGGAAAGTATTTGGGAGAATTTGCTGTTTAGGAGAGAATCCCAATGACTTTCCCTCTGTCCATTAACCTTCCTCCTGCTCCATTTTTTCCTCCGCCTCCTCGCCATTTCTGTATCAAAGATCTTACTGCTTTTATATTTTTTTAATTTTAAGTTTTTGCCAGATTTTTAGAAAGTTAAGAATGCAGAGTACAAAGAAAAGTAAAAAGAGTAAAAATATTCTAGAAATAATTTTTAGTCATACTTTCTCCCCTTCCTTTATTTTTTTTTGTCTTCATCTTATTCCATTTATATCATACAATCAATTAATGCAACTTTCCACCTCTTATTTTCTTAGAGTTTTTGTTCACAATTCAATACATATTATTTTCTTCCAATAGTGTACATCATTTATTAACATTTCAATTTTATTTCCTTTTACATCTTAATTTCAGTCATTTTCACTTATAAACCATACTATCTTTCACATTTCATCTCCTGGATTTTCCATTCTTTTATATATTTAAAATTTATTTCCTTACCATCAATTTTAATTCTCTCTCATTCCATGCATTCTCAGACACAAACAGAAAAAGAAAACATTTATCCCATTATATCTTCCACATTTAATTTACTTCTCCTCCTTCTCTCTCTTTTTAATTTCCTTCATTCATTTCAACCTTTTTTACTACTTTTTTACAATAATCCATATATTTCTTCTCATTTCCATTATTCCAGAAAAAAAAAAGTTTCTATTACTAATTTTAAGTTTTCCCCAGATTTTTAGAAAGAAAGAGTACAAAGAAAAGTAAAAAGAGTAAAAAGATTCTAGAAATAAGTTTTAGTCATACTTTCTCCCCTTCCTTTCCATTTGTTTCCCAACAGCTAATCTAAATATTTCTACTTTTCTCATTGTTGTGCTGTGGTTACTTCTTTGAAGCTTTGCATTGATTTTATCATACAGTTTTTTTATTTGTTCCATTTCTGTGTCATATTTCAATAACCATTTATAGTTATAATAGTCCCAATAGACGATCTTGGGTTTGTATAATTGTATAATTATACAATATATAATATAATTGTATAGTATAATTGCTCCAATTTCTGTATTTTTCTCAAGATTCTTCCTCCTTTCTTGAAATCACTTTTTATCCCATCTATTTGTAAATACACCAATCATAGTAAATTTGTACCCATGCTGAGCAGTTTTCTCTACATCTTTAGTCTTTTTTGAGTCTAGATGTTCTGTACCATCTGCACATAAGTAACTAAACTTTTCTCACTGTATAATAGTTGTCCTTGAAATAGGCATTTGACAATAAATCTAATGGTGAGATTGGCAGACTTATCTTTGCTTTTAGAAGATTCCACATTTTTAACAAACTTTGTCTTATGCTATAATAAATTATTTCAAATTTCTTCTTTTTTAATATAGATACCTACAAAGTAAAAAATGAAAAAGATTCAGAGCTTTGCAAGATTTGGAAAAAGGAAGATATTATATTAAATAATTTACTGCCTGTCTTGAATAACAGAATGCATAAAATCGTCAAACAGCAGAATATATCAATCAAAGAAGGGGCCAGGCGCTATTTCTTATACATTAGTTCTCTTAGATACGATGGAATCTAAAGGAATAAGTAAATGAAACGTCCATCCTATTTTCTTCTATTCTCTTCTAAAACATAAGGATAATAATCCATAAGCCTGGATTTGAGAAGAGGAGAAGAAATGCAGTTTTGAAAAATTTCCTTTTTTATGTTCCATAGCATAATAAATATTCCAACATCCATTGAAGCGCATGTGCCTGTGTCATTGTGGACATGTGCATCATTGTGGACATACGTAACTTAAACGAGTCACTCTTTCTTTATTTGCAGTTATTCCATGCAGGAAATGTACGGTGTTGTGGCCAACGTGGATGAATATAAGGAATTTGTTCCATGGTGTAAAAAATCAACGGTGGTCTCTAAGCGAGCAGGTCATGTGAGGGCCCAGCTGGAAGTTGGCTTCCCTCCTGTTGTGGAACGTTACACCTCTATTGTGACACTAGTGCAACCTCACTTGGTAAAGGTGAGTTGTGTATCTATGGGCTAAGCAGGCTGCTGATATTTCAGTGTTGCAATGACAAAATAATAACAAGCATTACATAATTAATAATTTTTCGTAGTGCCTCAAAATTTGGAGGGAGGTTTGATTAACGTGGTGACACTGACATTGAGAGAACATTTAATAGAAATTAAAAATATTGAAAGTGCTCAACAGGAAGTCTTTTGCCATAAACGTGACATGTGAAGCAACATACTCATGAGGCAGACACGAGATACCTGTTTTATATACAGGTTGATGGGTAAATTCTCATCCAGAGCTGCTGCTGTTAGAGTGGGCTGGGAACTCTTGCATTTTATTAGCATACTCCATTTTGCTGTCCTCCATGTTGAGGAGAATTCTGTGAATTGTAGTCCAACATATGTGGAGGGGATCAGTTTGGCTAATTCACACTGTGTGAACTTTGCTGTCAACCTGAATCTTTGCTCTTATTTTCCTCAGGCAGTCTGCACTGATGGGAAGCTTTTCAATCATCTGGAGACAAGCTGGCGTTTCAGTCCTGGCATTCCAGGCTATCCTCGCACATGTACCTTGGACTTCGCGGTAAGCACACAAAGGCTAATGGGATTCCTCACCAGCTCATTAGTTCTTGCATAAATGAGGACTGCTGTGAGGGCCCCGCATCCATCAGGCTTTTAAAAAGGTGGACTTTCCATTACTACTGGGGACAGTCTGTAAGATCCTAGTTGTGAAGGGACTAGAATCATATTCTGATGGCAGAGATGTTTCTGATACTGAACATTCCTACTACAATCCTCCTTTTCCTAGAGCTGTTGAATGAATTCCTTGAAGCAGAGTAGGGAACTCCCAAGGTCATTGAGATATGTTACTTCTCTGGGCCTCCAAGCTCTATGCTTCCCAAAGGTAGTCCACCTAGTAGATGTCCCTGTGGCTCCTCTAGTTGTGGGAGCTATAGTGTGTAAAAGTAAGAAACCACCTCAATACCTGGATGAGTATGGAAATCCTGTACCACACATCCCATTAGGTTACAACCTTAGCTATAAAGATATCCCTTGCCAAATCCATTTCCACTAGAATCTTGGTTTTATAGACGAAATGTAAGGAGCCACCAGAGTTGTGGTGGCGCAGTGATTATAATGCAGTATTGCAGGCTAATTCTGCCAACTGCCAGCAGTTCGATCCTGACCTGCTCATGGTTGACTCAGCCTTCCATCCTTCCAAAGTCAGTAAAATGAGGACCCAGATTGCTGGAGGCAGCAATATACTGACTGTAAACTGTATAAAGAGGGCTTTAAAGCACTGTGAAGTAGTATATAAGTGCTAAGCATAGGTAAAATACGAACAAATCAGCCAAGAGCTCCATTTATGGCACTTGCTGACTTAGTTCTCTGGCAGTTCTGACTTAGTGAGAGAAAGCGGTATTTCTAATAGTCAACCTTTAGCTACATGTGTGTCATAAACAGGAACTCTTTGGGGTTCTGTGTCATCCAGCTGGACACTATCGCTCTGTGCTTAGGGCCACTCTTGATGCCCAACTGAGACTAAGTTGTCCTTTCCTTCTGCTTCTGCCTCAAGACCCCACTAGAGACGGATGGATCAGCAGATGTCAGATGGGCCATCCCAATTTATTTTCATAGTAATACACCCCTGGGCAATTTCTATAGGGGGTAAAAAAAAAGTACTGGAGCCTCATCAGTTTTCAGCAAGTAGTTGTACAAAGTTTTTATAAGTGTCTTTGTTATTCCTGCTCTTCTTATGAATGCTTTCTGCAGTCTCTCCCGACTTGTAATTTCCAAATTATTCTTCCGCAGCAAATCTTTTCTAGCCCTTCCCCTGGAGCGAGGGGAAGGGACTTTCTCATTGTAAAATGCCCTAGCTCCACTGTGGAAAAACGATCTTCACGGTAGTCCAATGTGCTGTTCTCTTTCCTCAGATCTCTTTTGAATTTCGTTCCCTGCTGCACTCGCAGTTGGCTACAGTTTTTTTCGATGAGGTAGTAAAGCAGATGGTGGCAGCCTTTGAGCGCCGGGCAGCGAAGACTTATGGCCCCGAGACCCACATTCCTCAAGAACTCATGTTCCACAAAGTCCATCAGACGTGAAGGGTGCCTGCTGCTTTGGTCACTCTGCGGACACTTGAAGTTGGGTGTTTGCTTGCAGCATCCCCAGCTGTTTGTTTTTATCTATTTATTTGGTTTCTCCTGATATCCTGTTTAATTTATCCACTGGGCCTGGTGTGATGACCAAGACTTATTCCTAAGGAAAGGGTCAGAGTGCCATGTTACCTCTGGAGCAACGTCTCAGTCTTCACTTTTATTTTACCCGACTGGGCTTTTATGCTGGGTTCTTTTCTTTTTAGCATACTTTATTTGAAGCTTCTTTCTATGAAACATACCACTGTGGCTGCCTTAGATTGTAGTTTGTGCTGTTCCTTGACTTCTTGAGAAAGAGGTAGCAAAAACTCACTAAGTTCTCTCAGTGGGCCTAAGGAAGACCAGTTGAAAACTGTGCCTCTTAAAATGTGTTTTAAAGGAAAATAACTTAACAGTCCACTTCTTGATAAAAGAGAACGGCTTACAGTTGTTGCCCTGAGGGTGGCTTTGGCAGTCAGTGATACGTTGGGTTCTTCCACCTTTCCTTTTCATCATTGGCTTAGGTCAGAAAGAAATGGCAGCCACTTAGTGAGTGCCTTTTTGACGGAATGATGGGGGCCAAGGAAAGGCTTTCTTTTGGGGTTTGAGATTATTTTAGAAAATAGATGTTGCTCTTAATGAAAGTATTTTGAAATAGGAAGGAACGTGAGGGGAAAAGAGAGCGGTCCTTCCTATTGCAGGACCACTGAAGCTTTCTTTAATGTCCAGCCTTCCAAGACAATTTCATACCAGTTTCAAAACTCAAATGTTACCCGACCAGCGGATGTTTTGATGGCAAGCACTTCAGAAGTTCAGCAGCCAGGATCAGCAAAGCCACTCTGTGACCTAACTGGCTGTTTCAGTTTACTCAGCTCCGCCTCTCTACGCTGCTCTGCAAGAAGAGACTGGAAAATGGCATTAGCAGGCCGAAGGTTTCTGCTTTGAAGAAACAGTTCCTGTCTCTTCAAAACTACGGTTTGTTTTCCATCACATATTTCTGTGCCATGAGTGGCTGTATCCGTTGTGGTTCAGTGAAGATGAAGCTTCCAGGGTGAATGTGGGAGAGGAGCAATTGAGCATCACACGTCTCCAGACAGTTTGTGGGAAGAAATTGAGCTGGAATCTTCAGTGAACCAGCTCCAAGTATGAAAGAACTCAATTCCTGGCTGCTGTACCCCATGGTACCCCCTGCTTATATCCCCATGGTGGGTATACCCCAAACCCTCCCTTTTCCCACTCCATTAACACTAATTTTGTGTTCCCTAGCTTGGTAGGTATAAACCCTCCGTCCCCTTTCTAGTTACCCAAGGAATTTTTATTTTTGTTAAAAGCACTATTTGCACAGACCACGTGGGTGCAGGATTGCCAAGGCTAGGAAGAGAGTGCCACTTCAGCTATGTTTCTGTGGAGGGGCTGAACAAGCTCCTTCTAGTGTCTCCTTTTACCCTGTAGGCTTGGGTCATCCCGAGTGTGATGCTAAAAATTCTGTGTGTGTGTGTGAATGTGCAGTTTGGTGAAGATGCAACTTTGTGGGGAGTGCGAGAGAAATACTAGTGGATCAATAGGTATATTTTTTTATGGAAAGGGCTGGATATCAATGTAAACTCAGAAAAACGAATATATGTTTTCCTGGGGGGGTGGGGGGGTGGGGTCTGAAATAATATGCCTAAATGTTAGACCCTGCTTCAATGTGCCACAAGTTAGCAATCTTCCCCCTTGGTTGTGTGTTTTGAGAAGCCTTTGCCTGGGGCGTGTTTACAGGGTAGGAGGAAGCAAGTATTCCGTTGAAGGAATGGCTCAGTGGGGATAGGCGACTACAACGTTCTCCTTAGGATCAAGAATCTCCAGAATTAATTTGTCCTAGATAAAAAGCCTATCAGATTTGAGTCATGGGGAGTGAGTCACATGCATAGATCCAGGGGGAGATAGAGCCTTACTTGAGGTGCCTGTCATGAAGCAGATTCCTTTGAGGTACGGGCGTAAATCTGCCTGGGCTGCTTCTGTCTTGTGGACTGTAACCATTTGCCAAACTCTGGAAGGAATTGCTTGCTGCAAAGCAGTTTGGCTTTGAGGCAATTCCCATGAATCAGTTCAGCTGCCACGTCTCTCCCTGGCTTTTGAGGGTTGGCTCCACTGTCGTGTGGCGTTGTGTGGATCGGGCCCTGTAACAGGCTATCTTTTTCTCAGCAAATTCCCAGCTGTCATCATTTGTATTTAAATATGCTCCTCTTCCTTCCGCCCTCTCAAACTCATCGACTGCTTAATTCCTGTAAAACGCTTTTGAGGTCGTTGACGTGCTCTTTATCTTAGTTTGTCGTTGGGGACTATGCATGACAAGCTTCCACACAGAGAGCACAGCCTGCAGTTGTCTTTTCTTAAGTCTGAGACTTAAGAAGGCAAGGTTGTGTTTGTGTTTTTAAATTAGGAATGCCTGCAATGCTTGCCTGAAAAAGTATCTTCTCTTCCCCCCCTCCCCTTCTTTTTAAGAATGGTGAAATCGCTCCTAGGAAACTTCAAATAACTAACAGTCTAAAAATCTAAGTTATGATAGCATTTTGTCTTCCTCAGCAGACCACATCTTGGGTTATGATTTTAAAAAGAGAAAAGAAAAGGCCCAGCCAATTTATAGAGATCTTCCTGACTAGCTGTCCTTGTTATACAAGGAGGATGAGCAGTTGGGCCAATAGTAAATAGTAAGTTTCAGTGACACAGAACAGAGCCTTTGAATTTAAATCCAGTAATGCATGGCAGACTTTCACGCTGTATGCATGAGCTGAAAGCAACACGCTGAAAGATCTGAATACAGTATATATATTAACGAAGCTCAGTTATTGTCTGAAAGAACAGGGCATGTTCAAATCCCAGCTAACCCTGCTGTAGTAGTAGCAGATTTTTTTCAGCTGTGTAGCAATACTATGAGGAATAAGCATTGATGTACTGGTATTAATAATAATGCAATTTAAACAACAAAATACTTCCCCAAGGATTTTGAAATAGCTATTCTTGGTCACCTTAATTGACCAAAGCTGCAAACCTTATTCATGCTTTCTTGAAATTCAATCCTGCTGAACTTCTGTATAATCATATTAAGGACTGCCCATGTTTAGAACAACTAGATAGCTGTGCAACTGTCCAAAGAAAGATTTAAGGGCAATTTTGACAGCAGCAGGCTAACTGTTTTGATTAAGTGCTGCTATTGCTGTTCTCTAGGAGTAAAAACTAAACCAAACCAGAGCTTGATGTATGTAGAAATCAGTTTCCAAAGAAACCTAGTATTCTCTTTTTAAAAAGTTTCCAGTTGCTAGGAGCATTTAAGAATCTCAGAAAGCAAGCAAGCCACTTAGGAATCTTGTTGCTGCCTCCTGTAATTTCAAGATTATAAAATGCAGAATTATGCAATATCTATATTGTTCAGTAATAGAAATCTTAGAATGCTAGTTTAGAATAATGCTTGCTCTGGCATCGATTTGATTTCTGAATAACAGTGCAGGGAGGCACCTACCCATCAGGGTGCCAGGATTGTCTGCCTTTGTTTTTCATGCTGAGAACAGCTGTTGTTCTACAAAGCTGGTTTGTTGATGAATATAAGATATATCCCACACAATTGCTTCATAACAATAGTCACTATGAAGAATGCTGACTTCACAGAGGGCCCCTTTTAGCACAGGTGGGTGCCCCTAAAACTAAGAGGTAATTTTGCATCCATTAATTTGCCAAGAGGGGACCAAATCTGGCTGTTAATGAAGGCATGGTGGCTATTTTTAGTCACTGACAGGCAAATTAATCTTGAAATACATTTGAACTTTTTTTTCAAGGAGCAGGATTCAGAGTTGCAGCTGTTTACTTTAAATTATTCTAAATGAAATCCTTGAATCATTGCAGTAATTGTAATTGTGACCACCTCCACTGAAGTAGCTTTTATGCAGATTCAGATACTTGAACGAGAGTCCGGTTGAAATCATTTGGATGTTAAATTAGGCACACAACCAAAATCGGGTATTGTGACGTAGTTAACCAATTTATAAAGTGAGATAAGCAGGCTGTCCTGCCTGGGTGCTTTTTTTTTTACATTTTGTTCCTGAAGTTTTCTACCGGTTGTAGCATAGCTGTGGTGTTTTATTTGCTGCCATCTAATGAACCTGAAGAATATAAGTTTTCTCAAGTCCATCTGTATTAAATGCCTAATTTTGCTGCTGTCCTTTGTCAAAACAGATGTCTTAAATTTGTGCCTTCTGTTTCTCCCTCTGCACATATTTTTATTGAATTAGCTGTCTTATGTTCCTTAGCCTGATATGTGCTACCTCACATTGTGAAGAAAGGATATGTTTGTAGACAAAAAGAGTAGATAGAATCATGCGCAGTAAATGAAATTATTTTCCCCTATCCTTTTTCCCTATTTGATTATTGAAAAACTGAACAATCCCAACTGCATTTTTATAGACTAATAAAATACGTTTGCGAAAAGAGGCAGTGATTCCCCGTCAGATGTTGTGGCTTATATGAGGGCAGGGATGTGTTGAAAGTCAGCAGAACATCTTATGGGTCATGAGACATTAGAATGCAGTTGCTAAATGCGGACAACAGAATTCCCCTTCTAGTGTAGGCAAGTATCTGCCTACTTCGACCACTGGAAGTACCAGAGGTCAGTCTCTCATGCCCTCAATTCTAGATGAGAAATGATGAGCACTGAACTGTTTTAAAAAACCCGATAGCCACCCACTGCAGTGCAGGTGAGGCTAATTAGCACTGGTCTTACAAGAAGTGAACATTAAGCACTGATTTTGCATAGAAGAGACACAGCAAACACTGTGAAACTGTAGCATAGGCAATTATATCCAAGCCAAGACACGATGTAGACATGTTAACACAGCCTATGCATCCCTAGAAGCATGGGATCTTTCAGATTGAGACTTCTGGAGCCATAAAGGCTTCTGTACCTAAAGCCATGCTCGCAATTTAGGGAGGAAGTATTTGTTAATGTTGCCATTGGCCTCTTCACTGCTTTGATTTATTCAGGGAGAAGTAAGTAGCAATCATGCTAACTTTCCTTCAATAGCTGAAGGACCTGGGGAAAGCGTACTGAAGGCGAATTCCTGTTTCCCCAGATGTCCTGCTGATTCATTAAGAATTCAAAACTTTGTTATGCGTATTCAGATCAAAGAACTAGAAATGTGTTGAAAGAAAACAAATTACTTGAGCTGAATGAAATTGGTCAGCCATTCGAAGAATATTAACATTTTTCCTGACTCCCAGTGACATGTGTGCACACAGACAAGTATCTCAATAGCTTAAACTGTAGTTTATAAAAACCTGTGCAACATTTAGCTCTAGTAGTCCCTTAGCATGCTGCAAAATTTCCATTCAAAATCGGAGTTGGGTCGTTTGTTACTTGGCTTTCAGTAGGGAGCACTCCAACTGGATTAATGACAGTCATTTGATAGTGAGATGGGCAGCATATAAATTTAATAAATAATAAGGCAAAATCCCACCAGATAATCCTTCCACTCCTGTTTGGATTCTTGGAATTTAATTTGTATGGACCCATTCATGTGGGATGCTCAGCTTCCCTCCTTAACTCTTTCAGTATCTGAGAGCCATTACCTATAGCTTTATGTGTGGTATGTGATGTAGTCTATAATTTTCAGTCACATATTGAAATACCACTATTTTCTGGACACATAGAAGACGTACTGCTGTACATTTCACCCTAAATAGGACAACTGTTAAGTGTCTCACTATTTCCCAAAGAAAACTCTAAAAAACAGAAACTGAATAGATAATTAAATGTGTATTTTAAAGTCCTTCTCATCTTGAGCCCTGCTCAGTTAGTCAACCTAATCTCAGAATGAAATACACCTTTTTATCTTTGAGCTTATTAAACCAAAGCTCACAATGGAAGTTTCAAATGCAGCAATAGATTTTTTTAAAGCAAAAACATTCAAAATAGGATAGCCTATATATAGTAATGCAAAATGGTGCTATTCAGAGGAAACCTGTTATCAAATGCTTTTTTCATTAATGTGTTTACTTAAGACTCAATGATGCTGCTGGATCAAACAAAAAACTATAGTGATTTGAATGTTCAAACATAGCCTCTGTTTTCTGGTGTGTCCACAAGAGACCTGGGTTATTTATAGAATGTTTCTGGGAAGCTCATTCTAGCTGAATTTCATTCCCCACTATGGCGCACATCCAACTAATCTACAGCAGATGTTGACTTCCTGCCAGTGTGCACTATCCACTTCAAGGACACACACAAAGTTTATTCCCAGGTTGAACTGAGGTCTTGATTGGAAGATCTAATTTCAACTTTTGTACTATATCTTCAAGCCTGCAGCCAAAAGTCTACAACCACTGTTTTTTCTGAGTTTGCAAGAAACAATCAATTTACTGTAGGTTGTGCATCAACATTTTAGTTTATGTTTGAATACTGCATGTGAACGCAGAATATTGAATAAAACAAAGGAGTGCTGTATAGCATAGAAAATTATTGTATGTACTATTTGTCACACAAAACAATGTATGATCTTGTACCCAAAACTACTTTGATGTACTTTCTTAATATCAACATGGGAAGATTTGTGTCTGGAACATAGAACGTTTATCTGTGTCCCCCTGAAATATTATGGCAAATGACCAAATTTCGGCAATACAATTTTTCAAAAACAAAGATGGGACCACATTTAATTTAGATGTGGGTAACCGTTGCTCCCATTCACGTTTTTAACTGTCTCCAACCAGCATAGAATGGCAAGTCAATACTGCCATCTCAAAGGAATTGAGATAAAATCAAATTTAACACTTTGCATTATCCTTCTACTTCGGTGACAAGCAACTGTACAAATATTCCATATATGGAGATGGCAAGAACATCAACCCAGACATAATTTCATGAGGGTCAAGCAAACACATATATGTACACTTCTGATTGGCTGAAGGAGCCAAATGAAAAAAAGGTAAACCATTTGTGATTTAGCATTATGGGATATGCAAGATCCCTGATTAGCAAACAAGTCAGAGGGTTCCCTACTGCTTTCTGTACCAGGCTTCTTCAGAGAACAAAAAGTCAGTTTTCAGGATGGAAGTACTGAGGAAATCAACAAGAAAGCAGGATCAGATAGCATAGTATTGCACATTTTCAGGATCCCAAATATTGATGCATCCAAAGCAGGTAGATATGAAACGGGGAAAAAAACCTAGTACACAAGCCAGCTCTTATCCCTATCCAGTCGTACGCAGAGCTGCCCCATCTAGCCACATGTAGCAGCTTTTGTTATTCCATTTACTGCCTCACTGCAGTATTGTAAAGAAATCAAATATTCTGGTCAAAAGGGGGGAGGGAAATGAGACCAATGATAAAAAGTTCCAGAGATAAAAGCTCCATGTTCTAGGGGAAGGGAGGGGAGGAAAAAAGGACAATGTCACTGTAACTTGTTAATAAAAACATTTATTTTTCAGTTTATACAGAACCATCCAAAGTTTGCAACAGAAGCTGATGCTTACACAGGCACTTACCCTGCATCTTCAGCTTAAGTGGAGGTGTTTTTTTTTTCTTGAGGTTATAGGACAAAGGATTTCCCACAAACACAGAAAAACAAATATCGGTAGGAGTGTATGAAGTCCTTTCAAGAGAGGAAAGGAGGCCTGGAGGCAGACTTTGTTTCTCTCAAAATGGTGGCAACTGATTTAATGCCACTTTGCAGCATGTTCACAACTGCGATTATAGAAGTATTACCAATATTTTAGGCAACCTCCACTCCACTTTTTCAATTTCACCGCTCTGACATGGAAGTTAATGGTGAGGGGGAAAGAAAATACGTAAGGTGCCACTTTGTTCCTGGATATAGCTATCGCTATAGCTCTGATTTGGGAAACAAAGCACCAACCCACACAAAACCAGGATTTCTGAGGAGGAAATGTCCACTCGGGAGAGGAGCATGTGCCCAAAGGGAATCCAGACAATCAGGTATTGTGGTAGTTTGAGGAGAAAAAAAAGCAAACTGTCCCTCTTTGTTAGACAAAAAGGTAAGCGATATTTGTTCAGCACACTAATATGGTGGCTCAAGCCTCAGCTGTGCCGGCATCTTTATCTTTTTAAGAACATAAATCCACTGCTTCACACTATGACAATAAAAATAGCACAGAATGGGAAGAAGGCTGGACATCTTGAAGGAGAGGACCATCCCTCCCTCTCGCCCACTGATAAAAAAGCAACACTCCAAGGTGGCTTAAAAAGGAGCATATTGTTCGAATGCAGAACACCCCATCCGTACGGAGATGAGAGATGGTTCAACACAGTGTGTGGTAATGACATGATTGTAGAAAGGGGCAGTGTGTCCTCTACTCCTGGTGGTACAACTTGGGGCAACGAAAATGAATCTGAACTGGAAAGGAGCACTTTCTTTAGCTTTGGGCATCAGCTCAGGTTGGGAAGAGCTGCCTGTGGAGAAAGGGACATAGGAGGGAGACCTTGCCCTTCTGAATCTAACTCTTGGTGACAAGGTAATGTGTGTGTGGAGGGGGAATAAGAATCTAGCTTTATCTGCATTTATTTCATAAATAACCTGGAAAAAAGTGATGGCCAGTGCCTCTAAGGAAGGATCTTTTCAAGGCCCTTTGAACAAACACAAAAAAAATTGCATTGTCTCTATCATTCCCTCAATAGTTCTAAAACCCCTGCCGCTTCCCTTGCTTTTAACCAGATTTTGCACCCACAAGCACCATCAGCCCATCTGTGCTCATGGATTTTGGTCTCTCCAGTGGGAAGCCCAAGGCCCGACTCCAGATGAGTTGTGACAGAACGCCAAGGGCCCGAGACACACCAAACAGCACAGTGTAGTAGTTCATCTCCTTCATGCCATAGTACTGCAGAGAGGGCGGGAAAAGAGTAAAGGTTAGAAGGCAGCCCAGCAATATTTTTACATACAACCCAAACAAGAGGGAGGGAATATATATATTTCGTATGTTTTTCCTCCTAATTAACTTAAGGCTGATTGGGATGTTGGTTTTGCTGCAGGTCTTTCAGAATTTCCTCATTCTTTTCATACCTAATGCCTGCTCAAAACAGTTCCCACTAGCAAAATGTCTAATTCAAGTGAGCCTGCGTTTCAAAAGAAATATAATATGAAAGATGTACATCCCTCTACAGAATGGATTTTGATAATTGGGCAGAAAAAGATTTTGGTCATTTTATTTCATTATAGTCTGATTTTATTGGACAAGCTAGCACATCAATCTAAACATACGAAGAAGAAAATGACTTGCACGTTTTCACGTTGCAAAAAAAACCTTCAATGAAATTATTTCTGGGTCAGCATTTGGTGCAGTGGTTAAGGCACCAGGCATGAAATCTGGAGGCTATGGAGCTTCAAACTTATTTATGTTTGGAAATTTAGCCATTAAGAAGGAAAAGAGCAACGAAATAGGTAGAGTAAGCTAAATGCTGAGACAGTCTGGTAACATACACACAGTTCTCTCAGCTATGGGTAAGTTCCCACTGGCTGAGGTTTCTTGATCAAATTTTCTTTGACTAATTAGTTAGTGCCCGAGAGGCTCCTCCAAACTATTAGGATATAAGAATACCATAGCACCTTCTACAATATATTCTCTGAATACCATCCTTCATGACCACAATTTCATTAAGCACAACCATTCATTTTAGTTTGCATCTGAATGCATGAATACAAGTCTTCCACCCTATCTTGCAAGAAGGGAAGATATTAGAACTAGCAACTCACCTGTAGCAGGACTCCACTATGTGCATCCACATTGGGCCACGGATTCTTGGCCTTTCCCTGCTCCAGAAGCACATTAGGGACAATTTTGTATAACTGGGCTACTAGCCTGAAGAGAGGGTCTTTGGGAAGATGCTTGAGAGCAAATTCTCTCTGGCAGGTGTAGCGGGGATCTGTCTTCCGCAGTACAGCATGTCCGTAGCCAGGAACCACCTACAATATGAACATTGCTTAGAGTACAGAACAATCCGTGGAGGCCGTGAACAACAGGTTCTTGTACTTCCTTTCCTTTCACCAACAATCACAGCTCTCCAGAAGACTTGAGTACTACTAGCACAACTCTTTCTTAGCTTTAGAAAGGATAAACCTATCTTTCCGTGGAATCCTTCCTCAACGTTACCTTACAATGGTTCTGATGATTGAGTGTAAATATACTGCTCCAATCAACAGTGGGAGGAAGCAGCAGTGAACGTATTTCTAAATGAAATACCAAACTGCTGCCACCCATATTTTTTAAAGAATGCCTGTGGGGCCTGGGGGTATCCTTAAATTTTGAGGACGCCAGAGTTGGCATTTGCAGAATGCTAGTCTGTCTGTCCATCCATTGTCTGCCTGCCTGCCATGAAATACAGAGGTGAATCACTGAAATATCTATTGAAATGAATAGATATAGACTAATTAAATCATAACCGTTTGCTTGGTGTAAACATAGCCATTATGGAGTTTTCTACAAACCATGTTAAAACAAGCCATGATTTAGTGCAAAGTCTGAATCCAGCTATGCTTTAAACTAGGGGCACTGATACTTCCGCAATTTTGATTTCTTGTCCTAACAGCATATTTTAAAACATGCTATAGAACACAGTTTGTTAGGACATATGTATATCATAATCAAGTCCACCATATCTATCTTTTCTATTTTATTCTATTTCAGCTCTCATTTCCTAATTGGTGTCTTGGAGAAAGATCTCATAGGATAAGTTGACCATGGCACCAGTTATTTCTTTCCCACTGTCGTCATCCCAAGCCTTTTTATCTATCTAGATAGGAAGCACAATACATGGGGAGTACATCCCTTAAAGTACAAAGGTGAATTATGCAAAATTTAATGTTTCTAATGTATAACCCATGTCCTACTGTTTTATCTTGGGAAATTAATGTTTCCCAGTTATGGCCTCCTAATTTGCCGGCTCAACCTCTACCTTTTTGTGTATTTCTGTTTAATTTGCCTGAACAATTCAGCCAGATAAAGAACTATCTTATAGAGTAGAAGTTCAGATTATTTGTCTGTATTTAGGAATGCTGAGAGTTAGAATCCACCAAATCTAGGCAACTAGGGGCACTAGTTTAGAAGTGAGCAGCTCTGCCCAAATTTGTATACTCTTGACTGTTAGCAACTCTCCAATAATGTATCAAGCAGAGAAGAGTTTTTCCGTTCACAGCTATTTAACCACTGCAAGAATTCTTTCACTAAATCTTTCACTCCTCCAACATCTAAATCAACCTCGCTGGCAATTATTCTCTCAGACACTGGATTAAAGATAAATTTTCTTTGCGCTTGCCTATTATGCAGAGATGTCAGCACTTACCCTGCCAGAGTTCAAAGTGTTCCAAATGAAGTCCCTCAGTTTTTCATCAGATACATCCTCACCCAGTTCCTTCTGTAAGTTTGTTAACCACACCAGCACTTCCTGTACCAAAGTAGTGAGATTTGATGACATTGTGAGAAAAAAAAGAAAGCAGTAGCTCCTCCAAAGCTCTGCCCACAGTGCAAAGTTGGCTTTTGGACCACATGTCTCTTACCTGATTTGCGAGACCATGAAGAGGCCCAGCCAGGCCATTCATAGCTGCAGCAAAAGCTAGGTAAGGGTCAGAGAGAGCACTTCCCACAAGATGACTGGTGTGAGCACTGACATTGCCACCCTCATGGTCACTGCAAAAGGAGAAGGGGGGCGGGAGAGGGGGGGGAGATCAGCATTGGGCAAACCAGCTTACAGCTGTATCTAACAGAGATGAAAAGAATTTCATACGCATTTGGCCAAGTAAAATAAATTAAATATTCACCAAAATCTTCCCCCAGAAGAATATTTGAGGTGGAGAACTGAAGCCTGCTTTTAGTCATTGGTCAATTCTTGGAGCAAAATTGCTTTTTTAATTAATTCAATTTTGGCAGCACCCAACTCCAGACTGACTCTGTAAGCCTAGGTTGCACTTCAAAAAAGGAAGTGAGGCCACCATAAAAAAAAACATTTAAAATTTAACTAAATTTAAATAACAAACACTACATGGAACAAACTGTAAAATAGGAAAAATTAGACGAAAACATTCCCCTCAGTTTTTTTTTACTTGATTTTTTGGGGAGGAATAATTAAAAGAAAACTAATAAAATATTTTCCTTCAGAATAGTGAATGCAGAAAGGCAAGATGTCTATATACTGCTATTCTATTCCATTCCATTCCATCTAGTCCTAGTGGTCCCTGTTGGGCCACACTCTATAGCTTTTCCCAGCCCACCTGCCTGCAACCCCTGCTGGCCCACCCATGCGCTTTAGCATCCATCTCCAGCATTAACTCACCAGCTTGCAGTTCTCACCCACTGACCTGCTTGCCCAGGACTCTAGTTTCATGAGGTCCTCTCTTTATGGCCCACCCAGCCTCTGGGTTAAAACGCCAATGAAGATGAATGGAACTGCTGTTGCTAAGGAGGCCATGCTTTACCATTACATTTGTTAGTGACAGAAATTCCATTCCTAATTGCCATCCTACCCCCGAGGACTATCTGTATTTCATAATAGGAAGTCTTTTATTGAGAATATCAGAACATGACAGTACTTAATAGATCTAGCACTGCAGGAGAACTTTCCAAGACAACAGCCAAATACTATGCTGTGTCCCGAAGGTGGGCATTACCATCTTTAGCCCTAAAAAAATGCAGTGTTTGATTTGCTTGAGGGCTTATCCAGTGCTAAATTTTGATCTGGATGTCAGTAGATCTGCTTTTGATGAGGCTTTCAAGAACAGAAGAAGCCCAGAGAAGCGCCAAAAGAAAATGTTTAAAACACTTTAAAGTGAATTCAATCAAACTATCAGACTAAATTAGAATTTTACAGCTATTAAATATACCCCATATGGTAAATGTATTAATAAACCAAAGTATGCATATTATGTTATGTTCTTAAAATAGTAAAGCAGATTAGCAAAGTGGATTTAGTTCAGTAAAAGGTATAAAAATAAAAAATGCATATTTTTGTTCCCTTCTTCCCCTCAAAAAGGGGATTGGGAGGTTGATTTTTCCCTTCATGACTGTAAACTTCCTGGAATGTTTCCCTTCTCATGTGCCATGTAGTTAGTAGGATTTAAACTCATCTCAGGGCTGTTTATTTTAAATCACACTAACCATCATTATTTGTGATAACCTTTGGAGGAAATTTGAATTTGTATTTGGCATAAAAGACTCTAAATTGTCTACCTGTATTCTAAATTATGTGAAGGCCTTTACAATATTAATGCTGTTTTATATTTGACACTTCTTTGCAACCCAAGAGTACTGCAGACTTTAGTTTTTAAAAGCAAGCGTGACACAGCCTTCCCTTACTGGCTGTCTGACAAAGTTAACTAGGAATTATAGGAAAAATTGTAGTGGTATCTCACCTACCCAAGAGCCACGTATGCAGAGAAATTCCGTAACAGCTGCTTAAAAATTAGATGAATCGTGATGCAAAACTAGATGACCTATACACACATCTGATGTCAGGACTAGAATGCAAAGCTAGCATTTGTGCCATCGCAAACTTCAACATTTTTTCATTATGGTTGTTTGTACCAGACATATACAAACGTACAATAATATTCAAACATTTGTATTGGGCAATTTTCTGCTGAAAAAAATGTTCTTTGCCACTAGGTGGAGTTATTCATGAACATCAGCAGCTTTAGCAAGTTTATTTAGATCAATTTTGTTGGCAGTCTAACCAACTGCAGCTTCCAGAAGTCCTTGCTAACCTAAGAGCTTTTAAAGAGTAAAACTATGCAGTGAAAATAACTCAGGAACTTATGCTACAGTTGAAATCAGACAGTTAAAATATTATGCCTTTGGCTAACAATGTCCTCAAAGACAGTGAAACACAGACCAGCTTCAAACATCAAGCAATATAATGTGGATTATTTGATTTTGGCTTCCTCAGTCAATGTGGTTTATAAACCAAAATTTATGGCTAACTGCAATGAGTGAACCCAATCAACTATGGCTTACTTGACAATCCATACTTAAGTAACCATATAAAGAATATATGAACCCAGCCATAGTTAGTGCTCACTTACTTGTTGTGACCCAGGCCCAAGTAGGTAGTAGAAAACAAACAACCTTTATTAGAACAGCTGAGAATTAACTCATTCTTAGCATAGTCCAAACTAAATCGAAACAAATTCCTCCCAACACAATTCCTCAGTCTTATCACCAACTTTGGTCTTAATTAGGCAAACTGCCAAAGGCCTTTCTTGGTAAAAGTTCAAAAGCAGAAGACTCCGATAAGAAACAAATGCAGCAAGACAAAGCTATCAACATTGTTTTCCGGCAAAGAGCCCAAACACCGTTGCTGGTCTTTTAAACCTTATGGGAGGGGCCAATCATCTCCCTACTCCTGAGTCATCCGCTTTGCTTTAGCTGCTCTTGCCTTCTGGCAGCTCTTCTCATGCGTGCATTAGGAACAGGCTCCTCCTGTTCCTCTGCCTCACTACTGTCAGCCTCTGGAGGCTCCGGAGTCCACATATCACTCCCCGATGGCCCTGGCCACACCATGCCTCTGACGCAGAGCCCTCATCCAGGCCTTCCCCAGCCTCCAGAACTGGCCCATGTTCTTCCTCAGCCTCATCGCTGTATGACTCCATTGCCAGCTCCGCAGGCTGCTGGCGGACCACAACATTACTGACCAAAATTGGGACTGACAACTCCATCACTGAGTGATGGGGTTGCTAACTGTATCATGTGACTTACGACAGTTCCACTGTAGTTCCTCTGTAGTTGTTAATAGTATCACAGCTGGTCGTTAAGACCGGCATCAATTTGTGACTTCCTACTGATTTGCCTGTTGACTTTACTTAGACTAATCCAACTTTTTAATGTGTGCCAGACTGCCCTCAGGAAAACAAATGACAATAAAAGTTATCTTGTCTTGTCTTATCTTGTGAAGGTCACAAATAGCAATTGTGATTGTGAGATGCTGTGATTGTTGTAAGTGTACGCTGGTTGTGAAGCACCTCAATTGTGACCACTTGGACACTGCAAGAGCCACAAAACTGAGGACCGGTTTTAAACCTACTTTTTAAGTGCCCTCATAACTTTGGTCGCTGAACAAGGCAGTAAGTGTGGATTATCTGCGTTATCATCCACCGCTTAAATCTGCTCAGATACTTCCAAATTTAGCCACACTGGAAGTAGCCACTGGAAAAATCTGTCGTTAACAGCACATGCAATACCCAGAACTGCAACTGAAGCCTCTCTGTGCAATTTTGGTTGGTGATTTCACACATTTCCCTGCAGTTTTTTTTTTTTTTGGACAATTATCAACCAACTGCCACTCAAGCTCTACCTTTCTCCACTGCTCAATTCAGCCTGTAGCTGTAGAAGTAGATGCACCCAGAGAATCTAGGACTCTCATATAGGCCTGGCTTACCTGTGAATGGTGAGGTAGAGCCGCATAAGTTCAATAAACTGGGGGTCACTGTAGCCCAGCATGTTAGTGAAGTTGTATGACCAGTCTAAGGCGGGATCAATGGCGCCGATGCTGCTACCTTCACGGTAGAGATTGCGATAGATCTTTGCAGCAATACAAGGCAACTTGGCAATCAAGTCCATGGAGTCTTCGTAGATAAACTACAAGGCAAAACAAGGAGAGAAAAGGATTGGGAGGACTTGTTTACAAGGTTTTTCTCCCAGCAACACATGATCTGCTAAGCAGGCCCCCCCCGCTGCAGAAGTTTCACTTAAGGCAAGCGCGTATGCAGTTTTAAAGATGTTCTTTGTATAAGAATATATGCCTCATGTAAGGCTTTAAAGATTGGTTCCCCCTCTTCCCCCTGAAGCTTTGGAAAAAGATTAGATGACCTGGTTTTGCCCCCCCCCCCAAGCTTTGGAAAAAGACCTAGTTTTCCCCCAAAGCTTTGGAAAAAGATTAGATGATGGCACATTAGCACAATTTGGTTCAGGGTTTTTATGGGTTTTCATGTTTTATGTTTTAACTGGCTGTGTTCATGTTTTTATATGTTTTTTAATCTTTGATTGGGAGCTGCCCAGAGTTGGCTGTAAAGTGGACAGCTATATAAATGTTTTAAATAAAGAAACAAATAAATAAATAATCAGGTCTTCCCTGCTGGAATTGTAAGACAATTATAAGATTATCGTTAAAGGGCTGGAAGGCTCTTGTCTCTCACTTGCTTAAGCGCCTGAGTTTGCTAATAAATACTACTGCCAAGAGCCTTTGTAAAGACTAAAGAAGAAACACCTATAGTAAAGGGTAGCAGTGAGTACCATTGCTACCCATCATCTCCGGGATTTGTTTTACATTCCCCATTTAGACTTTCAGTCCTTATTCCTACTCAGCATTAGTCAGTAGTCTGGTGGGATAAATGTGCCAATCCTCCTGGCCTTCTGCTGGTTGCGCAATCCATCTGCTCACTGCAAATTAGAGGACACACCCAGAACTGAAAAATCACTTGTGGTATTATTTGAACACCCCTCTCTCTCCCTCTCTCTCTCCCCAGAGCAGGGCTTCACATCCCAGCTGTATGTTTTGCAACTGTGGCATCACACAAGTGCCAGGTTATTTCTTACAGCAGCTGCCCCGATAAGAGTTCACAATGCTGGCGCAGCCAGGTCAAGCAGGACAGATAAAGCTGTCCAAATCTGTTCAAAATCTGATTGTATGGGAAGGGCACATGGGAAGAACATTATGGCAACCACGAAGCCAAAGCATAATTAGATTGGGAATCAAAATGAATGTTGCCATTCCTGTACTCCTGGGATCTATAACACTGGAAAAGGAAGAATAACTAAGGGGCCTGGCATAAGGGAAAAAAACTAGTTTAAGGCAAGGGAAGACAGAAAACAGCAGACACATAAAAGAGTGTGAACAGCTCAGAGAAGTTCTATCAGACATGGGGACTGACAAGGAAGCAGCAGAACAGTCAAGGCAACTCAAAAGTTGGATGGAAATCATAGGGTAAGTGGGCAGGAGGGCATTATTTAAGAAATCAAAGAAAACAGAATCTAGGATCAGATTCCAGCTACCTTTGCTTTTCCAAGATTGTTCTGACAGAGATTTAGATAAATAGCACTTTTGAAACAGTAACTCATCACTTCTATCATAATGCAGTCCGCAATGAATATGTAGTTAAATATTTTGCAAGGACTCAATATTGACAGGAGTTGAAGACATGGCAAAACGGAATGCCAACAGAAGCAGTTATACTAACAATCAAATTGCCAGTATTGGTTGCCTAAAAAAGCTCTGTCAAAAATATGGAGAATTCTGTAAATGAACAAACTGAAAATGGTGTAGTCAGATGCTATTGCCAAATGAATATGTGTATTCATTCCCCAAAACTTTAACCTTACACTGTCTACTGTAGACCTCACCCCATTCCTAAGAGGTCTGTAAGGAGTGTGCATAAGTGCACCAGCGTGCCTACCGTCCCTGTCCTAATGTTTTCTTTTATTCGTATCCTTTTCATGTATTTATAATTATGTTTACACTTGTATCTGTCATAAAATACATGCTTGACAAATAAATACAAATACAAGTATTATCATATATCATAAAGGGCTTGCTATTATGAAAACAGGGCAGGGAAGAAACAGAACTGACTGTTTAGAATGAAAAGTGTTGTGTTTTCTTAGTAACACAATGATCACTAAGTTTGTGCAATGCTTTGGATTCAAAGCAAAAAGATGCTGTGATAATGTACACATGGTACCCGTTATCATCTCTTAAGACAAATCTGTCTTTCTGAGGATCATGTTTTAACTGCGGAAGACACCAGGGCAATTCCAGAGAGACAGCTGCAGAAAGCTGCTATAGGAATAACTATAGTTATTTCGAGTATCTTTCTGCCTTCAAATTGGAAGGGTTGCACGGCTCCAACAATTCCAGCTGCAGGAACAGGAAGTCATTTTAGGGCATGTTTCATCATACGAGTTGGGGAACCTCCAATCAATGGAACGAATCCAGCATACCTGATTGGCCCATTCATCCAGTGAGCATTTTAGAAACAGCTCTACCCAAACCTGCCCACATCTCTGATTACTTGATATTTTTCTCAACATCATTATTTTCTCCACAATTGCAGGAGATGTGAAGTAGTCAAGTAATTTGGATGAGAAATAGCTGAAAGATGAGCCTACATGTTCTCTCTTGGTTAGTCTATCTCTGATGAGGAAGATTTGAGAAAGCTCAGCTTCCAGTTGGCATTCCTGCAAGGATGGTGGTGTTTTTTTGAAGATACGTCTGCAGACCTGGATGAACTCACAGATACTGTAACATCATATGTCAGCTTCTGTGAAGACCTATGTATACCGACAAAGAACTTGCGAATATACAGTAACAACAAACCTTGGTTCACACCTAAACTTAAGCAGCTACGTCATTCCAAAGAGGAAGCCTACAGGAAAGGTGATAAAATGCTGTACAATCAGGCCAGAAATGTACTAACAAGGGAGATCAGAGCAGCAAAAAGGAGCTACTCTGAAAAGCTAAAGAATCAGTTTTCAGCAAATGAACCAGCAAACATGTGGAAAACTCTTAAAAATATCACCGACTATGGCAAACCTCCCTCCCAGGCTGAAGGAAATCAACAACTCGCAGATGGCCTGAATGAGTTTTACTGCAGGTTTGAAAGGAAACTACAGCCACCTATCTCCATAACCCCCATCTCAGACACACAGACAACAGCCAAGCCTCCTACAACTTACCCCATCCCATTGGGTTCACAACCTCTAGTGATCACAGAAAAGGAAGTGCAGGACCTATTTCACAGACAAAAGCCAGGAAAAGCTCCAGGCCCAGACAAGATAACTCCTTCTTGCTTAAAAGTCTGTGCTGATCAATTGGCCCCCAACTTCACCCACATTTTCAATAAATCACTAGAGATGTGCTATGTTCCTTCTTGCTTCAAACGCTCTACCATCATCCCAGTGCTGAAGAAGCCCACCATCAAGGAACTGAATGACTACAGACCAGTTGCTTTAATATCTGTAGTCTTGAAAACCTTTGAAAGGCTAGTACTTTCCTACTTGAAAACCATCACGGATCCGCTGTTAGACCCCTTGCAATTTGCATACTGAGCAAATAGATCAACAGATGATGCTGTTAATATGGCTCTGCACTACATCCTACAACATCTTGAGTCTCCAAAGACCTATGCAAGGGTCCTCTTTGTAGACTTTAGTTCAGCATTCAATACCATCATTCCAGACATTCTTCTAACTAAGCTAAACCAGCTACAGGTACCGGAACAGACTTGTAAGTGGATCACAAGCTTCCTAACAAACAGGAAACAGCAGGTAAAGCTAAGCGAGATCACTTCAGATATCTGTACAATTAGCACAGGGGCCCCCCCAAGGCTGTGTGCTCTCCCCACTTCTCTTCTCTCTGTATACCAATGACTGCATCTCCAATGATCCATCTGTTAAGCTACTGAAGTTCGCAGATGACACAACAGTGATTGGTCTCATTCGAGACAATGACGAATCTGCATATAGACGTGAGGTCGAACGACTAGCCTTGTGGTGCGACCGTAACAATCTGGAACTGAACACATTCAAAACCGTAGAAATGGTGGTAGACTTTAGGAGAAACCCTTCCATACTTCCACCTCTCACAATACTTGACAACACAGTATCAACAGTAGAAACCTTCAAATTTCTATGTTCTATTATATTACGAGATCTAAAATGGACAGTTAACATCAAAAACATCATTAAAAAAGGACAACAAAGACTGTTCTTTCTGCACCAACTCAGAAAGCTCAAACTGCCCAAGGAGCTACTGATCCAGTTCTACAGAGGAATTATTGAGTCTGTCATTTGCACCTCTATAACTGTCTGGTTTGGTTCTGCAACCCAACAAGAAAGACACAGACTTCAGAGGATAATTAGAACTGCAGAAAAAATAATTGCTACCAACCTGCCTTCCATTGAAGACCTGTATACTGCAAGAATCAAGAAGAGGGCCGTGAAAATATTTACAGATCTCTCACATCCTGGACATAAACTGTTTCAACTCCTACCATCAAAATGATGCTATAGAGCATTGCACACCAGAACAACTAGACACAAGAACAGTTTTTCCCCGAAGGCCATCATTCTGCTAAACAAATAATTCCCTCAACAACAGTGGTTCTCAACCTGTGGGTCGCAACCCCTTTGGGGGTCGAATGACGATTTGCCAGGGGTCGCCTAAAACCATCGAAAATATGGGAAGTATACTTGCGAGTCGAAGAATCGCGCTCCAATGGTTGACTCCACAAGCCAGCTGCAGACTCTTCAAATTGCTAGCCGAATTCGGCTTCAGGCGCAATGAATTAAAAAAGAGAGAAATCTTTGCTCTGATGTCTCCCTCTCAAGCCAGCTACAATCACTCCCAATTGCTAGCCTAATCTGGCTTCAGGTGCGATAAATTTAATAGGGGAGGAGTCTCTGCTTTAATGCCCCCGTCCTCAAGGCAATCACAAGCAATTCAGATCGCTAGCCAATACAGCTTCAGGCGCGATAAATTCAAAACGAAAATAATTTACGGTTGTGGTCGCCACATCGTGGGGAATTGTATTAAAGAGGTCGCCACATCCATTAAAGATTAAAGATTGGGAATTCTTTATTAACAGATGTTAAGTTGAATGGTGAATAGATGGTGGAAAATGTGTAAGACAGAAGAAGGGGAGGGAGAATGTTTAACTCTATTATATATGATTATGGTTAATTTTTGTAAATGATTTATTGTGGATATAAATGTGTAATTTTAGGGGTACTATTTGATATATTTAAGGTATAAAGGAATAGGAAGATGGAATATTGTTTAACTTTGGAGGATAGATAGTAAAATTTAGGAATTTGGATTAAATATTATATTTAAGAGATGGATGTAATGTTAATTAGAATGTAATTGTTATAATAGATATATTTTGGATAAGTTATAGGTGTAATTTTAATAATGTTATTTGATATAAGTAAGGTAAAGTGAAGATTTTAACTATTACAATTGATATTTTGGATATTTGTAATATTATTTGTGTATATAAATGTTAAAGATGTGAAAAGATGGACTATTGCTTACCCTTGAAGGTTGGACAGAAAAATTAAAGAAACTAAGTTGGAAATATGAAGACATTTTAGAAGAACCCTTGGTGAATATTGGAAGACGGAACATTGTTTTGATATTGATTGATGAAGGTTGGATACTAAAAACTATGTACTTTATTCAAGAACAAACACTAATTCAATCGGAAACTTCTGAGAATTCTAGGAGTGGAATGGTCTGATATATAATGGATTGGAAGAAAAGTATTCTCTTTGTCTCTGGAAGGGGAGTGGAGGTTTTAAGGAATGAGTATGGATTATGATTTGTGTTAGATGTTAATTCTTGTTGTTAGTTTTATACCCTGTATTCGGTTCTCGGAAGTCCTGGGGGTAGGGAGGAAGGGAAGGGAGGGGAGGGGTAGAAAATGGATTGATAGTTAATGTACAAAAATGATTGAAGATGTATAATTAATGTAAGATCGGATCTGCCCGGCTACTACTTTAGAATGATGGGAAAGAAGGAAGTAGAAGAGAGAAGGAGGAAAGAGAAGAGGAGGAGGAGGAAAGGAAGGAAGAGGGGAAGAGGGAGAAGAAAGGAGTAGGGAGGAAAGAGGAGAGGATGTAGATAAGAGAGGGGGAGGATGGTTATGGAAAGTAGACGAAGGTAGAGAAGGAGAGTTTAAGGAAAAGGAAGGGGGTGGTGACCGGGCAGACCCGATTAATTGTATATGATGGTACATTAAATATGTTAATGGATATGTTATTGGACAAGAATATCAAAATAAAACTTTTTTGAACAAAAAAAAAAAAAAGAGGTCGCCACATCGTGGGGAATTGTATTAAAGGGGTCGCAGCACTATTAAGGTTAAGAACCACTGCTCAACAATGTCAAACTATTTACTAAATCTACACTACTATTAATCTTCTCATCATTTTCATCACCAATCTCTTTCTACTTATGACTGTATGGCTAACTTTTTGTTGCTATCACTAAGGGTTAAATTGCAACCTATGGGCATCATTTGTGTTGTAAATGTTGTAGCTTTGATGAAGGTATTTTTTTTCTTTTTCTTTTCTTTTATGTACACTGAGAGCATATGCACAAGAACAAATTCCTTGTGTGTCCAATCACACTTGGCCAATAAATTCTATTCTATTCTATTTCTATTCTATTATCTGTTGTCCCTCATAGGATGAGGTTAGGAGTACAGGTAGTCCTCGACTTAATAACCACAGCCAAATATTTTTGTTGCCAAGTGAGACATCTGTTAAGTGGTTTGTTCCTCTATTTTATGACCTTTCTTGCCATGATTGTTAAGTGAGTCACTGCAGGTGTTAAATTGATAACACATGGTTGTTAAATCAATCAGGCTTCATTGACTTTGTTTCTCAGGTTGCAAAAGGAGATCACATGACCCCAGGGGCACTGCAACAGTCATAAATATGAGTCAGTTGCCAAGTGTCTGAATTTTGATCACATGACCATGGGGCTGCTGCAACGGTCGTAAGTTTGAAAAAGGGTCATCGATCACTTTTTTCAGTGCTGTTGTAACTTCAGTCACTAAATGAACTGTTGTAAATCAAGGACTACCTGAACTGATTTCACATTCTGTAGCAACTGCTTTTGTTTTTGCAGAGTGAATGCTCTGGGAAGGAAGTTCTTCACTGACCAAGCAACTGCTAAATCAGGCTGCTTTGTCCTGCATGCAGCTGTTTTCTATGAGCAGGAGGTGCAGGAATGTTTGGCTCTTTCTCTCTCTCTCTCTCTCTCTTTCTCTATGGCAGGGGTGTCAAACTCACGTCGTCATGGTGGCGTCACATGATGTATTGGGACTTCCCCCCTTTCGCTAAATCAGGCGTGGGCGTGGCCAGTGCGTGAGGCATCCAGCCCATGGGCCAGGAGTTTGACAGCCCTGCTCTATGGAAAACTGAAGAATGACAAGGCAAAGAAGGGAAACTGATTGCATCCTGAAAGTCCACAGGATCTCATCCTTCACCTCATTTCAAAACAAGACATCATCAATGGCAAGGACAGAACCAAAGCTATATTTGGAAAGAATCTATTCTCTTCTAACCGACTCCTCAGTTTTAAACTGTATGCTGGAAAGATTAGTTAATGGGCAGCCAAAGCAAATTTAGCACCATCTCCCCACCCCCTGTCATTTGCAAATCAGACAGCAACACCTCATGGCAGATAAAAATCTATACAGCCAGACCAAAGTCTCCTTGCTTCAGTTCAGAGGGCGAGAGCACTCACAGTGTAAGTCAGGCGAGAGCACATGTCATTACGCTCAAGGTCTCATATTACCAGGACAGCCACAGTCGGACCCAGAGATTGAGAACCAAGGTCATACCCTAAGCTGACTCTTATCATTTACCATGTGTTAACTGGACAATCCTAGGGAAATTCTGTCTACTTGGTCACAAAGAACCTGAAATGACTGAGCAATTACAGGAGAATCATCAGGAGAGAAAAGTTAATGACTGGTCTAACTGAATGGTTAGAATATAGCAGTACTCATTCAGAATTTAGTAAAATTAACTAGCTAGATTTCTTTCTTTTGCTAATTCAGAGGTAAGCTTACATCCCTATCAAAGTTTTGACAAGTTAAGCAGCATAGTACTTAACATTAGTTAAGTATTTAGTACTTAAGTACAAAGTACATAGTACTTAGTAAATCAGTCCTAGACTCAAATTTGTATTTAGCAGCATTTAAATATATCAAATTGAAAGTTCTCAATTGACAGGTGCAATAAAAAGACTCTGCAGAAACAACCTTCAGATTTTTCTGTGACGTTAGTTGTGCTTTTAGTTAGTTATGCAGAGCACGATAAAACTTTGACAACAAAAACTACCAAAAGGTTTACTCCAGTTTCTAAATTTTAACAGGTATAGTCTTATATTTTCAGCCTTAAAAAGAAGCTCGGAGAAAAACAAGTACAAGACAGTGAGTCCACTGTGACCTGTAACTGTTCTATGCACAGCCAAGACCATTCATGTATGCATTTTCTATTTATACCGTGTTTCCCTAAAAATAAGACCCTGTCTTATATTTTTTTGAACCCTGAAATAAGCGCTTGGCCTTATTGCCATGCGCTCAAAAGCCCAGTTGGGCTTATTATCAGGGGATGTCTTATTTTGGGGGAAACAGGTTACATACGTGCATACAATTTCCAACATATAATTCTAGATTTTAATTCTAGATAGCTCAATCAGGTGGTGAAGAAAATCCTGACATGGTACAGGTACACACAGTCATAACAGTGCCAAGCTTGAGGTCTCTTCTATAACCTCTTCTACCAACACTTGTGGAAAGTTTGCTGCTTGTGGCTTACCTCCCAGTACTTGGTCCGGCTAATTCCCTCAGAGTAGGCGCGGGCAAAAGTGCTCTCGCTGTTGAGAGCTGTGACAGCAGCACTGAGTTGTGACATGGGATGAAGATTGGTGGGGAAGTTGTCAAGCATAGTCACTACATGGGAAGGCAGGGCTGCTCTCTTAGCCCACTCTCGTGACACCCAAGTCACCTGAGTAAAGAAAACCACAACATTACACATCTATAGCTAAGAAGAAACGTGCTATCCAACACCAGCCTTCCGTGGCCTTGGTTGTTGTCGTCATTATGATAGAACTCTTACTGTTTTCCCCAGAAGTTCTCTATAAACACAAAAAAAGGTTGCGCCATCACTTTGCAGGTCACTTTAAATGAGATGAACATGACAGTCTCCCAGAAATCTTTGCCATGTCTTATTACCTGTTCTTGGGTAGGAATCTCTCCTGTCACCAGTAACCAAAAGAGCCCTTCAGGAAGGGGCTCTGCACCTCCGGGGGCTTTGGGTAGCAGTTTCTGGCACTCAGGAATGCTGTAGCCACGGAAACGAATGCCCTAAAAACCAATCCCAGAAGCAGAATAAGAAACCACATTTCAAGAGAGACACTAAGAGCTAATTACAAAAGTAACGGGTCACCAATTCTATTCTCCTTACCTCATCAGGATCCAAGACAGAGGTCTCGTATATTAGTCCTTTCATACCTCTCATGCCACCGTAGACCTGGAGAAGAAAGAGAGCTACTTAAAACAAAGGAAAAAAATTGCCTTCAGGGGGTGGCACACTGGACTTAATTTATATCTCTGGTCAGTGGCTAAATGATCTGGAATTAGATAAGTTAGAAACAGAACCGGTGTTATGGTCAGATCATTTTCTCCTTCGCCTAGATTTTCGGACCGCTATCCACCATTGCAGGGAGATGGAGCCAATGCGTTGGTTCCGTCCCAGGCGCCTGATGGACCGGGAGAGGTTCCTGATGGAGCTTGGGCCGTTTCCTGAGGACCTGGCCCACGGCACGGCTGAAGAGCTAGTTGCGGCCTGGGAACGGGCCGCGGCTGGAGCTTTGGACCATGTCATGCCCTTGAGGCCTCTGACCCGGCGTAGATCTCGACCGGCCCCTTGGTTCTCCGAGGGGCTGAGGGAGATGAAACGCTGGAGAAGATGCCTAGAGAGTGTTTGGAGGTCCAGCCGTTCCGAAGCTGACCGAACACTAGTTAGATCCTATTCTAGGACCTACCTAGTGGCAATGAGGGAGGCGAGGCGTTCCTACGCTTCCAACCTCATTGCGTCGGCAGATAACCGCCCGGCCGCCCTGTTTCGGGTGGCCCGCTCCCTCCTGCATCAGGAGGTGCGGGATGACCCGTTGCAGGGCCGTGCCGAGGAGTTTAGTGGTTATCTATACGACAAAATCGTTCAGCTCCGGGATGGCTTGGACCGAAATTGGGATGATCCAGGTGGGAGGGCGGAGTCGCATCTTGTGGATGTTGTTTGGGATGAGTTTGATCCTGTGACTCTCGAGGACGTGGACAGGTTGCTGGGGAGGCTGCACACTACGACATGTTTACTGGACCCGTGCCCTTCCTGGTTGATGCTGGCCTCCTGGGAAGTGATACGAGGCTGGCTCCAGGGGATTACCAACGCTTCTTTGTTGGAGGGCATTTTCCCTGCCGCCTTGAAGGAGGCGGTGGTGAGACCCCTCCTCAAGAAGCCTTCCCTGGACCCAGCTATTTTAGGTAACTACCGTCCGGTCTCCAACCTTCGCTTTATTGCGAAGGTTGTAGAGAGTGCTGTGGCACGGCAGCTACCCCAGTACCTGGATGAAGCTGTCTATCTAGACCCGTTCCAGTCCGGCTTCCGACCCGGATACAGCACGGAGACAGCTTTGGTCGCGTTGGTGGATGATCTCTGGAGGGCCAGAGACAGGGGTCATTCCTCTGCCCTGGTCCTATTAGATCTCTCAGCGGCTTTCGATACCATCGACCATGGTATCCGCTGCGCCGGTTGGGGGGGTTGGGAGTGGAAGGCACCGTTTATTGGCCCCAAAGGAGGGAGTGCGCAACTTGGGTGTTCTCCTGGATGCACGGCTGTCGTTTGAAGATCATTTGGCGGCCGTCTCCAGGAGAGCCTTTCACCAGGTCCGCCTGGTTCGCCAGTTGCGCCCCTTCCTTGATCGGGATGCCCTATGCACAGTCACTCATGCTCTTGTTACCTCCCGCCTGGATTATTGCAATGCTCTCTACATGGGGCTCCCCTTGAGATGCACTCGGAGGCTTCAGTTGGTCCAGAATGCAGCTGCGCGGGTGATAGAGGGAGTCTCACGTAGCTCCCATGTGACACCTCTCCTGCGCAGACTGCACTGGCTTCCTGTTGCCTTTCGGGTGCATTTCAAGGTTTTGGTTACCACCTTTAAAGCGCTCCATGGCTTGGGACCTGGGTACTTACGGGACCGCCTGCTGTTACCTCATGCCTCCCACCGACCCGTACGCTCGCACAGAGAGGGCCTTCTCAGGGTGCCGTCCGCCAGACAATGTCGGCTGGCGGCCCCCAGGGGAAGATCCTTCTCTGTGGGGGCCCCTACTCTTTGGAATGAACTTCCCCCTGGTTTACGTCAAATACCTGACCTTCGGACTTTTCGCCGCGAACTGAAAACATATCTGTTTGTTCGTGCGGGGCTTTCTTAAATTGTCTAGTTTTAAATTTTAAATTTCTTTTTAGTTTTAACTTGGGGTCTTTTAGATTTTTAACTATTTTAATTTCGGCCACACTGTATAATAAGTTTTTTAATTTATTTTTAACTGT
Organism: Ahaetulla prasina; assembly: GCF_028640845.1. NCBI lineage: Eukaryota > Metazoa > Chordata > Lepidosauria > Squamata > Colubridae > Ahaetulla > Ahaetulla prasina. The sequence goes on from NC_080540.1 coordinate 156,601,729, forward strand.
ACATTGTTTCTTTTTTACTTTGGCTGTACACCGCCCTGAGTCCTTCGGGAGAAGGGCGGTTTATAAATCTAATAAAATAAATAAATAAATAAATAAATAAATAATCCTCTAGCTGACCCAAATGCAGAAGGCAGAAAAATTACTCCCTTGTTTGATTGTGTCTGTCCCCACAAATATCTGACTGGACAGTATTTGACAGAAGTTGGGTTTGAGTCTTCAGGCTTCCTAGTTTCTCCAAATTCCCTTTTTCCATTAAGACTGAGGTGAGTCAAGTCACATTTGTAGTTAGCTTGTTGATATACTTTTGCATATATTTCACTTATGTATCATAGAAAAATTGGTAGAGAATTTACCAAGCTTTATTACACATTTTCCATCACTTTTAGCAATCTGAAACACAACAGTGATAGGTTTTAATAGCGTCTCTTGCTCCCTATTTCTCTTAATTCTTCCTCTTTCTATCCCCTTTTTGTCTACAATCAGGTCAAACAGAACAGTACTTTTTAACAAACAATCAAGGCTAGCTTTCCAGCTGGCATTCAGAAAACCTACTATAGTTTTTCACATCCAGTTTGCACTAGATTACACAGGACATCAATTTAAAAGCAACTAATGAGATGAATTGTAATTCAGAAAGAAAGCGAGGCTCAGCGCAGGCTAGGGAGTTAGTAGAAATCAAGAAAACTGCTTTGGCAGCTCCACGCTTGAGAAAGAACTGGGTTACAAATAAAATCAGTGACATTGCTCCATTGCTTAATCATGACTAGGCTGTTCCTGACAAGTTAAACTTTTACGTCAATTACTGTGCACAATGCCAGAAATGAAATTTTCTTAACCTATCCCAAAGGTTTCTATCAATAACTTTCTCAAGCTGGTACTCTCTGGATGTTTTCAACTACAACTTTCTTTAAGCCAAACTGTCATGAATGTGCTTGGAGTGAATAATAGGTGATATAACTCTCATTAGCATGGACTGGCTTGAGTAAAGCTGCACAAGAAAAACTAGACTTTGAGGCAGTAATGTCAGCATTTATTTCTTTTATCTGTCAGTATTTCTGAGCTTTCTTAATCACCCAAGGACTCTGGGTAATGAGCAAAATAAGATTCAAATTAAAACAACAAATATCAGGAAAACATGAAGTTATCTTGGCATCCCCCATTTAGCTTAAGCTAAAGGAGACTTACCATTTTCTTTTGAACAACAAAAAAGGGTGTAGGGGCTGCATGTATTTATGGAGGTAGGAAATACAAAACCTTGCAATACACAAAATGGTATTGAGATGGCGTTCGTACCTCATGCACCTCGTAGGAAAGGGGAACTTTTACGATTCTGTACATGACTGCTCCACATGGACAAATTCTGTTCTAGTACCTTGCTGCCTGGGAGTGTACTGGTAACCAGTATGTCAACTTTATTGAGATGTTACTTTAGATTTATGAGATGCTCCCACTGACGTTCTTCTCACTGTGTTTTGTATCAGCTGCACTTCTGGGTCATTTCTGAAGGCAGCCCCATATAGAGCATATTAAGAGTATTCCAACTGAGTAGCAATCGAAGTGTAAGATGCCATACCCAGGGGATACCCTCCCCTGATCTAAGTAGGATCGTTAAGTGGTGCATAAATTGGGTGAAAGCTCCCCTAGCCACTGCTTCCACCTGCTGCTTAATTGGAAACCAGAAATCCAGTTGGCTTCCCTAGTCAAAGACCACCTCCTTCACAAGCATGACCCCCCTCCTCCAGAGTAATCCTGAGCTCAATCTTGGCACTGTGCTCTAATGTTTATGGGCAAACAGCAACTCCATCTTGGAGGGGCATAATTGAAGCTCCCATTCAGTTCCTCACAGATTCCAGTCATCAAATCAGGACTTCTATGGTATCTCTGGCATAATCTGAGATGATGATGTATGGCTGGATGTCTTCAGCATACTAAAGGCATCACAGCACCAGATGTCCTCTTCCAGCAATGTCATGAAGACTGTTAAATAGCATAGAGGAAAGGCTTGAGCCTTGTGGGATATCATACCGGAGGACCCAAGGGCTTGAGCATTTTCTCCCCTAGCACTACTGACTAGAACTGTCTATTCAGAAAGGAGGGGAATCGTCAAAATCGTGTCCTCAACTCTTATATATGGGCCAAACAAGATGTGTTTGATGGTGATACTGAATGCTATGAAAAGATCTAATAGGATTAGATGAGAGGCACTCTACCCATCAAAGTCACAGCAAAGGTCATACATATACTAGAACGACCAATACAATTTTTGTTCTCTGACTGGGCCCGAATCCTAACTGAAAAGAATTCAGATACTGAAGTATGTTTCCTCTAGAGCCCTTTCCAGCTGGTTCCCCACATTTTCACCTTTTTTGTACCTCTCCTTCCCATGGCATTTTTGGGAGAGGCAGTGGAATGCTACAAGAAGTAATTATTCCTCTTTGGCCTGGGATTGTAAGCTTTTGGAAGTTTGACAGCATGCCACCAAGGCTCCCATAAAATAGTTGCGGAGGAGGATAAGCATGCCAATTCAGAAAATAAATTCTAAAAGCCAAACGAACGTAGAGGAGAAGACTCAAAGTCATTTTCTTAAACATATTTTTCTTTTAACTTCAAGACATACTGTAATTTACTGATTCATTTACTGAATCAGAAAAAAAGCAAGCTGCTCTCAAGACAGAACTGGGACCTGAGCCCCAAATGTCAAATCTCATCCTTCTTTCCATAAAGCACAACAAAGCACCTACTTCAGAAAAAGCTTAGAAAAGACATATACAAGCCAATCAATAATCAGTCATATATGAACAATTTTCAAGAAACGGAAACAGAATAGACAAAATGCAAAACTATAAAACACTACCCTGTTTTTCATCATGGCTTCCTGTCTCCAGATCATTCCTCCTATCTACCAGTATAATCCTACCAAACCAATTTATCTTTTCATTTTTTATATGAGGAACTCATCAGTTTCATCTTATGGCCACATGAACACAGAAACTTACACAGACATTTACAGTGAAGGCTGTTGCTTCTTCTCAACGAGACAAGATGAGGAAAAAGCCTGTCTAGAGATGAGGAATAGTAATCTAGGTGCCTGCTAGCAAAATGCATCGTGCAGAAAACATGTTCCCCCTTGACTGCCAGGAGTGTCAAGGTTCTGCAAAGGGTTCCCAATGGGCTCCAGTTTGACAGGACCAAAACTGGGAACATTTTGGTTGCTCCAGGCTTCGGTCAAAACAAAATCCGGAGGTGTTTTACCAGATGATTAGGAAAAGGCTTTTGGACCTCATCCTTATGTTCCTCCTGCACCTAGCCTGGGTGCTAGCCTGCTTGCTAATCTTCTCAATGCCTTCCTTTCCCTATTCGCTTAGCCACTAATGCTGATGTCCTAAGTTTTTTTTTTCCTGATCCTCTAAGCTGCCTCTTCCTGGAACAAATACATGTGCTTTGGTCCAGACACAGGTCATTAAAACTAGCAACTTTGTGCATAGAACAGTCTGTAAATCCCCTAGGATTGCAACTTTATCTGAAGGCCCAGGCCTAGTGGATAAACAAGCCTAGGATATGCAACCAAAAAGAATGCACGTGAGTGTATCCAACAAGGAGAAAATACTATATATTACGGGAAATTGGAACTCATGGGTTAGGATAACAAGATTAGATTTGGTATTTAGACAAGAAGAATCAGCTATTACTGCTTGAATCTTGAGCTAAAACAGGAAATTAAAACCAAAGCTGAAACAGTCACCACAACCAATATCTGTGATTTAAGGTGGTACTCAGCTTCTAATTTATTATTGATATGACCTAGCTGTGAGCATGCAGACATTTAGAACTGCAGATATATGGTGGAAAGTATTGGTACACATGTGAATAGAAGCTTTAAAAGACAGAGAGGTGACCAAGATTTCCAGGGATTGAAGGTTGGGTAGTGGTATTACCTCCCTGATAAGCAGATGAATATTCCCAAAATAATGCACATTTCAGAATAAATCAGGGAAGATATATTAAGCAATGGCTTTAATCTGTCAAATGTATGCAGGTTGCAGATTTTGAACTGCTTGATATAATTTTCTGTTCAGAATCAAATCTTTTGTTTTTTTGTATCTCCGAAGAAAGAGGTGGACACAACCCTAATTAAAATCAATTCACCACCAGCAGCAGGTTCCAAGTCAAGAACCTCACTCTATTCTAGGAGACAAGAACAAGAGTTGTTGCCATTCAAATATAAACAAAATAGTTTATAACGGAAACCAATGAGAAACAAATACTAAGCAGTTCTCCAAGATCCTACAGAGAGGTTAATTCTAGTCCTGATTCTTGCCAGCTTTTCACTCGAGACACTCAAGATGAATCTGGAGCTCATATGTAATCTACAATTGGATCTGAATCTTATTTCTTTTTTTCCCACATACTCAAACATTTTCTGATTTTTTTTAATCCAAACCTAATACTAATGTCTGGAACACAGCGAAAGTGTCTAGCAACGTACCATCATAACAATTACATTTCCTGCAGAGTACAGAAACCAGACTAATTGCACAGTGATGTATTCTCCACTCTTGCTTGTATAGCAATGCAACTTACCATATCTACAGTGATTTGTCCAATGACAGTACTGCCATATTGTTGCCTGAAGCTTTTAAGTCTTGCTTGTTCTTTGGGTATCATATTTGCAAGAACATCTTTCAGATTCTGAAAATAAAATAATGTCTAATGTTATATATCACAAATCAACTATTGTCAATGGTAGAAAACCAACCTAGAAAAGTGGTACATGAGAGAAGAAATAAAATATTGCTCATATTTGTTTTATACCTATTTCACACTAGTCCTGCATGCAATCTGCACCAAAAAAAGGTTTTTCTTAATACCATGACATCTGGTTCACTAACTGGATTCCACAACCCCCTTTTTGTTATTTCTATACCGTTTTCCCCCCTTCAGATCACATTTTCATATTTTTCACATTTACAATTTTGTTGTTCTACTGAATTGCCTTTGCTTTAATCTAGTGGTGTCATAATCTTGCTGATAAAAGGTGACTTCAAAAATCTTGATTTAATTTTTTTAAAGATTTAGTGATTTGGTACCATTTTTGCTTATCACCTGAGCACAAAAGAATGAGATGAGACTGGAGACTATTTTCTATTCACACAGTTGTAAGTATTCTTATCCTTTTTTCTTTTTCCATTGGTTTTCTTGCATGCAAGTTAAAAAGGCATGCACTATCAATGGTATCATATGTTAGAACCATTGATATAGCATTTCAATGGAAATACAACACTTTATAAACAAAACTACATTCTACCCTACCTAGGGGAATGCTTCTGAAGTCTTCCTAACTTAAAAATCAAAAGTTTCTCTATCACTTGTTCCTTCTCCAGTAACTAAAACATTGTATTTATGGTTCTACTATGAATTCTCATCATAAACATAAATGGTGAACAGCATTACATTTTGAAAATTATTCCTCTACTGAAATTTATTGACAATGCAAAGGAACTACTGAATTTGAAAATAATATATACTGACACCAAGTATGTGTCTGGTGCCAATAATGCAGTCACCAACTCAGAGTGATCTTGGGTATAGTCAAGATTCAAATAGTCAGCCAACAGATTTTGTACATTCTACAAGCAATGAAAAAAAAACTTACACTAGAAGCACTTGCATGTCTGGCAGCAAAAATGATACATGATGAATTCTGAAAAGAGAAAGAAGTAGCACGTTAAACATTCATTCTACAGTAATAATCCTCCATGCTATATAATACACCTTTAGCACACTTTGTCCCACCTAACTCCATCACAGTTCTCCACCTGCTTGAAAAAGATTTGAAAATACAGTATTGGATTTCTGAACTATTACTATGAAGGAATTCTCAGCAATGTACAACAATGATCTTGAAATGTATAAGCATCAAATACCCATGATATAATACAGTCACAAAAAATTAAAACCAGTAACACGGAGAAATGTACAGCCCTGACACAATAATTTAAGATGGGCCAGTGGCAACCACAATCAAGCACCCAAATTCAGGTCCGTTTGGAACCCTTTGAGCATCTTTCATGATTTAAATTCTTACCACTCAAGGTTTTCTTTTTTAATATACCCTGTTAGCATTCCCATTAGTTGTTAATCCCAAATATGCATTTGGTGTACTACTGGTTTCTATTAAAATGTTTAGTCTGGACCTAGAAATACAAAGGAGGGCACTTGAGGAAAGAATGAGATTAGCAGCTGGCCTTCCCTTTAAGCAGTAGCACCACCATTAATGCAACCTCAGTATCAGGGAAGCTAACAATTATACTGTACTATAACAGTTTTCTCACCCTGGCTTTAGCCCCAGCAAATACCTGACTTACTTTTTTTTTTATTTCATTTTGTCACAACAGTATAAACAAACATTGACATAAAACAATACATCATAAAAGAAATACATATATATAAGCAAAAGTATGCAACAACTATGTTAATTTGATATAATGAAGGGAACAATAGGACAGGAACGGTAGGCACTTTTCTGCTCTTATGCATGCCCCTTACTTCCAGAAAGTCAATAAACTTAGGGCTTATCTAGGTGAGGCTCAACGTTTATTAACAGTGTCCTGTCAGTTCTGATCACTGCTACTTTCACAGTCCAATCATCTCAGGAGGTTAACACTTGTATTGTTTCCCCCCCCCCTCAAACTTGTTGCTAGAAATAACACACAACGCTGCATCTCTGCTTAGCAGTTGTAATCCAATCCCATCTTCATATTCAGCTTGATGCCACACCTGGGGCAGGAACAAGGCTAAAACTAAGAGATAATGTTGGGAAAAGCTTAACTTTTAAATACTGGCTAATATTCATTAATAGGTATTATCTTCTCATCACTAGCCCATTTTCTCTATCATACTTTGCACCAACTTACTCATATATTTCTCTATCACAGTGATGGTTACCCTTTTTGATGCCGAGTGCCCAAAGCGCAAGCGTGCGAATGCACGCACATGTACCTGAACCCCTAAAATGCAATGTGTACATGCATCCCCCATGCATCTGTGCATGCCCCGCGCATGCATCCCACCCACCCATGCAAGCGCCCCATCCCCCCCGCACCCTGTTTTGGCTTCTAGATTGGTGCAGCAGGCTTTCCAGGCCCAAAGCATGGCATGGGGGGGGGGCTCACATGGCACCCCAGCGCCCCGTTTTGGGCCTAGAAAGCCTCCTGCACCAACCTGGGAGCTAAAATGGGGCACGGGGGCGCCACGCAAGGCCCCCTGCGTCCTGTTTTGGGCCTGGAAAGCCTCCTGCACCAACCTGCACCCCCCGCGCATGCACCCCGCCCCCACTCATCCCCCGCATGCACCCCGTCCCCCATGCATGCGCGGCAGAGACCTGAAGACCAGCTGGCCAATGGGAGGCGCGCATATGTGCGGTGAAGCTGGGCTGGGGGGGACAAGCTGGCATGCCCACAGAGAGAGCTCTGCGTGCCATAGGATCGCCATCACGGCTCTATCATATGGTGCCTTTTATATATTTTGGAATTCTACAAATCACCTCTAGTATAAATAGAAGAGACTATATTAGCTCAGGATTGAACTGTGGAGTCCTCATGCTGTCTGAGCTTGATACAGAGTGACTCCCACTCCCTTCTAGCACTGAACGTATTACTTTGTTAGGTAGTTAAACATCTGCGAGCAAACAATCAGGCCCAAGGACCCACATCTCATCTAGTATGGTCAATGGTCAGACTTCCTATGAATTGTAATCCACATATCTAGAGAATGGAAATATTTGGACAATTGTTTTTATAGTATTTTGGCAAAATGTCTGGAGCTGTTAGGGTAGCATTGGCTAACCTTTTTGCCATCGCGTACCATAAGCGGGAGAGTGAGGGGGGGTCGTGTGCATACGTACCCAAACCTATAATTCTATGCACCCCACCCCCCACGCATGCACGCAAGACCCCCTCCGTACTCCCCCCCGCTTTTGGCAGGGTGAAAATGCCCCCCAGAGGCCTTCCAGAGGCTGGAAACAGCCTTTTTTCTGACTTCCGGTGGGCCCAGAAGGCCCAAAAATCAGCTGGCCAGTACGCGCATGCATGCCGGAGCTGAGCTCACGTGCCCACTGATATGGCTCCGCGTGCCACCTGTGGCACATGTACCATAGGTTCGCCATCACAGTGTTATGGGGTAGGTAGTATATGTTTGATGAAATCAACAAATCTGAGTGCCTTGTTCACACCACACCCTAAGTCAAACCAAAGAATCTACATACCGCTTTAATGCAATGAAAAAGAGTTTAAAAATACAGAATCAAACCACCTATGGAGTTACAGAACACCTTTTGCCTGCAGGAAAATATTGTTTGGTAGGACAGATGGTCCTAAGCTTATACCATCAAGTTGGAGACTTGTTAAAACTGATTGCTTCTTAAGTAGATCTGATTTTATCTAATCATAGCACAGAAATAAGCCACAGTGACAGTGAAAGGGCTCTGCTGATTATTTAATAAAGACACTGAACATATGAAGCTGCTGCTCTCTACAAATAACACAACACAACACGTCTGCCTTGCCTGCCAGCAACTCTCAAGGTTTCAAGACTGCAGTGTTTGCCAGCCTTTCAGGGGTCAGGGATTGAACACAGAGCCTTCTGCGTGGAAAAATGCATCCCTTAACATACATTTTGAGTTGTATTTTGCATACAATTCTTCAGACTGATACTCTTGTCTAAACCCGAGGCAACAATAGACTATCTGAGTTACATCCCATTACATCGAGTCAAACCTCTGCAAAACCTTTGACGTGATAAAGCTACTTTCCCCCCATAAGTAGAAATAGTAATCAGTGCTTTCTAGAACTCAGCCGAATTATAGAATGCTAGTTTTTTAATAAGTAATTTCACAAACATTGCTGACAATTTCTTGCCTACTTCCAGCTGACTTTCAGCTTCCTTGCAGAAACTTCTCAGCATCCTTGAACTCGTGTTTGTTCGTGTCTCTTTTTATCTGCTTACCTCTTCAACAGCTTTCCTTCTAATGCCTTCTGAGGAGCACATACATGGAGGCTTTTGTTCTTGGGCAGCCCATGTAGCAAGTGAGCAATCTGGTTTGACACGTACATTTCTCTGATTGGCAAAAAATGTCCCACTACAGACACTGCTAAGAGCTAGGCCCATTAAAAATATTGGGGCATCATCAAACTCTTTCAGAAAATGTTATTGCTGTTTCCACAAAGTCATTCCATTAAATAAAAAGCAGAGAAACCAGAATTTCTGACCAGAAATAGTGACTTTCAATTTTAAGACTATTAAATAATCAATTATACTGTCAAAACTGGAAGTTCAACATTAAAAAAACAGCAGCGTAGCTTAGTTTTAGCTTGCACCAGAAAGCTGTTTTACTCCTAAAGTGGATCAGAAAGAGGAAGAAAAAAAATCTCAGTCACTGCTCAACAAACGGCGGAGACTTAAGGACAAGCGGTGTGGTTCTTAGAGCTGTATCTAAGCAACTTTTATTTCTTCTTTACTCTGGACTTAAGAGAAATATCCTGGGACACTTCCCAAAGGAAGGCTGTAGAAAAACAATATTAATTGGATGATACACAAAATATGGTTATTTCAAGTCATTTTTATGGGCAAGTGATTGAATTTCCTACGGATATTTGAATTATCTTCATACAGATGGTCCGGGACAAGTGCAATTTTATCTAATCGCAACACTTGGCAATCCTGACACTCTGTGAGCTGCACTGATTGCCAGTTTTCGGGTACAATTCAAGGTGCTAATTATCACTTCTAAAGCTCTGCATGGCATGGGTCCATGTTACTTGAGGAAGAGTCTTATCCCACTGAGGCTGGTCCACCCCATCCGTGCAAACAAGAGGGGGCATACTGCCAAAAGTGGAAGTGCAAAGATGTACCCTCGGAAGAAGACATAATAAATAAAATTTATAACTGCGTAGAGATGGATAGACTTACCCTAGAACTTAAAGATAAATGTGAATCAAGATACTACGAGGTCTGGAATAAATTTTATGATTGGCTTGAGAGGAGGAAGAATGCCAGAAAGTAGGGATAAGGAGTGTCTGGAAATGTATATATCAATGTATATTGTATATTGTAATTATGAGGGTAGAATAGTTATATTAAATATGCATGTGTAATAGGATGTATAGAGTTGTATAGCATAGTATATACTTGATATAAATGGAATTAGGAGATATGTAAACCTATATATAAACTGAGAACATGACATGGTAAATTAGATTTGACATAGATGTTAAAAACCAGAGACATGGAGCAAAGTCCACAGTTTTTGTTTTGTTTTTAAAATTCAATTAAAAAAAAAAGTGGGGACATATTGCAGATCCCATCATTCAAGGAATTTCGGCTGGCGGGGTCCAGGAGGAGAGCCTTCTCTGCCATGGTTCCTGGACTTTCTGAACATCTTACCCCCCCCACCCCCCGAGATGAGATCAGTTCCCTCATTTCTGATCTTTCACAAGAGCCTTAAGACCTGGTTCTGCCAGATGGCTTCGGGCCCCAAATCGGAAACATCGCACCAGATGTGGTTGACAGATTAGGAGAAACCCCCACCCTGTGTAGTTGGCTCTCTCTTTTCCCATTTTATGACCCCAATTTTACTTTGATAGTATTGTCATTTTATTGGGTTAGGAATATTTGTTGTTGTTAAGTTTTAATGTTTTTATGCTGTAAGCTGCCTAGCATCTCTTCAAAATGAGATGGGCATAGAGATGGGAAGGCCTGGACGAAAAATGGAAAAATTGGGGGACGGAGGGGAAAGCAGAAAAAAACTGTTTTCCCAATTTTTTCCATTTTTTCCAAGGCCTCTCTAGCATACGCACCAAATAAATTTAATAATTAAATTTAAAAATCCCAATCCTATTGCTTTTGTTAACCAAATTCCACCAATCAATAGCCAAGGACCCTTCTAAATCCAAGCCATTCCCAGGTAGGTCCTTCCTAGTCCCAAGCCAAAGAGACTGTCTATACCCCCAACTCTGCCCTTTTGGCCACCCTGCAGCCTGCCTTCTGGGACAGAAAGGAGCCCCAGAATCCTGCGGTTCTAGGCCTGCTTGCCATGCGGTGGCTCTGGTGGCTACTTGCCAGGAAGCCCTGGATGCCCCTAAAGGCCTCCAACATTTGAGCCTGGCTCAGAAGTGAGCACAAAGGAGCTTCTTGGTGTACCGTAGCTCTGGAGCTGAAAGTTCAAAGGGCTACAGTTCAAAGCACTTCACAGTGCAAAGCCCAACCCCAGCTTAGTCCAGCCCAGCACTGCAGCGCAAAGCCCCAGCTGCCCTAGGAAACCCCAGCCCAGTCCCAACTGCAGTTACCCTTGCCAGCCCGCAGCTTGTGGCCCCTGTTGCCCTATGCTCTGCCACCCCAGCTGACATTCATCATTTTCTTGCTTATGCTGCTGACTATGTGAAGCCATTTTCTCGCAAGGAAACCATCATGCACAACCTGGGAAAGAGAAGCCTCATGCAGCCAGCACTTCCTTGGAAAGGGCCAGGTCGGGCATGCTTGGTCAGTAGTAGAGCAAGAAGACAACAGTCAGCTAAGGCAGTGGAGGTCCTGTATAGTAAGGGATCAAAAGGGCATACATGGGGGGGAGAAAGGGGGGGGGGAATAGGAGGAACTGAAGTGTCCCTGCGGTCTTAAGTACAAGCAGGTTACCAAGCACCCGAATTTTGATCACATGTCCCTGGAGATGCTGCAACAGCCATAACTACAGAGTCTTTTCATTCAGTGTTGCCATAATTTCAAATGGCCACTGAATGGTCGTAACTTGAGGACTACCTGTGTTCTCAACTAGCACTGGCTGTTCTAAAGACACCATTTGGAAGATCAGGAACAGTATCGCTGCAATTATTCCATCATAATATTTAACTATGTGTTAAAGTATAGAATACTTTAACTAGTGTTTAGTATGGAATATAAAAATAATAATAAAAAAATAATTTGTATATACCTCCAGGCAGTGGTGGGATTGCAGTAATTTAATAACCGGTTCTCTGACCTAATGATTTCTTCCAACAACCAGTTTGCTAAACTGCTCAGAAAGTTAACAACCAGTTCTCTCGAAGTGGTGCAAACTGGCTGAAACCCACCACTGCCTCCAGGGCTATACTTTTATTATAAACTCTACACTAGCTTTTTGTAGGTGTTGAGTTTACATATTCAGCGTTTCAAATTAATATTTACAAAATCCTAAAGGCTTTGGAATTTAGTCAGATTTAGAAAAAAAGCTGTTTGTTTTTATTATTTTGAGCTGTGAGTTATTACTGCAGATATTTGGACAAGTGGGCTAGGTGGGTTAGCAATTTAGATGCTTTTTCTGTTTTTGTAAGACTTAATAAAGATATTAAGAGGCAATATGGAGATCACAACCTAAGGACTTCACCGTGTCCTTGAAGATTCAAAAATCTTGTTTACCAAAAATCTAGATATGCAATTACCCTGTAAATCTGTAATTCTTTGGATTGTATCAGATACTAGCTGGACGCCCGTGCTTCGCTACTAAACTATGTGCTAGGACTTGATAAATTGACACTTACAGCCTGAAACCTAATGTAGAATGTGTAACTCCATAGCATCAGAGTGAGTTAATATAATGCAACCGACAGTTGGAACAGAGGGGGAGGGGGAGTACATGTAGCCCACAGCATCCATCGGTATTCATCTGGCTAGCATCCTGTCAGTGTGTGAGAGAGTTGAGGGGTGTTTGGAAACTCAAACAGTGTTTGCTGTGTGAGCAAGGAGAAGACAGGAAAGAGGCCAGACGTGGTTTAGCTCAAGTGTTCTGTATTAAAACTGCTTGCTGCTGTGAAAGTAAAACTGAAAGTGAAACTCCTCTCTTCTGCTTGTGTTTTGCATTTAGAACAGATTTCTTTTCAGGTGGGGAGGTGGAGTAGAACTCCTTAGCATCGGAGCGTGTTAATAATAATATAGGAAATACTAATGCACTGATGGTCATTTTGAAAAATCCTTTCTTAGTGAGCACCTAGAAGCCAAGAGGAACATATGTGGCAAATTTCAAGTTTGTAGGCTTTACAGTTCTGGAGATTTTGATTACGGTGTGAGTGGTTTTTGCTTTTATATATAGAGATTATTTGAATGTAACCTACTGATATTCAAGATAAAAGAAAGCTAGGAAGCAGTTAAGAAGCTATAATTTGGGCATATTAAGACATATATTACGAGCAATGATATTATTATAAAGCAATTCATTTTGTGAATAGTTATAAGGTTAGCTTGTATGTATAAATAGGTGAAAAATATAATGGACAGTATTATAATAATTATAAACTGCAATACCTGGAGACCAAATAGAAAGAAAAGAAGTGAAGAAAATAACAAAATATAAAGTTTTGCAAATAGAAATACAACAATTGTAGCAAAAGAAAGCAAAGCTCCTACCAATAGTAATATTGGACACAATTCCAAAAACATTTGGAGGAGCACCACTTGAACACCATCAGCATTGACAAAATCGCAGTCAGTCAATTGCAAAACGTCGCTTGGAACAGCTCACATCCTGCACCGATATCTTTAACATCATTAGACAACGTCTGCCTATCCCAAGTCCTTGGAAAGGATTCAAAAATGCCAAATCCAGTTAAAAACATCTGGCTGTGTGACCAACCATAACGTAAGCACAAGTAGACCTTGTTTAACAACTGCTCATTTAGTGACCTTTCAAAGTTAGGACACACCACCCAGAGCTTCTTTTGACCATTTTCAAAATTCCAATCCCCCCTCCCCACGGTCATATAATTGCATTTTGGGTGCTTAGCCACCAGCTCTCATTTATAGCTATTTGCAGGGTCTCATGATCACATGGACGTGATTTCTGGCATTTCCCCCCCTTACCAACATTTTATTTTGGCTTCTGGCACAAAATGTCTAAACCGGACACACTTAACAGCTGTAGAGGTCACCTAATGACCACACTGTTTGACTAACTACTGCTGTCAACAAGGCTGTAAAATCAAATGTAGTCACATGGTGACCCGCTTAAAACTGCCATGAATTACAGCTGTATTTCCAGGCTCAATTATGGTCATAAGTCTAGGACTACCTACATAATGAAATTGTCATTTTGTATTACTGAATTGAATCTAAGCCAACTATATAATTCAAAAATAGCCTTGCGAATTATTTACATTTCTGAAGTGAAAATGGTAGTTATGTGTTCCTGATACTAGTATAAATCATTTGCTGTGTCCATTTGGATGACTTTATCTCCTATGCAACTGGCCACAAAGCAGAGAACTAAAATCTAGCATCTATCACGCAAACAATGTTAGCATGCACCAGGTGCATGTGCCCCCAAATGTTAAAAGTGGCTTCTAACCACTTCAACATTTACACTGCTTTTCTTTCACAATATCACTTTTTTCCTGTGCATTTATTGCCCCACTCATATTTTTACAGTTGGTTGGGGCAGTTAAAAAACAAATCAAAATTAAAAGGAATTTTCTGTCTGTACTTTCTGTTATAGAAAAAAAGTCATTCTTTGTTACAAAATTTATCAAATAAAGCTCATAAGGTTCAAAACATGTTGGCTGTATTGTACTATAAATCTCCGTTTCTTTTTAAGATTGTCTGTTGGCTTTCAGCTCACAAACATGGAAAGCAAACTAAATATGACTACACAATACAACTTTGGGTAAGTCAATTATTAACCATTACTCTCAAGTTTAATACAAGCATAAACTTACCATATATACACCCATGCTAAATGCATTGCTAAACTCTATGAATTCCCACACACTTAATGTCACTAGCAAAGTTGAACTTCAACTGAGAAACCAGCAAGCGACCATATCAAGTCTGCTTCACTTTAACTTGTCAACCGGGCCACAATGGCTGCATTCATATATTTCACTAGGGTTAACTAAAAAGATTCTATGGTTTGGACCATACAATGTTTTATAGAGATAGGCCTTGACCATTCAAAGTTACGATGAACTTCAAAAAATCTTACAATCCATCCTCGAAATTATGACTGTCACCCCTCCACATTTATACGAATGTGTTTTGGATGCTTGGGAACAAGCTTGCATTTACAACCAACTGTAACATTCCATGGTCATGATTGCAGTTTGTGACATTTTTGCCGGTTTCCAGCAAAAAAATGCCCATTCAGGAGAAGGGAATTGCTTAACCACCACGTGAATTATTTAATGACCACAGCCACTCATTTATAACAAACATAAAAGCGATCATAAAATCGAATCCTATTTTGTGATGCCTCCACTTACAATTGCAACAATTTATGTCTGAGATTCTGGGCTCCATTATGGTTGTAACTTGAAAACTATTTGTATTTTGTTTGATTCTGTTTGGTTTTAGCTTAGCATGCTTTGTGGAATGTCCAGGTTTCTCAGATCTACAATACCTCTCATACTTTATCTGATCCAGGGCAGAAGAGAAGAGAGTCAGAAAAGCATTTAGGTTAGCAACATAAACAAGCTTCAGGGAAGCATGAGAATAATCCCTAACTATGTTATGTTGACACATATATTGGGTGTTCCAATAAAAGGGAGTATGTATAGCTTATGCTTGAACTGTGCAGTTCTTGATGCTCTGAGTTTAGCTGTTTGTTTGGAACCATTTCATTATCCTACTGGGCACTGATGACGTTACTTAGTTGAGTAATAAAACATCTGTGAGCAAATGACAAAACTTAGAGATCACAAGAGACAAGTTTTAAAAAGAGGGACTCAAAAGTCTCAAAAGACAATAAAAAAGCTAAGCTAAGGAGGAAACAAAAAGATCAACATATATCTCCTTCAGCAGCCAAAAAGCAGATTAACACAATCAAGCGGAAAGTATTTTAATCAAGGAACTACCATGGAGAAAACCACATTCCTACCAACACTGGCAGGACTAGCTATTGTATAAAAATCCCACCCTCAGTAGCACTGATATTATCTAGTTGGGTGATGAAATAACCATGCTCAGAGAGCACCAAGGACTCCACGTCAACTCTGAGCTACATACGTTACATTGAAATTTGCCTTAATAGACTTAACAGGGAATCTAAATGATATAATTTGTAATAGAAACAAAAGCAGTGGAACTGTGGAGGGTTGGTAGTTGCACGCCCACAATTTTCTTTTCAAATGTCCTTCATTAATCAATCAAGTTAGTAACACAAAATACTTTGCTTTTATATAGAATGCAGATTCTAAACCTGCTTTCCAGGATTCAACCTTCCTTTCACCCGCTCTCTCAATTTCATATGCCTCTCAAAACAGGACACACACTTGCATTCTGAAAACCACTGCAGAAAGTATCAAGCATTTGAAATAGGAAGAAATTCCTAGGACCCAGTGATAAAAAAAACAACTCTGCTTCAGACAATAGACCCACCCCCTACTTAAAGGGGCGCTGCTATTTAACTTTCTCACATTAGCGCTTCTCGTACAGTTCAGAACCACCCTGCCCCAAAGCCGTTGATGAGAATTCTAGAATGACTTGTTCTCATTTCTTCAATTAAACTTTCCTTTTACTGAGGAACATCTATGAAATCGAGCTTCCATATGATATATTCACTACAATAATTATTATAGGATTCTGTGTAGTCTTTAGCAATGGGGTTATCTAATAAGGAAGCCAGGAATTTCAACTGATTATATTAGCTTTCCTGCAGATTAGCAATTTGCATGCCAGCTGGGAATTTTAGGAGTTGCAGTCCTAACATATCATGAACTTATCAGGTTGAGGATACGTAGATTAGTGTACATGATCTCTATTTCCATGTTCACCAGATTAGATGTTTAATGTCAAACCAATTTTTGGTTTGGGCAAGACGTACAGAAATAATATAGTTTCAGTAAGCATCATTGTAATGAGTCCTATATTACAGTAGGATTTCCTTTTAAAATCCAAAGCCTTTTTTCCATGCTCTGCAGGTTCAGGCCTTCATGTATGCAGAATGCACAAGAGGAAAACCAAAAAATGTCTAAACACACCTGTATCAGTAGCGGGTTCCACTTACCTTCGCTACCAGTTTGGAATTGGGAGCGTGCGCGCTCACAGCGCTTCTGCGCATGTGCAGAATCATCTGGACATGATGATGTCCGGGCGGGTGGGCAGAGCCTCCCACCACCGCCACTACCGGTTCGTCCGAACCAAGGCAAACCAGTAGAAACCCACCATTATGTATGTATGTGTGTATGTATGTATGTAATTTGTTTGCCACCTATATCAATACAGCTTTAGGATATCTTTTACATCTTTGTGCTGGCAAGTTTAATGGATGAATCTGTTGTCAGACCAGCTAGGGCTCAACTGGCCTATTTCAATAACAGCACTTATTAGCCCTCCATTTCAACACAGCAGCCTAATATTTAAACGCTGCCAGTCAGTCAATGGTTGCACCTAGTAGGCCTTATGTGCATTTAGCTCAGTATAACCAAGCTTGTTTATTATTAGGGTGAGAGACCACCAGGGAATTTCAGGACTGCAAGCTACAGTGGAAAGTTTTAAACAAGCATCCTGAAAGATAGCATCCAGAAATCATTTTTGTCTTGTTGGCAAAAAAAACAAACCCTGCAAGTTTGTGCCCATGTAGTCAACCTTGATTCAATATTTTTATTTTATATATTTTTAAGTCAAACAGAACCAAGGGTTTAACAGAAAATAGAAAGAGAAAACATGTTTTATGTCCATGCTGGAAACTAAGCAGGTTGTCAAAATTTGGAACTTTCTTTCTTCGTACCTAGCACAGAAATGTTCTTTATTAGACAACCATTAACAGGTTCAGAGATCCCCTGATAAACAAACAATGACAAAGTTTACTGTACTACAACCTTCCTTTGCTTTTCTGACCTGCGAAGGTTGTAAATGCATCTGTGAAGGTCGTAAAAGTCTGGTCACAAAGTTACCTTTTCATCACTGTTGTAACTGCAAATGGTCATTATGCAAGGCAATGTCTAACCAAGGACTAATAAATTCTTTCATTTATATAGGTAATTACTATATCCCACACAAAATTTGCCCTAATTTCCAGAAAGCACAGATTAACTGAGCTACTCTCAATGATAGAGCTTGCTACACTTATCAGAAGAAATCTGGGTTTCATTCCCTCCAATGTTGTTCCACAAAATGCTAGCTAGGTAGCAGCATTTAGTGGGCCTCATTTTCTTTGGCATCAGTCAAGCAGGACTGGTCCTGGTTAGTACTTAGATATGAGACAACTAGAAAATCCCAGGGCAACAAGTTAGGCTGAGAAGTAAACAAACAAACCAGAAGCCTGGTTTGGTCTGTACCTTTCAGCCAACACTTGCCACATACTCATATACCTCTCAGAGCTTCAGAGAGACCAAGAAAGTATGTGTCCAGATTCTGCATTTCATGGAATCAGTGCGTACTTACCCCACATGCACATATACAAGCCTGAAACTTACTCTATGCTTCAGTCATTATACATTAACAAGCACCAACACATACATGTGAAAGAAGCATTTCCAAATTCCAAATCAATCCTTCCCATGGATTTGGCTTTTTAATATGCAGCTTTGCTATAGCTGAAGTAAAGGAGGAAGGCATTCATTGGGTTAAAATGGCCTTCAGCGATCCAATTTTTTTAGGTCTAGAAGGGAAAAGCATGCTAGACTGCATATACTATATATTAACATATATATTACACTACACATATAATAAAAAGATTGAAAATCAAGTTCTCACATATCCTGTCCTTCTAAATAGGGTCAGGAATAATAGATAAAGAACCCCATCCAGGCCAATATTTTCTTTCTACAGAAGACAACTTTTTATTTGTCAAGTGTTTATGGGATACTTACATAAATCTACTCAGGTAGCAGAAGATAGGATATGCTGAGACTCTCAAGCAGAGACATGCAACTGCAGTTTTATTTTTCCCAAATTTACCAGGAGTAATTAAAGATTATCAGCCTTGATCTGCTTGGCTTCCTAATGTTGACACTGAAGCTACGTACATTTACAGAAAAATAGAATACTATTCCCATTTTCAGATCCTCTCATTATTTAGAGGACAGTTAAATGCCAATAACCATACAACCCTCAATATTTAGCACCATGAGCGGACACCCTGTGCACTATTGAGTACAATTAAGGTGAGACAAGACCAGCCAAGTGTCTCTGTGTCTTTTTAACCTGGTTATCAGCACCTGAATGATGCAATCTTACCAATGTATCTGAGCATGGCTGTTAATTCATTGAGGGAAGAAACCTCCCCAGCTGGTTAAGCAAGAACCTCTGGCTCTTCTTGTTCTTTTCACTAAGAGGATGCCAATTCAAACTAAGATTCAGCAGTGCCAATTAGTCTTCCTTTTCTCTTCACAGCTTTCAACCGTATCCAAGAGGAAGAGTAAAAGTGGCCCCAATAACAGTATGGATCAAGACTAATATGACAACACAAAGTGAAGCTGTTGAACCAACCCGCCAGGAGAAAGAGCTATTATCTAAACAGCTTGGAGAATCTCTTACAAGATATAATCAAGCACCTTTCCTTATTTGAAGTTGACACAATAGGGTTGTCAAATATGTTTACTGCATTTATTTAAAAAAACCTACCCAAGTAGTATTATTTGCTTTCAGTTTTGGTGGCGGGGGGAGGGTCCTTGTTTTGTTTTAAATACAACAAAAACTTTTTTTTTTAATTTACATTTATATCCCACCCTTCTCCGAAGACTCAGGGCGGCTTACAGTGTGTAAGGCAATAGTCTCATTCTATTTGTATATTTACAAAGTCAACTTATTGCCCCCCCAACAATCTGGGTCCTCATTTTACCTACCTTATAAAAGATGGAAGGCTGAGTCAACCTTGGACCTGGTGGGACTAGAACCTGCAGTAATTGCAGGCAGCTGTGTTTTAATAACAGGCTTCTTACAGCCTGAGCCACACCGCGGCCCTAAACTAAAATTAGGAAACTCCAGAGGTCAGAGCTTGGCTAATTCAAGAATCAGCGAGTATTAAAATTTACTTCTTAGAACCAATAATTTATGTTCTTAACTTCAAATAAAGGTTATAAAGGAAGTAAAGCTGAATTTGTTTCATTCATCCATTCCAACAAGTAGATGTTTTGTCAGCATAAGCATATATGTGCATCAAAAAGCCCTTTTTACATTCTGAGAATTAAAACAAGCTACATAAATATATTTAACTGGCTAAACATATAGCAAATCTTTAAATGACTACTGAGTGATTTTTTTTAATCTTTTATTTTTGAATATGTATTCATTCATTCTTGAGATTCCATGTTTTAATCAAATTTTAGGTAATACTGAAACAAGCTATACATTTTAATGCTGCTAGAATGCTTTTTAATGTTAAGTCATTCCAAACAACAAATAAATATTTCTGGATTTGGCCCACTTGTTGTATAACAAGTATATCCATCTATCCATCCAACCATCCATCCATCCATCCATCATCCATCCATCCATCCTCCCACCCATAATCTGGGTGTCCACAAAGGTGTCCATTCAAAATGGCCTAAGCCTGATTAATACAGTTTTTACTTCACTGACATTTAGGACTTCCTTCCTCTTTACTTTTAGTAGCTACCTCTTTTCCTCATTTAATACACAACTGTATTTATAACTGCAGAACAGAGTATAATCTCACATCTTTATTTCCAAAACATTTCAGAAATATAGACTTGGCTGAAGTTAAAAAATATCCAACATGCTTTTAACAGAAATTTAGGGCAAAGCCAAGTTTCTAATCAACATATCCTCTCTGTGCATAGAAAGTGGGCAGACACCTGTTCCACTGACTATAATAGGATAGGCAAGTAAATCACATTTGCATCTAATTGCACAATAATACAATCATAATTACAGCTTTTCCCAAATTCTTAAGCACCGGGGATACATACTTCCACTTTTAAAGATTCACACTTTACATAGAATATACCAGGCTTAAAATCATGAAGCCAATCACTGGGTTCATCATTTTCCCCAACATGTTAACGATTCCCAATACATGTGTTTCCCTAACAATGAAACTAATACATTAAAAAACCCTGTCATTCCAATTATAATTATAATAAAGACAAATAAATAAAATAATACATTCCGCCCACAAAGCTATTTAATTATCCTTTATAAGCACTTCTAAATAATTATCAAGACAATGTCTATGTTCATATAAACATAGGAGCCATTACGCCACATTAAAAATAATGTTCTTGTAGAAATGCAAGTCTATCCTTCCTTTTCTTGTCAACCTCCCATACATTTGCTCTTGAGCATATTCTATATTCCAACATATGCATAGAAAATGAGGGAACCTGTAAGAGAAAGGGAATACCTCAAGTGTATTGACACCACAGGTTACAGGTTATAGGTTGGAAGAACGTTTCCAAAGAAAGCACTTACCAAAGTATCAAAGGTTCTGAAAAAACATGTATGATAAATACTGCTAGGTATCTAAACTTCAGGCTATTGGCAATGTTTCTTGCTCCTGGACCTGGAATACCTGCTACCACTTATAAAAACTGTAGGAGAGAGAATCATATGTTCACAGAAATTTCTAATTCTACAGTAGAGCCCAAGAACATGTTACATATCCTATTCCTAGAAAATACTACTTCCATCATAAACTGAAAAGTTGTAGAAATGCAATTACTCAGAAGATAATAAAATATACAAATATAAAGACAAATAAACCAAACAGAAAAAAACAGCAGTCAAAAGTATAAAGGGATTAAGAACATAAAGATCAGCAGTTTATGCAGTCATTACAATTGCAGTTTATCTAGCTTTCATCCTAATCTTCACTATCCATGTTTCTTGTACATGAAAGTACCACGTCACCGCTCCACCCAGTATTGGCTCAGATTAAACTTTTGGAGAAAAAATGCTGAGTGGGGAGCGCAACCAGGAATGGTAAATAAATCTAAAAATAAGTGCTCTGGAATCAGCATTTGAATCTATTTGCTAGGAAACTTAGTAGGTCTGGAGGCCAGATTAAAAAAAGAGAATCTGTTTACCCTACAAACAGATCATGGGCAGACTCCCTGGCAAGACAAGAGCAAACAGGCTATTGAACTTTCTGTAAAAGTCAGATAATGGGATTGTATGCCAAAAGAGAACATTACGAAAAAGATGTTTAAAGAGAGAAATTACCATCTTCAAGAACATGTTCGTATAAATTACTATTACCTATTATACTATATTAAGATATAATTGATATAGCATATCAATTATATATTTAAATTTTAAATATATTTTAAATTTTTAAAAATTGCAACTCAGCTCCTATGTACAGTCACATTAAGAAATCAGCAACAATAAATAATCCTATGTTAAGAGGTTAATTTTAAGAGACTACTACTCCAAACTATACAAAGGAAGAAGCCCAGGCCTAACCCTCTCTTCAGATGCAACACTAAGTTTGCACAAGGAGCAGCTAGTTTTAAGTGGTTTATATGCAAACCAAAATATGCATGTTTCGATTTTTTTTCCAGATACAACTCTAAACAGCTATTTTATTGTGGGCATGGGTTGAAAGTTGTTCAACCCTTTCAGCTCCTATAATTGAGTGGTTTTCTTTGCTGTTATCTAATAGTCATCCAGATTCTGACAGTCCCAAATGCTCAATCCAAATCCTACTGCTTTCCATATACAGAACATCAAGAAGTGTTTCAGGTGTTTATTCTATCAAAACAAAAGAACAGTAAAAACATTTCTGCTTTTGTTTCTATCAAACTGCAGTCTAAAAAAGCCAAAATAATTTAGGGCAGGGGTCTGCAAACTTGGCTCTTTTAAGACTTGTGGACTTCAACTCCCAGACAGTTGAAGTCCACAAGTCTTAAAAGAGCCAAGTTTGCAGACCCCTGATTTAGGGGATGAAATCCTTGGCTTCATGTCTGAAACAAAACTCATGTATTTCATTTTTTATGGCCCTCCCTAGAAACTTGACAAAAAAAAGAGCTCACTTTAACAGTGGACTTCACTGCCTTCAAGCAACCTACCAACGGACAGTTACTGCAAATTATTTAATATAGAAGGAAGATAAGAAAAGGCTGGGGGGGAGGGGGGAATAGAGACACATTTTCCAAGCTGTCTTTCCACCAGCTCAAGCAGCCTGGCCGTATCCGTTTCACCCCCTTACAAAAGAACACGCATATATTGCCCAGCATGCACCTTTCCCCTAAATACCAACTTAAAATTGTATTCGAGTTATCTATATATTGTATATAAACTGAACATGACAGAGAAGCAGAAAAGCTTCCCCTTCAGAGGTCACGTGAACGGGGAAGGGAAAAAAAAGTGTGAGCCGTCCCGCCAAGGCCTGAAAAATACCATAAAGGCCCAAAATGGTCAAACTTCACAATACTGAGGAAGGGAAGGAGCGGGTGGGACAGAAAAGGGCTACCTTACGATGTATGTTTGTTTGTATGTATGTTTGTTTGTTTTTCTTTAGGAGCCAGATCCCCAACTACCAACCAACCTTCCTCCCTCCCGTTTCTGGAAACACCCCACTCACACACACACCGGCGACAAAAGCTTTTAAAATAATAATAATAATAATCTCTTCGCGACTGCTGGGAAGAGAAAGGAGAATAAAAGAGTGAGAAGGAAGAACATTTTGAACGTTAAATCTCTCCTCCTGGCAGCTGCTGGAGAGAGCGCGCGGAGGAAATATATAGCCCGCCTCAACCCAAGGACACCGCACGCCAAGCGTCCATAGGGCTGGCAATGCAATCCCCAAGGGACGCAAGACACCCTTTGCCCAAGTCGCAACTTCGCAACTGCTTCTGCATGCTTGACGTGGGAAGGGAAGCGCCGAGAACTTCCACGCGGAGAGACCGCCCTGCAGGGTGACAGCTTGCAGCCCTTTTCCCTCTCTCCTCCCCCGTGCCCGGTCATGGCGCTCGCAGAAACAGCCACCCCACCCATCATCCACCCACCCCCTGGGGGAAAAAAAAAAGGGAAGGGGCAGAACGGGGGAGAAAAAAAAAAACACCCTTCACCTTGGCTCCCAAGAGGCGCGCGGCCGCCCTGCTACCGTAGGCAGTCAACAAGGTCATGGCGAGCACCGACCCAAAAGTGGTGTGTGGCGGCGGCGGCGGCGGCGGAAGGGAAAGCAGAAGCCGCCCTTGAAAGAAAAAAAAAGGGGGGGGGACAGGCAGGTTTTGGAGGCGGGCAGAAAAGCAGGCGGCGAAGACCGGGAAAAAGGGGAGGGAAGGTGGTGCAAGGGAGAAAAGACGAGCGGGCTGCGCCGGGTTCTGGCTGCGTCTGGGCGGAGCGAGGCTGGGAAGAAGGCCCGAAGCGGCATTAACCAGAGTCGCTCGCTTGCTCTCGCCCCGAAGAGCCGCGCCTCTTTTCCGGCACCGGGGAAGCGCTGCGATTGGCTGCCAGGCGGTGGATGGACAAGGCCTGGCTGCGCGCGGAGGAGCCGGGAAGGGCGGGGGGGGGGGTTGGAACGTTGAGCTAGGCGTCTGAGGGAAGTGCCTTTAAGCGCGCGCCCGTGCGCGTTCCCGCTTCTCTGGAAGTTATTTATTTGTCACAACAGTATATATAAGCATAAGCATGAAAATAATTATATAATATATAAGCATATATATGAGCATAAGTATGTAATAACTATTTTTTTTATTTCTTTTGTCACAACAGAATACACAAACAATTGTTATAGATAAAACAACATATTTTGAAGAAAATATACATATATGTATAAAAATATGCATCAACTATATCAATTTGATATGATGAAGGGAACAATAGGGCAGGAACGGTAGGAATGTTTGTGCTCTTATGCACGCACTTCTTGGTTCTTATGCAGGGCTTCTTGATTTTAGCGAGCTTTCGGCTTCCCATTTTGCGAGGGGGGGGGGAGAAACGGTTCTGCCCTCAGTAGACGTTCATATAATGTGATCTCGGGATTAAACTGTGGAGTCCCACTTGTGGTTTCTGAGGTTGCTGGTTTTGCTTGCAGACGTTTCGTTTACCCAACTAGGTAACACCATCAGTGGTGACGTGCTCAAGCATGTCTACCAGATGACAACCATGTGCTCCTCAGAAGTTAACATAACTTTTTAGCAATTTGCCCGTTACTGGTTTTGTACAATTGGGAATCTAGCCAACCTGAGACATAGCTTAATGCAATGTATAAATTCGGGATAGTTTTTAAGAATATACTTAACAGTATTTTATAAAGCAAATGGAAAGCAATTGCAAGGTGGAGGAACCGTGTGCCACAGGGCCCTGTTTCACCTCTCAGCAAACATACTAAATTTTCCAATGTTTAAAGTACAATTAAATCAATCCAATTAGCACCAGAAGACACCATCTTGTCCTTTGTCTCAAGCAAAAGAATAGGATAAGCCCAAGTCTTGAAGCAATTTATAAAGGCTACAGTATGCATTCAGCTTTTGACAAAGGCCTCAGTCAGCAGTATGCTTTTCAATGCAGTACTGTATAGCGCAACATCACTCTGCTAGTATTGACATATTGCAGATCGGAAGAGTGTGGGAAGAGTGATAAGGCAAGAGATATTGCAGGACAAAGGCCTTTCCTTAACTGGTGGGTTAGTCTACGCATGGCTTTGCCTCTTGTTCCATTTGGCTGAGTGCCTTACCTATTGCAAAGCCTCCTGAAATCTGCAAAGTTCCAAATACACATTCTGCCTTTAGCCTGTGTTCTCACAGGGCAGATAGATGACAATGCAGAGTCATCAGACTGAACCAAAATGTCGTTTAGCATTTCTTTTTGAAACTGCAAGGGGCCTTTTGTCTATGGGTAATTCAAGATATAAACATCCCCTTTCCATATAGAGAATTCTCATTTATGCAAATTTCTATGCAGTGCAAGTGGAAAAGGGACACCACCATCTTAGCAAAACCATCTGTTGTAACTGTTTAATAATTTTTTTTCCATGCTGATGCAACACACACAAATTTGATCCTGGGAGTGAAGGTTGTTCCTTATAGAAACATCATCTCAGTATTTCCAAGATCACGTGGTGCTTTTTTTTCCAGGTTGTTACAAATTAATAGAGCTGCATACCTGTTTTAGAAAAGTCATGACAACTATAGAAGTAGAGATAACTCAGTGGTAATTTCTCTTTCAGGAGACTAAATAGCCTTTGAAAAATGCTTGGAAATTTTTGTTTAGAATGCAGCAACCAATACTATAGTCCAGAGATATACATTCTGCTTTTAGAATCCCAGTGCTGTTTCATCTACACTTAGTTGCCAGTTTGCTTCTGAGCGCAATTCAATGTGCTGGTCTTAACTTTGAGCACACCTTAACTTCTCACTACTTTTCTTGCCTTTGGTAAATAATTTAAAATGCAAATTACCTGATCAAATGTTTCGGTAAAGGCAGAAAATGCAACCAATTGCTGCTTTTAGAAGTTTCACTGCTTTCCAATGGAAATTGAAAATATATGGAGGACACCAATCTGGCTCATATTGTACTGAACCATAGTTTAACAATTATTTACTAAATAAACCTCAGCTGGCCATGTTTTCACAATATAATAAGTCAAAGCCAAACAAATCATTTTATGGCTAAGCACTGTATGTGAGCTCTACAAAATCATTTTATAGTAACTGTATTATGTGAATTTTTAAAAAATCTGCATAATAATGGTTAATTAGCTCCCATGTAAGAGGGTGAAGTATGGCATTCGTTGTCTTAAGTTTAGTAATCTTTTTCACCATCCCAGAAGATAAGTCAGTAGTATTTTATATTAGATACAGTAGGTAGTTAAAGTTGAGGGACATAATGGAAGCAAATCAAAGGCTTGTTATATGATTTGTGTGATTTTGGCTTAATATGACATGTGAATCCAGCATGGTTCTGGACATTGTCTGAATAGATATGGGGGGCTACATGTTTGATGATGCAAGTGACTGAACTCCCAGTTGGAAGGTGAAAAAAAATCTTAAGATCATTGTTATAGGAGTAAAGTCAATGTGCTCTATAATGCTCTAATATTATTTTCAATTAAAAATGGGGGAAAAAATCCACTAGCCAATTCGAGTAAGACCCAATTTCAATTTATTATCTCACCATCATGGAATGTATTTTATCCTCTCATGAAAACATAGGTTAAAAGAAACTGTTATAAAACATGTAAAAAGCCCTTTGAAGAGTACAACATCTTCCCCATTTGCCAAGTGTCTGATGCCCCTAATCAGCAGATTCCTGAATCTCACTCATATCTCACAGCCAAGGGAGCAGCCATTTTGTGTAATAATTTAAAAGACAAACAAAACACTGTTGTGTGATTATCACTTCACATACAGGCAATATAGACTGGCTTGCTATCTGACCTGAATGTTTTGTGCAGAATCTCTGTAATACGACCAATCATTCCTAGAGGCCCCTTTCTTAGATCAATTGGCTCTTCACACAACAATATTGAACCATGTAATAACTGGGTATGCTCTACAAATACTCCATCTACAGTATGGAACAATCCCTGCACAGTAACAATGTTATGTGGCCTCCATATGGCCATCACAACCATAGTTCACAGTTGTGTTGAAGACTGGGAAGGTACTATACAATGGTCCCCTCTTTGGCTTTATAATGAGGGCATCTCTATAGGTTCTATTTATCTTTCCCTTTCTGAGGAATAGTTTTACAAATGACTATCCTGCCCCAGATCTTTAAATAAGATGGGTTCAAAAGTGAGAGTAACATTCATAAGATTCTTCTGCTCAAATTCTATTTTGGAAGTGAATGTGGATGTTGTATTGCTAGTTGCTTGAGACAATCTGCAATTCAGTTTGCATACAGCCACAAAGCATTTTTTTTCTTTAAAAGGTAGAACGCACTAACAAGCTCAATGCTACTGTAAAGTGGGCTTTGACAATGACAGAAATCTCCATCTACTTAATGTGTGCTTAAAAAAGTGAAATGTTGGATCTGTCGTCTTGTGTTTGCTTCATAAAATTCTATAAAGAAGCTTGTCTTGGGATATTTTTTTTTTTGCTCTCCTCTGATTACACAGTCTTCAGTTTCTAGGATGTTCTGCACTTTCCCCCAAATTGAAAGGTAACTCCTGGGACAATAATTTAGGCGCTTGTAAAAAGGGATGTAGTCTACAAAGAATTAGGCAAAGTCTTCTATCAGGTCAATCAGCCTTTACACTTCACAGTTCATCATGTGGGAGATGTAAGGCGTGGTCACAGAGATCTATTAAAAAAAAAATCAGTTCTAATTATTACAAGAACTAGAACTTCCAGCTAGCCAGCATGACTAGTTTATACTTATCCAAGATAATATCAGTAACAGTTCCCAAGAGCATAACAATAAATGTACCTCTATAAATAGCAGTTTTTGAATTTGAATTACTTCCTTAGCTGGGCTAATGCCAGGGAATTCTGGGAGTTGAAGGCTATCCATCTTTAAGTTATCAAGACTGAGAAACACTGTTCTAAATCTAATGTAGCTTGTTTCACTTTGCTAAGCCTGTTTACAAACAAAATCATTATGATTGGTAAAATGTGTATTGTTTACCTTTTCAAACAAAGCCATATGGGGTTTATTCAATCATGCCTAGTTTTAAAAACCACATCTCGCAATCAATTATTTTTAGAATTCTCCTAATTATTTTGAATAACTGTGTATGCATATTTAAATTTTGCTTTGATTAAACATGCAAGGACACGCCAAAGAGAAAGCTCTTAAGATGAAATTATTCTATTTGTGCCTTTTCTTAGATCTAATCATGTTTATGCCTGCCTGCCTTCCCTGCACCTTAAGATTCTGCTAATTGTAAATCAACCTGTTTTAAAATTTAACTCCAAATTCTAATAGCGACTCATATTATTATTTTTGGAAAAGAGTAAAACTCATCAAAAGGATGTAATATTCTCATTCTGATTAATCACTGGTTCCCTAAACCTGCAAAATTTATGACCCAGAAATCTTGTCTGCATACCTGCCAGCCCTATTATTTTTTCCTGAAAGTCTGGTCTAGCTTAAGAGACCTACTTACAAATTTTTATCTGGAGTGCAAACTTTATTTTCTCTATTGAAAGCTAGAGATCACTGATGACTCAAAGACTGGCAGAGGATCAGAGTTTACTGTACTTTTTATCAGTATGAATACTCATGAATCTAGTCATGCCACGCAATTCCAAGGGTCCTGGCAAACTGATTGTATGAACAGATCATCAGGTGACTATGCAATTGATTTCAGTCCACGTCAGTCATTAAGGACACTCCTTCAAGCATTCTAGATGCACTTAAAAGCATTATATGACTCTTAAGAATGTAATTTTCCACAGACGTTTTTCTTTGGCAGGTTTTAACAAAGAAATAAGGATTTGTATTTTCTTAGCCAGTTGCTACAAAAGACTTATGAAATTGAAATCATAGCCAACAGGAATTACTACACCATGCTTTAATGGTCGGAAAAAATTGCTGCTCTTTGGCTGTAGCACCATGGCAAGTTTCCACTTCTCAAACAAGAGAGGGCAAAGGTCAGGTGGAAACAAGCACAGCCAGATACGTAATCCAAAAATAAGTCAATGTTACAGAAAAAGTCACTTTTCTAAATGGGGTCTTGGCAACTGGATGTTTGTCATCTCTCTCCCAGCCAGGGAAAATACATAGAAGGAAAGAAGATAAAATAAGTTCTTCTACCGGTTTAAGTTATATAGCATACAGTTATAAAAAATAGCAAGCAGTTTTCAATATCCTCCCAATCCAGAGAAGGGTCATTTGAGTTTCTAGGGTACTGGGTAAACCTCCATTTTGCAAAATATGTAATGGAGGACCAAATGGAGTGTGGAAAATCTGTTGTACTTTTATATATACTGTTCTCTTGATGTTCCAAGATTCTTCTCCATAGTCATACAGACTGGAGTTGCCAGTAAGGCTCCCCAACCCTTATTGTGCATAATTGATCTTTCTTTTTCTTAGCCCTATTCCAGAAGCAGAGATCCTATGGGAAAAATATTTTCCTTTCTATCTAATATAGTTGCATGTTTTCAGCAATAAAGTTAATTTTAATCACAACATGTAAAAACACAGACTCCAGACTCCTCGCAAAATATTATAGCTTGGTTGTTCAGGCCAGAATTTGGAATCAGCCAATTAAAAGTAGAAATGCCAGAGATAAAAAAAAAAAGATTTTTAAAGTATATTATTTTCTTGCTTTGTTTTTTTCTAATCATAAATTTATTAAGGATTATAATTACAACAGTAAAAACTAATACAAACTGGAAAAAGTAAAGGATAAAAAAGGGAGAAAGTGCAGAAAAAAGGGAAAAAAGAGATAGGGTAATAAAAGATAAGAATATAGTAAAGAAAAATAAAATATATAAAGAACAGACTTCATCACAAGTATAAACAACTCTAATGACTTATCACCTTCTCTTAAAATACAGCAAATGATCTCTTCTTTCCATATCTCTTATTTATAAACATATCCATAAATCTCATCATTTCAGCCCTGTTGTCAGCAAAAGTCCATTGGGGTTACCAGAGATAACAACATATCTATTTTAACCTCAATCAAATAAACCAACTTTATACTGTATTCCTTGTAACAATCTTGATATTTAATCCCTTCAAATATCATAGAATTTGATTTCTTTTCATTTTTTCTTTGTCCGTTTTCACAAAGTTCTTCAAAACTTTAACATGCTTTTTTATAAACCCAATACAGCAAAATTATCCAAGTTATTATCTTGGTTTATTATTTGTGTATCTCTTTTAATTATCGAGATATTGGCTGATTTCTTTTGTATGTCCAGACTCCAGAGTAACCATCTTTTACCATATCATTCTTATAGGCTGTTATTTAAAAAATCCTGTTTCAAGTCAGTCTTGGTCTTGTCTGAGTGAGTAGACAGCTCTTTAATAATTCCTCTCTAGACAAGGAGAGTACTTGAGATTTCCCACAAGTGTCCAGACAGCAGGTCTCCAGAAGGTTTAGAACTATGGTTGAATAGGTAATAAACCTCAGTTTGGTACCCATAATTGGTACCTCTGAAAGGATATTAAGTTCACATACTTCATTTTCTAATCACTGTCAGAAATTGCTTATTAACTGCTTTTCAGATATTAGGAACCTTCTGGATGACAGGTTTTACAGCACTGAGTTTCCTTCAATCCTTAATGAAAGAAACTTTAATTACAGGTTTATGAACACAAAAAAATAGAGTAAGCAGCAGCAGGACGATTAAAAATTTGATTTTAGAAAGTTACAAACAGGCTAAGGGTCCAGATAAATTTAAAATAGGATTTTGGAATTAATTAAAAAGAATCCTTCTCGTGGGAAAATGATTTTTTTAAAAAAGACTTTAAACACTGGACACTAGAGGAAATTAAAAGGACCTAAATATTGCCATTAAAGGAGAGCACTCAATCTTGATTTCCAAGTGCAGAATGAAGCAAAATATTTTAACATTGGACATATTGAAACATATTTTTGAACAATAACCTAAGCTTAACTCACAGAATCATCTATTGTAATGTCCTTCCTGTTAAAGACTACTTCAGCTTTAATTGCAATAATACTAGAGCAACTAATAGATTTAAACTTAATGTCAACCGCTTTAATCTAGATTGCAGAAAATATGACTTCTGTAACAGAATCATCAGTGTTTGGAATACTTTACCTGACTCTGTGGTCTCTTCCCATAATCCTAAAAGTTTTATCCAAAAACTTTCTACTATTGACCTCACCCCATTCCTAAGAGGACCATAAGGGGTGTACATAAGCGCACAAACGTGCCTACCGTTCCTGTCCTATTGTTGTTGTTGTTTTCTTTTCTCCTTCCTATATATATGCTTATACCTCCTTATATTTACCCATATATATATATATGTTTATTTACTATATAATCTTTTTGTATGATACCTACATATATTGTTGTGACAAAATAAATAAATAAATAAATAAATAAATAAACCCAGAAATTAATGTTAAGAGTGTCCTTTCTTGCTTTGTCATATTCATTGTGTGCTGTTCTCCGAGGAGCTCAGTACGGTATAGAGATGAATTCTTTCTCCTCAACTCTTTATAAGAGGTAAATCTGGCTGAAAAGAAAATCACTAGCTCAAAGCTACAAGAGATATTCCCAGACTGAAAAGGGTTTTAATTATTACTTCACCCCAACAAAGAGCTGGTCTTCAGTCTGTTTTCAGGTCAGAATTATGACCTGTATTTGAAATAATTACTTTTGGTGTAATATCTGAAATGAAATGCAAGGCTACAACCACAATATCAGGAAGAGGGATCTTTATTTTTATTTATTTATTTATTTATTTTACTAAAGGATGTCTTTCATCAGGAATGCCACATCTGTGTTAAAAGCCAGATTCAAAATTAAGCAAAGCCAACATTTTTCCTTTCCTTCTACCTTCATTATTTTACCTATTTATTTATTACATATTTGTTGGTTTAGATAAAACATACACTGTGAACAAGCTTGAATTATTTTTGCATTCAGAAACCAACAAAACGCAGCATAAGTACTAAAGAAGTACATTGAGATAATTTGGTCACATAGAGAAAATGAATGAGGATTCAATTAGAAAAAAGTGAAAGATTGGATTAGTTAAGTGGAAGGGAAAGACAGAGAACTCACGGAGTTGATGGTGTCATGAAAAAGAGAAAAGTTTAAATAACAAACACACAACACATGAAGCAGTGTATGTATGTAGTGGTAATAACAGAAGAGGTGTTTCATTTTATATACACTTAAATACCTAAGAACAATACAAATAGACAGTAATTTGTTGTGTGCTGCACAGAGTAGTTTTGCTGAAATGTGCCATTAAATTATATATATTATATATAATTATATATATCAGAACTCTTGGAAAAGAGAGAAGTGCCTTCCTAGCAGCTATCAGCTAAAATATTTTTATAATATTTTAAAATTATAAGTCAGTTGACCAGTGATGAACATTCTGTTTGATGAACATTGCATTTTTCAAGAACTCAAGGCATGGATACAGAGGAGCCCCTCTCTCTATTTCCCCTACAATGACCACCCTATGAGATAGAATGAGCTGAGAAAATGATAGCCAAAAGTCACCCAGGGAGATTTCAGGCTTGAGTAACTGCACCCTTTTTATACCAATTAGTATGCTTTTAATTTGCCAATCAGCGAAAGACCACAGACCCCGTTTCTGCCTTATATGTCCGATGGTCAAGTAAAGCCATGACAGACCATATCTTTTTAAATTCAAAAGTGCTACCAATTCAGTAACTTACCTGTTCGTTTGCTGCACAGCCTGTCCTTGACATTTTCTGCCTCATGGGAAAAGAATTCTATCAGCTCGTCTTCGTACTCTTCAGCTATTTTCTCACACTGTGAGGAGAATCGGGGAATTCAGCTGAGCAGCTTTTTCATACCTTATTCTCCCAGGTCTATTGGCTAAGCCAATTTTAAAGCCCAGCAAGCCTAGATCAACTTAACCCAAGGTAATTGCCACAGACTTTCTCCTTCAATCAAATTGCACTAGAGAGAAAACACAGCCCATTGGAAGGAAGGGGAGGTGGTTAATTGGCATAATACAACCTGTTCATGTAAGAACCCATGAACAGGTTCTTCTGACTTCCTTCTCAATGCAATCCGATTAATTATATGTGGAAGTCAAATATGTATGTCTTCACATCTCTCCCAGTTTCTCTCGACAAACAGAATAATCACAGAACACACGGGTAACAATATTGTGTACGCTTAGACAATTATTTGGAAAAAGTGTTCCAGCACACAAGAACATGTGTGCAGCACTTCCTTAAAGCAGCTGTATCTTTTTTCAAACTTATACACACAAGTTGCATCAAGGACACAACCACCTTAATGAATTGGCTCATTAAAGCAGCTACATAATTTTCAACCTTGCATTAGAGCCCCTAAAAAAATATGACCATGTTAAAGCAGTGTTATGCTCTTACATTTTCTGAACCAACTTTCTTGAAGCAGGTAGAGTGCCTCTTTTGCTGACGCTACACTTGAGAAACAGCAGTGCTGAGAAAAAGACAATCATGTAGCTCTTGATTTATGCAAGGAAAAAGTTCCAAAGGTTTTAGAGGCAGAAGGGAAAGGAAGATGGCCCTGTCATTTTTCTAAAGCTCCCCCTAAGACAGAGGTGTCAAACTCATGTCGTCACGGTGACATCACGTGATGTATCAGGATTTTTCCCCCCTTCGCTAAACTGGGCATGGGCGTGGCCAGTGCATGACGCATCTGGCCCATAGGCTGGGAGTTTGACAGTCCTGCCCTAAGATATACTTGTATTTTCGTAGGGCTATTCTGCATGTGAACCACTAATATGGAGTTCAGCAATGTCTCTGAAATCAATGCTGTCTTTTATCCTTTGTGTATTTCTACTATTGTGTAATGCTTGTAAGGCAAAGTTATTGTTGTAAAGTGTTGTTTCCTCTATCTATCTTTTGCAGCATGCAACCAGAATTTAGTTGTAACCATAAAGTTATAAGTAGCATGTCAGCTGTTTGTCACCATAACCCTTCACTATTAAGGCCTCATAAGAGGAAAACTGTTAGTCTATGGTGACAGAAAATCAGAAAGAGACTAATTTTCCAACTAACAAATTTTATTAAAAGGTATAAGCTTTCATAAATTGCACTCACTTCATCAGATGCGTAAATAGCTAGACTGTTGTAAAATATAAACTGGGATGAAGTGAGGAATGGTTATGCAGATGCAGATTATACGTGAGACAGATTACAAGTAAAGTAATCAAATAAAAAAAAGCATAGGGTTAAAATCCATTGTGTCTCTTGAGATCTTCTGAAATGTTATGTATGCAAGTGCAACAATTTCTCGCTAAGTTGTGAAGCTTGTCTTTCAATAGCAGTTGCTGGTAAAGTTAAGGAGAACATCTACTGGATTGTACTGAATAACTACTTCAAGAAAATGTTTGCATTTATGTCTTACTTATAAGCTTCTGTAGGTATTTGGTTGTCCACTCTTAGAACAGAATAATGAGCTAAAAACGCTTCTTCCAATCTAGTGTGTGGCTCTTATATTCTACAGAAAAGCAATACATAATAATTAGCAGCATCTAAAAGAAAGGACACCCTTCTGGATCACTTACTGCAAACTTCAAGCTTGATGTCACATCACCATCAAATTTGGTTTCAGAAAGATCCATTTTGGTCCCATCAAAGGAGACTACTCTGACATAATTCTTCCTGTGAGTTGAAGGATCCACCTTCTCACCATAGTTATTCATGTTTTCACAGATGTTCTCCAGCAGCTCTGTCAGGTGAGCCTCAGATCTGGCATAGGGCATCTAAGAGTAAATGAATACTTTTGGTTAAACAGATGATAAAAGCTCTAGCTGTCTATCAGAGACAACTGCAAATCCTTCTTCAGTCTGGCATAGGAGATACAAGGTATGATCTATAAATATTCGAAAACTCTCACAAATGCTATTGAAGAACGATTAATCATTATGTACTTAGTAAGTAAAATCATTTCTTAACTTATTACTATTTTTGCAGCTGTAATTTTTTTCAGTAGACAATGGGCCACTAAATTTTAATCCACTGTGTTTTGACTGTACATGCTTATAGTATGATATAATCTTCTGACTACAAATATTGGATGGTGCTCCACCTTTTTCAGCAATATTGAAATAAAAGCTCTTAATTATATTGCTCACAATATATTGGGTATGACATTGGTAGGGGGAAACAGGATAAAAAGAAATCTCTAAATACTTAATCCCTTTCATCCGAAATTTAAAACTTTCCCCCACATGAGCTTTTTAACCATTTCAGTTTGCTCATTTCAGCAATTGTAAAGAAGTTTTCAAAGATTCAAGTAATCTATGTCAAGTACGGAATGTATTACCTCTACTATGGACTGGCTTCCATCAGGATTAAT
Organism: Ahaetulla prasina; assembly: GCF_028640845.1. Lineage (NCBI taxonomy): Eukaryota > Metazoa > Chordata > Lepidosauria > Squamata > Colubridae > Ahaetulla > Ahaetulla prasina. The sequence goes on from NC_080540.1 coordinate 156,637,578, forward strand.
GCGGAAGGAGCCTACTTGGATAGTTTTTTTCGGATCTATTTGAGATATTTCCCATTCCAGCTCATCCACCAGAGCCCGGCATGCTAAAAGTGAACATCACTTAGGAATCAATACTAATAAGATTATTATTTATCAAGAACAATACAGTAATATATAGAACAGATAAGGGACAATTTTAATAAGGATTTTCCACACTTTCACAACTTATTTCCATTTTTTGTGGTGCTGGATTGAGTCACCAGATCTTTTACAAACCTATAATCACAGCTGAAGATCTCAGCAAATGAACAAAGGGGAGTAAATTAGTGTTAGCAAACTCGGATTAAACTAAATTTCAGAGCAGCTTTTCTTTCTCACTAATTGTCAGTCAAGTGGCCATCTGTCCCATTTTAACCTTTCTTCTTCTTCTTTCTAGCTAGCCATCACTCAGGCATTAACTCTATGATTTCCCTCTGATGCTAAGAACATTCTTCAGCATTTAGCAGCTGAACAAATGCATTATTTATAACAGCATGCTGCAGATGGAACCATGCCAAGGGATTGTGTCTATGCCTAGTGACAAATGTATTTAGTATCGTGGTAAGCTCAGTAGAGAATTTATAGTCTATGTCAGAAAAGGAGATATAAACAGCAAGAAAGGGGTTAGATAGCCAAATTCTTCTTTGCCTTCACTACCAATTGCAATGTTGTTATTGTTGTTACTGTTATATTTTTATCAACATACATATATTCTGGTTAACTCAAGGCAGTAAACGTATCTAATAGACCAACCTCCTATTTTCCCCAAAACAGTAACTTTGTGAGGTGGGTTGGATTGAGAGACAGTGCCTGGCCCAAAGTCACCCAACTGGCTTTCATGACTAAGGGGGGGGATCTAGTTTCTAGAAACTCCTGCTTTCTGGGCCAGCATCTTAACTATTAGATGAAGCAAGTTCTTTTTCCTACTCTTCTTTTCCTCTACAAATAAATAAGCAGAATTATAACAGGTAATGCTTTAAATCAGGAGCTAGGATACAAGGCAAAAGGAATAGCAGGAAAAGGATGGTGTTAATATGATCCCTTCCTAAAGATATTTTATGTGATAAGGTCCAATAATCTCACTTCTCAAGTTAAAAAAAATATTTCTGCACATAAGTAGAACTAAGCAACCTACAAGTCTCCAAATATTGCAGAACATCAGTTCCCAGTCACAGCTTGCCTAATTAAGAAGAAAACATGTTTCAAATGGCATAAGATGTCCAGTGTGCAACCAACTACAAGAATTGACATGCAGTTCTGTTGTAAAGTCCCATCATTGGAATTATCTTAGTTTTGATCTCAACCAGTTATTTGGAAGCCACTTTTCAGCAGTCTTTTTTACATATGCCATGCAGAATTTGAATGAAAGCCAACTGCTTATTCCACAATGAAAAATGGTGAAATACTTCTGCAATTAGTTGGGAGAGACCACTGTCTGAGGGAGGCATTAGGCTTTGGTGAAGGACAATATCTAAGAGAAGGAAGGCAAGGACTGAAGGGTAAATTCTACCAAGTAAATTCATTCTAGCATAAGTGAAGAAATAAGGCACAAGGCTTTTTAATCCTTTTCTGTCAGTAAGTTGTAACAAGGTTGTGGTTTAATGTAGTATGCTAACTATTCAGTCATAAATATGGGAAAAAGATTTTTAATAATGCATTTGTTCAGCTATCTCAGTTGCTTGTCCATGTGCATGTTTGTATAAGCAGAGGGGTAGATTTTGCTGCAAAGAAAGTAACATGCATATCAAATGATGTTTTCTTAGGCCAAAAGAGAACTCCAGGGACTAGATGAAAATGTTTAAGTACTTTACTAACTCATTAATTTTAAAAATAGCTTAGTTTACCTCCACAGCGGAGATCTTGGCTCTTCTGGGTACAAACACTACTCAATAACAATAAGAAGCAGACGATCCTTGAAATCCAGCCATTCATCTTCCTAAGTGTGGACAAGCAACCTGCAAAGTCAGATGTTAAGTTCAAGATGCATGAATCCTCTTGCGCGGGGGGGGGGACACCCCTAAACCCCAAACTAAGCTTCAGCAAGACTTCAGAATCTCATCCTCAGCTTACAAAATATAAGTATATGCATGAGTTAAAATACCTGATCAATGCCCATACTCAGACAGACTGTAGTACCATTTATCATACAAAGCTACATTGTGCAACGTAGCAGTTAATCATTGAGTTCAGGTGTAGAATACAAAGTACTTTTTGTGCAACAGGCCAAAAGGCAGCAATTAGAACTGCAGATTCCCAGTTATTTGCTTCTTTTTTAACTACAGTAGTCAGAATGGTAAAATGTTTGCTAGCAAGCTTTGCTTTCTATAGAAAATCAAATTAAAAGTAATCTCTCTTTTTGGTATATGCCTAATGTATAAAAATGAAGGACAAAATGTATTTGGTAAATATAGTAAACATTTTCATATTTTAACAGTTGTTAAACTGTTTCCAAACAGAACAGAGTTCCTTGAGGGATATTCATGCTTATCAAATTGATTAAAACCTAGCAAACAATGATCCAGAATACATCTCAGCTACTAAACATTACCGGACCCTCAAATGAAATCTTCAATTACTTTATCTTTTCCTGATTTATTCAGATTTCTATGATCTTCCCATTTTTCAATTGCCATGATTTACTTTGTAGATCCTAACCACCAAACATCCTGAACATCCTGAATAGCCTACACCCCAAAAACTAGTTTCATCATACAACTACACCAGTTCAGATGTACATGCATTTTTACAATGTGGAGGAAAGAAGCACATCACAGAGACAGTCAGCTTTCTTAGGTACATTTTATTTCTACACATAGAAATTATTTTTTAATTGGGGATGCTGAAAAGTGCGGTCTGAAGTGTAACTGGTAAGTCCTAAACCTCAAAGCTGTTACCTGTAGTTTTGGCTTCTATTATTTATTTTGATTTAAAAAATGTCTGCGTTAAAGGCAGAGTTGAGTAGCTTGACTCGCACTCAAGGGAAAATTAAATTCTCACCACCAAGCTTGGTAATGCGAGTCTACATTTTATTAGTAAGATGAGGAAAGATATTGGACAGGGATTGCAGGCAACTAGGTAATTATGACATTCAGGGACAGATTATGCTATCAAAACATTGCTAATTTGCCCTTTTTGTTCTTTTGTTTTTCACAGTAAATCTCTCTTTAATTTTCCTCCCAACGCTGAAAATATTACTTCTACTCTTTATTCTAGGAGAGCCACCCAGTATCTGGTGTTTTTGCTCGAGATTTTCTCCAGACTTTGGATAACAGACAACCTGTTATTCGTTTCAACCAGCACGTCCAAGAGTCAGGATGAAACTTTTGCAAACCTCTCTCTCTCTCTCTCTCGAAATTCGAGTTGAGGATTCAGCGCTATGTTTATAACAGAAGCGCTGCTTATATATGTATTCCGACTACTTTGCATATGTTATCTCAATGATCTTTAGTACAACATCTCTTAAAGACAGGCCACTATTATTCGTCCCCACCGTGCAAATCGCGAGGCAAACTTCAGAGCCCCATTGCCAAAGGCATTCGGTGCCCTGCGTGGCAGAGCCGAATTCGGACGCAGAAACTTCCTAGCTCTACTCGCTTCATTACGCCAACTTGTAAATGCTACCCCCTATTACTTCTCCCTAAATTAGGTGCCCCGTTTCCAAGCTGATCGCTCTCGCTGCTTCGCTCTCACCGGCATCCCCCACAGCGGACCCTGGAGCTCCCTCGGATTCCCCCACGCAGTGCCGGTTAGAGGCGCTTTCCCAGTCTTCTTCTTTCCCGGAGGTGGCTAACATCCGCCTGTCTTTTTTTTCCCCCCCCACGAACTAAATTTCATTTCCTCGGTCGCGCTTGGAAACGACGACTCCTAAACTCTGTTCCGTTCTTCTTCTTTCAATACCCATTTGTCAGACAGCCCCCCTCCCCGAGACCAGGCTCTTTTAAGCACAGGCGCTTCTAAGGCGACTCACCTTTCTTTTCAAAAAGACCCTTCAAGGCCCCCCCCAAGCCCACGTGGCGAGCAAAGCGGCAAGGAGGCGGGGTTAGGTTGGAAGAAGGCAGTGGGTTGAAGGACGGCTGGGGGCGTGGCCAGAACTCCCCAAAGCATGGACCTAGGGAAGCGCAGCCTCCTTAACTGTTACCTTTTCTCGCCCGTAAAAATTGAAAAGATGGCACTACATATCCCCCCGTCTGTAATTGCATGAGTCAGATTACAACCTGTTTGCCACCAGGTGGAGAAAGCTGGTGCGAGAATAGAATAGGAATAGAAATAGGAATAGAAATAGAAATAAAAATAGAATTTTTTATTGGCCAAGTATGATTGAATTTGTCTTGGTGCATATCTTAACCCTTACCTGCACTCGTAGCCATCTGCGTGACTAATAGCAATTCAAATCATGATCAATAAGTAAGCAAAATTCTGCAAAATTTGGAAACACCCCCAAATCTGAAACAATAATTAGATAAGGATCTCAGAAGCTTCTGCAGCCGACCCACAGTTATTACTCGAAACTTGACAAGCTTTATTGAAATTTCCAAGTAAGGAAATTTAGGAAGAGTGCAATGTCTTGATGAGAGAGAAAAATCAACATTTCTGATAATCGGGTTTATGAGTGCCAGACACGATGGGGACATGAGGCAGTGTAGCAATACATAGATGACTCAACTTCGGTATTTGAGCAAATTGTTGTATGAGAACTGTTAAGTTCTGGAAGTAACGAGGCTGGAGACCAGGGTAGTGACAACAGCTCTTTAATATAGGGTGAACCCAGCAACAGGCTGGGGGAAAAACCTCTCCTTTTATACAGTTCTGCTGGAGGCTTTCCAATCAACAGCGTGCTGATTTCCGCTCAAATATTTAAAGGTACAACTGTTAATACATAACACTCCTCCCCTCCCAGAAAACACTTTGTCTCTATTTACATATTTATTTACATGTTATTTTTCGACGTAGTCACGCAAATAACCTGGGCGTCTCCTAGTTCTTTCTGACCTGCGCGGTTCAGTTCTGGGTGGTGTTTTGAGCTGGTCGGAGGGGCTGTTTTCTCCTCCCAGCTCTTTCTCTGGGCCATCGGGCTCCGGATTATTGGCCGACTCTTTTTCTTGGCCATCCGGCCTTGGATTAATTTTGGAATTTTCCCTGCTGTTTCCCTCGGGGACCTGATGGCGTCGCTGGAACTCTGGGACCTCAGCTAAGTCTTGCGCCTCCCCCGGGTCATTGTCAGCTGTGGATTCAAAATGGTATTGGTCATTATCTGTCTCTATTGGTCTGGTTTGGTCAGTTATTCGTTTCCTTAACTGGTCTATGTGGCGCCGCCACACTCGGTTGTCTGGTAGCTCTACCACGTACGATTTTGGGCCGGTTATCTTTGTTATTTGTCCTGCGAACCAACTCGGGCCGTCCCCATAGTTTCGGGCCCACACCCGGTCGCCTATGCACATTTCCCTTGTCTTTTCTAGTTCCCCCTTGTAACCCTCGGGTGTGTAATGGGGGTTCAAGCGGTCAAGTGGGCACCGGAGTTTCCGTCCCATTAACAATTCGGCTGGGCTTTTTCCAGTGGCCGTGCTTGGGGTTCTGTGCTGGACGGCTAGGAAAAAGTCTATTTTTGTTTGCCAGTCACCTGGTTTGAGCCTGGACAATGCCTCCTTAGCGCTCCGGACGGAACGCTCTGCAAGGCCATTCGACGCAGGGTGGAAAGGCGCAGAGAGGGCATGTCGGATGCCTTCCTCTGCCAGGTACTCTTCAAACTGGGCTGCCGTGAATTGGGGCCCATTGTCGGACACCAGAGTGTCCGGCAACCCGTGAGTTGCGAATAGGTGGCGCAGGGTTGCGATTACTGCTTCGGCCGTAGTGGACTTCATGAGTATGATCTCCAACCATTTGGAAAATGCGTCCACCACCACTAGGAACGTTTGGCCGTGAAAGGGGCCAGCAAAATCAATGTGGATTCTTGACCAAGGCCCTTGGGGCTTTTCCCATTCTCTGACTGGGGCTGTTGGGGGTAGAGGTCTGGACTCTTGGCAAGCTTGGCATTTCCCTACCCTCTCAGCAATCTCTGCGTCCATGAGTGGCCACCATACATAGCTTCTAGCTAACCCCTTCATCCTTACGATGCCTGGGTGACCCTCGTGGAGGAGGTCCAATACCTTTCCCCTTAACTTAACAGGAATTATTACACGATCACCCCATAACAGGCACCCCCCTTGAGCCGAGAGCTCATCTCGTTTCTTAACAAATTCTTTGAACCGTTCGCCCGGCGCAGCGGGCCACCCTCTCTGTACCCAACCGAGTACAGTCCTTAACACAATGTCGGTATGATGCCGAGCCACTTCCTTAGATGTGACTGGGCCAGAGTCCAACGAGTCAATAAGGAGGATGGGCGTCCCCGGAGTGGGGTCTTCGGTCGCCCCTGGTAGTGGGCATCGGCTTAACGCGTCTGCATGCCCCACTTCTTTTCCTGGTCGATGCTGCAGCTTGTACGAATAAGCGGCTAAGAATATAGTCCATCGGGTCAAGCGTGGCGAAAGTGCCACAGGCGTTGGGCGGTCGCCAGCCAGTAATCCTAGTAGCGGTCTGTGGTCAGTCACGATTTCAAAATTCCGCCCAAAGACATACTCGTGGAATTTTTTGACCCCTGATACAATGGCTAGTGCTTCTTTGTCTAATTGACTGTAGTTCCTCTCTGGGGAGGACATCGTTCTAGAGTAGAACGCTATAGGGGCTTCTGTGCCGTTTGGAAGTCTATGGCTGAGTACAGCCCCCACCCCATAAGGGGATGCATCGCAAACCAGCACTAGGGGTAGTGAGTCGTGATATTGGATGAGCAGGCTATCACTTGAGAGCAGGTTCTTTACTGCTTCAAAAGCCCTATTTTCTGACTTTCCCCAAGACCAAACAGTATTTTTCCCTAAGAGCCTATGCAGCGGTTCCATAGCAGTTGCTTTGTTCTTTAAAAGACCGCGTAAAATTAACCAATTCCAGGAATGCCTGCAGCTCTGCTTTGTTTTTGGGCGCTGGAGCCTTCCTAATTGCCTTAACCTTGCTCTCAGTAGGGTGAATTCCTTTCTTGTCTATCCGGTAGCCCAAGAAATCGACCGATTCGACCCCTATCTGGCATTTATTTGTCTTGACTTTTAACCCGGCTGTCCGGAAAATGCTCAAGACCTTTCTTAACCGCTCCCCCAATTCCTCCATGTTTTCCCCTGAAATTAGGACATCATCGAAGTAGGGAACTACCCCTGGGAGCCCTTGCAGTAGTCGTTCCATCAGGTTTTGGAACAGCCCTGGTGCCACACTAACCCCAAATTGCAATCGGGTGCACTTGAATGCCCCCCTGTGCGTCACAATCGTTTGGGCTTGGCTGTGCGGGCGTCTACTGGCAGTTGTTGGTAGGCTTGGGCCAAGTCTAACTTTGCAAAGACTTGCCCTTGCCCCAAAGAGTGCAATAAGTGTTGCACCACGGAACCGGGTAAGCGCTTTTCTGTAAGGCTTTGGCGCGGTGGTTCTTAGCAAAGTCTGTAGAGTTGGCCACGACACCGACTGCAACGGCGTTGGCTCTGCCAGGGCTTCCGCGATGTCGATGACCTCCGACCGCAGTGGCTTAAGAAATAAGCCCTTTTCGGTTGTCTGGAACTCCGCAGTTCGTTGGCTTCTAGAAACTTTCAAACGGGTCATATCGTTCCCCATTTCTCCTTAGCCGGGTCAACGGTGCGGGTGGAGTGTAACTGGCCATCTCGCCTTTTCTGCCCTGGATTTGCTGGGTTCGGGTCTATCGTGCTTCAGCTCGGTTCTGGTTCTCCTCAGCCTCGAGATCCCATCCTCGTCGCCAATGTTAAGTTCTGGAAGTAACGAGGCTGGAGACCAGGGTAGTGACAACAGCTCTTTAATATAGGGTGAACCCAGCAACAGGCTGGGGGAAAAACCTCTCCTTTTATACAGTTCTGCTGGAGGCTTCGTCCAATCAGCAACGTGCTGATTTCCCGCTCAAATATTTAAAGGTACAAACGTTAATACATAACAAGAACAATTATAGTTTTGTTGGAAGAAATGTCCATTTGGGGTCAGTTCCAAGTGGGAAGAAAGACACTGGAAACATGGAGGCTGTTTGGAAAGATGGTTTAACAGTGGACAGGACCACATGTTTTTTTGGGGGGTCCTAGGCAAATGAGCCCATGGGTGAGAGAGAGATTTATACCGTCTTGGGCCCCGCCTTAGAGTTTCCTGTTCCTGTATAAGGGCAGGTGTCCTGATTGGTTGCCAGACTCCCATCGGGCCATGCAGGGGTAACTTTGTAGATTGTCGAGTCCCAGGCTTGGTTGAATCATGCTGGGTGATGATGTAATGAAGAGGGTTGTGTTCTGAAAGAGTGTTAGGCAATTACTATTATGGCTTAATAGCTTTGTCCTGGTTTGGATCTTCAGTGAGGGCTAATCCTATCATGTCCTGAGGATGAAGGTCTTTGTTTTGTAGATAAGCTGGTCCAGCCTTTCTGGGGCTATTAACAAGGGTGGGGGCTGCTTTCCAAGAGCATGTTTCTCCTTTTCTCATCCAGAGAGGTATAATATTGTGCCTTTTTAATATTTCCTAGAATATTTCATTCTTCCAGGAGGGGGGTGGGTGCTAACTTCCCACAGTTTCCATAGTACCAATTTGAGTCAAGGCTAAAAAAAAATCTTGCCTTGATTTGTATATTTTAAAATTACTTTAGAAACTTAGTTTTAACAACCAGTTTTATTCAGCTGCTTATTCCAATGGATGGAGGGGTGAATATTTTACATATAAATCACAAAGATTTATTTTCCTCATATACATCTGGAGGTGTTAAATAAATTTATAGCACTTTTTTGCAGATAAGGCAATATACTCTTCAATTTCTTTTTATAGGAATGGGCGCATAGGACAATATCCTAGTAAGGTATTAAATTCTACAGTAACTATGCTGAAACCCTAAAACATTCCATATTTCTATAGCTTGCTGTTTCTTTCAGCTCAAAGAAAAATGGGAGAGTACTCAAGTATTAACTTACCAAAAATTACACTGCCATTCTCCCAATTTCAAAGTTCAGTAATTTTCATTTACTATGGTAGTAATCATCCTACAGTCATATTTTAATTACTTTTCCAATAACCAAATCATGGCTTTTCCACCTGCACGATATATTTTCATCTGAAAAGGAAACGCCAATCTGTTATTTCAAACTTAAGAGGAAAGGAAAACAATTCTGGCAAAATGGCATCAGTAAATTTGCTTCAGATGGGACAAGAGAACTGAGATATTATCTAATTCCCAATGTCCCCATTCTTTCCATGATACCAAGGGAGTCCTGTAATTCATAGTTTCATCTCATTAAGCATTTGCACGTCATGGAGATGTTCAAAGAATAAGGTCAGAATTTATTCCCCAAATATTCATAGTTGTTATTGTTCATTTAGTACAGTCAATAACCACACCACACTACCGTAAACAATGAAGTTCTTATAAGAATTAATTCAAGCAATTATTTTGGAAAGGGCAACAATGGAAAAGAGCAAAAAGGTGGGACAGGAGCCAAACAACTATATAACAAAGAATTTCAAAACATATTTAAATGTTTAAGCAGCTGCATTCATTCATAATTACAAACAAAAAGTAAGACATTTCTTTTGATGTTTTATTGGCATTAAAATGGTTGTAACTTTGGCAACAGTTTCACGATAAAGACCTCCCTCTTCCTTTTAAAATGCTTAGATCTGTTTGTGATGAAGGCTGATGGTCATGCTTCTTCAAATAAGTGAGAGTCAGACAATATATAGCTTCCTGAAAGCTTTGCAGAATTTTGGCTTAGGATAGTTCCTTGTTTTTTTCTAATTATGCAGATGGGAAAGAGATATTAAATTAAAATATACATGACAAATGCCCCATAACACTCTTACAATGTCAGAAGATTCTGACTGTCTTTTTAAAAAGTTTGTATAGGTCTTCCAGTTCAAAGGTAAACAGACTTGATCTTGTGTCTGCATGAGGACCCAAAATAGGAGCTGTGACTGTAGTCAGGAAGCTCAATCTAGACAGCCTCTGATATACGGTTTCCTGGACTAGAAGACCTCCAAGATCCCTTCCAACCCTATTCTATGCTCTACTGGAATGTAAAAAAAATTCAATATCTCCACACAATAATCAATGTTTGCAATAGTGGCGAATATCTATCTGAATAATTAATGTTTAAAAACCATTAACTTTCATAACAATTAAAAGTTAGGATTTTAAAACAAAGATTAATTTGTTGTCAGTTTTGCTGTACTTTTACCATGTTGTTTTTAGAAACCTCTCTAAAGTTTGCTGTAAATTATAGTGTCACTTTTGGGGAAATAGCTGTAGCAATAGCAATAGTGCTTAGACTTTACAGCACTCTCTGAGAGGTTTACAACATCAGCATATTTCCCTCAACAATCTGGATCCACATTTTACCGACCTTTGAAGGATGGATGGCTGAGTCAACCCTGAGCCCGTCAGGATCGAACTCCAGATTGTGAGCAGAGTTAATTTGCAATACTACATTCTAACCGCTGCTCTACCAGGGCTCTTGGATATGACAAGGCTCTGTTATTGGCCAATCCTAAGGTTGTTTGGGAAAGTATGGCATCAGTTGTCGTTGCCCAACTGTACTTCCTTGAGAAGTTATGAATCATATTCATTCCAATTCATAGATTAAAAAGAGTAAGGAAGGAGCTTTAAGAAGTACAGACCTAAATACAAAAACTCATGCCCAACTCACAGGAGCTTATTCTCTGGGAAGATAATGGACAGGAACAAAATACTATCAGGTAAACAGATGGCAGGTCAATTGTTATTGATTTCCAGCAAAAAACAAGTGCAACTTACAATATTTGAGGATTCCTAAAAGGCAAGGCAAGCCTTTCAGTAGAAACACTGAAGACTGTTATCTCTCACCCAATCACAACACCCCATGTTAAAAATACATTTCAGTGGTTAAACGTTAGGTTGTTCCCATAGTCTCTACTTCAGCCTAGTGTACCCATGACTTCTCCTCAGCAGCAGCTGTTTTGCCTCAGAAAGAGGCACAAAGTAGTATTGCAGGCAGTGGAGGAAAGAGGTATCCAAAACTTTCCTGAACCTACAGCCCCTGCTATCTCTTGCTACTTCTCCGTGTCTCTTTGCCATTGCTGACTGGGTTTGAGGAGGACCCTATGCTTGATGAGCTTCCACCTTGATGGTTGGGTTGACTCCTAGTAATGCGACTGGTGGTAGGATGGGTTGAGATGCTGGGTTGGTGGAGAGCACCACCAGAGGGGATCAACCCATTGCCATTCTGGTTCTCTGCAGCTGAAGCCAAATAAGATAAAGGAACATAGAAAGATATGAGTGAAACAAGATCAATGAAGCTACAAAATTCAGTGTAATCTTGAAAACCAGAGTTATTATGAAAGATTTGTCCCTACATTAAAAAATCCTGTATGGAGTTCTCAGACAAGGACCCGCAAAGGAGGCCAAAGGAGTATGAGCAAGAAAAATGATCCCCCCCCCTCCCCAAAATAGGTGAAAAGGTAAAGGCGACGCCCAGGGGAAGGGCCTTCTCTGTGGGGGCTCCCGCCCTCTGGAACGAACTCCCCCCAGGACTTCGTCAACTTCCGGACCTCCGAACCTTTCGCCGCGAGCTTAAAACTCACTTATTCACCTGCGCTGGACTGGGTTAGTTTTTTAAGTTTATGGGTTTTTAATGGGTTTTATTTCTAAATTTTAATTCTGGCCAATTTAATAAGTTTTTTAATTGTATTTTAACTGTATTTATAGTGTATTATGTATTTTTACTTGGCTGTGAACCGCCCTGAGTCCTTCGGGAGAAGGGCGGTATACAAATTTAAATAATAAATAAATAAAAATAATAAATAAAGAAGCCAAAGGGGGAGACATTTGCTTGTTGGTTTCTAGATGGCAGCAACTTGATTTTGGACCTGGATTTCATTTCTTTGATTAGAGTACCAATGCTAGATCCTCTGCCAGATGATTCTCCAAGGAGGAACTTCTACAGGTTTGCAGCAAGTCACCAGGCAACAAGACCATGGCTTCTAGCCCACAGCTCTGTACGTGTCCTGCCAATCAAACGGAGACTAGCCCAGAAGTTGAGATTGACATCACAGTAAGCAGGGTTAGCAGCCTTCTCAAGGGCAGCAACTTACTTCCCTGAGCAGCTGAACATCCCCAGGGATCATCACAATGCCCTTCTGCTCATTTTTCTGAGTTTTCCAAGGAGAGACAATAATTGGATGGGCACAGGAACCCTCATGAAGGATAAACTGCTCATCTTTTAATGGCCCCTTTCAGTTCACTTTTTGGGAGTTTGGGAGAAGTCTCAGGTGAAGGTTGGAGGCCTCCCGTTCCCTACTCCACCCTTACTTTCAAATCCGCACATAAATATTGTACCAGTAAGACTGCCTTCTCTGCTACTAAATCCTGAGATGCCGGGAGAAATCATGTGGCCTCCTCACTAGTGCATTGACATATGGCTTGTTGACCATACAAAGCACTAATTTTATTCCTGTGTAACATCGTCATAAATCATGGTTATAAACCACAGTACCTAAATTAATCAAGGTAGTACTTGACTTACAATCATTCATTTAGTGACTGTTCGAAGTTAACAACAGAACTAAAAAAAAGTGATTTATGAACATTTTCATATTTACAACTGTTACAGCATCCTCAGGGTCACGCAATCAAAATTTGGGTGCTTGGCAACTGGCATGGATTTATGACAGTTGCATTGTCCCTGGATAATGTGATCACCATTTATAATCGTCCCGGCTGGCTTCTGACAAGCAAAGTCAATGGGGGAACCTGATTTGCTTAATGACTGCATGATTCACTTAACTGTAGCGATTTGCTTAAGAACTGTCACAAAAAGGGTCGTAAAATGAGGCATAACTCACTTAACTGCATTGCTTAGCAATCAAAATCTTGGACTCAGTTATGATTGTAAGTCAAGGATTACCTTTATGTAACAATAAGCTAAAACCAAGTAAATCATAATTAACATGTATGCAAATCACTCAAAATCAATGAGCAGAAAAGGCCCAGTTTATGATGTAGTATTATATGCAAGCCCAGCTACACGTTTATGCACTAGCCAGCCAATAAATTAACCCACTCTATTTATAAATCTATAAATCAGATTGTCAGAATGTCATCAAGGCAAGAGGAGACCTTTCTCTCACTAGCTTGGATCCAGATGTATTACCTGTTGATGTAGAAGGTCCTGATGTAGTTTGAGACGTTGTAGGGGCTGCACTGTCATTCGGTGTCTATAAGACAGAACCAAAACAACTATTTTAACCCATGCAGAAATTCTAGATTTAAAAGACCCTGGGCTTAGAGGACAGGGAGGAAACCAATCCAACTATCCACCCAAAATTTCTAAATGTGGGTTCAGAATGGGTGCAGAAGAAGAGGAAGCATAAACTATGTTGTTGTTCTTAGTCGCGAAGTCGTGTCCAACCAATCGCGACCCCATGGACAACATTCCTCCAGGCCTTCCTGTCCTCTACCATCTTCTGAAGTCCATTTAATCTCATTCTGACTGCTTCAGTGACTCCATCCAGCTACCTCATTCTCTGTTGTCTCCTTCTTTTGCCCTTAATCGTTCTCAGCATTAGGCTCTTCTAAAGCATAAACGATATTAAATTACAAAACAAAAACCTCTTCCACAACAAGGCAACAAGATCTGGCTGGCATGATATTATCTGGAAAATATTACTGAGAGATGAGTCTAGCCAACTAGCAAGTACATTTGCTCCCATTTAAAGTCCTACTCATACTGTTGAGTTAGATCCATTCAGGCATCCAATAAATTTGCCAAATCCATATCCTGAGATTTTGTATTATTATTTATTAGATTAGATTCTCATATTTTCTCAGGAAACTCAAGGTTGGGAATATGTGGATTTTGTTCCCATAACTCAATGAGGCATGTTTGTCTGAGACAAACCACCTGGTGAGTTTGCATGACTGAGGATGGACTTCAATCCAGCTTCTCTCAAGTGCAATCCAATCCAATTAACCACTACTCATGCAGGAGTACCCCCTCAGCTTCTGCTTATCCCTTCACATTTCATCAAAATGGCTCTTTAACATGCAAAAACTCTCTCAGGTTACAGACCTGAAAAGTTTATTATCCCCCTTTTTTTAAAAGGAAAGCCAGGATAGGCTACCCAGCTTCAGGGGTCCATACGAAGGGTCAATTTCTTCAATGTGGCTGGTGTAATTAGTTAACTGAAGCCATGACTCTTTTTAATGGCTACCACATGTATTGCTTATTTATTTATTTATTTATTTTATTTGATTTTTATACCGCCCTTCTCCCGAAGGACTCAGGGCGGTGTACAGGCATAATAAAACCAACAATACAATATACAAATTTAAAATACGATTTAAAAAACTTATTTTAAATTAGCCCAATGATTAAAATTTACCATACTAAAAAACCCCGTTTAAAATTAATAAATTTAAACAATAAAATCCCATTTTAAGCCAGCCCCGCGCGGATAAAAAGATGAGTCTTGAGTTCGCGACGAAATGTCCGAAGGTCGGGTATTTGGCGTAAACCGGGGAAGTTCGTTCCAGAGTGTGGGAGCCCCCACAGAGAAGGCCCTTCCTGGGGCCGCCAGCCGACATTGTTTGGCGGACGGCACCCTGAGAAGTCCCTCTCTATGGGGCGTCACGGGTCGGTGGGAGGCATGTGGTAACAGCAGGCGGTCCCGTAAGTACCCAGGTCCTAAGCCATGGAGCGATTTAAAGGTCATAACCAACACCTTAAAGTGCACCCGGAAGGCCACAGGCAGCCAGTGCAGTCTGCGCAGGGGCGGTGTTACATGGGAGCTACGCGTAGCTCCCTCTATAACCCGCGCAGCTGCATTCTGGACTAACTGAAGCCTCCGAGCGCACTTCAAGGGGAGCCCCATGTAGAGAGCATTACAGTAATCCAAGCGAGAGGTAACGAGCGCATGAGTGACTGTGCATAAGGCATCCCGATCAAGGAACGGCCGGAACTGCCGAACCAGGCGAACCTGGTGGAAGGCCCTCCTGGAGACGGCCGTCAAATGGTCTTCAAACGACAGCCGATCATCCAGGAGGACCCCCAAGTTGCGCACCCTATCCTTTGGGGCCAGTAACTCGCCTCCAACAGCCAGCCGCGGCTGCAGCAGACTGAATCGGGGTGCCGGTATCCACAGCCACTCCGTCTTGGAGGGATTAAGCTTGAGCCTGTTTCTCCCCATCCAGACCCGTACAGCTTCCAAACACCGGGACAGCACTTCGACAACTTCATTGGGGTGGTCCGGAGTGGAAAAGTACAGCTGGGTGTTGTCAGCGTACTGCTGGTATCTCACCCCGAAACCACTGATGATCTCACCCAACAGCTTGCATGTGGGACTTGTATCCCTGGTCTTGCCTGACACTTGAGATCCATGACACCTTCTGTAGTCATTTCTCTAGATGATCTGAATCTACAGACCTTGGTTGGGACTAGCAGAGGGTGAAGCCCAAAACATCAGGCTCACTTGTCCTGCATTATATTGTGTAATTAGGTTGTGTACGCTCCCTCAGTTAAGATTGACTTCTGAGCACTTTATGGAGGCAACATATACTGTATATGTCATTGTCAACAGAACTAAAGAGGTCTTTCTCATTCCTTTTTCAAGAATGTTTTTTTTTTCGTTTTTCAACTTTCTGGCTCAATCAATATCTCCAATAGTGGTTGTTGGAGTCCTATCCATGTAATAAGCAAGTCTCCTTTAGTTTAGTTCCTGAGTCCAAGTTGGGCCAATGCTGCCACCTGCTGAAAGTTTCTCTTGATAGGCACATCTAAAACCTGGCTTCTACAAAATGTAAAAGAAGCATAGGATTTTAAAGAGAAGAAATGCAACAGGAGTTGGTTACCACAAGAGGCATATTTTTAAAGGATTCTGCTTCAGCAAAAAGAAATGGCAAGAAGAGTACCAGTCATAATGTGATTGGGCAAGGAATGGTTCTTAGGCTTATAAAACCCATCATTAAACATGTATTTCACACCTCGACATCAGTTCACACAAAGATCCTTGCATTTTTTAAAATTTCCATATATATATATATATATATATATATATATATATATATATATATATATATATATATATATATATATATGTGCATACATATATACACAATATGTGTGTGTGTGTGTTTAGAAGCAATCTATAACTCTTTGTATCATTCATCATTCATAGTTAAGTTTTAAAGATTATGTCCAACCTATACTATCCCTGTGTCATATAGGTCACTAACTGAGAACAACCAAACTAAGGCAATTCTTATACTTACATTTTTGTTTTGCGACTGCTGGGCAACATAGTCAGGATTTGGCTCACTGAAATTTGGCACTTCTGAATAAATCATACAAAACCTAGAGAGCAGGAGATGCAACTGTCATTCAACTGATGATTTTTTTTCTTTGTTCTTTTTAATTCCCTCTCTTCAATAATGCATACTGCCTTGTCGTAATGAAACCGCAATATGTCCTATAGCGCAGGGGTCTCCAACCTTGGCCACTTTAGGACTCGTGGACTTCAACTCCCAGAGTTCCTCAGCCAGCAAAGCTGGCTGAGGAACTCTGGGAATTGAAGTCCACAAGTCTTAAAGTGGCCAAGGTTGGAGACCCCTGCTATAGCGGCTTATAGCTCATTTGAAAAAGAAACCCCAAGTCTTACAATCAAAGTGGCTTGAGAACAAAAGAAAAAAGAAGTTAGACAGAAGAAGAGAAACAAAATGAGGCACCTCTGAAATTATAACTGGGATGGAAATCCATCCCTAAGGGTTATTGCTTTGAAGATGAACTGAAGACTGCCACCCCTCCCCTGCAAACAGGTGCTAGAAAGTCCCTTTTTTCTAGTGCAGCAAGATGGAATAGCCATGCAAAACCAATCCTTTAACTACCTTTAACTTTTCTCTGGCAAATACAAACTTTTAAAAGCTCTGCTCTTCCAAACAATGGACTTTCAAGGGAGGTGGGAGGGAAGAATAAAGGTAGGAAAATATTAACTCAAGCTATTGAAATTAAAATTTGACCAGCCAGCAATGGCAACACTATGAATCTGGCATTAATGAGGCAAGATCATTTAAAGTGAGCCCCTGTTGAAGATCAAAGGAGGTGGGGTGTGTGTGCTCTGACTCAAACATCGACTAGAACAGCGATGGCGAACCTATGGCACGCGTGCCAGAGGTGGCGTGCAGAGCCCTCTCTGTGGGTGCTTGTGCCATCGCCCCAGCTCAGCCAGCTGGCTGTCAGGTTTTCAGAGCGCTGGCGCGGGCATACATACACTCACCTTCCGGTTTGGGCACTCTGTGCCTGAAAGGTTTGCCATTACTGAACTATCCTATAGTATGATAGACTTGCAGGGCCCAACATGCAACATACCGATGTAGTATAATGTAATGTTACATACATACATATAGGTATATGGGAATGTGTGTTAGTTATAACTTATTTGGGTTTAGGGATTCTATTTCTTTCATTTATTGAGTTATTGAAATGTATTTGGGGGTGGGGGGCCTGCACCAAGGGAGGCTCATTCAATTTCATTGTACACATGTTGTACATTGACAATAAAGATTTGATTTGATTTGATTTGAACTAGGAAATGCTTTATTTGACCTTGGACAAACTTTTTTTTATTTAAGATCAATTCATGGTTAGTGGAATAAATACATCAAGATCATTCTAACATTAAAACTGAGCACTGTGACGTAGTCTGAGATGTTCAGAGATCCAGCTTTAAAGAGGGAGTGATCAAGTGAATTAAGAGGGTGCACATAGCACCTTCTGGCAGTTCCTTAAATCAAACATATCTTTTCAAGGAATGCGAGGCAGCATCTCTACAATCCCAGAAGAGATGCAGCTTCTTCATGAAGTTGAAATTTTATGAAATGAAAGAGCCAGTTTGGTCTACTGGTTAAGGCAACAAGCTAGAAACTGGGAGACTATGAGTTCTAGTCCTGCTTTAGGCATTAAAGCTGGCTCTCTCTCAGTCCAAACCATCTTGGAGGATTGTTGTTGTGGGGAAAATATGAGGAAGGTGCATTAGATACGTTTGCTGCCTTAATTACTTATAAAGATAATAAAGGCAGGATTAAAATAAAATAAAATTTCAAGAGGAGTTACATGCCCCCATGCATTCTGAATTACCTTTTCCTCTTTGACCTACACATACTTAATATTATTCCTTGTCCTTTTTCACCACATTTTTCTTCCAAGGCATGTCTTTTTAGCCCAAAGATAGTGAACCTCTATAGGTCTATAAATTGATCTAAGTACGGCTAATATATGGCAATACATAAGCAGTTTAATAAAAATCATCATAACAAATCTTTATCAGCACAAATAACTGTAATAATTCAGCGTGAGTTTCTCAATGAAATATTACTGGGAAAGCTAGAGGTTCACTGTAAGACAAAACATAAAATGTATCTCGATACAAAGTGAAATGAAAATTAAATCTAGCATAGGGTGGAGATATTTATCCTAGAGAATTAAGAAGTGGTGGCATGATATTTAGAGCTGTGAATCAATTAGTGATTTACTAATGACAGATGGATTGTTAAATGTAACCAGAAATGTGCCAATGTGTTACCAATACCTTTCAACCTAGAAACAAAAGAAGACGTCTTCCATGGTTTCAGATACTTTACGTCTTCTAGGGCAGAACTATTCTTTAGCAAAAATCTGTGTTTGCACAACATTGGGAAAAAATCCACCTAAACATCCCCTAATCCTAGGAAGAACCATTGAAATGAACTGTGAGCCTTACTCTCCTACTTTCTGCAGATCTCCTCCACGCCCAGTGTACAGTGTCAAGCAGCCTTTGAAAATTGATGAGTACCTGATAAAGAAAAACTCGTGATTAAAAAGCAGCACACGATTCCTAGTTTTGCCCAAAAATAAATTTGTCTTTTTGGTGCATTGCATGAAACTCTACCTGTATACTATCTGTACAGTGCTCGTTTGTCCCTCACTGAAATAAACCAACCTTCCACACAAAAATGGTAATGGGTGCAAGAAAGGAGATTACATGTTCTTAAATCTCATTGAAACCAGTGATACCTTGAATTCAACAGATTAATTTCAACAGAGTACCCTTGAATTCAAATAACTTACTTCCAAGGAGCTATGTATGGGATCATGCTTTTAAGTTTTCTAGTTTTGCTCCAATTATTGGAATTGAACAAAAATGCTTAGTTAGTTGGGCTGACTGCAGAGTATGGCAAACTTATTAGTATGTTGGGCCTCTGCTAGCATGTTCATTCACATCAAAAAACACATCAAACACAACATCAAAAACGGTCAGAGCAATCTTACAGGATGCTCTGCTTGTATACAGGTAGTTCTTGTTTAGTGACTGTCTCATTTAGCAATTGTTCAGTGTTATAACAGTGATGAAAAACTTTACAACCAATTCTCACATTCTCAACCCTTGAAGGTCTCTAAACCAGGGAAAGCTGAAGTAAAATCATAAGACCACAGCAGTGGTTTCATATAGCAATGCTTCTCTTAACAACTGAGTTGCCAGTCCCAACTGTAGTCATTAAAAATAGGCTACCTGTACACCACTTTTAATAAGCAAACTCATGTGTTCTGTGTTTTGTTAACTATCATTTACCGGATAAGCAAAATTGGATGGGTTCAAATTACATACTGAGCCATAAATCATGGTTTATAAACCACAATACCTGGGTTCAGCTCCACATACTAAGCCAAAATTAAGCAAACTAAATTATGACCAAGGACAATGCATAAATTAAGCTTAAGTCTGCCTTTGTGTAAATCAGAGGAAAATGAACCTTAAAAACAACATGTACATTTGCAGAAGAAAATATATACAAGTCTAAGAATTAGGTTAAACGTCGCAGAAGTCTCAGATTCCCCGCCCCCACTCCCTTAAACTTTCCTAATAAAATTTAGGAAAGTGGTGACACATGTTAAATAACTATAATTTGTATGAGGTAATTTGAGCACGTTCCACAAAACAGCCAAGTCATACTTGGTGCTCTCTTGACGTAGGGTTTAGCCACAGTCTCAAAAATAACTCTTCCCTCAGCTTCTCCCAAGCTGTTCCTCTTGGAAAAATCCCCCATACCCTTTGGTGAGTCGGATGATATCGCCCGGCTGGATTAGATTCCCAACATCATCCCATACAGAGATGTTTATGCTGCCTGTTTTGTCAGCTACTTTACAGGTCCGTACTTCATGACCATCCTTTGTCTTGGTCACCCGGCCTAGTGATAGAACAAGAACCACAATTCAAGACAATTGCAAGGATTTGTTATCATGAGTGAAGGAGAGGGTTTTTTATCCGTCACTGCTTCACTCCAAATACACCCCACCTTCACCTGCATATTCTTTTAAGCCCAGAAGTTTAAATACTGAGCTTCTCTGTTTGTTTGCTTGTTTGTTTGTGTGCGTGTGTGTAAAACTGGAAGTAAATAGTTTAGATTATCTA
Source organism: Ahaetulla prasina (assembly GCF_028640845.1). Lineage (NCBI taxonomy): Eukaryota > Metazoa > Chordata > Lepidosauria > Squamata > Colubridae > Ahaetulla > Ahaetulla prasina. The sequence goes on from NC_080540.1 coordinate 156,658,116, forward strand.
AAAATTAATCCTTTTGCTGAGAGTTCAGTCTGCTCCTCTTTATCATAGAAACGTCTTCATGATCAGCAGCAGTAATCATGCCATACAGGTAGTCCTTGCTTCACAAGGATTATTGGGACCAGGATTTCCACCACTAAGTGATAAGGTCATATAGTGCAACCTCACAACTCTATTGCTAGCAACAGCAATTTTGACATTCCTTGTAGCTATCCTTAAGCAAATCCTGTCGGAAGTTTGAACAGTCACTGAATGAATGATCATTAAACAAGACCTGTATTACTTTCCCCCTCATATAAAAGTGCAGTTTTAAACCCACTAGGTGTACTGTAAATAGATATCATTGAGATCCCTAGGATGTAATTTATGTTAAACTTTGTAAAGTATTTTTTAAACTTACAAGCCAATAGGTACCACAAATTGTTTGGAAAACAAAGGGAGAAGTCAGAAATTAAATATTATGTATATTATTCTTAAGAATGATGTTTTTACTCCCCTTTTTAGCATTATAAATAATACTTTAGTGGAGATTTTGGGATTAAACTCATAAATATATACTTCTGCTTTGTATCACGAAAATAGTTCAATGTGCTTTGTTTGGTATGTTTTACCTTTCACTAATGTTATTTTGAGCATTAAAACTTCAATACCGGTAATTATCTGTCCATTTATATAAAGTATCTTTTTTAAAAAAATACAATTTTGTTTTAAATGAATTTTTTTTAGTCTGGTCAATCAACTTTGTTTGGAATAAGACAGCAATTAGTTAATCAATGAGAGAAAGAAAATCATTACAAAGCAATTACAAAAAAAGGCAGTAAAATATTTTATCCAGAATTTAAGAATTCTAGTGGAATAAGTAGCTTGGTCTCCCAACTGCTTATATAGTGATTAAAAAAAGCAAACCTGTCTTCTCTTCCATGTGACTTACCTGTTTCCAGCACAATGAATATAAGATTTAGATTTTTCATGCCTGGTTTAATATCCTTCACCAACGTTTCTGTTGTCATGTTAAATGGCTTCTGGTTTCCAATACCTGGCAAATAATTTTAAGTAGTCTTATATTCATAGATAGAACAAATAAGAAAATGCTGATTGTAGTAGATAACTATTCTACTTTAATCTTGAAGATATTACTTATGTACTCTTCTACTGATATAAAACACAGCCCGTGTCTAAATATGCAAAAATTATAAAGACACAGACATACAAGATGTGTAAGTTAAATTTATTCCTCCCATTATCACATTCTTCCTTCTGCTACAATTACTTGCAAGAAGTTGATATATTTTGGGCCCAATACCAAGACAGAATGTGAACAAAACTCATTTTTAAACAAAAAGATGCTTCTAAAGTATAGTAATGTGCAAACATCCTCACATTTGTACTTTTAGAAGCATCTTTCTGTTTAAAAGTTGTTCCCTTTCTCTCTTGAATAGTTTACACATTAGCCTATGATGTTTAAAAACAAATAAATGTAAAATATTATTCTGCAAGTGTTTTGTGATTCCGTATAGCTTTTGGTCTCAGAAGCTTTTCCAGTTTGTCAGAATCACAAGAGTCTAAACTCTGGTATTGGGCAAAATAGTATCAACTTCTTGCAAGTAGTTGTAAAAGAAGGAAGAAGGTAGGGTTTAAAATAAACCCTACATTTTAACATACAAGGGCTGGATTTAAGTAGCACATTAAGACATAATTTTATTTTATGTTGCAGTATGTTGCGTGAATACAATCAACTGTGGTTTGGTAAGCAAATTGATGGCTCAATATATGACCCTAACCAATATTATCCAAACCAGATACCTAATTTGGAAAATAAGCTTTGAAAAATCCAAAATAAAAAACAACAGCAATAAGGAGTTAAAGTACACATGCAAGAAATCAATTTCTACAATATTTGTCTATCAAGAAAGAAGGAGAATATTACTGGAAATACGTGCAGGAATATGGGCTGAATTCAGTACACCATCCCCAGGCACACACATCTTCTATCCCAAGTACACTTTAATTTCCATGAACATAAAACACACATTTATACATTTATGGCAAACTTCCTTGACAGAGATTTCAAATGCAAATGTTTTACATACAACTTCTATAAGCTACACAGCAAATCGCTATAGTTTTAATCAACTTACCACAAAAGGCAGTGTAAGAGCTTTTACTGATTACAACCTTAGAATGCATACATAAAATCACATTTTAATAGATTTCTTGTTTCCCTATTGCTAACAGGGCAGAAGCTTTCTGACACTCCCAGGGAAATTATAAAGAAAAATCAATACACTCGAGTGTAATTAATCCAAGTATCTAAAAAGATGGCTATAACATATACCCTCCCCTTCCCCATATCCATTCCCAAATTCCATCCATGTTTAAGCTGCTGTTGCCTATTTTTTTCTTTTTTTTTTCTTTTCAAATTATGAGCTCTTCTGGTATTTTATAAAAGCTAGTAATGCAGTTTTATCAGCTCTTAATTCCCACTAATCATTGTTACAATACCTACTTTGAACAAAACGTAATAATTTTTCAGCACATGTAGAAAGCCAGTTTCAAGGGAGGTTGTGTAGCATCCTTGATCTGGTCAGAGGTTTCATTCCACTGTGAAAAAGAAAAACAAATAAAGTACTTTCCATTGTTTCTTAGGGAATCATTTATCCTCCTCCCGATCAAATTACATCTTCTAGCCGTTTTTTGCTATGGGATTCCTCTCCATATGAAGCAGATACTATTATTCTTAAATAATATGCTTGCATTGTAATAATACAATTAAACGAAACATAGTTAAAAAGTTCAACAGAATAACTTAGTCAATATGCTAGTGAGCAGACTCGTTCCTACTGAACAGGTATTCTGCTGGCCCTGCAACATGTCCATATGTTTTTGTGCTATGTCCAAAGCAACAAATAATCTGTCGAAATCCCATATTCTTCTTACCTATAATCTCATGGCTATTAATTACATCTTCTTGTATAAAAGAAAGTCCCCATCACCACTTTTTCAGTGAAACAGCCAGAAGAACGTCCACTTGCAGACATTCCAGGAAGTATCCTGCAGCGTCCAGTCCAGCCAATCACAGCACAAGACAGTCCTTCGACATGTAGGAATGTTCCAATCTTCCAGCCAATTGCAAGCTGATAAAAACATTAAAGTGACAGTACCAACAACTGTAGACACTGTAGGGGGAGATCCGTGATTGTTCTATGGTAGCAAAAATAGAGCCTGGAGGATTTTTTTAACAGATTTTATTTCAAGGCATAGAGTTTCATGAACATGCAGCTCGCTTTATCTGATGCGTGGAGTAGCTCAACTGTTTTGTATGATTTAAATAGGTACTGTTTGTAGAGATGAAGGAGGGAGAGGAAGACTGTGGGTGCACAGATGAAAGTTGCATGGGAACAAATTACAAATTGTTTATCAATTAAGTTTAACGTCTTAAAAATCTATTGTGTTTGTTAATTAATATTGTGTATGCACCAAGACAAATTCCTTGTGTGTCCAATCACACTTGGCCAATAAAGAATTCTATTCTATTAAGATCTTCTGAAATAGCCTGAAATGTATTAATGGAAGTATAGCTATCTCAATTTTTGACCGCCAACAACTAATTACAAGCAGAGTCTTTTCTACCCTGAAAAATAATTTGCAATTTATTCAAATCTTGATATTTAAGAACTTAACTAGTGTACTCAAGACATGCAGTATTTCAATCAGTTTTGAAGTTAGTACATCATTGAATGTCTTCCTTTTGGGTTTCGTTTAAATATGGGCACAAGCTGGATTGCAAAAAATTAGAAACAAACAGTACAATTAACAGGCATCTTTGTAACATCCCACAAAATATCCCTAATTTACTGAATGCATTTTCTGTTAAAGGTTAAATTTAGATTGATATGTATTTTCTATTGTTCATAGTTGCAGCTTTTGCATTTAATAAAAATATGCATACATTTGCCTATTTTCATTTTAATAAGAATCTGTGCATTGATGTGACATGTTTATTCAAAGGGCTGGGAAATTTTAGCTATATTCTAATTACCGAGATCTGTCTAGCTCAGTGGTTCTCAACCTTTATAGTGCTGCGACCCCTTTAATACAATTCCTCACGATGTGGCGACCCCTTTAATACAATTCCCCACGATGTGGCAACCCCAACTGTAAAATTATTTTCGTTTTGAATTTATCGCACCTGAAGCCATATTGGCTAGCGATCTGAACTGCTTGCGATTGTCTTGAGGACGGAGGCATTAAAGCGGATACTCCTCCCCTATTAAGTTTATGGTGCCTGAAGCCAGATTAGGCTAGCGATTGGGAGTGATTGCAGCTGGCTTGAGAGGGAGACATCAGAGCAAAGATTTCTCTTTTTTAATTCATCGTGCCTGAAGCCGAATTCGGCTAGCGATTTGAAGAGCCTGCAGCTGGCTTGTGGAGTCAACCATTGGAGTGTGATTCTTCGACTCGCAAGTATACTTCCCATATTTCCGATGGTCTTAGGCGACCCCTGGCAAATCATCATTCGACCCCCAATGGGGTCCCTACCCACAGGTTGAGAACCGCTGCTCTAGCTGAAGGGGAAAAGATCTCTGGACAGATCTTTCTTCATGGAGTTATCTCTTCATGGAGATCTATCCAGCGAGGTGTTTTATTCTGCATCATTTGCAATCCCATGACAGGATTGGCTTTAGTATGGCAACCGGTTGCCAGCAGATCCTAAGTGTTGTGGAGTGCCATTTTGCAGGTGGTCAGTTGTTGTTATACTCCATGCTGAAGGGATAATTGTGGGTTTCTTCAGCCTCTTATTACTAGGTGATTTCAACCTCCTTTCCATGGGATCTGAGACAGCTTGAATATTCATTACCAAACATTCACTGCGCAGCAATATGTCAATTATACAGTTCTTGGGAACTTTTCCATCAATCCATGATCACGGGCAGCTCACTTCCTTATTATTTACTAAATTTGTATGGCACCTGACCCCCAGCAAGTTTACAAATTGTTAAAAAACTTCAAAACTAGAAAACAACAAGAACAAAAATGGCAGAGATAACTAGGTCAGATTGGAATAATGAGAAAGAAGAAAAGAGGGCTTTAATCATGCTTGCCAAAGGCCTGGGCAAAGAGCCAGGTCTTTAGTGCCTTCGAAACACCAATCAGGTGGAGGAGGCCAACTTATGCAGGGAGGAGAGACCTATTAAGAGGATTTGCCCCAAATGTATGGTGGATCCTCGTTGATAGCAATAGCAATAGCACTTAGACTTGTACTTCACAGTACTTTACAGCCCTCTCTAAGCAGTTTAGAGCCCTCTCTAAGCAGTTTACAGAGTCAGCATATTGCCACCAACAATCTGGGTCCTCATTTTAGCTACCTCGGCAGGAAGGAAGGCTGAGTCAATCCTGAGCCGGTCAGAATTGAACTGCCGAACTGCAGCCAGCAGTCAGCAGAAGTAGCCTGCAGTAATGCATTCTAACCACTGCGCCACCTTGGCTCACTGTGATGGCACTTGAGGAGTTCCCCAGCAATTAGATGCTGCTGCTTTTAGGTACTTTGTTGATCTTTAGAATACAGAGGCAATAGAGGTAGTCCTCGACTTACGATGATAACTGAGCCCAAAATTTCTGTTCCCAAGACAGAAGGCTATTAAGTGAATTTTGCCCCATTTTATGATCTTGACCTCATCTTCTGCAACAACACAAACTTAATTTATGGACTACAAATAAAAGAACCGTTTTCCAACAGTGACCACAGCATGATAGACTTTTGTCTCAATACACGCCCTTACAATAATCATCATAATGGTATTCCAAACTACAATTTCAAAAAAGCCAACTATGACCTTATAAACACCGACCTCTCATCTCTTGACTGGCAAAATCTATTCTCAACCTGTATCACTGCTGAAGTCCACTATAGAGTTTTCCTACTTGAAGTTAATAGAATCATAAAACTTTATATACCACAAACCACCACCAAAATCAGAAAAAACAAATTACCCATATCAATAAAAATGCTCCAATCAAAAAAAAAATCCTTCTGGAGAAAAAACAAAAAGGGCTATGTAGCAAATTTCAAAAACTGCTACAGAAATATATGCAACCAAATAAAAATTGAATGCACCAATTACCACACCAAGCAAGAAGAAGATCTTCTACGCACAAATTCCAATCGTGCTTTTTATAATTTTGTGAACAACAAACCTAAAGACTCGAGAACCATCCCACCACTAAAAGAATCTAATGGCAAAGAATATAATGACGAAACAGTTAAAGCAAACCTCTTTAACACATTCTTTGGCTCAGTCTTTGTTAACAGTAATGGATCATACCCAACATTCCCCAATCCTACTAACAATGAGTACAACAACCTAACACAAGTAGATTTCAAGAAGATAATGTTGAAAAAGCTCTTCGCAAACTGAAACCATCCCTATCTATTGGACCTGATGGACTATGTGCATTCTTCTTAAAAAAGCTTTCCACTAATATAGCAGAACCCCTAAGCATAATCTTTGAAAAAGCTTTCATGATCAGTTCCCTTCCCAAACTTTAGTCACTAGCCACGGTCATCCCTGTCTTCGAAAAAGGAGACCCCAGCCTAGCTGAAAACTACAGATCAATCTCTCTATGCTACCTCACCTGCAAAGTAATGGAATCTATCATCAACCAATCCATTATCCTCCACCTAGAAACAAACAACCTGCTCTCTAATAAACAATTTGGTTTCAGAAAAAAATTATCATGTAATTTACAACTTCTTCACTGCAAAAACATATTGACTACTAGATGAAGGCAAAGCAATAGATGCAATTTACATAGACTTCTATAAAGCTTTTGACTCAGTGGTACATGATAAACTTCTCCTAAAACTAAAATCCTACGGCATCTCCGGACCCCTCCACAATTGGATAACAGCTTTCCTGTCAAACAGACAACAAGTGGTCAAAATTGGCAGTGCTTTATCAAATCCTGTTCCCATCAATAGCGGTGTTCCCCAAGGCAGCGTTCTTGGACCAACACTCTTCATATTATACATTAATGATCTCTGTGACCATATTATAAGTAATTGTGTTCTCTTTGCTGACAATGTCAAACTATTTAACACCACCAACGAAATAGCTACTCTTCAAAAAGACCTAGACTTTGTATCAGAATGGTCAAAAACTTGGCAACTCCAAATCTCAACCAGCAAATGCTCTGTCTTAACATTGGAAAAAAGAATCTAAACACTAAATACAAGCTCGATGGACACTATCTTACAGATGACCCCCACCCTGTTAAAGACCTTGGAGTTTTCATATCAAACGATCTAAGTCCCAAAGCCCACTGCAACTACATCGTAAAAAAGGCTTTAAGAGTTGTAAACCTAATCTTGCGTAGCTTCTTCTCCAAAAACACTACACTACTAACCAGAGCATATAAAACATTTGCTAGACCAATTCTTGAATACAGCTCGCCTGTCTGGAACCCATACCATATTTCAGATATCAATACAATTGAACGTGTCCAGAAATATTTTACAAGAAGAGTTGTCTACTCCTCTGAATACAACAAAATACCTTTATGCCACCAGATTTGAAATCCTGGGTTTAGAAAATTTAGAACTCCACCGCCTACGACATGACCTGAGTGTAACTCATAGAATCATCTATTACAATGTCTTTCCTGTTGAAGACTACTTCAGCTTCAATTGCAACAACACACGAGCACACAATAGATTTAAACATAATGTTAACCGCTCCAATCTTGATTGCAGAAAATATGACTTCAGTAACAGAGTTGTTAATACTTAGAATACACTACCTGACTCTGTGGTCTCTTCCCAAAATCCCCAAAGCTTTAACCAAAAACTGTCTACTATTTACCTCACCTCATTCCTAAGAGGTCTGTAAGGGGCGTGCATAAGAGCATAAGTGTGCCTACCGTTCCTGTCCTATTGTTTCCTTTCATTATATCCAATTAATATAATTATTACGTACTTATGCTTATATATATGCTTATGTATTATATAGTTATTTCATGCTTATGCTTATATATACTGTTGTGACAAATAAATAAATAAATAAAATAAATCTTTCTTGCCACAGTTGTTAAGTGAATCACTGCAGTTATTAAGTTAGTAACTTGGTTGTTAAGCAAGTCTGGCTTCTCCATTGATTTTGCTTGTCAGGAGGTTGCAAAAGGGGATCACATGACCCTTGGACACTGCAACCATCATATATATGAACCAGTTGCCAACCATCTGAATTTTGATCACATGACCATGGGGATGCTTCTACGGTTGTGTGAAAAGTAGTCCAAAGTCACTTATTTTGGTGCCATTGTAACTTTAAACAGTCACTATATGAACTGTAATAAGTCAAAAACTAACCTCTCCCACTAATCAATCCCATGCAGCTTCTAGGTATACCAGAGGTGGGTTTCAGCAGGTTCTGACCAGTTCTGGAGAACTTGTAACAGAAATTCTGAGTAGTTCAGAGAACCGATAGTAAAAATTCTGACTGGCCCCGCTCTCATTTATTCTCTGCCTCCCAAGTCAAAGCTGATCGGGAGGAAATGGAGATTTTGCAGTAACTTTCCTCTGAAGTAGGGAGGGAATGGAGATTTTACAGTATCCTTCCCCTGCCACGCCCACCAAGCCACGGCCACAGAGCCGATAGTAAAAATTTTGAAACCCACTGAGGTATACTGAGGAGCACTGTGAAATGAAACTGGTCAAGAGAGAGCCTGAAATGACACTTGTGGAAAACCAGGTACCTGATGTAAGTGCCCAGGTTCTATCCCACAGGCATTCAGTAATTTACACTTCTTAAACTTTAGGCAAGTTTCGTATAGCCTGACTTTGGACAAATCTTTTGTTTGAGGATATGACCTTTAAACCAAGGTTTACTGCAATTAATTATTATGCAAATGATGTGAATTTGAATTTAATACACATTTGGATTTAATGGACACACACTCCTCTCAAATGGTTCGTTGTTAAACTGAGATTTTACTGAATATCCAGTACATAGATCCTTCCTCCATAGAAAATATATATTATGTAGAGGAATTACAACATAGAAGCATGTTCCCAGTTCTAAAGGTTTGACGACGCGTTTAATATTTTAAAGTTCAGATGAAGAAAAAAGAGCATCCCAGGAAGCATCAGTGACAATCACATTCAGTTCACATTGAATTCACATTCAGCGGGTGATAGAAGGGGCACTGCGTTGCTCCCATATAACACCCATCCTGCGCGGCCTGCACTGGCTGCCGGTAGCCTTCCGGGTGCAATTCAAGGTGCTGGTTACCACCTTTAAAGCACTCCATGGCTTAGGACCGGGGTATTTGCGAGACCGCCTTCTGCCACCGATTCCCTCCCAACGACCTGTGCGCTCCCACAGAGCGAGCCTCCTCAGGGTGCCGTCGACCAAACAATGTAGGTTGGCGGCCCCCAGCCCTATGGAACGAGCTACCTCTGGTAGGAATTCTGGGAGTTGACGTCCACGAGTCTTAAAGTTGCTACCAGAGAAGGGGAGGACCTTCTCTGTGGCGGCACCAGCCCTATGGAACGAGCTACCTCCAGGATTACGCCAACTTCCCGACCTCCGGGCCTTCAAACGTGAACTGAAGACTTTACTATTTCACCGAGCGGGACTAGCCTAAGACATTTTAGCGAAATTTTTAAGGGGTTTTAATCGGTCTTTGACCGTTTTAGTGATTCGGCCAGTAAATATTTGTTCTTAATTGTTTTTAAATATTCTTATTTATTATATTTAAATTGTATTGGTGTGGGTATTTTAATAATTGGCTGTAAACCGCCCTGAGTCCTCCGGGAGATGGTGCGGTATAGAAATGTAATTATAAATAAATAAATAAATAAAGTTCCATCTTTTACTGATTTGTCTGTCGCTTCTCAGATTTCTGCAAATACCCTCAGTTCTTGTGGGCCTCTCACTAATGACCAGCTACTGCTTTAACTTCATCTTATAGTCTTAGAAGTTCTTCTAAAAAAAGGAATATCTTCTAAGACAGGGGTCTTCAACCTTGGCAACTTTAAGACTTGTGGACGTCAACTCCCAGAATTCCTCAGCCAGCTTTGCTGGCTGAGAAATTCTGGAAGTTGACATCCACGAGTCTTAAAGTTGCCAAGGTTGGAGACCCCTGTTCTAAGATATTTGGATGCGGAGATGTTTATTGTACAGATTTCAGCACATTTTCCCATCTTTTTTATCTTCAATTACCATCTCTCCAATGGATTCATTTATCATTCCAAATCAAGATTGGCATCTCCTGGAATTCAGAGATCGTTTGAAAAAATATCTTGTTTTTCTGTGTCTGTTTCCATCTTTTTTATCTTTACAGATATTGATGTAATACTGCTTCTTGTCTCTGCTAATAGTTATCTGAAATTTTTCATTAAGTTTCTTCCTCATATCTTTCTCTTCCTTGGCTTTGGCTTCTTCTCTCATCTTTTTATGGTTAGTTTTTAACTATCTATTATGATCTGGTTCGCTTTCGTTTGTTTCTTGATCTTTTTACAAGGATTCTTATTTCATTCCTTTTCACAATTCCTCTTACTCTCTACCAATGAAGTCATGGATTTCAAAGTGATTCCTTTTTTTTGGTAAAAATATTTTTATTTTTTACAACAAACATAAACGCCTCTTCAATCCAATTACAGTGTGTCAGTGGGTTGTTTACACATCTCTTGTACAATTTCAAGATAAATATCTCTTTCATTCATCTAATCTTACATTATCCAAATCTCTTACTCCATCAATTTTTAATTAAACAATGGCTATAACATTTCATGCTTTCATTTCATGTTAATTTCTCCAAATTAGTGTTTTATCTAATAACATTGTTCATTCCATTCTCCTAAATTAATTTAATTCAATTGCTTCTCTTAACAACAACCTTTTTAAACTCTTTTCTAGCATATCTTTCCTTCTAACCATTGATAAAATAAATCCCATATTTTATAATATTGCTTATCTTCTTGTTCTCTACTTTCAAATGTCAATTTACTCATTTCTGCACATTCCATTATCTTCCTAATGATTTCATCTTGCACAAAGTGATTCCTGATGACGTCCTTGAAATCTAAGTTTTTGAAACTGGATTGCTGGAAATTGGTAAATCATTCCCTTGCTTCATTTCTGTTTCCTAGGCCATATAATCCAACTATGTTTTTCTCTTTATTGGTGGTTTTTTTGTGGGGTAGGGTGGGGGGTAGCATTCTAGTCTCCAACCACAAGAAGCACATCTTGCTTATAAATTGCTTGCAGATTGAACTTGATCAGAAAATTCCTCAATTTCTTTTCAACAATCATGAGTGGTTAAAAGCAACAGTGTTACTCCTTTTGTGTGTGTGTCCTGTGTAGCACACAGTACTGCATCAACTTCTGACCACATGTCAGAATACCAATCCATTTCAGTTTTCTGATGCCCAAGATGTTAATGTGCAGTTGTTTGATTTAATCTTTCACATATTCAGGTTTTCCATGTTCATGTTTCTTATATCCTGCTGCCCTTTTGTAATCCTGGCTTTGTAGCTTTGGATTTTCTTTTCCTGCATGACATCAGCAGCTAGATATTAGAGGTTTTTTTTTAATCTAGCTGCATCATTAACAGCGTAAGTACACTACTCTAAAAGATCCTCAGCTCTTCCACAATAACATGTTGGGCAAGAGTGAAATGCACACTTGCGAGTGTGAGTGCACGTACCCCTTCTGCTCATGCACAGAGGGTCAAAAAGAGGACATAATGACGTCCCAGTGGGTGGGCGTAGCCTCCTGCCACCAGTACTACTGATTCGCCCAAGCCGTATAGATCCAGCTGGATTTCACTGCTGATGTTGGGTATTATTCCTTTAGAAAGCTCATCATCTGGCCTTATTTTGTAAATCTTTATCTTGTCTATCCATGTGGTCTTCTTGGTAAAATACAGAAATGGTTTAGTATTGCCTACTTCCCCATAGCATGAAATTATATCTTTGTCATTTTCCTTGAAGTGTTCCTCTATCTTCAAAATCTTCCTGTATCACGGCTGTCCAATATAGATGTCTGCTTGCTTTAGCTAAGCAGCTAGGACGCTTTAAGCCTCAAATGATCCTGCTGGGAGTATAAACTCTTGACATACATTCCTGGTGTTCTTCCTTCATTCCTCCTGGAAAATAAATGCCATGCGGCAGCAGAGCAGGACGTCAACATTCATATATAATAAATTATTTCCAAATGTATACTCCTATTAGAATATGTAGTACCCTTTTGTTGCCATCTAGTGGTCATCCATATTTTTACAAACTACTGTTGGAAGAAAAATCCAGTCTGGTTCCAATCCAGGAGAAAGACACTAGAAATATGGAGGCAGGTTACAGGAAACGAAGTCTGTTTATTTGGTAGCCAGAAACTAATGACAGCAGCATGTTTCTGGGATGGCTGACAAAATGGGGGTTGAGAGTAGGTGGGCTTTTATACATTTTGAGGGGCTTTGTGATTGAGAGGCCTGATCCTTGTGAAATGTACTTTGACCTGTGCTTGAGTGTGCCCTTTTTGGTATTCTAATTCTTGTTGCCTGACTCCCATTGTGGTTGGGAGGTCATGCCCTGTCCTTGGAGCTGGGTGGGGAATGTAGATTTTAGGAGTCTTTTGTTTTTCTGCTTTTAATCCCATCAGTTCAGCCTTCTGCGGGAGCTGTAGTTGAAGATGTTTTGTTTACGAATGGAGCTGTCTGGCTTTCTGTAAATGGATACCGAATGGAATGCTCCAGTTTTCTAAATAAATACAAAAGTACATCATTCATAAACCTTGGAGGGACTGTCTGGAGTGTTTTCCTGGTAGTGGAGAGGAGTGAATGATTTGATTCTAGAAAAGCCTCCTTTCTGAGGAGGGGTCGAGTGCTGACTTCCTACACTACCATGCACTGGGATATAAAAGTCCAGGTGACCACTTTATGATAGCATGAAATTTGGGTTTTTTTGTATACTACCATCTTATGGTCATCTGAATTGTTGCAATCCAAAAATGATACCGTGTTTCCCTGAAAATAGAACCCAACTGTAAAATAAGCCCTAGCATGATTTTTCAGGATGCTCATAATATAAGCCCTAGTCCAAAAATATGCCCCAGTTAAGATCATCAGCGAGAGGGATGCATTTAGTACGTCCATTGCAACACACGATGGACATATTGAATTATAAAACAATAATAGTAATATATAATTAACTATAAATAAATATTATTGACACAAATACTTAAAATAAATGATAATATAAATTATAATTACGTATTTGTAAATACCCAAGCGGGTGCCTTTGGACAAGAGGTAAAATGCCTATGTTAGCATATGAACTTGAGACTTATTGCCGAATGAACAATCAGAGTACAGACCCTATACATGAATAACGTGTGCACCAGGGGTGGGTTCTACATATCTTTACTACCGGTTCGCAACGGGATTGCGCTTTTGCAGTAAAAATCTATCTAAAGATAGTGTTCTATTTAAGATACTTTAATAATTTAGTTTATTCCGCATGAAATGGAGTTTAGTTATGCAGCATGAGACTATATTCTGCAATATTGGGACTGTCGGTGAGTCAACAGCGGGTCAGAGGAGGAACTGCTGTGAGACAGAGATGACTGTTCCTCTTTAAAAATTATGATTTGCAGAATGTCACAGAAGTGAGTAGACCCCCTCACATTTTGTAAATATTTAAGTATATCTTTTCACGTGACAACATTGAAGAAATGACTCTTGGCTACAATGTAAAGTCGTGAGTATACAGCTTGTATAACTGTAAATGTGCTGTCCCCTCAAAATAATGCAACACACAGCCATTAATATCTAAACTGCTGGCAACAACAGTGAGTACACCCCTAAGTGATAATGTCCAAATGGGGCCCAAAGTGTCAATATTTTGTGTGGCCACTATTATTTTCCAGCACTGCCTTAACCCGCTTGGGAATAGAGTTCATCAGAGTTTCACAGGTTGCCACTGGAGTCCTCTTCCACTCCTCCTTGACGCAGTCACGGAGCTGGTGGATGTTAGAGACCTTGTGCACCTCCACCTTCCATTTCAGGATGCCCCACAGCAGTGGTGGGTTGCTCCCAGTTCACTCCGATTCTGTAGAGCCCGTAGTAAAAATCTTCTGGTGTTCAGAGAACCGGTAGTAATGGCTGGCTGGCCACGCCTCCAAACCAGTTCCCCGATCATGAGGTTTTTGTTTTTGTTTTACTTTTAAAAGCATCTTTTCTTCAGCCAAAAAAAGGCTTTTAAAAGTAAAAAAAACCCTCTGATGATCGTGTGGCTGAGCAGGGATCATCAGAACCCTTTAAAAGTTTTTTTTTTTTTTAACAACCACTTCGGCCAAAGAGGTTGTTAAAACAAAAGGTTTTAAAAGGCTCCTCTGGCGATCCCAGTTGAGTTAAGAGGTTCTGGGCTGCAATTAGGCAACTTCAGCTGGGATCATCAGCGGAGCCTTTTAAAAAATTTTTCCTCTGGCCCACCCAATCCCCCCTCCTCACTTACCTCATTACTGCTTCTTTCAGGCTGGCAAAGCCATGCTTTACATCAGTTGCATCAGCGAGCAACTGAATCTGCCTGCCTGGAATCCATCTCCTCAGTCAGCAACTGCTTTGCTGGCTGAGGAACTCTGGGAATTGAAGTCCACAAACCTTAAAGTTACTAAGGTTGGAAACCCCTGATCTAAAAAATATAAATAAAATTAAATAATAAAATAAAATATTTGTGCAGCTTTCTGAGATTTTGTGTGTTTCTGTAGTGTTTCACTCTAACTACACAAACACACAAAATCTCACAAAGCTGTATGTGGCATTTTGTGTGTGTGTGTGAGAGTCAGTTGTGTTGTGCTGTGTTGTGTGTGTGTAAAGTGTGAAAGTTGGTTTTTGAGCTTTTTGTGGCTGTGTGAGGTTCCTGCTTGTTGCAGGGGCTATTTTGGGTGAAGTGCAGCTGCTTTTACATTGTGTGTGAGTCTGTTGTGTGTGTGTGTGTGTGTGTGTGTGTGTGTGTTCCTTCGCAAGGACTTGGAGGCAGCTTCTCTGAGGAAAAGAGGAGGCGGTGAAGCTCTGGCTTTCCCCTGGGAGAAATCACCCTGTCTCTGCAGCATTGGTCATGTGACTTAGTGGGCGTGGCCAACTTGATGTCACTCATAGCAAGGTGCCGTCCCACCTTGTCCTGAGTGACTTCAAGATGGCCACGCCCACTCAGTCACATGACCACCAAGCCATGCCCACCAAATAAGCCACACCCATAGAACCGGTAGTAAAAAAAATTGGAACCCACCCCTGCCCCACAGATGCTCAATAGGGTTTAGATCTGGAAACATGCTTCGCCAGTCCATCACCTTTACCCTCAGCGTCTTTAGCAAGGCAGTGGTCGTTTCGGAGGTGTGTTTGGGGTCTTTATCATGTTGGAATACTGCCCTGCGGCCCAGTCTCTGAAGGGAGGGGATCATGCTCTGCTTCAGTATGTCATAGTACATGTTGGCATTCATGGTTCCCTCAATGAAATGTAGCTCCCCAGTGCTGGCAGCACTCATGTAGATGGTGGGAGGGAATGGGTGGGCAGCCTTCCCCCACACCTCTGCCTCCACCTACTGCTTGGACGGCCGGGACGGCGTTCGCAGCACTCAAACTCACCTGTAGTGTGTGGGCTATGCAGCCCCAGAGTGTGCTGGGCAAGAGGCCGGTGGGCTGTGGCTGCCGCCGGACACCGTCTCCACTGTGCACTCGTCACCTGTGCGCACACTGGGGGTGTGTGTGCCTGGCTGAGTTGGGATGGTGTCGGGATATCAGGGGCCGGTTCCTCACCATCTCCTTGGTGGCCCCGCGGGTCAGATATGGGCCCATCTGGCCTGCAGGCCTTGTGTTTGACACGTCTGTTGTACATGAAATAAGAAGACATCACCTGAAAATAAGCCTTTTGGAGCAAGAATTAATATAAGACCCAGTCTTATTTTCCAGAAAACATGAGTATCTCCATTCCCTGCACTTGGTCTGCATTCAAATAGTTTTATTTGGTTTTGTTTTAGTCCTATGAAAACCAAGGCTTCCTTCTTTTTTGTCCTGTGCGAACTGGCTGTGATTTATTCAGTCACCATCAATAGTTAAACAAGTTATGTGCCTCGCTGCAATACCTATATCCAGTCATAAGAGATAGCAGAATTTTTTTTTTAACAGAGTATACATTTTAACAGACTGTACATATCATTTAAAGGGGTAAAGAAGGCTGGACAAAGGCCGCATTTAAAAAAAAAAAATTCGGTGGAACTTTAGGGAAACTTGAAATAAGAATCGCAGAAGAACTGGAAATGCCCGTCTTCCTTGTCAGAACAAAGAATGTTGAAAACCCCCGTTTTAGAACTCAAGGGCTACTCTAGCAAAGGCAAGAGATCGATTTAGTTTTAGTTTTAGTTTTAGTTATGAACGTATCTTTTCTTTTATGTACACTGAGAGCATATGCACCAAGACAAATTCCTTGTGTGTCCAATCACACTTGGCCAATAAAATTCTATTCTATTCTATTCTATTCTATTCTATTCTATTCTATTCTATTCTATTCTATTCTATTCTAGTTTTGCAAAGATACACGTCTGTTTTTCGGCCTTTGTGCAGGAATGTTGATTTGCTCTGGCCTTTAACCCGGTACTCCCTCTCTCCCTCCCTCTCTCTCTCTTTTTTTAAAATACCAGCATTACTTGAAGATCAGGTAATGTGCTGTCTGGGGAAGAGGACTCACGAAGTGCGATGACCGATTGTGTGAATGCAACGCATATTTGGAGTGCCTGGGGGGAAATCACATCACATTACAAACCGCCCCCACGTAAAGGAGGCAGCAACACCGATAGGCAAGCAGGCGGGCCAGCCTCCCCGCTTCGCGCTAGGTCAGAAGACCATCCTCTGAGCTCTTTTGTTTGGCTCGGCGCGAGGAGCGAAGCCAACCCCGCCCCGTCTGCCAGCAAAAGCAACCATAAAAACCACCCCTGTGGCTAGAGCGGCCCGGATTCAGCCCTGCTCCAGCGTTTCCTGCTGCCCGAGGAGGGTGGATTCCCCGCATCCGTATCGAGGTTGGCGTGTTTCCGGTGGCGGTCTGGGAAAGAGGGGGAATGATGGAGGGGAGAACGGCGGCGCGGCGGCGGCCGGTGCCTAGAAGGGAGCCGAAAGAGGTCCGTGACTGTGGCTTGGATGCGCTGCAGGGCTGGGCTCTCCTCCCAAGGGGAGCGGGGAGCGGGAGCGCGGGTGGTTTGCTTTTGGGGTGGGGGCGCGACGGGGAAGAGGGTGGCTGCGCGGAGGGGCTCAGAGGCGGACACGCCTGGCAGGCGGGCAGCGAGCAAAGTCGGTGGGTCGGTGCCGAGACGCTCGCGGTAGGAAAGGGCGGCGGATGGGCGGCGTGCGACGGACCGTCCAGCTCGCTCGCTCTCCCTCCGTTTTGGCTTTGCAAGGACGGCGGTGGCGGGGAGGCGTTTTATTCCGAGAACGGGCGGCAGAGGGTTGCTCGGTTGCAGAGAGAAAAAGGAAAGCCAGAGGAGCGAAGAGGTGGTGGGAATTCCCGTCCAGACGCAGAATTCCCCGACAGTCGCTTTTTTTCCCTTTTTTTTTTTTTAGCCCGGCCTACCTCGTAGGATTGTTGTTACGGGGCTAGACTAGGAAATACAGCCTCGCTCCCGGAGGAAAAAGTAAGGATGTTCTTCTGGCAGAACAATCACCTGTGCAATTTGGTGAGGCGATCCGCGAACCTTCAAGCCAATGTAAAGCGTGGGATTGCTTTTTGGAAGCCAACATTTTTTTTAAAAAATGCCATTCTTCTCACCCCTTTTTTCGTGCACAGGCTGAATCTAAACCTCGGCAGTAAACTGTGTTTTGCTATAGAAAAGAGAAGGCACATTTAAAAAAATTTTTAAAAAGTAAATAAAACCAAACCTTCCAGAACTCATAACTCCAGCTCCCTTTTGTCCCCCCCGACTGTATTTCTTTTTCTTTTAAATGATAGGTGGTTTATCTTTTTAACTATAACCAACCAGAAAGTCCTAATGTACCAGGATAAATGTTCCCCTGCCTCTTGTTACAGTCTAACTGGTCATTTTTAAATTTATTAACTTTATATGCCAACTCACTGGAAGTCAACTCTGGGCAACTTAACAAACAGTAAAAAGATAAATATAGAAACAATTTTTTTTTAAAAAAAAATCTAGATAAGAAACCAGATCCAATGAGACAGACAGAGCAGGGATGAGATCTAACCCCATCCACCACCTTCAGCAGGGGGCCAGAAGGGTGGGAGTAGTTTGCACCTCTGGATCACAGTGGAAAAGGCTCTTCTTGACCCCAGCCCTTAGCAGATGGCATCTGCAGCTGGCCCATTCCACTGGAGTTAGTGGAGCAATCTAGCTCCATTGGGGTGAGATAATTCCACCGATACCCTGGATGTATGCCATTATAGGGCCTTAAATGTAATACCTTGAATTGTATCCAAAAGCAAACCCGCACACATGCATCTAATGTAACAGCAATCTTACATGTGCCACACTAGGGGCCCCAGAACTCTCCAGGCCGCTGCATTCTGCACCAGCTGTAGCTTCTGAATAATCTTCAAGAATAGCTTCATGTAGAGCACATTGCAGCAATCTAAACTGAGAGACTATCAGGGCAGGAGTAACTATGTGCAGGAGGGCCTCATAATTCCGATACGGGTGCAACTGGTGTAAACACGAAGTTGTGCAAAGGCCCTCCTAGCCACAATTACCACCTGCATTTGAGCCTTAATAAACTAAACCATTTTGTTTTTCGGCGTAATGGTACAGTTGAATGAGATTTGGGAGTAGCCCATGGGTTATTTCCAAGACGTGTGGTTGGGCTGATGAAGAAAGTGTGGAGCTCAAGAGGTAACGTAAAAAACAGTAGGACCATTAAGATTCTTGCAAAATTTACTTGTAAACTTTTAGAAAGGCTCCTTATGTGAAGATTTAAAAAAGGTGAACTGGACCTCTATCAGGGAGGGGAGTAGAAGATCAGAGTCTACCATTTTGAGCTCTTTTCAAAAGGGAATAAATATATCAGCATTTTGGTTAGTACATTGTAGTTAACAGTATGTTGGCTTGAAAGGTAGTCTTTAGATTAGAGATTGCAGTTTACATAGAATAAAGTTAGCATACTTGAAACGAAACAGGCTTTGGTTATGTTTAGGTTGTATTAGCCAAAATGTGCCAATACTGTCCTTGTTAGTAAGAATTGTTGTCATGTTAGAACAATGACTGAGGCTGACAGCCTAATCTACTCTGTGTTAAATAAATAAAACGGATGGATGGAAATGAAAGAATACAGAAAAGGTTGGTGGGGCATTTAGTGGCCTATGGATGAGAATGATAGCTGTTTAGAAAGTTTAGAAAATCTGTTTGGAATATGCATGTGTAGTCATATGTGCCCATAGCAAAGGAATACATAGAAATTAAAAAAGCATGATTGATTTTTATTGTTTTTGATGAAAGACTGAGAGGATTAGTGAAGGCTGCAGTGATGAGAAGTCTTGAATGTAGGACATCCAGTATTTGAGTCAAGACTGGATCTCGAGAAAAAAACCGACAGATAAGAAACGGGAATGAAAGTATGAGTCCTATATGAAAAAGTGTTAGAAGATTCATCTTCCAACAGAATAAATGGAAACTGAGCATAGAGTAAAGAGAATGGGTAAAATGTTTTGAACAGAATGGAAATAGTTATATGTGCCACAGAAGTGTACGGTGTTACTCTAGTCTAAGAAGTATGAAGAGGATGTTTGGGGAATTGAACGTAATACATCTAAGAGAATGATTGCTGCAAAAAATAAGGATGAGGGAAAGGTGCAATATAACTGTATAAACCAGAGGTAGTCAACCTTTTTATACCTACAGCCCACTTTTGTATCTCTGTTAGTAGTAAAATTTTCTAACCGCCCACCGGTTCCACAGTAATGGTGATTTATAAAGTAGGTTTGGTGGGGGTACCGGCTACCAGCTCTGCTTGTCTGTTACAGCTGGGTGGTGTGGGGGGAGATGCGTGAGCTATTCTGGGACGAGGCTCTTTTGTTTGCGGTCGCACTATAGCGCCATTTAGTTTTACTTACGTAACGTGAACTAAACATATGCGCAGGCGATACAAATAGTATATTTTCAGAAATTTAAATTGTCACGGGGAATTTTATGAAAACCTAATGAAAATGTTTTTAAATAATGCTATGAAATTTTTTTAAAAAGTCAATTAAATTAAAAAAAAGGAAAGTGCTTCAGTATCAGACAAAACCCCTACCGCCCACCATGAAAGCTGGAACGCCCACTAGTGGGCGGTAGGGACCACGTTGACTATCACTGGTATAAACTAAAAGAGGTATTTACAAAGAATGTAAATACAAAGAAAGGCATAGTTACAATTCAAAGAGGCAGAGGAAATGCAAAGTGATTTTGATGAAAATTAAAGATCGAACGGTGCTTTGGAAAAGGTAAAGGATTTTTAAAACGTGCTATTGGAAATGCTGAAGGAGTATTTTAGATATTTGTATGAAAATGATATTGAAACTATTAGAGTAAAAATAAAATGAAGTTTAAATGTTAGTGTCCAAAAATGGATGAAAGAGGAATAGTAAGTGCAATCAGAATATTTAAAAATGGTAGTGCTGCAGGATTAGATTGTACAAACTGGGAAAAGTATGGATATGTTTTACTTATGGAATGGTTGTGCAACTTTTACATGTGTGAGAAGTACATCTTTTGATTGTTGAATGCTGCTGTTGTTTCTCAAGATACAGGTAGTTCTTGAACTATGACTGTAATTGAGCCTGGAATTACTGTTGTAACTCGTGTCATTCATTAAGTGCCGATCCATGATGTGACTCACCTGATTTTATGATTTTTTTTTGGTGGTGTTCATTAAATGAACTAATTTCCACAATGGGAGGTGTTTTTTTTTTGTTTTGGTTTTTTGCCAAAAATTGAAAACTAATGCTGGTTTCCGGCAAAAACATCGTAAACCAAAGTCATATAACAGGACATTGCAAACAGCTGTAAATGTTGGCTGGTTGCTAAGAGCCCAGAATGCAGGGTGAGGGAGCCATCAGAACTTTGAATTTGGATCATATTCAAACAGTTGCTAAGCAACTGGTCATAAATCGAGGACTATTGGTAGGGAAGACTAAGAAGAGGAACTGCAAAAATTACAAGAGAATTACTTTACTAAATGAACATAGGAAGGTGTTTGAAAGTGATAATGAACAAAATTGGGAAAATGCAGTGTGACCATAGTAAGCAAGGGGTACATGGATCAGATGTTGCATGGATTATAAGATCCCCAAAAAAGCGAATACTTTTAAAAAACAAAAGGAAATAATATGACATAGTATATGAATGTTGTAGAAATGAATGATTTGAGGAAAGAAAGATATCAAGAGATATAGTGAATGATGCTGGTGTAATTAGTTTTAATAATCTTCTCTTTTTGTTATGTCACACCTTAATTTCTTGGAGTTAGGTTTTCTTATTATTTCTCTATGCTCTGTATAGGGTTGTTTAACCAGAAAAGGAATAATGTGGTGTAATAATACCGTGCATACATCTGACTGTACAATTCTGTAGTTTTCAGTTTAAATGCTGCTTTTTATTTTTTAACAGAATGACCTCCAAAGAGATTAGAGTATTTAATAAAAGGACAAAGCAACCTATATAGAATGAAATCATTAGTAATGAGAGAGATTAGCAGTGTTTTGGGGGAGAAGATAGATTGGTAATTGAAATGTGTTTGAAAACAGTCCAACACATTGAAGCCAGTTCCAGTTTAATAATAATATTTGTGATAACTTAATCGTCATGGTGGTTTCTTGCTGATGTTTCATGCTTGCAGGTTTTTGGGAAGGAAACTGATTAGGTTTGGAAAAATGGAATAGATTTGGGGAAAAGAGAAACAAGCTCCCATCTATGTCCAAAGGCTGACAGAGAGGATCATGCTTAAATTAATACTGCCTTCCAGATTCAGATGACCTAGGAAATTAGACCCAAGATGAACTACCAACAAAAAAACTTTTAGCATTTTTCATAAACATGTGTCAATTCAAGATCTGGATTTGAATGAACACAAGAATTATAAAAAAAAACAGTATTATACTGATTTAATATTTGAATGGTGTAGGCTAGGGGGAGGCATAGTAACAAATTTATGAGAGAAAAAGTATTACTGTAGGGAAGCTCAATGGTTAAGATGTTTTTGAAATGAGCTTTGATGATATTGAAGGAATTATAGTCAAGTAAAGAAGAGCAATTTTGATTGAAGGCTGAAAATCAAGAGAGAAATTGAAGCCTATCTTTTGTGGGGATTAATTCAATAGCCAGCTTGAAGAATCCAAATAAATTATGTTGTGGGGGTTGAGTATTCTTGGCAGGTGTTTCTGTTTCCCTTCCATTCTAAGGTCTTGGAGGTTAAATTTCTCTTGAATAACAGAGTGCCTGGGGGTGGTTTGGAAAATTAAGTTAAGGAGCAGCTGAAGGAATAATGCTTGGACATGTATGGTGAACAGTGAAGTGGCAAAATAATATTTAAGAGCCTTTTTGATGAAACAACATCTGAGGAAGAATCTTGTAACAACGAAGTCCTTAAAGTGGGTAACAACTTTGGTAAAGTATAGCAGATAATCTGGAGAACATTTCCTCTAAAATTTCAAGGCATGCTCATTCTTCAGTTTAGGAGCACATGTTAGCAGAGAACAAATCTTGTTGATGAGAGTAAAGCAGGTTGTTGCTACTTTTGTTCAGTTGTGCAGTTTATAACCAAGGAAATGAGTTTTAGGCACAGGCTATTTTCCAAACCGAAGAAACAAGATCATATTTCATATAATAAGATTCTGGTTGTGTATTATTCTCTTGGCTTGATCACATATTATGATCACATATAATAAAAAGGGAATGTGAGGCAACTTTGATAAAAAAATCTGTTTGGAAGTAAGAAGTACCCTGATATATATACATGGTGAATATCTCTTGTTCTTCTAAAAATTAAACTATTTTTTGGTAATATCTTCAAAGGCATAGTCTGACTGATCTAATTCCTTGTGACTGTTGTGATGCAGGTCTCTGCTTGCAGTGTCTTACATGAAACAGGTGAAGAGCAGCTGTTTCTCATCTCTTAAACCCCTTTCTTGTTTCTTTGCTGCTCCTTTGTATAGTATTGTGTGCATTTATATTTATACATTTGCTCATAATAGAATCTGTAGGTTCCTTCATATGTGGTATGATGCATCCGGTCTTAGCTATTCCCAGCACAGTGAGATAATAGATTTCTAGGGAAAAAAATATAAAATGCAGTGTCTGTTCTTAGTCTTTTGTTCTGAACTTTCTGTGTAGCTGGACCCAAGAATGGCATCGCGGGTTTCACGTAAAAACAAAAGCTCTTATGTGTAATTTCAATTTTTGGTAAAAATGGTAGATTATTTAAATCAAATGGGTAAAATACCTGTTGATATGAAATGAGGCATCATTAGTATTTGAAGCAGAACATTATGAAATGAAAACTCATGTGAATATCGAATGCTTTTTTAAAAATCATCTTTAATCTCCTTGCTATTTGCTATTGCCACTAAAAAAGCACCCAAGTATTATTTTTAGGGTACGTTCTGAGCAAAACTAAACATGAAGCACCTTCTCACTGTAAATTACTTAGAATTGAGAGAATTGTCAGAAAAGGCTGAAAATATATGCTGTTGTGGAATGTTTCAAATAAGTCAGACATAATAAATATGTTGCAAATAATATGCTTTACCTAAGGGTGTGGAAATGAGCTGAATATTAATTCCTGCATTCCGTGTATAGAGCAAATGATGAAGAGAATGTACATAATTTTGTGTACTGTACTGCTGTGCTGTTACTAAAAATATTAGGGCATTATACCATACTGGTATAAATTTGTTTTGTTTTGTTTTAAATTTTCTGTTAAATTATTTATCCTTTTATGACCACAGATTCTGGCTGTTAAGATAAACGATGACTTAATCTGAACAAGAAGAGAGAGAAAAATGGGCCATGGTGAGAGTTCAATTCAGAAGAGGAACGCAACGTCAGCATTGTCTTGCTGCTATTCAGGAAGAAATTCTGCTGCAGAAGGTAAAATCATTGTTTCTTCCAGAAGTCAATACACTCTTTGCTTTTATAGGTATATTCTCATTTTCTGTTGAAGTCTGGTGTTTAACTGAACAGATTCATTATGTGGCCTATCCTGGAGAAGTGGGTGCTATCGGTAAGTCTCAGCAGACGTCCACGCCTAGCTACTCTTATCTGGGCTTAGATGTTATTCAAACTTGGATTTACCGCTAGTTATATAAATAGTCTAATATTGAATTTCAACAATTCCAGAAGAAAGCAAATGACAAACTATTGTCATTTTACTGGTAAGAAAATTACATAGACGTTTCTATGAAGTTGCTGGGAACTGAACTTGCAATAGAAGAGGGTGACTGTAGCTTAAGGTTGAACTGTGGAGTCCTTGGTATGGTCTGAGCTTGCTTGTTTGCTTGCAGATGTCTCATTATGCAATTAGGTAGCATCATCAGTACTGGGGAGTTTGGGGTTTGCTCCCTATTTATAAACAGCAGCTTGCCCTGTCAGTATTGGTGGGGGTGTGATTTTCTCCTTGGTGGTTCCTTGATTAAGTTAAGTTTTCTGCTTGATTGTTTGTCTGGTGTTAATCCCTGCTTATCTGGGTGTTTGTTGCTGTAGAAGATATCTTCTGGTTTTTTGTTTTTTGTTTCCTTAGCTTTTTATTATTTCTTCTGAATGATGTATAAATGTGATTTGTTTCAATGTGTTGATAAACTATGATATATTTTTCTGCTTTTTAGCTCTTATGGTTGATCTGACAACCCCACATTGAGAAATATAAATACTAATTGAGATTAATTACAATTGCTAATTTTTTAATTACCAGATGTTAAAGTGAATTAGAAGTTGTTGGATTGTCCAGAGGAATACCATCCTCATTTTGTAGTAGTTCTGAAGGGCAGTTTTAGTGGATTACAGCAGGTTGAATATAAATAGTGATGTAGATTAAAATATGGATGTTATTTTCAAAGTAATGTTTTATTTATATATGTTGTGTTTTTTATGTGATTAATCATATTTGTAGCTTGAAGTAATAACATACATGCAATTATAATATTGCATTATGCATCTGTTCCATAGGTAGACTAAACAGTTGAAATGAATGTTCTGTGAAGTACAGAATATTTCAGTAGAAGATAATTAAAAGGTGGCTAGATGTCTGCATTGTACGAAGAGGAGTAGCATGCAGTTTTAATCCATTTCCATCTTGTTGCTGACCGGGTTAAAAAGCTTTATACAGCTGTGGTAGCTTTTTGTTAACAGCCAATTACAGCCACATGATACAATTTGATATCTGAAAACAGATCTAATGCAATTTATAGTAGGTAGTGGATTTGTCTTACTAATAAATTAGCCCAAACAGCTTAAAATTTCAGAGAGGGGAGAACATTTTCTTTCAAGACCAAGAAACTGATTTTATGTGAAAGAGTAATTCTGTAGTATTTAATTTTTAATTTGACATATGAAAAGAGTTGCAACTGGTTATAAATTGCAACTGGAAAGTCAGCTTGGATATTGAGATCTAGAATTTTTTTTGCAGATTTATCTTACTAAAATATCTCTTAGGAATGCATTTCTTTGCATTGGCAATATTTGTGGCATATTGTATGTTTTGTTTTCCTACAGTACCATAATAAAATTAAGTTATCTAATTACTTAAGTAGCGGGGGTCTGATAAGTAATTTTGATTTCCGTACATAATTGAACTAAAAATGGGTAGCAAGCATTGCTTTAAGATCATAACATGTTAGTCTTCTGCAGTAAAGGGGATTGGTTTAGTGTTTCCCTTAGGTTCAATTTAAAAACAATATGGCTTTTACGGTTAAAGGCCTTTCATTTTTAAAAAAAACTTACTTGAACCTCAAATCATGTATGTTTCCACTGGGCCAATATCTGGCTAATTACACTGGAAAGCCCCCAGAACTCTTACCAAATCACCTTATAAGAGTTTTGTCAAGTTTCTTTCTGTTTTGGCTCCAGAATATGTTGACAGTTTATGATTATTATTAAATTTTGAATAATTTTGGTCTCTGGGTGTATTAAATACAGAAGAAAAGATAAATAAAAAAATTGAAGAATCTGCAATAAAAATGAGACAGAAATGATAAGCCAAAAAAAGATTAAAAAAATGTAATACTACTGAATTTAAAAGAAAATGAAGGCTGCTTGAGACTAAGAACAGCTACAGGACAATTTAGTGAAGACGATTGTTAAAACCCTACAATATTTTTAGAATAGGAGGAAGTAGGCATCAATGGATGTTGAAGTGGACAAGCTATACAGAATTAACACAAGAAATGAAAAGTTAAAAAACGTATTAAGGAACATACTTGTGCACCTTGTCCAGAAAGAATATTAAGACAACACTAAGCTAAAGTTTATATAACTATTGTAAAGTTCTCTGCAAAAGAAAATAATACAAAATTGCCTTGCTTGATCAGGGATAAGATAAGTACTTTTATAAAACACTGGAACCCTTTGTGGACTTTTTGTTGAAAATGGACAGGAATAAATTAATGATTTCTTGATTTGTCAATTGGAAAGGGTTGAAATATGGTAAGAAGTGAACTAAGTAGTGATGCTAATTGTAAGTGCTGTAATAAAGATCAGAAGTTACTTCTTTAAATATATTTTCCTTTTTTCTGCATTTTTCCTCTCTTATTTCCTTCTTAATTTCATTTCTATATTGTTTCATGTTTAAATTTTATCCATTTAAAAATCTCTAATAAAAAGTATATTTAAAAAAAAGAATTTTTACTAGAATGAAAGAAACTTCTCTCTTTGAATACCTGCAAAGTGACAGGTATTCCTTTCTTAACAATGGTAATTTGGCCTGGGATTTCCATTGTTAAGCAATGCATTTGTAAAGGGCGATATTATGACCGTATCATTTATTGACAGCAATTCCAGCAGTCCCTGGTTACCGTCATTAAGCAAGGACTTCGTTGTAATTTCCTTCTGAGCCACTGTGGCGCAGTGGTTAGAGTGCAATACTTCTGCTGTCTGCCAGCTATTTGACAGTTCACATCTCACCAGGCTCAAAGTTGACTCAGCCTTCCATCCTTCCAGGATGGGTAAAATGAGGACCCAGATTATTGGGAACAATATGCTGACTCTGTAAACCGCCTAGAGAGGGCTGTAAAGCGGTATATAAGTCTAAGTGCTATTGCTTCTGGCTTCCAATGAGCAAAGTCAGTGGGGATGCTGGCAGGAAGTTGCAAATCCTGCAAATCCTACTGACTTGCAAGCTGGCCAGTAGGATGATAAGTGGCTGCAGCACAAGCATGGCTGGCCAGGGGTGGCTTCTTCCAGATGTAAGAGGGCATGTTGATGGGTGGCAGGGAACAAGCACAGCCTGGCAGGGCCTGATTGTGCCTTTATAAAGTTCCAATAGTTAATATCCGAACATTTTTAAATTGAGATTTGGTCTTGATATAGGCTTGCAGTTCAGTTAAAAAAAATCCATAGGTGTCCTTTTCCTTTCAAATATAATTCATCTAGATGTTCTTTGCAAAACTTGTGAGTATTGAGTCATTTGAATGGCTGCTGTTCTCCGTTCAAACAGATTGTTCTAGACAGAATGGACTGACTATGGTTTGTATATTCTATAGCAGAGCTTAGTGGTGTTGCTGATTGTACATGTCTTTTTCTCTATTGTTCATTCAAAGTGACCATCCAGGCTGATTTTTTTTCAACATTAACGTTTTTTTGCTGTGTACAATAATTACTGAAAAGTGCCCCAAATATTGATGAGTAACATTTTTTTTTTATCCGAGAGGAAGGTAAGCAGGATTTAACAAACAAAAAAAGACGACTTGAAGGAAAAATTAAAAACATAATACTATGCAATGTCTATCTTCCCAATTTTGGCAATGTGTGGGGTTGTCTGTGTCACCTGAAAGGAATCCTGGAAATATATGCATTTACCAGAAGCCACATTCCCATAAAAGACAGGCCCAGAATAATAGCAGATTAAAATTAGTTACCTATAAATCAGTATATATTGTCCTGCTATTGAGTTTTGCTTCCTTGGGACCTCTTGGCTCTCATTTCTGCAGGATTGCCAGCATTGCTAAAGTGAAAAATTAAAGTACCCCTTTTATAAACTGAATTGATCCTGTGTCTTCAGATATTTTCTTACACAAACTAATCATGCACATGCAAATAAATACCATGGTCTTCTATGCAGACATAGAAAAAAAAGAAGGGGGAAAAGGCAGAATGGATAACACTGGGAAAGGAAGGAAAGAGAGGGACAGCAGAGATGAAAGGATGAGGTGACTGAACAGAGAAAAATATATCCTGTTGAGACATTAGAAAAAAAAGGATTAAATGAAATCATCCCAAGCTTTTCAAAAATGTCCCAAATTCTGGTAAAAATGTCTGCAGATAGTTGCGCCTAAGAGAACAAGCAAAGTCTACTTCTAATTACAGACTCTTCCAGATAGCATTCTGGGGAAAGATTTATGCTATGTATACCCTTGAGAAATAGTCTCTCCTGAGCAAAGATGTATATTTCACTCTCTGACATTAGGAGTAACTTGATTTAATTCTCTTTTCAGCAAGGTGATAGCGAGAAATATTGATCCACCATTAAATGTTTAGTTTCAGATTTCCAGAACTCCTCTCCCTTCAATAGATACAGTCCTGGGTTCTAAGCTGGGGACTAGATGTCTAAGGGTGTGGAATATAGGTAGTCCTCGACTTAACAGTTGAACTCAAAATTTCCATAACTGAGCAAGACAGTTAAGTGAGTTTTGTCTCATTTTATAACCTTTCTTGCCACAGTTAAGGGAATCACTGCAGTTAAGTTGATAACACGTTGTTGTTAAGTGAATCTCGCTTCCTTATTGACTTTGCTTGCCAGAAGGTCTGAAAAGGTGATCGCGGCCATCATAAATACATGCCATTTGCTAGGCACCTGAATTTTGATCGTGTGACCATGAGAACGCTGCAATGGTCATTATTAGTCAGTTGCAGCCCCATTGTAACTTCAAGCGGTCACTGAATGAATGGTTGTAAGTGGAGGACTATTGTATATAAAACTGCAAATGAAGAAGTGAATAATAACGTAGTGTGGAGTGAAGTATCTAATCTGGTAGTAATAGCCTAGTACAGGTGTCTGCAAACTTGGCTCTTTTAAGACTTGTGGACTTCAGCTCCCAGAGTTCCTCAGCCAGCAAAGCTGGGAGTTGAAGTCCACAAGTCTTAAAAGAGCCAAGTTTGCAGACCCCTGGCCTAGTAAAACTGGAAAATTAATCCTAGAGAAAAGGCGGCTGAGTCAAGTTGTTCTTTTTCTGTCGTGCCACATCCTGTTCCTTAGAGGCTTGGAGCTTTCTCTGTGAATCTGTCACTTAGCAGGCAGCCTTATCAGATTAGTAAGAAGGCAACCTGGTTAGATGAAGGATTTCTAACCGATTCACCCTAATAACATTTTTTTGAAATACATGCTTAGAGAGCTTCTTGTCATGAAAATTCAAATACATAATTTTTCTCCCTCCTGCTTTGTTTTTTTCCCCTAGCGTTTTGGCATCGGTGATGAGAAATGGGGTATGATGTAGCACGTTTTCAAGGGGATGTTGATGAAGATCTTATTTGCCCCATCTGCAGTGGGGTTTTGGAGGAGCCAGTGCAGGTAGGTGGTAAAGACTAAATTAATTAATATGTATTTTGCATACAGGTTTTATAAAGCAATTATGTATTAAGTCCTTCTTACTCATATAGAGAAACATAGCGCAGTGTAATGATGATGATGTTGTGCCACTCTTAGCCACTGAAACATACTGCAACTTGGAGCTAGTTTCGCCCTGTGCCAAATCTGTACCTACAAGCTGTTGGTTTTGGGGTGAATAGGAGATGGATGCACTTATATGCTGCTTGAGCTTCTGGATTAAAAGTAGAATATAAATGTAATAATAAATATATTGTATTTAAAACTAACTATGTAGCATAGTTAACCATTATCTTCTATTTCAGTTCAACTGCTTCAGCTAAATGTCCAGGTTTAAACTTTTTGTTTAGAATTTTTTTTAAAAAAATCAGCACAATATGCTAATCATTGTGAAGTTTATTTAAATTAACAGCACTAGTTTTCCAAAGCAAAATATAAAACTGAGTCAGTTAATGAGAGAGAGAAAGAGAGAATATTTGTGTACTCCTGAAAAGTTTTGATATATTCAGATATATGTGACATTAAGTATATAAGAAATTAAACTTGTGGATATTATAGAATAAATCCTAATTATGTAATCCTCTGAATAAGCTTTAGTTCAGGGGTCTCCAACCTTGGCAACTTTAAGCCTGGAGGACTTTAACTTCCAGAATTCTGGGAGTTGAAGTCCACCAGGCTTAAAGTTGCCAAGGTTGGGGACCCCTGCTTTAGTTGATTCAAACAATGTGTTAATACTTATAGCGAAGAAATATGAGAGCTCGTCCGGGCAGTCACCAAGAGTCAATAGTGATTCAAAAGCATATGCACAAAAAAAGCTAACGAAACTTTCTGGGTCAAGAAGGTGTTAGGAATTTATCATGAGATTACGAAGTAACAGTTACGGTAATCTTATAGGCGTTTCTGTTTACTTCTGCCTTCATAAAAATACATATTCTAAGCTTAGGTACGACTATCCATGCAGAAAAGCAGTACAGTATTTGCTGTTGCAGACAGGTTGCCTTAACTGCTTTCCCCAAATTAATTTGCCTTTACAATGAGAAAGTTATATTTAGTTCGCTGAGGAGAGTAACAGATGCAAGCAATGGGGGCGTATGTCTTGTGTTAAGGGGTGTGTCTTAAATTCAGTATCGCTTTGCTTTGGGGCAAATTTGAATAAAACTCTCTTTCTATAGATCCGTCTGTTTGTTCTTTGTCTCTGCAAGAGGCTACTTTCCTTCCTGTCAAGTGCATTATATTATATTTAGAAGTTCAGAAATAAAATAGTTACTCAAAGCAATTTCTAAACCATGGAATCTAAAGGAATGTGATTTTGCAAGACTGAATTGGTTAATACTGGTAGTAATTGATCTAAAAGGATTAAAGAACAAGCCATTTTGTATAGAATGACTGCGATTTGACTCGTTTTTCCACTCTGCACATCTCTTCAGAAGGAACGTTATTTCTAGAATAGATGGAAAAATATGTATGTATTTGCAACATGCAGCCATGATAAATGAATTAACCTTAAGTACTGTAGTTAAAGGTGCTGAGTTTGTCAGCTGGAAAGGTGACGGCCCAGGCTTGAGATCGGAGTGTCGTGCAACGGGGTGAACTCATGTTCCTTGTCCCGGGTCCTGCCCACCTAGCAGTTCGAAAGCATACAAATGCAAACAGATTAATAGGTACCACTTCAGCAGGGAAGGTAATAGTGTTCCATGCACCTTTGGCATATAGCCATGTTGGCCACGTGACCATGGAAAATGTCTTCGGACAACATTGGCGCTCTCGTCCAAGAAACAGATGAGCACCATGTCCTAGAGTCGGACATGACTAGACAGGGGAAACCTTTAGCATTTTTTACTGTATACCTTAGTACTGTTTTTTTTAATCAATAGTTTAGCGATTGATTTCTTCCTTTATTTTGAAGGGGGGGGCACGGAAAGGGTAAGGTTTCCTTGCAAAGATGGATTTAGCTAAATGGTTTTGAATAGCTTGCTTGCTTTGCAGGTTTAAAAATGGCAGAACTTTGACCACATTTACAGTAATTTGTAGTGAGTGTGAATACACTTGCTGACTCCTCTTCCCCCACCCTTCCACTTAGTACAGCTATAGAAACACCCGTATATTGTCTGTTTATAATTGAGCAACTTCTTTAAAAACAGGATGTACGGTACTTCTAGCCATAGCTGCATCTGTCTTCTTATAGCACAATAATTTAACAGCAAGCAAACTGCAGACAGTTGCTTTGATAACTGTGGTATCCTAGCTTACTTGTGCTAACCAAGCCTTGTGGATTATCGCACCGTGTCCCTATGACCATTGTGTGGCTGCAATAATATTCAACCTCAATATGCATTCAACCAAAATACAGTGACCTTATAGATCAGTGATGGCAAACCTTTTTGGCACTGAGTGCTCAAACCGGAATGCACCGGAGCGCCGGAAACCTGAAGACCAGGAGGCCGGTGCGCATGCATGTGCCAGCCACCTGGTCTTCGGGTTTCTGGTGCACGCATGCGCACCAGCCACCTGGTCTTCATGCGTACCACAGCACCAGAAACCCGAACACCAGGTGGCCTGCACACACATGTGCACCTGCCATCTGATCTTCAGGTTTCTGGTGCTCCGGCACATGCAAAGACCAGCTGCGCACCGGAAACCGGAAGAGCAGCTGGCAACGGCGTGCATGCCC
The DNA here is from genome assembly GCF_028640845.1 of Ahaetulla prasina. Taxonomy (NCBI): domain Eukaryota; kingdom Metazoa; phylum Chordata; class Lepidosauria; order Squamata; family Colubridae; genus Ahaetulla; species Ahaetulla prasina. Next base: position 156,690,562 of record NC_080540.1, read on the forward strand.
ACAGAGAGGGCTCTGTGTGCCAGCTATGGCACACATGCCATAGGTTCTGCATCACGGTTATAGATATTCTACAGGTAGTCCTGGACTTACGACCATAATGGAGCCCAACATTTTTGTTGCTAAGCAAGGCAGTTGTTAAGTGAATTTTGTCCCATTTTATTACCTTTTTGCCATAGTTAGGTGAATCACTGTTAAGTTAGTAACACGGTTGTTAAGTGAATCTGGCTTCCCCATTGATTTTGCTTGTCAGAAGCTTGCAAAAGGTGAGCACATGATCCCAGGACATTGCAACCATCGTAAATGTGAGTCGGTTGCCAAGCGTCTGAATTTTGATCACATGACCACGGGGATGCTGCAATGGTCCTAAGTGTGAAAAACGGCGATAAGTTACTTTTTCAGTGCCCTCTAAACAGTCACTAAACTAACTGTTGTAAATTGAGGACTACCTGTACTCGCATAACAGGCTTTATTGATATTTCTCATTCCATCGGGGAACTGGCAGGGACTAGTCTTTACCCCACTAGTTCTCCTTACGCACATAACTTCTGCATAAGAAAGAATTAGCCAAGAAATGTGCTTTTATGTGGCTTTTTGGAAGAGGTAAGGTAGGAAACATTGGCCTCTTGTTTGTGTTGTATCATACAATAAAAGCATTAAGCTTATTTTGCTTGAGGTTTTTTTTTTTTTTTTTAAAATACCTGGACAATTACATTGCTAAATTTTGTAGAGGTTGCAGCCAAATTTTGAAAATGGGAGCAGAAGACTGTGGCACCATAACAATGACCTGGAGGCTACATATAGTCAGTGAGCTACAGGTTACCTATCCTCACGGTTTTAGAATGAAGCTAAATAGCAGTTATCTACATTGCATATCTGTCTAAAATTATTTATTTTGTGGGTCTCTTCAGTAGAAGGCAAGCCAGAACAAAATGACTTTTACAAAGCCGCCTCAAGTATCCATCCCTGCAGAACAGATCTATATGCGTTTTTGCACTGAATGTGCTTTTTAAAAATTATTATTATTTGCATTTATATCCCGCCCTTCTCCGAAGACTCAGGGCGGCTTACACTATGCCAAGCAATAGTCTTCATCCATTTGTATATTATATACAAAGTCAACTTAATTGCCCTCAACAATCTGGGTCCTCATTTTACCTACCTTATAAAGGATGGAAGGCTGAGTCAACCTTGGGCCTGGTGGGACTTGAACCTGCAGTAATTGCAAGCAGCTGTGTTAATAACAGACTGTCTTAGCAGTCTGAGCCACCAGAGGCCCAGAATGAATGCTTGAATGCTCTGGTGGCATCTGCAGACACAAGCAGTTCTATTTCCACTAGAAGTTGGCTACGAAGAGGTAAGAGCCAAAATGGTGCTCGGGCAGAAAGCCCGAAGGCAGACAGTCTCATCCATGAGTGGATATGTTAGTTAAACTCATAGATTATGTTAATGTCTTTCAGACTGCCTTTGAGGGTATTACTGGTGTAAATATTCTGTATTAAGGATGCTCGGTGCATAAAGATCTAGATTATGTTTGAGTATTTTTCATGGAGATTTTATCCCGCAATCAAGCAGATTTCTACGTGTTACACCCGTGCAACTGATTAAAGTAGCTTTAACTCATAGTTCAAAATACAGGGTGAAATATGGTGTAGGAACTTAATAAATATTACAGAAGTAAAATTATTACATTCTTTGATAATTATTTTAAAGATTCAGTGGTTTGAAGCTAGTATCAGTTTTAAGAAGTAATTTTTCAGTACCGGTATGTCAATATATTATGAAAACCAGACATAATCCGGCTTGAACTGTATAAGGCCTATTTTCAGATCATCATTAAGGGACAACCTGCCTATTGAACTTTTATAGCCTTTATTCTCATTTTTATAAGAAGTAGAAATCATAGTGATTTGCATTGAGGGACGAGGTGCTTCATTCTACTTGTAGCAACTAAGAATTCAACTGTATCTTCAGGATCATTTTGCATGAATGAATCAATTTTTTTTCATGAATACGTTCTTCGGTTATTTGCAGTATTATGCAGTCTAACCTATACTTCAATTATCTGTTCATTCAGTACATGTTAGAAAGTCTTGTGCTGTAAGGTTAATGGAAATAATATAGTGAGTGGTATGAGACAGCTTTGGCTTATTGGTCTTTTGGCTAAGATCAAGTGTGACACAACAAATGTTTCCATTGCCGTAAGCATAGAATTGAATATACCAGCATAATTTATGAGCAATGTGGAATTCCTGTCTGGGTGTTGTAAGTATATATTAAACTTTGCTTCTGGCTATCATCAGCTTAATATCCATATGAACCATCTTTTTCCTTAATATGCAAGATAAATAATAATGCCAAATAATGAAGTCATAAAGGTAAATAGTTTTTTTAATAACATTAATTTTGCTTTGCCGAAGTAAAAAAAAACAACACACCTATTTTGTATGGTAAATTAAAAATAATTAAATGGCTGAGGTTGAATCATCGCTAGCTATTATGAGTGGAAAGCTGAATTATTAACAAATTCTCCATGCAAAAAGGGACTTAAATGTAAATATTTATTTATTTGTAAAATTTATTGGCCACCCATCTTACCATAAGGTAACCCTGGGTGATTTACAATCTTAAAAAAGATAAAAACTATATAAAATAATAGGTTCTTTTCTACTGTAAACTTGATCTGACTCTTTTTACTATCTTATGGTGCTTTCTGTATCATTATTAATTATTACTTTTTGCTTAGGAATAGTTTTTATGACAGTGCTGTAAAATGAACTGTGAAGCCATAATTCAAGACCTAAGTAGTGCAAGTATAAGCGTGTAACTTGATAGTAATTAGTAGATGACAGCATCCTGATACTCCATTTAACAAGTATTAAGCAAGTTAGTGGGGAGGATGTAGAATTTTGCAGCTGTGTGTGTGTGTGTGTGTGTGTTTTCTGAGGTTTTTGCGAGTGTTTGTACATAGGTCTTTGGTTATTCGGGTTTTCTCCCGCGTAAAATTGGAAGTTTTAAAATTGGAACATTGCTCCTAGAAACACGAACCTGTAAACACCAGCCTGAAGATGATGAATGAGACTTCGTCGAAACGTCGCCAAGACACTTCCAATTTTATGCGGGAGAAAACCCGAATAACCAAAGACCTACATACAAACACCCGCGAAAACCTCCGAAAATATATATATATATATTTTCTAAAAAATATTCTGGTTATTCAACCTAGATATGCTTAGGACATTTTTAACATTTGTTCTTCATGGTATGAATGGCACTGAAGAATTTTCTCCCATTCATAGAAACACAGGATGCTGCTTTTTCTTCTTCATCATAATATATCATATATTATGATGTCCCATTTTTTTCTCTTGGAGCTCTTCCTCATAGCAACCACGTTGAGAGGCAGGTTGGATTGAAAATGGTGATTAGCTCAGTGTCACTAATGAGTTTCTGAACTTGGATCCGTTTTTTCCTGATTCCAGAACTATGTCTTAACTATCACACTAGATTTCTTTTGTTCTACTGATTGGTCTTGTCTGTCTCAGGATTGTTTATACTAGGTTCCTCAATCAAACCCTCTTAATATGTCAGGCTATTGTTACAAGCAGCTTCAGCCAGGTGAGGACGATGGGCATTGCAACCTCACATAACTTATCAAAAAGGATAACTTACATGCTTGAGGGAAGATTGAAACTGGGACTTAAAGGGGACATTGCCAGTTTTTCAGTTCCTGGTGATCACAGTAACTAAAATCATGAGAATATTGCTTTGTATGAGTTAATATTGCTCCGTAATATCTGTAGTTTAGCTATGATAAGACGGTGTCCTTACTTCAATGTAATTCTTACGTTTTATGAGTGTCTTGCTATGTGGCTACATTCTGTCTTTAAAAGAAAACAGACATTTGGCTTCTCTTATTACAGAGATACTTTATTAAATTTGTAGTCTTCTGATTTTCAGCTGGTTGATTTTTAGGATCAACCTGATTTTTAAGCAGCTTCCTTTTAGGAACACATGGGAGGATAATTTTAATTTTATTTAATGGGTTTTATTGTTTTAAATACATTTTAACTTGGGGCCATATCTAATAAGTTTTTTAATTACGGTTTTATTTTGTATTTATTCATTGTTGTTTTATCTGAGTCCTTCGGGAGAAGGGCGGTATAAAAATTTAATTAAATAAATAAATAAATAAATAAATAAATAAATAAATAAATAAATAAATAAATAAATAAATAAGCATAAGCTTGGCAAAGGGGTGTTCAGTGCAGCAATAAGTGTAGGGAAAACCTAAGACGATCCAAGAAAAAATGTAGGAACCTTATTGTAGAACTGAAAGTAGTATGAGAGTTTTAGGTTCTCGAATTACAGCTGTAATGCAGCCTGCCACTTACTGTGATAAGTTGTGATAGTAATAAAGCAAATCACCATGTGATGCAGAAGAGGTGACGAGCATGTGGGGACCAACAGTGTCCGTCTGCAGCCCGCTGGCCCCTTGGCCAGCACACTCTGGGGCTGTGCAGCGTGCGCAGCGCAAGTGACTTCGAGCACTGCTACCAAGCAGAGGCAGGCGATCTGGCCCACCGGATGTCCCACACAAGGCTACCTGCCCCATCGCAGCTGCGGGGCAAGCAAAGACAGACGATGGGACAGAGTGCACAGTGTATCCGGCAGGTTGGATCATGTGCCTCCCCCCCGTGCCTCTGCCTCCGCTTGTTGCTTGGAGGGCCGGTCCAGAGGTCACAGTGCTCAGACTCACCTGTGCTGCGTGGGCTATGCAACCCCAGAGTGTGCTGGCCAAGGGGCCGATAGGCTGCTGCTGCTGCTGGACACTGTTGGCCCCTGCACCTTCGCTGCCTCTTTTTCCGGTAGGGCTTATATTAGGGTTTATATGGTTGTGTCTTATTTTCGGGAAAACATTGTAATTATATGCTTCAATTTGTAGTCCTTTTGCTCTGTTAGCCTGTCTAATATCTCTGTTTAACAGTTCCGACGCTAGAATAAATAATAAAGGGGATAAAGGACAACACTGCCTTGTTTCCTTCTGAATTTGAACTTTTGTAAAGTCTTCATTCACCATGATTCCAGCTTTCTGGAGTGCAAAGATGGACTTCAGACCCTGTATAAAGCCCAATCCAAAATCCATCTTTTCCACCACTTTAAACATAAAGGCCCAGTTCAAATTGTCAAAAACCTTTTTCTGCATCCAGAAATATTAGTGCAACCTGTTTGTCACTACATTGTTGTAAATACTCAATTTTATTCAAAATTATTCTAATATTAACTTTTGTCTTTTAGGTAAGAAGCCACACTGGTTTTCATGTATATAATCCTGTAAAACATTTAAATCTTTCGGCTAAAATAGATGTAAAGAATTTGTAGTCATTATTAAAGAAAGAGATCGGCCTGTAATTCTTCACAGAAGTTAAATCCAGTCCATCTTTGGGTATTAAAGAAATGTAGGCATCCTTCCAAGAATCTGGTATAAGATTCCCCTGTAAAATAGAATTCATTAAGTGCTTCATCGGAAGAAGTAATTGATCTTCAAAAATGTTATAGAATCCGCTTGGTAGGCCATCTGGTCCCAGAGCTTTGCCTGATTTAGCTCTTTTAGAAATTAATCATCTTCGTTTCCTCCAAACAACACTCTACTTGGAAGTAGAGCTGTGAGACAAAGAACTACGTTTATAAAGTATATTAACGTCAATAAATTGTACTTGGAAAAAGAGCTGGAATGACAATTGTGCCGTATTTAGAGGCTTTGACATTGTGCTGTTTTGGGATGTATATTTGGGGTGCTCACATCAAATCATTTTTCTGTACTTTGAGAGCATATTGGAATACTATACAAGGAAGTAACTATATATCTTTTCTCATACTTACATATACTAATCCAGAATTGGAACAATACAGGGTAATCTGTAATAGGGTCGATGCGCAGGACAGAAACTAACACCTGGCGGTGAATAATTATGCTGGGTGATTTTTATATCTTTTCCCTGATAGGTTCTCACTACGACAAGCAGAATGAACGGATGTTTTCATATGCCCTTGATAGCTTGGTTACATTAATTGATCGATGGATGTTCTGTCCTGCAGTATTTCCAATTCTGTTAGTGAAAAGCATTCAGTGAAAAGAAACTGCATGGAAAACTAAGAGCCCACGTCAACTTGAGCAGCAAACTTGATGTAATCTAAATTGGCATGCTTGGTTCTGTTCTCTACACAGGCGCCTCATTGCGAGCACGCTTTTTGCAATGCCTGTATCACCCAGTGGTTCTCCCAACAGCAGACGTGTCCCGTCGACCGAAGCGTTGTGACTGTGGCTCACCTGCGCCCTGTTCCACGGATCATGCGTAATATGCTATCTAAGCTGCAAATCACGTGTGACAACGCTGTTTTTGGTTGCACCGCTGTAGTGCGGCTTGACAACCTGATGTCTCACCTCAATGACTGCGAACACAATCCAAAGCGGCCTGTGACCTGCGAGCAGGGATGCGGGTGAGTTATATTTCCCAAATTAGTTTGTGTCTGTCTGATCATGACCTAGCAGTGTCATCATTTTCTGCTGGTCTGACGATAAAGATCACACACGACAGCATGATCTGGAAATATTAGTGAGAACAGCAATAATTATGCCGGCTGTTCTGTCAATGTGAAATGGTTTTTGTGATGCATCAGGTGTAACCCACTTGCACAGTATTGGCAGCTGGTAGCTTGGGAGTTGTTATTTTCAGAGTTGTTATTTTATTACTTTCTTAGAGTAGAGTTTTTTTTATCTCTGTTCTTGGTTGCTTATCCACCTAAACAGTTTTTTTCTAGGCACTCAATTGTAGTTACTTCTCTGTGCAGCTTGGAAATGCCCAAAGACGAATTGCCGAATCATAACTGTATAAAACATTTACGGTCAGTAGTGCAGCAGCAACAGACAAGAATAGCTGAATTGGAAAAGACGTCTGCAGAACATAAGCATCAATTAGCAGAGCAGGTATTGCATTTTCTTTCCTTTGTCAAACGGCCAGCTGGCTTAAAGGATCCACTGACCTTTTCTAAACAAGAGGAATGAGAATGGGATTGTATTTTTAGAAAGTTTCTTTGTACATCTTGTACTGAAGTGAAAACGTGTCGTAATTGGGAATACAGGCGGTCCTTGACTTAAGACCACAATTTCCATTACTAAGCAAGACAGCTTTTGCCCCATTTTACGACGGTTCTTGCCACAGTTGTTAAGTGAATCACTGCAGTTCTTAAGTTAGTAGAATGGTTGTTAGATGAATCTGGCTTCTCCATTGTCAGAAGGTCGCAAAAAAAAAAAAGATCATATGGCTCCAGGACACTGCAACCATCATAAATACATGCCGCGGTGGCTCACATGGTAAGACGCTGAACCTGCACTCCGCTGAGGTCGGCAGGTCAGTGCTCGATTCCCGTGAACAAATAAACCGCGTAAGGACAGGAAAGGAGCCTCCCCCAAATGCCTACTGGCATTGAGGCGTCCTGCAGGTAAGATAACACTGCCTGAAAAAAATTCCTTTCACAGAGGCAGCCAGCCACTTTGGTGATCCCTGGCTAACACAAGCCATACACTAAAACAACAACAACAACAACAACGTGCCAGTTGCCAAGCATCTGAATTTTGATCACATAACCACAGGGATGCTGCAACGGTCGTTAAGTGTGAAAACCAGTTAGAAGTCACTTTTTTCAATGCAAACTGAATGGTCACCAAACAAATGGTTGTAAATTGAGAGTAACGTATACAGATAACCCTTAGCTTATGACCGCAATTGTTCCATTGTTTAGAATTTCCACAGTTAAGCAAGGCAGTTGCTAATTGAGTTGCACCCAGTTTTACGATCTTTTTTTGCCACAGTTAAGGAAATCACTGCAGTTGTTAAGTGAATCAGGCTTATCTCATTGTTTTTGCTTGCTGAAAGGTGGCTGGGAAGATCACAAATAGCAATCATGAGACTCCGTGGCATTGCAACCGTCATAAATACATGCCAGCTGCCAAATTTTGATCACATGACCTTGGGGATACTGCAACGGTTGTATGTGTGACGACCAGTTGTAAGTCACTTTTTTGTGTTGTTGTAACTTTAAACAATCACTAAACGAATAGTTGCAAGTCAAGGACAACCTGTATTCCCTGGACATGTATATTCGCATTATGCAACATTCTAGATTCAAACATGATTTAATATGTGGGGAGGAAGTTGCATAGAACCTGTCTGCATCCTTTTGAATCAAATATGCCTTCTTTTGGACCCCAAATCCAAGCCTGGGGAAAAAGGCGACTTTGTTCAAGGAGTTGCTGATAGGACACCCAGTGCAGTTCAGATCTCCCTTTCTTCTTTGAATCTGCATTGCTGCACGCTGTTAATGTGTTTTTTTTTAAATTTGCATTCATATCCCGCCCTTCTCCGAAGACTCAGGGCGGCTTACACTATGTCAAGCAATAGTCTTCATCCATTTGTATATTATATACAAAGTCAACTTATTGCCCCCAACAATCTGGGTCCTCATTTTACCTACCTTATAAAGGATGGAAGGCTGAGTCAACCTTGGGCCTGGTGGGGCTTGAACCTGCAGTAATTGCAAGCAGCTGCTGTTAATAACAGACTGCATTAGTCTGTTGAGCCACCAGAGGCCCATGTGTAAAGTGTTGAGCATTAATAAATGTTAGTGATAATAACTGCTGTAGTAAATTAAGCTGTGTGCAATATATTATGGATTTCTTTTTATCCTCTGGATCCTATTAGTTAAATTAATGTAATATCCATTTTTGCAGAAACGGGACATACAGTTGTTAAAAGCATACATGCGAGCAATACGTAGTGTCAATCCCAACCTGCAGAATTTGGAGGAGACTATTGAATATAATGAAATCCTTGAGTAAGTACTAATCTCTCACTAGTGCTGGACTGGAAAAGTTGTGGTGGAGTTCAAACTTGGGAAAAGGCAATAGTGAATAGTGGTGGGAAATCATTGAAAATTAGGAAAAATTATGGGGTACATTATATGTTATGCTACCAAGTACAGTTGTTCAAACATAGCAATCAAGGTAATATTTGTCATTACGTTGAATGAAGATGAAACATCTGCCAGCAAACAACCAAGCTCAGAAAGGACTCAGGAGCCCATAATACTTCCCAAAGGCCATGATCCCCAATCCCTAATCTTTACCCACACTGACACTGAACAGCACCAATTCAATTGGAGCTGTACAAGAATCGTCGGTCATGCTACCACCCGCCATGCTCATAAGTGTATTGAAGCCTGGCACTCCAAAAGCAATTCCATCAACAGGCACATCAGCCTACAACCAACATATGAGCCCTTCAGAATTCGAATCAACCACACAGCCAACCAGAGATGGTACCAACCATCAACCAACCCATGCAAACCCCCCAACCAGCACTTCACCTTCAAATGACCCTTACCTGACGTGATCCCCATCACAAGACCCTCACTTGACACAACCCATACCTGATAAAGACCTCACTATCACAAGATCTTATGAGCAGAAGAACACGGACACCGACCTCCCTTAAATTCCATTGAAGATGTTACCTTGCCTGAAACCAATAAGCTCAGAGAACGAACTTCCACCCTCACTTCCCATTATGCTAGTTAAGAATAGGTTATTTTTTTCCAGTTCTGGAAGTTGTTTCTCAGGATAATAGTAAATTTCAAAGATAAAAAGGTAACTCCAAATATTCAATGAGCTGATAACCTCTTAAGATCATGAATTCAGGAATCATAAGCAGGTAACTCTTTATTTCCTGAGCCATTACAGCAGCTTGACCACTAACTAGATGGTTGCTGCTGTTATTCAGTATGATAAAGGAGATAAATTGGGACTGATTTAAGATTAATTACAAATGTCAAGGTAACATGTTCAGATTTTATTTTTGAAGATTGATCTCTTACCATCTTGAAATTACAGACCTTAGAACATAGACTAAGTTCTAATTGGTGGAGACACAGAATGTTAAGAATGCGACAGATACTGAACAAATGTAGATATTTTAAATGTTAAAAAATAGTCAAAGGAGTGGAGATCTTGTTCAGTGCCAAAGAATATGTCTGGATTATCAGTGGATACCACTTTAGTATCCCATTGTTAGAATAATTAAACTTTGAGGCTTCATAGTTCTCATTTCAAAAGGGTCTGATTGTGTAAACCACCCTGGGAAATGGGTGGTGTGCAAGTGATTATATAGATAAAAATATATTCCCAAACAAATTAGGACAAATAGAATTGCTAGAAGTATTCATAATGCCACAGACTTAAGAGTAAACCTCAGAAGCTGTGATTTCAGGATAAGTCCTAGTGCATCATCCTACACAATGTAGAGCCTCAGGAAGGAAAGATTGTACTAGAGAGATCACAGCTTATGAGGTTCAACAGGAGGTACAATAGATCAACTTCCTCATCTGTGGCTGTGCAGGCTAGATTTACTAAGGGATCAAGAGGATGAATCCAGATTCTTCATGGCTGCCATAAAGAAAATAAGCCTTCAAAACATTTCCAAGATCACTGTATGAAGTTTGGAGGAAATGGTGTTTTTAAAGTGAAAAGTTTGAAATATTTGTCCGGTGGCTTTCTGTTTCCTAGATATTCTTAATTTTGTGTTAGAAATAATACTTTGTGCCTAATGCAGGGTGTTGTCCAAATAGACCTGAACGTTACTCATCATGATTGTTTGGCAGGGAACCATCATCCACTTGATCAGAAATACAATAAAAGGAATCTTGCTCTCTAGGCTTTCATTGCAGTGCTATTGGTTTCATCTGTTTTTCTTTCCTCATTGTGTGACTCTTTTCACTTGACTCCTAGGTGGGTGAATTCCTTGCAGCCAGCCCGGGTAACCCGATGGGGTGGTATGATCTCTACACCAGACGCTGTACTCCAAGCTGTGATCAAGCGTTCCTTGGTGGAAAGCGGCTGCCCCACATCCATCATCAATGAATTGATTGAAAATGCCCATGAACGGAACTGGCCCCAAGGCTTGGCCACCCTAGAAACTCGCCAGATGAACCGACGCTATTATGAAAACTATGTGGCCAAACGCATCCCAGGCAAACAAGCTGTGGTTGTGATGGCTTGTGAGAATCAGCACATGGGAGAGGAAATGGTGCTAGAGCCAGGCCTGGTGATGATATTTGCACATGGAGTGGAGGAAATTTAAAGACTCGACAGAGATGATAAAACAGCGTGCTTGAGAGAGAGAGAGGGAGAGAGAGAGAGGCTCCAACTCTAAGACCACTGATTCTGTTCTGTGGTACTGTATCGGAGCATCATTCCTCTCGTTGTTGAATAAAATGCTACTCCCGAATTATACTGGGCACAAGCCTAGGAATTTATGCAAAATGCCATGCTGCGCTCCCTTCTCCTTATGGTCATTAACCCTGGTCTGATGTTGACAAAGATTTCCAAATCTCTACAAAGGAGCACAACAAATTCCTCCCTGTTCCAGAAAGAACTGTGGTCTTCGGTCATATAAAGACTTTGAACTCCTGATATGACTGCATTGGCCTGAATAGGGATCTGTAAACCATGTTCCTGTTTGGGATCTGTAAACCATGACTTAAGATTTTGAGAAGCTGAAAGTTTATTCTGAAGAATTTTAGCCCACCATTTCCAGGTCCGTTTGGCTTCTCTCGTCTAAGGCACCTCTGTGAAATAACGGGATTTACACAGTACTTTTAAGATAAGTTTTTAGCTTTTATGTGAAGAGGGATTTTGAGTAAAACATGAGAATGCAGATGCCAAGTCGGAGTTGTAAGTAATGCCAAATGTATACATCAGTAGATTCTTCAGTGTAAACTGTTTTGTGGAACCAAACAGCTATGTCATTTGGAGAACAATTTGCAACTCATTTTGGATGTGTTTACATTGTAGAAGAAGGCTCCTTTCCTATTGTGACTTGGTTTTCAAAGGAAGTCACATTCTTTAGCTTTGTAGCATTGTTACCACCACTGCAGGATGAAAAGTGATTCTCTTGAAGTCTAGAGCTCAGTTTTCTCCATGCTCTTGAAAGGTTGCTGAAGCATCTTGGATGCTTTGTGGACTTCTCCTTTCGAATAAGAAGCAAGCCTTCAATCGTACACATCACTCCACCCGATCAGAAATGGTCCCTCTAAATTGCATGTGCCATTTAAAGTTGTATCAACTTCATAACCTTTTGAAGAAAACATAAAAAGGAGAATGGACTCAGATTTATCTAGTCTTGTTACGTTGCCTATTTTGAAAAATCATTATCTGTATTTATTTTCTTTTTTCACATTTTGAATATTGTGTTTAGTCTTTTGTATTATTTTTGTGCTTGTATGTTTTCCTTTTATTTTTTATTTTTAAAAATACAGTAGCTAGGAATGTCTTCAAATTTACCTAGTTTTACCTGTCAAATTTAATTTATTTGCCATCTTTGGTTTCTGTTTATATATATATATATAGGAACTTCTTTCCAATGCTTTAAGTATTTGTTAATTGCTTAAAACATTTCTGCTGGAGTTCTTGAGGACAAGGAATAAATGCATTGATAAAGGAGCAGTTAAACTTGCTCTGATTGAAGTCTTTTGTTATACAGCCCATTTTGAGCGGCTTTCATATGTTACACTGGCTAAATATTCTTCTCTGACTAGGAACATTTAAACCAGTCTTGACTTTCTTCTTCTAGTGCTTCATACAGATTTTCTTAATACTCTGGTATCAGAGGTTTGCAATGGTGCAGAATTCGGATCATGTCATATAAACGGTTGCTTCTTCAGATGTCTGGGATTTTTTAAAAAATGCTCCAGAAATCCTCAGTGGGAACAAAGGCTTGAGAAGACCTCCTTGTGCTCTCACCAGAAGCGGCATGGGAAATTTTCTCATTATGTGCAATAGTAAGCGGCCGAATATTAAATGATGGAGAATCCATGTTATAGCAATACGGTTCTCATTCCTGTCTGTTACTGGCAAACTCGTCTTCTATGGAAGAGAAGAGAGAGGGGACTCTGGAGGAAAATACAGTAGTTCCAATTTCTAACAGAATTACCTAACAAAAGCAACTCCTTTCCTTCCATCATTTGTACAAATAAAGATTGTGAATCCTCAACATTTGCCAGGCAGATGCTGTTTCAGATTTTCTTTTATGGGAAATGCCTGTGCTTTGAAGACTCAGTTTGGTGGCCTTTACTTCTTTGCAAATCTGACGGATAGGTTTTGCATCATTTTTCAGCTCTGCTGGGTCCTCATTTCCCGCAATCTTTCATTTTAATCTTTGCTGACATGCTGCTTTATGCTTTTCCTCTCTCTTCCCCGTCCACACCCCTTTTGATGGTAGAGTTTTGTTTTAGAAACCAAGTCTGTCTCTGATAACTGTTTCTAGTGCTGTGAATTATTACAAGTATCTTAAAAATTCCTTGAACAGTACTTCTCTTTGTAAGTCATGTTAAAATACTTGGAATGTGCATCAAAAATCAGGTCAGTTTTAGGGGTGGAATGGGTTGTGTTCATGTCTGTAATATGGCATGTTTTGAAAGGGGATCTATTTGTTGAAGATTACTTCTAATCAAGAGTCCCTGTTGCTCAGGAATTTGAAAAAAAAAAAGCTGCTAAATCCAACCTAATAACTGCATCTTGAGCTAACTGCATCTCTTAATGTTGTTCTCCTAACACACCTTGTCTTTCTCCTCAATGTCCTGCTGTCGCTCTTCCTTGTGCTCTAAAACATCCAATAGAAATTGTCATGTCTTCTGCCAGTTTCCAAATCATTGGTTGCATTTTGTGTTTTATTGTTCAATTGTGCTGACTGCACTAATAAATTGCTTTTTTTCCCCCTTGACTCCTTTATACATATATATGTGTATGTGTGTGTGTGTGTGTGTGTATATATATATTGTATTTCGTTCAGATTATATAGGATGTTGCATCTTGCATGACACATCTGCAAAACTGCTTGATTTCTTTTGGATTAACCTCCCGCGAAGCTGTTTGGTTCCTTGTTAGTAGTGGTGCCCCTCCTCTTTGCCACCATTTTTTCTCCCTAATTCCTATAACAAAGGCTTTCCAGGTGACCCAAAATTGGTTTCTATTTAGAGTGGGACCTGGACAGATTAGTAGCCTCCCTAATTATTATTATTATTATTATTTTTTAATTCAAAAAGTTTTACAGAAAATTTTTTTCCCCCTTTCCCCCCACCTCCCCTCCCCCCTCCCTTCACAACCCCCCTCCCCCCCCGACTTCCCGGAACGAGCACAAGGTATAGTTAAAAATAAAACAAACATATACTAAAAATTTTTCGTCCCAACTTAATTATACCCCTACAATCAATTCCTAACTTCCCCCGAAAACAATCAAAAATAATACATCATAATCATTCAAAAACAGTCTGATAACTCTTAGTCTGATATCTACTTTGAATGTAGTCAATCCATTTTTCCCATTCCTTTAAGTATCTTTCTTGCGTATTGTCTTCCAAAAAGGCTGATATCTTCGCCATCTCAGCCAAATTGGCAACTTTCAATATCCATTCTTCTATTGTAGGTACTTCTTTTTTCTTCCAGTGTTTATGTACAGTATGTACAGTAATTGAGACTAAATTGATTTTAAATCTAATAACAGCAGCAAGATTACTAATAGCCTCCCTAATTATTGATTCAGATTTAGCTTGCCCCATTTTCTTGTCCTCTATCTAAGCTTGTAGTACAAATTGGTTCTTAGAGAAATACGTTATTTAGATTGTCAGAGATATTTCGTCTCCAATTTTTCTCAATGGCTAAACTAAAAAGAAGAAAGAAGGGCCAAAGTGTCACTTGATTTAAGCTAAGCAATTGCAATAATGAAACTTGCTGGCAAGAAGCAAAGACTACCTTCAGAAGATGGCAGTTTTTATTTGGGAATAGTTTTCCTTTGCATTTCCAATATACAAATAGGAGAAAGGGGTAATCAAAGTCTGACAGAAGTGAAGAGACTTCTAGTTCAAGCTTGGCTATTGAATATAGCGTGTTGAGATTTCCTAATATATTTATTATCATGTTTTCCCGAAAATAAGACTCTGTCTTATATTTTTTTGAATCCTGAAATAAGCGCTTGGCCTTATTTTCGAGGAGTTCTTATTATTTTGGGGTGCATGGAGCAAGACAGGACTCCTCTTGCCGTCTTATCTGATTTCCAGCTCTTGTCTCCCTAACTCTAACCAGGGGTGGGGAACGGCTGTGCATGCGGTTTTTCAGGGAGGGCTTATTTTCAGGAAAGGGTTTATTTTCAGGGGAGGGCTTATTATCCAGGGAGGTCTTAGTTTCGGGGAAACATGGTAGATTTATATCAGGCTTGTCTACTTATGCAAACATTCAAGGCAGCTTGACATATTATGGTGATGTTATAGACAGGAGGAAAAAAGAGCCTAGGTTAGTATATATTAAAAGTAGTGTGCCAGAGATGCCAAGAGCATAAGGCCTCTTCCACCCTACATTTGTTTCTAGAGACACTTTTTTAATGTCCATTTAGATATGAGCCAAATTAAAATCCTATCAAATATTCTGTGCCTATTACCAGGTCAACTGATTTAAATTTACTTAAATTTAAATTTACTTAAATTTACCAGTGAGGAACATAGGTAAACCAAACTGAGTAGTCCCATAGACTATTTTCTGTTACAGACATTACTGATAAGCTGTAGATGGAATCAATACTAAATTTAGTAATTAGGACTCATTATGGGATGCCGTTTTTTTCACAAGTTCTGCCTATTTATCTGCTGTTTTTTTCCTCTGTTCTTTACATTTGATACAGTCACCTGAATTCTTCGTTCAGCCTGTCCCGATCCAACATCACAATTTTTAAACAGAAGTTAAATCTAAAATAATGTCTTTAGGCTGTTCTTGCTGAAGTGACTTGTTCTGGAAATAGTGCTTTCTAAGCTGTTACGCAATAAGAACTGAATAAAAGCGTATTCCAGATCTTGTGAAATGCCAGGTCCTTAAAATCTATAAACTGAACAGTAAACATGGGGAGAAATGTTAGGCTGCTTTCCTCCTTATTTCACTTTCAGAATCTAAGCAAGGCACTCAAACACTTACTGAGGAAAAAATACACTGCCCCAGTTACGTTTTAATGAAATTATTTTCTAAATCCTCTTCCTCATTCCAGTTTATTGTTGTTATTGCTTATGTAGCTGAACCTGCTAATGAAGTGTATAAGTGGGGTTTCAAGGAACTAGGTGCCTCCCGCAGCATAAGTATATTTATGAATCCAAGATATTCAGTACAATATTGATTTTTCTGGCAGATGCATAGTAATGACATTTTTTTTATTGTTTCCCTTCGTTACAATAATATTTTTCTAAACTACAGTAATATTTTCAGGTGGAATGTTGCTCAGATAGGATGGTTAAGTGCTTGATCCCTAGCTCACTGGGCAAACTGGAGCATATATAGTACTATAATAAAATTAGGGAAGCAGTTTTCAAATTAGGAGTGATGCATTCTGGATACACACTTCTTAAATCGTACCTTTAACTAGTAACTTCAATCATTGCTTATTGGCCATATTCATTTCAACTTTATGTAGTCCAAATCATCTGGAGGAGGAGAATTAAATTCTGAATTAGATTACCCTCAATTGCAAGAATGCTATTTTGGAGAAGTAAAGATGATAAAATGACAATGTATTGTCATTACCGTGTTTTCCCCAAAATAAGACCCTGTCTTATATTTTTTGCAACCCTGAAATAAGCGCTTGGCCTTATTGCCATGTGCTCAAAAGCCCGATTGGGCTTATTATCAGGGGATGTCTTATTTTGGGGGAAAGAGGGTAGGATGTTTGTATCTGAGTTGCAGAAATTCAGATGGCCATTTGATGGCCTGAAGGAGATATTGAAAACTACTCTTAGTGTTATAGATTTAGACTACTCAGATATAGTTAACCCTTCTGTTCATTGGAATGGTTAAAGGTACAGTTCCCATTTATATTATTTGAACCATGTTAACATCTTCAATAGGACTTGACTTCTCCTGCATAGCTGTAAATATTCTTACTTATATATATGTCCATACTCTTCCCATATATTTCATTTGCCTGCACAAGAAAAACATTCAAAGAGTAGATAATCTACAAGGTCATAGGCATGTTAGCTGATATTTCTATTGTAATGTATTCCTGCCCTCTGTTGGGTATAATGTTTTTTGCATTTAATCTTTGATATAGCCCTATTTGTTTTATGCTGTAATCTCAGATGCAGATTACAGTGCAGATTTCCAAACTTTATGGGCAAACTGGACATTTGAAATGTTAAAATTCCTAGATTTCATTTCCTAAGAAAAATAATAATAAAACACTTCAGTGACATGTGTAGCTAGTCATTAAACACTTCACAGCAGATCAAATAGGTAAAGCTAAATGATAAGTAACTTGTTCAATTACCCACAAATATTCATTGTAGCCAATCCTCACCTAACTTTCCCTAGATCTCCCAAGCTGGCACTCTGTTTCCTTCATCCCAGCCAAGTTGGGTCAACCTGCAAACCTCCCTGATTTCTTTCATTGTTTTCCACAGCCTTCCTCTGCTTCAGAGCCCTCAGATTGTGCCAGTCTTTTCCTCTTTCCTTTCTGCCAGTATGACTTCTGCTGCTTCATCACTGCTAGGTTACAGCTGCCTTCCACCTTTACTTTAGATGTCCCTGGAGCCACATGGAGCCTAAAGAAAATAATGAAAATAATTATTTTCAGTTCCCAAAAGCAGGAGGAGATGACGGTGACCCTGGGTCCATGAACTGCTATAGATAGTAGCTGTGCTACTTTCCTGTGCTTAGCACCGAAATATTTGAACACATTTGTATTCAGGTATTGCTGAACTATAGCTCCCAATAGGGTAATTAACCATGAATGGCAATGAATGCTGGGAATTGTAGTTCATTAATACCTGGAGGGCACAGGTGGTTTAACTCATGTAGTGGCATGTAAAACCAAAAAGCAATGTTAAATACTGTATACCTTAAGTAGATTTTCCAAACGAGCCAAGTTTGGTGTAGTGATTAAGGCACCAGGCTAGAATATGGGAAACAAGGAGTTCTAGTCTCTCATTTGGTATGAACCAGCTGAGTGACTTTAGGTGTCTAGGAAGAAGGCAAGGGCAAACCACTTCTGAAATCTTGCCGAGAAAAATTGCAGGGACCAATTCAAGCAGTTACCAGGAGTAAATACTGATTTGAGGACACACACAAAAAGACATCCCAAATATTGCTATCATATGTGTCCAAAGAGCAAGATCTGTCCCCAATTCACAGACCCTCCCCCCCTCCACATAAAAGCTTCAATTTATCTTCTCTCTTGACCTGCCTGTACTGTATAATAATAGCTTTGCCCAATGCAAACAGCATTTCATTTTCCAAGGTTGGAAAACAGTGCAGGAATTGGGAACGTAAATTTCCCTTCTCTTCCTAGAGAGCAAAACAAGAAATACTTTTCCTAGGGTCAGGCTTGGCATGGTGTACACACTGCCAAGTAGGCAGACCGTACTCCGAGTATACAAGGGAGTAGAAATTGAGCCATTCTCCATTGAGGCAGCTTTTCCCCAAAGCCACCACTCTTGGCTTCAGCCAGTTTCTGATGGTTGCCATTTTTAAATTCCAAATGCCTGCTCTTCAGCTTCTCTCCCGAGCAGAGGGCAGACACGAAATTCCTTTATATTCTCAGCATAGAATACATCTCAGGCTGTCCATCGTGAGGCGCTGTTCCAAGATCGTTCTCAAAAGTCAGCAGGGATCTTCTGGCGATGGTATTTCAGGTGGAACCGAGTGATGTTCAACTGATGCAAAAATGAACGCGCTATGCCCGAGTTCCCTGACCCCAATATTCACCCAGAAATACCTTCAGTGTTCTGAACTTGGATTTGGGCAGCTAATTCAAATAAAATTCAAATAGTAATAACTTCCCTCCTTCTGTCACATTGGCAGGTATAATTTAGTGGCAAGAGCCCGGAGATTGGCAGGGCAACATGTCTCCAATTTTGCCTGTCCCACAGAATCAAACTTGCCAACTTGCTTCCATCCCCTCAATAAAACATCCCCCTCACAAGAGACTCATGAGGCATGCCTTCTGATTCTTTATTAACTTTATTTATTTATTGCATTGATTGGCCACCCGTCTTACAATGGGGTTACCCTTACCATAAAGTAACTGTTGTCACTCTTGGCTGGAAACAGCACCTCTCTCCCTCTACAACCCCGAGGGCATTAAGAGGGCCTTTTAAGGTTTAGGTTTAGGTTTATTTGATTTTTATACCGCCCTTCTCCCGAAGGACTCAGGGCAGTTTACAGCCAGGATAAAAACAACAAGATACAAAAATTAAGAACAGATTTAAAAACAAATATTCGAATTGGCTAAAAACTCTAAAATCCGATTAAAAAAAACCCATTTAAAAACCATTAGGCCAGTCCTGCACGATGGAATAAAAACGTTTTCAGCTCGCGTCGAAAGGTCCGGAGATCAGGGAGTTGGCGGATCCCTGGTGGTAGCTCGTTCCAGAGGGTTGGAGCCCCCACAGAGAAGGGGGGCTGAGGGTCGCCAGCCAACATTGCCTAGCCGACGGCACCCTGAGGAGACCCTCCCTATTGGGAGCGCACTGGTCGATGGGAGGCTATCGGTGGCAGTAGGCGGTCCCGTAAATAATCCAGTCCTATGCCATGGAGCATACACCTTGAATTGCACCCAGAAGACTCTCAGGATGTTATGGGCAAAAATCAGACGTGGGTTTCAGCAGGTTCAACCAACACCTTGAATTGCACCCAGAAGACTCTCAGGATGTTATGGGCAAAAATCAGACGTGGGTTTCAGCAGGTTCTGACCAGTTCTGGAGAACCGGTAACGGAAATTTTGAATAGTTTGGCGAACCGGTAGTAAAAATTCTGACTGGCCTCGACCCCATCTATTCTCTGCCTCCTGAGTCCCAGCTGATGGAGCCGAAATGGGGATTTTGCAATAATCTTCCCCTGGAGTGTGGAGGGAATGGAGATTTTACAGTATCTTTCCCCTGCCACACCCACCTAGCCACACCCTCAGAATCAGTAGTAAAAAAATTTGAAACCCACCACTGGCTAAGATGTTATGTGAACTCATCAAACTGGGTGTATAAATGGAGTTAATTTGCCCCAGTATGGTGCATGCCGTATATTGTTTTTTTGATATTATTAATCCTTTGTAAGCCAGCCAGAATTGTCCAGATCTGTGAAAATAGCTTTGGGGACCACCCAAAAAGGATCTTGCAGTAGTCTTATTTTAGTCCATTGAAATCCCGTTGCCAATTCCTTTAAAAAAAACAAAACTATGCTGTGTATTAGAAGTCGATGCTTTACTGAATTTATTTACAAAATATGGAAGATAACTCAAGGTAAACCGCTCCAAATTTGATTGCAGAAAATATGACTTCAGTAACAAGAGTGGTCAATGCCTGGAATGCACTACCTGACTCTGTGGTCTCTTCCCAAAATCCCCAAAGCTTCAACCAAAGACTATCTACTATTGACCTCACCCCATTCTGTAAGGGGCGTGCATAAATGCACCTGCGTGCCTACCGTCCCTGTCCTAATATTCCTTTTTTTACTTACTCTTTTCATGTATTCAAATTATGGTTATACTTTTGCCTGTTATCATATATATGATTGACAAAAATAAATTAATAAAATAAATAAATAAATAAATTTTCTACACAGGGAAAGAGGCGCTAACAAACGAGCTCAACTCCTGATATCTAGACGGGCAAGTCACGCTCAGACTCTTCGCCTGGCATGTGGCAAAGTTGTTTGCCGAGATCTCTTCCCTGCTTTTTTTTCTTCTTTTCCCTTCTGCAATTGTAGCTACGACAAAAATCAAGCTTAGCCGTAGATGAGCGCCAAAGGCCACCCACAAGCGAGCCGGCTTCCCGAGTTAAAAAGGAAAACGAGAGGCGCAGTAATATGGCTTTCCCTCTCACGCCCTGCCTGAACTGACACGATCCTGGCCTGCCCTGCGAAGCGCGTGATCCACCACCTCGCGAGCTCCGTCAGCGCATGTCCTCCTTTGTTTCTTCAACCGGAACACGCCACCCCTCCCCCACCCCCAAAATCGGGCTCCCTTTCACAGGGACTGGCTCGAAGGCCGGAGCGACTCAGTCGTTCGCTCTCTCTCGCTCGTCCCACCACGCAATTTTTCCCCATTGCTTTCCAACAGGGCTCCTTCTTTTTCCAGTAGGCGATCGTCAAAAGCTGGTGGGATCGCGGGCCATCAAAACGAGATCGTCGTCACGAACAGGATTCGAACCTGTGCGGGGAAACCCCATTGGATTTCGAGTCCAACGCCTTAACCACTCGGCCACCGTGACTCTCGGGCCAGGGCTGCGTGGAGCTTCAGCTAGACAGATCCATCGAGAAGCTGGATTGTTTGTTTCGGTTTTTTTTTCGCCCCCTTTTCAGAAAGTGGGGAAGAAAGAAGACACCGCCGCGGTAGAAATCCTTCTTTTCGGGAGAAGAAAAGGTGGGAAAGCGAAAAGCTTTCCCGCCAGCCCCACTCAGTGCTCAGCCAAAAGAAAGCACCGATGCTTGGTTGTTGCTTTTTTCCCCTCGACGCCTTGGCGCTCATCTCCTTCTCGCCTGCATGGCTTTTCTGCCTGTTTGGCGTAGTCGCAATACGGACTCCATTTTTGAACTTCACTCCCCTGCTCCCAAGTGGTCCCTCTTTTAACCTTTTCCCCCGCCGTCTTATTCTCCCCTTCCTCAGGCTAGCCTCTTTCTGGTCTCCTTTTAGCAGAAGACTTTGAAATTGCCCCCCCCCTTCCCCAACTGATTCATGTCTAGGAAGCGTGCATTAGTACTCAAGAAGAGCTCCTGCGCGTGTACAGAGTGCCTTTCCAATCGTGGTACGGTATATACGGAAACGATCTGAACAACTGAGGTGATCGCATTTTTAGGATGTCCCCTTAAAAAGGTTTCCCCATTCCTTCTACCAGGTCAAGGGAAACCCCGATTTCTTGGAGTTGAGCCTGAAGAGATGCAGATAAGCGATCAAGGAGGACGTGTTCGTTTGGTGCTAAAACACTTTTGGGGGGAAAATGTGATGTTTTCTACACAAGACCCTGCCCGCAAGGCTTTCAAATGAGAAAAGGCAGGGAAGGCTCGTGAAAACAAAACGGATCTGGGCGCCAAGTCTCACGAAGACGGCTTGACACCAGCGTTTTTACACAAATCGGATTGCGTCGCCCTCAAGGAGACCTTTTTGCAACCGCAGCCAAGGTTTTCTTGGGATTATCGCTTCCCCACAGCGATTTCCAGCTCATCATCTTTTAAGATATCCTTAAAACACTTGGGATTATGGTTTTCCTTCCCGTCGGTTGTCACACGGTCGTTTTCTAAAACCAACGCCGTATTTCTTTCTTGAGGTGGGAACAGAAATTCGGCGGCGATCCCTTCCAAACGCGGTCGCCACAGCTCAAGCACGGGAGTTGGCTGCCTTTCCTTCCGCTCTAAAGCGGAGTGTCGGAAGAAAGCCAAGGACGATACAAATGTCGCCGATTAAAGGCTAAATTGAAGGAAACCGTCGTGATTTAGCGCTCTCTCACCCACACAGCCCTAGAATTAAAAACACACAGAACAAATACGTTCCTCTTATTAAATTAGCGACGGGCTGGAAGGAAGGCTCTTCTTTCAGCAAAGGCATTTCCCGCCTTCCGCTCCCGTGTTAAGACCGCCTTCGGCCAGTAGGAGGCGAAGCGAGCCAGGCTTTCTCCTTTTTTTTTCCGCCGGCAGGGGCCGCTGCTTCCGGGGTGGTGATGGTGGTGGTGGTCGGCAGGGCAGAGCGCTGGCGCGGCCGGCCGGCAGAGGGCGCAGCGAAGCGCTGTGCGACCGCGGTGGCGGCGGGTAAGGGAAGAGAGCGGCGCGGCCCAGGCCGGCGGCGCTGGGAAAATGGCGGTGCGGAAGAAGGACGGCGGCCCCAACGTCAAGTACTACGAGGCCTCGGACACCGTTAGTCAGTTCGACAGCACGCGGGTCTGGCTGGGCAAGAACTACAAGAAGGTACCGGCCTGAGCCAGGCCTGGGCCTGCCGGTGCTCCTCCCCGCCGCCGTTTTAGGCGACACCTTCTGGAAGCTCCCGGGGGAGGGAAAGGGCGCTTCTCTCCCACCCATTCCCCTCCCGTCGCTGAAGCAAAACCGCTCGCCATCCTCTTCCTCCTTCTCCCGGGCCGAGATGCCCCGCAGATAACCCACCGCCTCTCCTGTGTTTCCCCACCACCCAGCAAGATGGGCACCTTCGGGGGAGGGGGGGGGGAGAGGAAAGAGGCGGGGGTGGGTGGGTGGGTGGCGATGATGGCATTGCCAAATTGGGAAGGACCCGAAGAGAGGGCGAGATCCCCCCCCTCTCTCCCTCCCCGTAGATGATGGCTTTTCTGTTGACCCCACCCCAATTCCCGGAGAGTCCTTTTAAAACCGCGGCCCCTCTTCTTCCAAAGTCCCCCTTTTGCTGCTCCGTCCCGCTTTGCTCAGCCAAAATAAAAGCATCATCGATCGTTGGAATCGACTCTGGCCCGATAGAACAGCAGATCCTCCCTTTTTTCTTTTTTTCTTTTTGCAACGACGTCTGGTGGTTTGCAATGCCAGACTGGTTTTGCACTTTAGAGGACTGACCTTTTAGCATCGGCTGGTTTCCACCTGCTGCCCTATTGTCCTCTGGATGCTGACCCTTCCTTTCCATTGAAACTTTCCTTCCCGTTGACACTTTCGGCTTCTTAGAAGCAACAACCCATAATTGACTTCAGGGATTCCTTTCCTAATTACAGTCAGGGTGGCCTTTTGGCCTGCAAAGGCTTACAGGTCGTGAAAAGCGTCTTTCTTTCGGAGATGGATGGGGCGGCTGCGCTTGTTTCTTATTTTTTCCAGGAGAAATTATTTTAAATCCTCCCTTAATCTCCTTTTGGATATTCAGCCTTCCCTTTTGTTTATTTCTTTAAATGGATTCTTGTTCGCAAAAGGTGGCGGTGCTTTTTGCTCACAAGTTTTACCTCTGGGCCTCCTTCTTGCAAAGAGAATTCTTGGTCAGGAAGACAGTCTGGAATTATTGCTTTTGTTCTTTCGTGCTAGTTTTGCATATTATTTGCTCCTTTCCTGTTTTCTTTTCAATCTCTATGATTTATATATAAGGCAATCCTTATGATTTATATTGATATATTGACCATCATTTGTGTTGTAAATGTTGTACCTTGATGAAGGTATCTTTTCTTTTATGTACACTGAGAGCATATGCACCAAGACAAATTCCTTGTGTGTCCAATCACACTTGGCCAATAAAATTCTATTCTATTCTATTCTATTCTATTCTATTCTATTCTATTCTATTCTATTCTATTCTATTCTATTCTATTCTATTCTGGTGAAAGGAGGTGAAAGCCAAAACACTAGTGTTAGAATCCATGGAATTCATTTTATAGACATGTACACACACATATCCATACATCTGTGTCCATAAACTGTATATAGAGCGAGGGACTCTGAGTCATGTTATTAAGTTCAATAAGAGGCAGGTGAAAATACTCCCGGTGGTTCTTTATCCTTAGGTCTCTTCTGTTTTGGTGACTACAGCCTTTCTGCAAAAGCAGCACACAACCTTGGTTCTCGGGTTTTTACCTTCAAAGAGAAGGAGAGTGGCTGAATCATCAGGCAATGCTTTTTTAGAGTGACCACTTGTGTCCTGACAGTTCACCATTTTCCTGGAAAATTATATCTCTTGCCCATTTCCTTTCCCATTTGTATCCTAAACTGATTTAGGATTTAATTACTAAAATTAGTAATAGGCGGTCCAACAATTGGAAGCTAATATTTTTGCTAAGCAAATTCCAATTAGGCATTTTCCCTGTCAATATACACATATTCCTGTCGGCTGACTGACTTTCATGCATATCCATATTCTACTTAGGAAGGAAAGTTGCAGATCCTTGATCTTGGTTAAGGATAATGCAATAGTGCACTGTTATATAACAGTGCTGTATAGTTGCTATAAGCAATGTTATTTTAAAAACTGATGTTTCCTTAAAATACATTTCTTTTTTAACATTTGTAGTCCAGCGTATACTTGAACAGAATAAATTTATTTGAACATGGATGAAATTCTACATAAATATATACGGAATTAGTTTTTGGTCTAGTTAGATTCAGTACCTGTTTTCTTTCCCATTTTCCAAATTAAAACTATGTCCTTTTTCTTGGAAGAGGAAAAAAAATTCCTCAGGCATCTCAGTTTCCCTAACTAACACACTTCCTTAAAAACTAGTAGGATAATAGATAAGGCCACTAAGAAGTAGAATTTTAAGCAGGGGGAATATAATGGGCAATTTGTCAGCATTTGCAATGTCTCCGCACTGTGCTAATCAGTCCTAATCCATTGGTATTCCAATATTAGGAGAAGCTGTTCCCACTAACAAACCAGAAGAGAAAAACTTCCCTTCCTGTGACTCCCAGATTTTGCATCAGGGTCCTCCAGTTCTTGGAGGATATATTTATACAATTAATATGTAATTGATATATATGAAGGATTGCAAAAGGAGAATATGTATATACTTTTATATGACACTGGGTGTCTGTTTTTTTCATGTCAGGAATTCTAAGAATTGATATGTGAAAAAAATCCTCCATCTATTGAGAAATGAAATTGAGTAACATGAACTAGTTTACATCAATGGCACTAGCACCACCTGAGGCCAAAATAATGGCCTTAAAAAAATTAATGCTGTATCCCACATAATGTTATATAAAATTAGTTTCTAGCAAACCATGGTACATACTATCCATATTGTAAAATTATGATCTGTTTAAATTAAATAAAAAATGAGATCAATAAGGTAATAGGGGTTTTTCATTTTTTTTTGTTAAAGATACTTTTGTTGATAACCAATATCCACAATTCTATTGAGAACGTTAAACATTGTAATGGCCCCACTAAGATTTCTTAGAAAGTATACTAAGTGTACTATGACCACAAATTCTAAAAAGGAAAATTCTGATGCTTTGTATGTAGAACTAAATCTCAAGGAGTACTGTTTCTTCCCAATTTTTAATCCTTGCAGGTGAAATGGGATCTAGTTTTAATATTTTCCTATATTATCCCAAGTTCCCTTTTCTCTATTTCCTTTCTATTTTAAGATAAAGAAAGAGAGTACTAATCTTACTTTAGATGAAGACTTAACTCACTATTAGTAGTTTCAATCCAAAATTGAAGGTGGGGGATGCTTTTTGGGAGCTGCTTGGTTGTAAAAGAGAAGCTACTGGGAAAACTTGGCTTGGATTTACTTAAAGTCTCAATTCTTTTGTTTCTCCCCCACAGTATATTCAAGCAGAACCCCCTACCAATAAATCATTATCCAACCTAGTGGTACAGCTGCTGCAATTCCAAGAGGAAGTATTTGGGAAGCATGTCAGCAATGCACCACTCACAAAGTTGCCAGTAAGTGCCAAAGTTGTCTTACTTTTTAAGAAAACAATAATCAGTAATTTGGAAGATAATACTCAGCAGAGCAGTAGTCTCTTGGATAGCTTAATAATGTAAGACTTAAGAGATCCATTAGAATCTTCAGAATGTAAGACCACCTTTATGTAAAAAATATTCCTGTAAATAGGAAATAAGTATTGGGGGGAGGGGTTTATACCAAACCTTTTAAACTGATGCTATAGAGCTGTTTATGTAAGCCTTAGGAAACATTAAGGAAACATTACCAGACAACATTTTACTTGTAATTCGAAATGACAAGTAAAAAATAGAATTTGAAAATAGAATTTGAAATAGAATTTGGAAAATTCTGGGGTTATATTCTGTATAATTTATGGAACAGTGCTGAGATTTTCTACGTAGCCTCATGGGGATTGCAGACACAAACCGTGCATTTTAATGGTAGTTAGTTCTTTGTGGAATAGCATAATGCATAGCTCCTAAGGCAGGCATAATACATATCTTCTAATGCAGTCATGTTACTTGCATTCATATAACATTGCTTTTTAGAGAAAAATACACTATTATTGTGTTCACACACAGAACGGAACTGTTTGATACTTTGATCAAGGTTGGCAGATTTTGATGCTAAAAAATTATTTCTGCTGTACTTTTATAGTTCCCTTTACATCTTTGCAGTTTAATTTTTAGATTGTTGTGAAAATACTATAGGAAACTGGCTTTTCAAGAAGCAACATTTACAGCACAGACCAGATGTCACTTTTGAATCTGAGCTGAACCTTCTCTTTTCTTCCTAACACATAGTGATTAGGCATAGCAAAAAGAAAGAAAGAAAAACATTGTGCAAATTCAATTTGCAAAGTGCAAGTTTGTGCAAATCAGAATTGCTTTATTTTATTTTTTTTAATCAGAATCAGAGAAGAATCAGGGCCTGGCAATTAAGAAAATAAAATTAATTCTAGACTCCTTGGTTAATGTGGTCTTCCAGAACATTTTCCTTTCAGTTGTGTTAATTAAGCTTTGGGAAATAAATGCTCCCATTTGTTTGAAGAGCAAAAGGCAATAGAAAGGGACAGAAGAGAAGAAAAAGAATGGAAATTTTGAAGGGAGAAAGGGAAAGGAGAATGAAAGGGAACTTTTTGGAACAGACGAAGTTGAATTAACTCCTTGTTTTGCTTCCCCTGCCTGTTACAGATTAAATGCTTCTTAGATTTCAAAGCTGGTGGTGCACTATGTCACATTCTTGCAGCAGCTTATAAATTCAAGAGTGACCAGGGATGGTAAGCCTTCTATTTACTATTCTCATTATTGGTTATGAAATAATATCAATCTATGTTTTTATAGAAGATCCTGTTTCAAGTAGAAATTAATGATATATTTGGGAAATTTTAACATTTAAGAAGAAGAGATTTATTGTAACTGTGTTAAAAATGTTGCATAATTGCTTTACATTCCCTTTCCCTTTTCTAAGTTGAGGTTATTGGCATATTGGGTTGTAATTGAAATCCTTTATTTTGTCTTCCTAATGACACCTCTTAAATATCTTCTGTTATTTACTTTATAGTATTTCTAACCCACTCCCTTCCTTTGGTAGGGCAAGGTCAAAGTTAATAAAAGTCTAGCATGCAAAATAAAAAAGATTTTTTTTAAAAAAAATCATCAATAAATGCCATGGACACCCATAGAATTTAACAAATAAACTAAGTGTTGTACACACACTGAAGTAAGATCTCCTTGATCTGTTTACAAAATGTTAGCAAGGATGGAGCTCTCTATACCAATGGGAAAAGAGTATTCCACAAAGTGGCAACTGCCACACAGAAAGCTTCTGTGCCACAGCCCTACACACCAAAAAATAGATACCATGTAGGCTTAAAACTATTTTTCTTAAGATTGACTATATACTGTAGTAGCAGAATCTTGCAAATCTGAATGAGTTTCCCATCCTTCTTTTGTCTTCATATAAATTTGGGGGTAGGGTAGGCTGTCTGAGATACTTTCATAATCTTCCCTCCTTATTAAGCAATGTTTATCTCCTTTTTACCTTAGTAGTGGATCTTCCTTCTCCCTGCCAAGGCCATCTTTACTCTCTGTGTGGTTTATATCCCATTAATTTCTTGAGGAAGGGAACCTGAAGTAGCCCCTGTCTTAATGACTATATCAGACAGGCAAATTAAATTTTTACAAAGTGGTGCCTGATGTATGCTGGTGAAAAGAGTATAAAAGTAATGATCACCATTTTGAAGTGGAATTGGAAACCAATTGTCATTCAGTGCAGTGACTTCAGGATAAGATTTATCCTTTCCTGGCAGGGTTGTTCTGTCAGGAGTCTAGCTGCTTACGTTTGTACAATCTGTAGCTTCAAGGTCACCTTTGGGGGCAGCCCCACATAAAGCATGTTGACTAATCCAATTGAGTGATGACCAGGGATTGTTACAACAGCATCTTGGTCCAAGTGAAGTGCCAATTGGTGCATTAACTGGCATCACTAATTGCAGTTAAAACAGGTTGCAGGAGAATACCCAAGTCATAAATTAACCCCTGCAAGGGGAGTATGACTCCATCAGAAATGACTATAGTAGCCAGTATTATTAAGTTGCTCAGATATGTGTTGGCAAAATTGACTGGGTTAATCTGAGCTTCTTTTAGATCCTCTAGGCACTGATTTAGTTTTTCCGAGCCATCTTTGGCTTGGCCCAAGTATAACTGTATGCATGTATGCATAACTATATATTATTTGCATATTGATGATACTCAGCCTGAACTGTCAAATGACCTCCACCAGTAGTTTCATGTAGATATTAAATAACCATGGATGGAAGAAGTAAGCTTTGCGGTACTCCATGTTGGAGTCCCCAGGGATGGGAGTTCCGATCCCCCCAACCATGACCAACGATTAGAACTGAACTCCCACTAAGATAGGATTGGAACCAGCACAAAGTGTCCCCAACTCTCCACCCTTGCAGGTGATCCAGAAAAGTATCAGGCATTGAAGGTGAACAAGAGGTCTAATAGAACCAAGTGTGGTACATGCTCCCCATCTAGCAAAGAAAAGTTGTACACCAGATTTTCAGATCCTATCTCTGAAGTGATCCATTAGTTCATTTCCTGTTCCAAAGTAAAGATCAAATCAGGTGTGTACTTCCCCATGTATGTTAGAGAGAGAATTCCCTGTGACAATCCTGTGGAAGCTATGAAATCACCTTTAGGGCATGGAGGTTTTAGTCTCCTAAAATCAAAACCCTTAAGAACTCCTTCAATCCCAACCCCAACATGAAGTTCATGAGGTAATTGAGAGCCACAATTAGGCAGTCGATACTTCAGTAACAGCAACTTGTCACGCAGTGCTTCCTGTCATCACAGGAGTCTCAAAAATTACAGCAACCTTCCTTCTTCCCCAGCTTTAGCATCATAGCTCCTATAAAGGCTAAAATCCAGCCAGTAATAGATGCCAGGTCTATATATTTAGGCAACACCGTATCATGGATAGAAGGAATTTATTCTTTATGTCAGGAATGGGAAACCTTTTGATGATTAAGCCTAGTGAAATAAATACATTAAAAGATAAAAACTAATTTGTGAGATAGGCTGGGCTGAGAAAAAGTGATTTGTTCAAAATCATCCATTGAAATGTTGGACTTGAACTTCGAACTCCTCAGTACAATGCTATCTCTACCCTGGCAGATGTATCTTGTTTGAACAGGGTTATTCTTGTGGCACGGATAGTAATGGGTAGGGAGGGTCTATGGCTGCTTTGTTTAGGAGAGTATTTTATGATACTGGAATTGCCTGATGCACACTTTCATTTGCTTCAGGAATAGAAAGAACAGTCTTCATGTAGAAGTTCAGTCTGTTATCCAGGATGAATCAAGGTCTGTAATAGCAAGTTTGCTCTGTGGCCTCAGACATCAGACTTTGCGAAATGCCTCTATCCTGCCTACTTGTAAAATAGGTTATTTACAAAATATGAATTGTGCTTTTTATTGAAAGCTGTTTTTCCCGCCCCAAAAGGCGACGTTTTGATTTCCAGAATCCCTCACGGATGGACCGAAATGTGGAGATGTTCATGACTATTGAAAAATCTCTGGTACAGGTAAAGTGGCCTCTTTTTTAAAAAAATATCCCAGTTAGTAAACACTTTTATTTTAACACAAAACACTAATTTGCTCTTTTTTTCTTTCTTTCTCAGAACAATTGTCTGTCCCGTCCTAACATTTATCTGCATCCAGATATTGACCCCAAATTGCAAGCCAAGCTGAAAGACATTATCAAACGACATCAGGTGGGCAAGACATCAGAACAGCTTAGTGAGGGAATGGCAGACCTTGGGCCTCACCACCTTCCATTCCTCTTGTTATACATTGCAACCTTTGCCCAACTGAGCATCTTGCATATATAATGGGATTTCAAGTCCCAAAATACCAGCAGTTTCCTGTTGTTTACAAACATGAAAGAACATGATGTTTCCAGTTGTACTTCAAAGTAAGAAATAATGCTGACTCATAGAGTGAGGTACAACTGTTTTGCTGCTGAATCTTTAAAGAGAGCGCTTAATTATTTTTTCCTTCTGCGACTGAAAAACAATTTATTTTATAGTTGCAATTGTTCAACATTATTGTATTAGAAAACAGTAAATAATTAGCAGCAAAGTAGGATGACATCATGGGATGCGGTGGCTCAGTAGCTAAGATGCTGAGCTTGTCGATCGAAAGGTCAGCAGTTCAGCGGTTTGAATCCCTAGTACCGCGTACTGGGGTGAGCTCCCGTTACTTGTCCCCGCTTCTGCCAACCTAGTAGTTCGAAAGCACATTAAAAATGCTAGTAGAAAAATAGGGACCACCTTCGGTGGGAAGGTAACAGCGTTCTGTGCGCCTTTGGCGTTGAGTCATGCCAGCCACATAACCACGGAGATGTCTTCGGACAGCGCTGGCTCTTCAGCTTTGAAACGGAGAGTCGTGAGCAACTAATACATATGTGTGAGGAGAACCTTTACCTCTACCTAGGATGACATCTTACAAATGAGATGTTTCTATATGTCAGGTTCTTTTATAAACTTGCAGTTAGTTTAGTTCTTATGGCATTTCGATTCCTAAGTTTGTACATAAGTTTGCAGTTCAATAACAATTCAAAACAGTAGCTGAACAACCTCAGAGCATGCACTGTTGACTGTATTGCATCAGCATAGTTCCTCAGAGGAGTCAGTGGGACAAACAGTGAACATTCAAGATTGGGAAAGGCATTTCACAATAAGAAGTATTCCACCCCATAGAATTTTGCTTGATTAACAATATAGTAGTGTTAATGCTATACATGACTCATAGGCTAAATCAGAGCTGGGCAGTGTTCCATGAGCTGGGGAATGCATAAAAGGGTTCCTGAAGGGATGAAGAGCATGAATTCTGTCATACTAGTAAATAACAAAGGGTAAAGATTTTAAATCTTTTCTAAGATTATTATCTGTTTTATTTAGTGACTTTCCTAAAATGATGGAAAGCAGGGTTGTCAGGTTTTGGATGTATGAACCATACTTCAACACCACGATCAAAAGGAGCATTGAAGGCATTGAGAAATCATTTCCCCCTGTATGGTTTAAATCTTGATGTTTCCATGACTTTTTTTTTTCCTTATAGGGTACCATAACTGAAGATAAGAGCAATGCCTCCCATATTGCCTTCCCTGTTCCTGGTAGCTTGGAAGAAGGTAAATTTTCACTCTGATTGTGGCCAGAGCAATTAGTGTTTTGAGTTTAAAATATCTTTCTCAGTGGTTATTGGTTGTGCATAGTTTATAAACAGTGGTTGTTTACATACAACTATGCTTCTCTTTTAAACAAGTAGTACGGAATGTAATACTACAGTAAACCCTCAATTTAACAGACTTTGAATACAATAGGCAATTTTTTTATTCTGACTTCACCTCTATTTGATGGATCAAGATTTAAATTGAGGTTTTACAGCAAATCATGCCATTTATATAAGTCATGTAATTATGCAACTGACATACATTGAGGTAGATTATGTACTTGTGGATTTAATGGGGATCCCTGACCATAAATAATCTGTTAAATTGAGGTTTTACGCTATGTTTTAAAAATGTTTTCAAGAATTTTATTTCTACTGACTGTGGGTAAATGGAATAAGTACAATTGTAATGAAAGAAATCCCATTTTAAAACAGCAGTGACCTTGGAACACCTGTCCATAAAGATAGGTAACCTAAATTGTAGAAATTTTAAAACTAAAATTTAAACTCTTACTTTTGAGTCTTACTATATCTTTAATGTTTAAGATGCATTACATTTTTTTTCTTTCCATATCCCACAATGTACATTTCTCAGAGTATTTTGTTTTTATTGTTGTTGTTGTTTAGCTTTGTCTCCTATTAGTTGTTAGCCATGTCTGATTTAAGGACACTGTATATTTTTCCTGCTGGCTTATATCTTGAATTTACTTCTAGCTTTTATTTACATATTTTCCTTTGTTCAGTTATTGTTCATATCCTTTCCTGTCCATATCTGTTTTATGTAAACGTTATGGTGGTACGTGGAATTTGTCTGATTTTATCTTGTAAAGGGCTAGTACAGTGAATCTAAACTACCAAATAATAATAGCATTTCATGTAGGGACTGCATAGGGAGCAACAGCATCATTATAAAGATCAGTCCTCTGTATGGAGGGAAGATTGTGAAATGCAGTTCTTGATGCTTAAAAACAATTAATTTTTTATGCAAATAGGTTGTCTTATATTATCTAAAGATGTTCTCATAGTAACTGGCAATGAATAGAGTTGAACTGACCTCTGGCCCTGTATCTATTAAGTGGGCATCTCTTGAAATATGGTATTTTCAGTTAATTCAAGGAGCATTATTTCACTGAATGGTAATACCTTGCTATTATTTTATTTTTTTACTTATTTTAATATGCATTAGACTATTAGACACACACATACAAATGCACGGAATCAGAAGATAACTTCTATGCAGGATCCGGTTCATATGGGTATAGTTCTTCATTCCCATTTTGGAGAATTTGCCCTATTACTCTTATGAGAACCTCAGAGCAACTTAATGATACATTTGATACATGTGAAATAAAGTGTAATTTATACTTGTTAATAATCAGTCCAATTTTATTTTTTTTTAGAAGAATGGGTTCGTCCAATCATGAAGAGAGACAAGCAAGTTCTTCTTCACTGGGGCTACTATCCTGACAGGTTTGCCTCAGCCCTCTATAACTACCTTAGTTTATGGATAGGAATGCATATGGGTAGTTTTTAGATTATATCCTTGCCTCTATTCTTAGCCACTACTTATAAATGTAAAATAAATAATTAAAGACTGATTGTACCAGTCTTAATTTTTCCCTTCCTGTTTTCGTGAGGCAGCATATGTAAATATATGACTTAACCGATGTGATTGTGGTGTGCAGTGAGGTTTTAGAATTGATTCTTTGTTCACTATGTGTTTTCTTTTACAGCTATGACACTTGGATTCCAGCCAGTGAAATTGAAGCCCCTGTGGAGGATGCTCCCACGCCAGAGAAACCCCGTAAGGTAATGTGATAGGACGGACTTTGGGGTTGGACCACTGTGGCATTGTCACCGAAGAACTTCTAAAATAACAAGTTCCTACTTTTTAATTCAGAAATGGGAAGTAGCTTCTTACCTTTTTCAGTTCAAGTCACCTGGGGACGCTCTTCTCTCCTCCTCGCCCCCAGGTTCATGCAAAGTGGATCCTAGACACAGACACTTTTAATGAATGGATGAATGAAGAAGACTATGAGGTCAATGATGAGAAGAGCCCTGTCTCCAGGAGAAAAAAAATCTCTGCCAAGACTCTCACTGATGAGGTGTGTGTGGTGGTGTTTTTTACTAAAGCTTTTAGTCCTTAAGGGTATTTGGCCTGAATGTTTTAAAAAAGGAAGGGACAAGCTCGACCAAAATATTAGTTCTCCCATCTCTGGAAAGGGCAAGGGGCAGGGATTACCATGCTAAAAGTACACTGAGACCTTCAGCTGGAACACAGACCAATTTTAGTAGATTGTCAAGAGCAGTCTGTCTGGTCCAAGTAGCTGTTGGAATTTTTACAGTAAGTGAGGAATTAGAAAGATTGGTCAAACCCAGCAGGGTACTTGTATTTCTAAATTAACATGCTCAGCATTTATCACAGGATAAATGGCCCTAGCTCTTAAGAGATTCTATTAATTTTCCTTTGGATATTTAAAACAGTGTTCAGTGATGAGCACAAGAGACTATTAATGTGGTTTAAGGAGACAATTCAAGGCTGCTGGCAAATTGCGTTGACTTCTCTCTTTCCAGGTTAACAGTCCTGATTCAGACCGAAGGGATAAGAAGGGAGGAAATTATAAAAAGCGGAAACGTTCCCCTTCCCCTTCCCCTACTCCAGAAGCAAAAAAGAAAAATGCCAAGAAAGGGTGAGGAGAAAGAAACGTTTTTTCTTGACTATATGGATATGAAGCAACTCTCTCCAGTTCCTACCATATTTCTTAAAGTGCCTCATTCCTTAAGAAAAATTAGCCTGTCCTCCTGTCCTATTCCTGAGGGCAAACATAGTTTCTTACAAGAGGCTGGCTTGGATTAACCAAGAATAGAGTATCCTCTCTATTTGAAGTCCTTCCTTTGAACATGCCAACTTCAGGAGCAGTTTTCAACAATATTGCCGATTCTAGTCAGTGGATCCACTTCATGAAATCATTCATAGGACATCTTCAACTCAGCTTTCCTTACTTGAAAGCCACAATAGAATCTATTCTATTGATATGAAACAATGATGATTTAACTATAGTTTGATGTAGTATCCAGGATTGAATAATGTTGTTTATTGTATCTCTGCCTTTTGCTTGAGGTTGACTCTGCCTTCCATCCTTTTGAGGTCGGTAAAATGAGGACCCAGATTGTTGGGGGCAATATGCTGACACTCTAAACCGCTTAGAGAGGGCTGTAAAGTACCGTGAAGCGGTATATAAATCTCAGTGTTATTGCTACGCTATTGCTTTCCATCTGCAGGCCTTCCACACCCTACACCAAATCTAAACGTGGTCACCGTGAGGAAGAGCAAGAAGATCTCACAAAAGACATGGATGAACCTTCTCCTGTCCCTAATGTTGAAGAGGTCACGCTGCCCAAAACAGGTCAGAATTTAAAGCTGTTTATAAATTCCATAACCACGGCCCTTTGTCATGTTTGGGGTGGCTTCTATCAATTATAGCTCCCTTAAAAACTACCATTGTTACATCAGTGCGATGAGTAGAATATTATTTTTCTTTTAGTGAGTACACCTCTGGTCTTTACTGGATGGTGAAAGAT
This sequence comes from Ahaetulla prasina, assembly GCF_028640845.1. Lineage (NCBI taxonomy): Eukaryota > Metazoa > Chordata > Lepidosauria > Squamata > Colubridae > Ahaetulla > Ahaetulla prasina. The sequence goes on from NC_080540.1 coordinate 156,726,338, forward strand.
GGACAGCCTTAGGTGCACATACTGTACAGTTAATTTACAACAGCCCGTTTAGTAGCCATTCGAAGTTACAACGGACCTGGGGAAAAAGGACCTATGACCATTTTTCACACTTACAACCACTGCAGCATCTCCATGGTCATATGATCAAAATTGTGATTCATCTTTATGATGGTTGCGTTGTCCTAGGGTCACATGGTCACCTTTTGAGACCTTCTGACAAGCAATGTGAGTGGGGAAGCTGATTTCCCTTAATAACCACATTACTAAGTTAACAACTGAAAAACAGAGGCATTAAACCAGGGGTGTCCAACCTTGGCAACTTTAAGACTTGTGGACTTCAACTGCCAGAATTCCCCAGCCAGCAATTGAAGTCCACAAGTCCACAAGTCTTAAAGTTGCCAAGGTTGGAGACCCCTGCATTAAACAATGTAGAGATTTAAGACAACCAAAACATCCCTTGGATATGTCAAACACTTTCAAATTTTAATCCCCGTGTTGAAGAAAAACACCATACTGATGTTACACTTCGCTTTAAGGCCAAGCATAAGAAGGATGTATATCTCCTTGGCCCTGCAGTTCGATTCCTGGGGAGATTCTGTGAATAAAATCTTCCTTCCTTCCTCTGTCTTCCATAGTCAACACGAAGAAAGATTCTGAATCGGCTCCTGTGAAGGGCGGCACCATGACTGATTTGGGTAAGGGATACTTTTATTTATTTTGTAATCATCCTTTTGCTACAAGAGCAAGAACATGCTCTTAGTCTTTGATAGACTAGTATTTATGCAATAGGAAGATTAGATTCCTTCTCCCCCCTCCAAGCAATCAGTTGTGAACAGGTGTCGTATCCTCTGATAGGAACTATCTATAACAGGGGTCTCCAACCGTGGCCACTTTAAGACTTGTGGACTTCAATTCCCAGAATCCCTCAGCCAGCAAAGGGAGGAATTCTGGGAGTTGAAGTCCACAAGTCTTAAAGTGGCCACGGTTGGAGATCTCTGATCTATAAGATGATAAAAATCAGTCCGGCTTCCTTTAAGCTGTCAGAGCAGGATGTTACATGATATGATACTCTTATTTCTGGGATTGGTTTCAGTGGGAATTTGCAACTCTCGGTTGATAATGTGAAAAAGCTGAGTATTTTAGCACAGGCCTTTTTATCTATAACTTTTCTAAAAACATTTCTGCCCCGCCTTTCTACCTACAGTTTATAGCTCAAAGCAACTTAGAGCAGTTAAAAATAACAAAGGAGAAAAAAATAATAAAGCAAGGCCGTTAAAAGCAAGGCAGAATCAAAATCAATTAAATATCGTAAATGAGAGCCATTTTGGCATGGTGTAATAGGCGGCAGGCTATTTCTGCCTTAAGTAGGGTACTAGCATCGGAAGAAGGCAAGGTCAAACAACTTCCCAGAATGTTGGCAAGAATAATTGTATGGGCTGCGCACGCGCACACACACACACACACACACACACACACACACCGGTGTTAATCATTAAGTATTTCTTGAGTGTTGGATTGAATGAATGGGAAGTGTTGAAGTGCTGTACTAATGGCTGTTTGTCGTTTTGTGTGTGTTCCATGCTGGGATTTACATTCATTTAAAATTTACTGTTATGTGGGAGAATAACAGATGTTGGAACATTTATTTGGGACAGACTGTCTTCGGCAGTTTTTAAGCCAGGCAAAACAAATTCTTAAGGGGACTGCTTCTTTCAACCATGCTGAGGGGGAGTATGTCTGGAATCATACCAGCAGACTGGGTTGCAAATAAAATAAAATAAAAAGTTGGAATGATGAATCTGTATAATTTCAGTAAACCATCAGAGTATATAAGCAAGCTGTAGGCTTTTTGGCCAGAATCTAGAAAATCACCTGTTAATTGTGTAAGCCTAAAAGAGCTTGAGACTTGTTTTTCTCAATATCAGTCTCCCAAGTGACACAATAAATTTGAAAAGGTCTACAAGAAGGATGTAGAAATAGATTTTAAGGAAGGTGGCTCCCATTTGTGTTACTTGGCAAGCTTCTTCAATTTGTACATATATGCCATTGGGGAATGCTGCTGTATGGCCGTTCAGATGTTTTTATTCTTTTACCTTTGCTAAATACGGCTTCGTTTTTGACGATTCTCCGGATAGCTGTGGAAGAGCAAATGGATAATGTAGAGGTTTTTATTTCTGATTTGGGATGCTTGCTCTTCTTGTTTCCTAGATGAACCAGAGGATGAGAACATGGAGGCGGCAGGCAAGGTGAATCAGATGCTGCATTCTGTCTATTGCCTCTTGTTATACCTTAAAGAACAGCCCTACTCTTCACGCAGGGGCAGGTTGGGAAGGATAAACTGGTGCTAAGGGAACAAAAATGACCATTTACAGGTAGTCCTTGAATTGCAATGCTAATTGGGACAGGAATTTCGATCTCAGTGAAGTGGTCAGAAAGCACAATGCCACACGATCGCATTTCTTAGTGATGGCAATCCAATTTCATTGGTCATTCGGAAAGGACCTACCCCAATCCAAGCCATTCCTGGCTTGGTCCCTCCCAGCCTTGAGCCTCAGAAAGGTAAGGGGCTGCCTCTTCTGTCTCCTTTTCACCTCCCCTCCCCCACTTGTCTCTCCCTTTATCTTTGCCCTTTTGCTCACCCTGCACAGCAGCACTCCTTAGCAGCAGCAGCAGCAGCAGCAACTGTGGTTGAAACGGAGCCCTGGGACCTTCAGCAGTCTCAGATGGCTATTGTTCTGACCCAGCCCTAGCAGAACCAAGAAACGGAGTCCTTGTCCCAAAAAAACCCCTCTTTATTTAACTACTGTGAATTCATGGCATTCACACACAGAAAAGTCCAGGCAATAACAGACCTTATTAGTCCTTGGATAATTGCCAGGCCGAGAGCTCCCAGTAACAAAGGTGTAAATTAATTCCTGGCAATTAATTATCGAAGCACGAACCACGATAAGCAAAGAAATACGAACTGTTGTCTTCTGCAACCACCGCTCCCCCTTTGCTTCTATTTATTCCCCAGCCAGGGAGAGGCCATTCAGTGTTCACGTGTGCCTTTCTTCCCGAGTTGGCCCCTGTTCCTCAGTTGTTCTCCTCTCCTGGCAGCTGTGTGCATACACGCATCTGGAACAGGCCCCTGTTATTCTTCCCCATTTTATCTCCAACGGCAGCTGGGAAATGTTGGATGTCCCTGGCTCTGTTGTGCCTCGTCCGCTTTCCCTGCAGCCGGCCCCGTCTTATCTGCTTCCGAACGCTGAGGAATGTCCTAGCATGCCTCCCGGCCCCAGCCCTGGCTCCATGCCCAGACAGGCTGAGGAGGAAGAAGCGCCTCCAGCCCCCAGCCCTGGCTCCATGCCCAGGCAAACGGAGCAACTAGACCCCTCCCCCTCCCCCACAGCATGTGAACCTGAGGAAAGTCAATTACCAACAGTTGCAGACTGGAGTGACCCTCGCTTCAGGAGAATTGATAGGCGGCGTCAACAGAAGGAAGGGAGGGGCAGGCCTGGATAAGTGCTGAGTCATGGAGCCACACCCCATGGCCTATATAAAGGATCTGCTTTCGGGCATTCTCTGAGTCAGGCAAAGTCTAAACATATCTTGCTGAAGTCACTTCCTGGTCTCCTGCCTGCCTTGAGGACTTTGCTAGGACTTTGGCAGAGCTGCAGAGGCATGCCTGATTCGGATTTCCCTGACCCGGCCGTCAGCGGAGGAGTGGGACACGACAGGCTCTGTCTCTGCTTCCGGATGCAGAGCATCCATCAGAGCCTTCCCCAGACTCCAGGACTGGCCCAAGGACTGGTCCAACCTCTTCATCGTCCGAGTCTGGTGGGCCACAACAGCTATCACCATCCCCAGGCCTCCACTTCAGCCCTAGTGCTGCTACTGCCAAGGAGTATCACCTCAACCCTGTCTCTGGGCAGCCACCTTAGCACCATAGTGCAAAGCCCCAGCCACCCTGCCATGCCTAGCTGACATTAACCATCTTTCCTCTCACTGCTGAGAGAGCTCACTGCTGGTGCAGCCAGGCAACTGCTTGGCTGCACTAGGCCTGCTTCCCCAGGCTACCTGCGCCATTCTCCAAGTAACACCCACTGTTCTCTAAACAGCGCATGCTGTTCTTGTGATATTTCAGAATATTTCTGAGGCCTTCCAAAGCATCGCAAGAACAGCATATGTGATCTGGAGGAGCACCAAGACACATTCCTTGTGTGTCCAATCACACTTGGCCAATAAAAATTCTATTCTATTCTATTCTATTCTATTCTATTCTATTCTATTCTATTCTATTCTATTCTATTCTATTCTTTCTCATTAGGCTTCAAAAGGCCTCAGAAACTTTTCAGAGGACTTTCCAAAGCATCCTGAGAATGGTGCAGGCTATTTGGAGAATGGTGCGAAGTGGCATCAGGAAGAAAGCCTGGCACAGCCAGCAGCGAGAGAGAGAGAGTGAAGGTCCGCTAAGCATGGCTGGGGCGGCTGGGACTTTGCACTGGGGTGCCTGGCAGAGATGGAGGGCAATAGGGTGAGCGGAGTTGAAGCACTCCTGCGCTTGTAAATGTGGGCGGACTGCCAAGTGCCTGGATTTTGATCACCTGACTCCAGGACTATTGCAACAGCTATAACTTTGAGAACCAGGTGTAAATACCATTTATTCAGTGCTGCTGTAATTTTGAAGGGTCGCTGAACAAATGGTAATTAAGGGCTTTCTGTAATCAGTAAAAGAAGATTCAGTATACCTTTTGCTATGTTTACTTCTACTGTTTCCCCCCACCCCACCCCCATATGCTCCTCCCCTTTCTGCTTTTCTTAGTTTGATCCCATTAGAAGTGACCCCAATTCAGTTATACCGGTGCCTCCTCATATTGACAATCATTTCCTTGGAGACCTGTAACACCACCCATAGTAACCTTTGTGTCTTCGTGCTCTCATATGGCAAATCTCCCTGGATTTCTATATCTCATTGCTTAGCAATTTTTTTTTCTGTACACCAGCCTCCCATCATTTCTCAAACTGTGTCTGTAATGTATGGGAATTAAGACTTGCACTGAGAGTTTCAGGTTTGGATTGCTGTGTTCCAAGTTGTTCCAAGATCCCAGCTCCTCTCATAAAAATTGAAGATAACAGTCGTTAGAACGTCACAAGCGTGCCCATCGCCTACTGAAGAGAATTCTGGTTTCAGGATGAAGAGGAGAATAACGCTGGGAACAAAGGAGAGCAGACCAAGAACCCTGACCTGCATGAAGACAATGTGACCGAGCAGACCCATCACATTATCATCCCCAGTTACGCTGCCTGGTTTGACTACAACAGGTGCTGGAATGTGAGCTTTTCGTCCCTGAGTTCCTCCATCCCTCCCCACCTGTTCTTAATATTTTTCCCGTGTTTCTTCCACAGTGTCCACGCCATTGAGAGGAGAGCCCTTCCTGAGTTTTTCAACGGCAAGAACAAGTCAAAGACGCCAGAAATGTAAGAGTGCTCTTATGTGCTCTGGTATCTCTATCAGGATAGCAAATGTGGCAGCAATTTTCTTCTGCCAGGGTGAGAGTCTGAGGACAATTTTCACCTTCAGTGTTGTAGGAGTCCATACAAGTAACAGAGTAGGAAGGGACCTTGGAGGTCTTCTAGTCCAACCCCCTGCCTAGGCCTACACCACTTCAGACAAATGGTTGGCCAACCTCTTCTTAAAAACTTCCAGTGTTGGAGCATTCACAACTTCTGGAGGCAAGTTGTTCCACTGATTAATTGTTCTAACTGTCAGAAATATACACACAGACAGACAGGAAAGGTTCTGCACTGGCCTTTAGAGGCGTTTAGTAAGAGGACTAATGGAACTAATGTGGGAAGACTTTTACAAAGTGAAATGGACTTGAGTTGAAAGTAGTTTTCTTGTCCTTTTTGTTTGTTTCATGCTCTAGCTACTTGGCTTACCGCAATTTCATGATTGACACGTACCGGCTCAATCCTCAGGAATACCTGACTTCCACTGCATGTCGTCGGAACCTGGCTGGTGATGTCTGTGCCATCATGAGGTATGTTAGCTGAGCCTCCAGAAGCCCAGTAAACAGTTTGCAGCGGTCCACTTTTATTTTACGATTTGGCACATGCATTTTTGATCTTCTGTCTTAATGATCACTTTACCATAAAATGGGCTAAATATGATTTTCTGATCTACTGAGAAAGAAAGCGTGGGTGGTGCATCTTCTTGAGCTTAACACAACCCTCATTCTCATGTGATCTAATAGTTTTGGCTAAAAACACATACATTCAGAAGATTTTAAAAATTAAAATACAATTGAAACCAGAGACCTGGGCCTAAGGGATAAGCAACAAGGAAAAAATCATGGAACTTTGTTTTTATATATACTGCAGCAAGACTACTATATGCTTGAAAGTAGAAAAGTTCAGTCATGCCCACAAGGTGTTGTGGGGATTTGGAGGAATGGTTGGAAAAGATGAACTTGCAGAGATGGCTAAATTAATTTCTTTGCTTAGAGAGAAAACAATATATTTATGGATGCCTGGAAACCCCTTCTTGATGTTCTTGCATAAAAGGGAAAAAATAGACTTACGATTTGTGGTTTTGATATGGAAAAAAACAACAACAACAGAAAAGAGTGAGCTTTTTTGTAATCCTAGAATAAGAGAGAATTTTGTAATTGTACTTATATTTGCTGTGAAGGAAATTGAAAAATTCTTTTTTTCTATTTTTCTTTCTTTCTGCACTTGTTTCTCTTTTTTTCTGCCGTTTTTATTCGTGTTAATTTGTTCTAATTTTTTGTTCTTTATAAGACTTAATAAAACTTTATTTTTAAAAAACATGTTCTCAGATGGTTGATGAGCAGAGTTTAAGATTAATCCAGTGGTGAAAATTTTTTACTACCGGTTCTGTGGGCGTAGCATGGCAGGGGAAGGATACTGCAAAATCCCCATTCCCTCCCCACTCCTGGGGGAAGGATATTGCAAAATCTCCATTCCCACCCCACTCTGGGGCCAGCCAGAGGTAGTATTTGCCGGTTCTCCGAATTGCTCAAAATTTCCGCTACCAGTTCTCCAGAACCTGCTGGATTTCATCCTGGATTAATCCATAGCTCTTTTGTCACAGATCTGATTAGAGCTAAAGTTTCCTTTTTTGTTTTCCTCGGTTGCAGAGTCCATGCCTTCCTAGAACAGTGGGGACTCATCAATTACCAAGTAGATGCTGAGAGTCGACCAACACCGATGGGCCCACCACCTACTTCTCATTTCCATGTTCTGGCTGACACTCCTTCAGGACTGGTGCCACTACAGCCCAAAACACCCCAGGTAGTATCCAGCTGCACGGAGAAGAAATTTAAATACACGTCATTTTTTAAAATTTATCTGCATGTTTAGAATTTCCTTAGCTATAATTAAGAACGAATGGCCCGCAATGCATGTTAAAAGAAATATATAGACCTCCGCTGAGAATATATCGACATTTAAAACATCTGATAAAAGTAAACCAGAAGCTATGTTAAATGAGAAAAATCAAAGGGGAAAATGTCCTTCAGAAAATAAAATGTCTGAAAGTTGCTAAGGAAGTATCCGAAGGAATTTTCATCCTGGAGGAAATCACATGTTTGTGCATGCTGGACATCTTATTAACTTTGCTTTCCCAGTTGAAAATATTAATATAAATGGGAGAGGGCAACAGGACAGAATTTTGCTTACGCTTCAGGGTCGTCAGAGTGATAGCGATACCAAGACTGGACGAAAGGGCAAAGAGATTGAAGAACTTGTCACAGAGACAGTGAAAGGGAAACCGGAGCTGGTAAGAGAATTCCCAGCGGAGGCTGGTGTTTGTGGGAGTCCAGAGAGGAATGACACCTGGATACTTCCCTCTGGAAAATTGTGGAACTCCGTGCAGCCAGAAACCGAGTCAGGTCAATCTGCTGAATTTTTAAGGATGAGCAGGAATGGAATTGTCCCATCTCTCCCTTTGTAGTTCATTGCCTGTAATTTCCTGATAGGCTGCACTGCTGTATGTTCATCGTTGCAGACCCAGTAATGGGTCACCGAAGACCCAAATAAGAGAGATGCTGTCACGGATGAAATGCCAGAAATTCCAACGCGTCTGGGTGGGCCTAAAATTGACATATGCTGTGCTGTAGCTTGGCCCCACCAAATGAGAGCTAGAGGTGGATGCCTGCTTGTTCTCCTTATAGGTGGTAGTGATCTTTCAAATAGCACTTCAGAGGTCTTGAGAGTCGGGCTTTCTTTACATCACATGAAGCTTGTTCATCTCTCTTCAAAGCAAACCACAGCTTCCCAGCAGATGTTAAACTTCCCAGACAAGAGCAAGGAGAAGCCACCGGATATGCAAAACTTTGGACTCCGCACTGACATGTACACAAAGAAGAATGTTCCTTCTAAGGTAAAAGAGGAAAGACAATGGGTTTTCTCATGCGCCTGTCCAGCGACAGGTCAGTTCTAACTCACAAGTCTCTTCCTACAGAGCAAAGCTGCTGCCAGCGCTACTCGTGAGTGGACAGAACAGGAGACCCTGTTGCTGCTGGAGGTGAGCGAATGGAAGCAATTCAAATGGCCCATAAAAATGTGCTTCTGACAACTACTCCTAAGCTTTCTCTAATGGCAATAGCACTTATACTTACATACTGCTTTCCAGTGCTTTCCAGCCCTCTCTAAGTGGTTTACAGAGTCAGCATATTGCCCCCAACAATCTGGGTCCTCATTTTATCCACCTCGGAAGGATGGAAGGCTGAGTCAACCAGGAGCCTGGTGAGATTCGATCTGCCAAACTGCTGACAGCCGGTGATCAGCAGAAGTAGCCTGCAGTACTGCACTCTAACCACTGTGCCAGAAGAAGCATTCCTTCTTCTCTTGATTTTGTTCCCAAATCTTCAGCTTGTTTTTATTCTCGGCAGCTAAAGGATATTGGGCATTGACTTCTTATTTTCTTGTGTGGAAATGGGAATTTTAAAATTCGATGAGTAAATTGATAATTGCCCCATTTTATGACCTTACTTGCCACAGTTGTTAAGTGAATCACTGCAGTTGATAAGTTGGTAACCTGGTTGTGAAGTGAATCTGGCTTCCCCCATTGACTTCACTTGTCAGAAGGTCGCAAAAGGTGATCCCAGGACGCTGCAACCATCATAAATACGAACCACTTGCCAAGCATCTGGATTTTGGTCACGTGACCATGGGGATGCTGCAAAGGACGTATCTCTGAAAAACGGCCATGTCACTTTTTTCAGTGCTGTTGTCACTTTGAACAATCACTAAATGAATTGTTGTAAGTCTAGGACTACCTGTAGTAATCTTTGTAGGCCAGGGGTCTCCAACCTTGGCAACTTTAAGCTTGGTGGACTTCAACTCCCAGAATTCCTCAGCCAGCTTTGCTGGCTGGGGAATTCTGGGAGTTGAAGTCTACCAGGCTTAAAGTTGCCAAGGTTGGAGACCCCTGTTGTAGACAGTATGAAGTTAGGTGGGCCTCTGGTGGCTCAGCAGACTAAGTCTGTCTGTTATTAACACAGCTGCTTGCAATTATTGCAAGTTCAAGCCCCACCAGGCCCAAGGTTGACTCAGCCTTCCATCCTTTATAAGGTAGGTAAAATGAAGACCCAGATTGTTGGGGGCAATAAGTTGACTTTGTATATAATATACAAATGGATGAAGACTATTGCTTAACACAGTGTAAGCCGCCCTGAGTCTTCGGAAAAGGGCGGGATATAAATTCAAATTTAAAAAAAAACAAACCAATTGTTTCCTTTATTCTTACAATTACTCACACCAAGATCAAAATCCCTTATTTGAAGTGACTTTGAAAAAGTCACTTTTCGTTATATGGTTAGAGAGGCATAGTTGAGATTGTGTGGTATAAAAACAAATAGTCCTCGACTTACAATAGTTCATAGTGAATCTGCCGCTACTACAGAAATGTTTCCCACTCTAGCCATTTCTGCCAGCTGGCTCTATGAAGCTGTAAAGAGAGAAGCTAACCATTTCTAAACTCTCAGTTAAGAGTTCCAGGATGCTAGGCGAAGCATAATGAGATAAGCTAATTAAACCACAAGCTGCCATTTCAGATTGTGTTCAAGGTTCTTGAAATATTAGCACAAAGATAAGAACCTTGTCTTCATCACAATCTCAGGAATGGTCCAAGTTCAGGCATCGGGTTGAACACGTTCAGTTTGGAGGGATGGTGGACATTTTCATTTTCAGTGACTATTTTTCCTGCAAGAGTTTAAACGTGGGAAGGATTTGTGCTTAGATAATTATCCACCCTGTAATTTGAGATATTGTGTAATTGTGCGCAAGCGACGTTTTGTTTATCTCCAACACAAACAAAAACGTAGGAATCGGATTGTGGAAGGGTCTCTGAATACCTTCTCACTTGCTATTTGTACTCTGGTGTTCCCACTCACTGCGCCTGTTCTTTGTCTGTTCATAACCAAACTGTCGCCATTTCTGTGAATTGCATCTTAGGCTCTGGAGATGTACAAGGATGACTGGAACAAAGTGTCCGAGCACGTTGGCAGTCGTACTCAGGATGAATGCATTCTGCACTTCCTGCGTCTTCCCATTGAAGACCCTTACTTGGAGGATTCTGAAGCCTCTCTTGGACCCCTGGCCTATCAACCGATCCCCTTCAGTCAGTCAGGCAACCCTGTGATGAGCACAGTGGCCTTCCTGGCTTCGGTTGTGGATCCCCGCGTGGCCTCTGCAGCAGCCAAGTCAGCCTTAGGTAATGAATGCGGGCATCCAAAAGCAGCCTGTGCTTGGAGAAGGAAAGGATATTAAACTCAGGATGGGGTGGGATTGTGGGGATTGTAGGTCACTTATAAAAACACCCTAAAGGATAAAACGCCATATCGTTATCCAACAGAACTCCGTGAAATTCCGTCCAGCCTGTATTTTCTAATACTTGACAATACAAGGGGACTTGAAGGGTTGTTTTTTTTAATTGATTATGTGCCATCAAGTAATCGTCAACTCTTAGATAATTTTTGTTCATGAAGATTAGAACTAGAACCCTGGAATTTTAAGAAGGAACACTGAAGTTTTTAGGATATTGTGTTCTCAGTCAGCTTCCTGGGAAGTATTAACAGGAAAAGGGTGAACAGGTTAATGTACTGTTAAGTGTCAGATTATGGTATTTAGATATTGGGAGTTTCTAAATCACACTTGTTGATTTGGTTTATTTTTAGTGGAGTAGAGTTGAGTTGAGTTGCATTGATCTAAATCAAACCCAGTCTAAATCATGATCAGTTTCCTTGTTTTATTATGTAATATTCCTTTCCCTAGCCTTCCAGTAGTATATTTTTCAAGCCTCTTGTTTGATAAAAAGCTTTCTCTGAACCCAAGATACTACATTCCATCATTTTTTAAATTTTGTTTTGTTTTGTTTCATTTGGTTATTTTAATTATTGCATTTTACCTTATCTTATTTTATTCAGTAATTTTACCTGTTGTGACTCAAATCCAGTACAACCATATTCTTCAGAAGTTTCTTTTTTTAATTTCTTGGCTTTCTGCAGCATGTATTTATATTGAAATATTGTTCATAAATATTACGTGCTAATATTTTCAGTGTACATGTTTTATAGGTGCCTGCTCAAAGCCAAATATATGAAACAGCACAGCATGTGTGCTCTAGTCCTGATTGTGTAAAAGTCCTGAGATTAGAAGGTGTGCCCATTGGCACTCATGGCCTGGTGTATTGAGTACTTTAAAAATATATGATTTACTGCTACATTTGAACTCCTGGGTCTCCAATGATTTCTGCTTTATTCCAAAGTTCCTTGTAATCTACAATTGGTCTTGGCCATTTCCTACTAAATGGGAATGGCTCAACAAAATCCCCTATTTATTTTACACTTCCATGCTCCCTTTCCCCCTCCTACATTCGTTTGCAATTCTCTGTTTTGCCATTGGGATGAATTCAAGGCTGCCTTTTGCAGAGGAATTCTCCAAGATGAAGGAAGAGGTGCCTACAGCCCTGGTAGAAGCTCATGTTCGCAAAGTGGAGGAAGCTGCTAAAATGACAGGCAAGGCAGACCCGGCATTTGGTCTGGAGAGCAGCGGAATTGCAGGGACCACGTCCGATGAGCTGGAGAGAATAGGTGAGGGGGGCGAGCGGGGCGCCTTCCGCGCTTCAACCCGTGAAGCGCCTTCGTTGGACCTCGCCCAGTATGCGGTGGGGACTAAGAAGGGGGCCGAGACGCAAGAGAACAGAGCTGGCCTAGCTTCCGGCCTGGAGCTCACACTCAATCGCCTGGCACAGGGTAAGGGATTCCCCTCGTCATTTCATCTAATCTAACCCTCACCCTGTCAAACTGGGCATACCAAGGGCAGAATATGGAGGGAGAAGGCTTTTGTAGGCAATTCAGGGTGTGAAAGTATAGATTCTGAGGCATACCTTCATGGCAGGCATTGGTTTTTGACAGAGGGGAGGGCAGGCAGAGGCCAGCATTGAAATGTTTTCCTCTTCAAGGAGCATAACTGTAGTCCTATCTTGGCCTTAAGGACAAGCAGTTATGAAAAGAGCTAAGTCAGGCCATATTCTAAGGTGCCTCTTTGTTTTTTGGAGAAAGTTAAAATATGTCTAGCTTTCTCACAGCTCCTAGAATTTACCTTCCCTGATCCCTTCATCATTGCAACTTTGAATTTTTGTAGGGTGTGGGTGAGAGGCATATATAGAGATCCTAACGGTGGTTTCTTTTCTGTTGTCCCATTTTTCCATCTTTCATTCAGAAGAGAACTGCCCAGATGAAAACCGGTCAGAACCTCAACCATCTGAAGAGAAGAAGGAGTTGAAGGTACAAGAGGGCAGGAGAAAAACCGTAAAGAATTATAGGGCCAATTCAACCCCTGAAGCAAGTTTTATGAGGCATAAAATATATCAAGAAAGAGGGAAACTAAAAGAACCCTCTGGGGAGGGCCATTTGTGGATCAGATTATAGTGTCATTTGGGGAAACCAATTTTTATTTTATTTATAAAATGCTCATTTGATTGATCTTTCAATACAAAATTTCCTGGTCCTGCTGTCTAAGCCACTGGAGCAATTATTACAGATTTTCTTCTCTGTTTTACAGACATTTCTAATTGCAGTGCACGAGGCGAATAACCCTCTTACTATGGCAGCAGGCCTGTCTGGAAAGGAGGAAGAATCTTTCAGTGGGAGTGACAATTTTCTGAATTGAGCCTTTCTGTTAATGCAGGAACAAAGGGAAGGAGTTCTCGAGGAAGAAGCTAAGGAGAAACTTGGAGAGGTGCCTAGGAAGGAGGATGATAAAAGCAAGGAGGCTGACAGTGAAAAAGAAATGGACAAGAGTGATGGGGACACTTTGGGTAAGTGTCACTTTCCAGGAAATGAAAAGGCCCTAGCTCAGGGGTCTGCAACCTTAAACACTCAAAGAGCCATTTGGACCTGTTTCCCACAGAAAAGAAAACACCGAGAGCCATAAAACCTGGGTGGGTGTGGCCATCTAGATATCACTTACTCCCACCCAGTCACATGACACCTCCCAGCCATGCCTACCCAGGTTTTGTGGTTCCCAGTGTTTTCTGTGGGAAACAGGTGTCTCTCTCTGTGTGTCTCATTCTCATTCTCTGTCTCTGACTTTCTCTCTCTCAAGCCAGGTGAGAAGTGACTGGAAGGGGAGGGCGAGGGCGAGGAGTGGGACCAGCCAGTGGTGGGTTCAGCCAATACGAAGCCACAGCAGGGAACGAAAGAGCCGCAGGCGGCTCCAGAGCTGCGGGTTGCAGACATCCGTCCTAGCTTAACAGGAGCCCAAGTTGAGTTGGCGGGAAATGGCCCTGAGTAATGAAGTCTCATCCTCTCTTCAGTGCAATAGAGCAGATCATATAAACCCAACTTTGGAACACATATGGCATAGGGCCGGGTTATTTACGGGACCGCCTACTGCCACCGATCGCCTCCCACCGACCCGTACGCTCTCACAGAGAGGGACTCCTTAGGGTGCCGTCCGCCAGGCAGTGCCGACTGGCGACACCCAGAGGAAGGGCTTTCTCTGTGGGGGCTCCCACCCTCTGGAACGAGCTTCCCCCAGGGCTTCGTCAACTTCCTGACCTCCGAACCTTCCGCCGCGAGCTTAAGACACATCTATTTATTTGCGCAGGGCTAGCCTAGGGTTTTAGTTTTTAAATTTAGTTTTTAATGGGGTTTTATATTATTTTATTCTAGTGATATTTTTAATTCAGCCTAATTAATAAGTTTTTTAATTGTTGTTTTTACCTGTATTATTTGCATGTTTTTATCTGGCCGTGAACCGCCCTGAGTCCTTCGGGAGATAGGGCGGTATAAAAATTCGAATAAATAAATAAATAAATAAAATAAGAGCTCTATCTATAAGTCTCAAGATGCTGCAAACGGTGGCATTAATGATTGTGGAGCATCAGTGGATGGCTAGCACGGCAACGTTTTGCTTCTAACAGCTTATTAATTTGAGGCATCTGCCAGCTTCCTCTCTTTGCTGCCATGTCATTGATGTCCAATTATGCAATGCTGAGCTCTGGGCCTTGGAAGATCATCTCCCTTGCCCATTAGATCATTGTCCTTTCCCATTCTCTCCTGCACAGCTGATGGAGAAAAGGAAAAAGAACCAAAGGATGGCCAGGAAGAGGGACCCAAGGACCTTGCAGAAGCCGAGGGTGAGCGGAAGACCAAGGTGGAGAGGGACATTGGTGAAGGTAACCTCTCCACTGCAGCTGCTGCTGCTTTGGCTGCTGCAGCAGTAAAAGCGAAGGTGAGTTGCTGGGGAAGGGTTGAGTTCTGCTCTCTGTGTAGGCCAGGCCACTGCAGCTTATAGCCCTAATTGGAGCCCTAAGCCTATTTAAAAAAAAAAACAACCTGCCCCTCACAGCCTCAGATTTTCACTGGCTATATCAAAATAACAGACTTGAAATAGTATCCTACTCCGTAATGTTTCTGTTAGTATGTTGGACTCCAGGATGAATGGGGTAGCATACAGACCTGTGTAAATAAATAGTATTTCCAATAATTGGCTGGCTGATAAATAAAACGGTGGCTGGATATTCTGTGAATCTTAACCCGTGTACTAGCCTTTCCTCTCTGGCTTTTTGAGGGCGGGATGGAGGAGGTTTTGTGGCCTATGGCTCTATCAGAGTTCAGAGGTGCCTTCTTTGTTTTGGCAGCATTTGGCAGCAGTAGAGGAACGTAAAATCAAGTCGCTCGTTGCCTTGCTGGTGGAGACCCAGATGAAGAAGCTTGAGATCAAATTGAGGCACTTTGAAGAGCTGGAGACCATCATGGATCGGGAGCGTGAGGCAGTGAGTACAGCTGCATCCGCTTAACATTTGCTTCCCCTGAGCATTGCTTCTGTGCATGATTACTACTACTTATAGTACTACTACTATATTAATATACTATATTAACACTACTATATTACTGCTGTTGCTGTTAATTTCCTACTTGAAGTTGGAATAACCAGTCGGTAGTGTGTAGTGACCATTTGTTTTTTGCAATCTGACTGGCTGACAGTTTCAGTTCTTATCTGGAGCGATCCATTTTACGGATCTTGAAAATAGCCAGCTGGATATGTTGCGAATATGGAAAGGACTGACTAGTAGGCTAGCCTTGAAAGGAGAGGACATGACGAGAAGAAGCCCCTTGAGCTCTTCTGTGGGACAGACAGGTTTATTTATTTATATTTCATATTTAGGAACTGCCCATCTCCCTCCTAGAGCAACCGGCTGGCGTGCAAGTGCCACGTATCCTGAACTATTTAGAGGGGCACTAAAACTCAAAACCCTAAATTTGGATTGCACCCAGAAACATGAATGCACCTGAAATGTTATATATATACTCTCTTAAAACCCACTTAAAGCTCAACCAGCTGTCTTTTCAACCCAATAAAGCTTCCAAAAGGTCTTCAAGCATAGTCCCATATAGATGGCATTAGTAATTAATTCCTTTGGCAAGTGTGCATGGTCCAGAAATAGTAGCAGCTGTTAAATCAACCTAAACCAGAGGAATATGCCCTGACTACACGACTCAATTGTTCTACACATCATCATGCTGGAGGAAAGAACACCCCAAAGTTACGGATTTGCTGCTTCAGAGGGAATCTAAATCCAGGGATTTGAGGTGGGATTCAGTGTGCAATTGGATACATGTTTGAGTCCAGATGTGCTCTATCCTCCCTAAACCAGGAAAATGTCCATTTTTCTAGGTTTGATTTCAGTTTCTAAACCTTCACTTCATCTTCACCGAGGAGGCCCTCTGGCTAGGTCTGGCAAAATGTCTGCATTATCACTGACAATTAAACTCTTTGGTGATCTCTCCCAGTGGTTTCCTTTAGTCCTTAAATAATATGAAGGACAAAGTAGGTCACTGAGGAATTTTATAGTACAAGCTTCCTCCAGTATCACTATCTGGGAGCTGTTTTTTTAGGTTTCCTGTGGTGTATTTTATCAGCTCCGCATCTCCATGTATTTCAGATGGGATTGTTGTTGTTAGTTGCGAAGTCGTGTCCGACCCATCGCGACCCCATGGACAACATTCCTCCAGGCCTTCCTGTCCTCTACCATCCTCTGGAGTCCATTTAAACTCATGCCTACTGCTTCAGTGACTCCATCCAGCCACCTCGTTCTCTGTCGTCCCCTTCTTCTTTTGCCCTCAATCTTTCCCAGCATTAGGCTCTTCTCCAGTGAGTCCTTCTTTCTCATTAGGTGGCCAAAGTATTTCAGTTTCATCTTCAGGATCTGGCCTTCTAAAGAGCAGTCAGGGTTGATCTCCTCTAGGACTGACTTGTTTGTTCGCCTTGCAGTCCAAGGGACTCGCAGGAGTCTTCTCCAGCACCAGAGTTCAAAGGCCTCAATTCTTTGGCGCTCAGCCTTTCTTATGGTCCAACCTTCACAGCCATACATTGCAACTGGGAAAACCATAGCCTTGACTATACATACTTTTGTTGGCAGGGTGATGTCTCTGCTTTTTAGTACGCTGTCTAGATTTGCCATAGCTTTCCTCCCCAGGAGCAAGCGTCTTTTAATTTCTTGGCTGCAGTCCCCATCTGCGGTGATCTTGGAGCCCAGGAAAATAAAATCTGTCACTACCTCCATTTCTTCACCATCTATCTGCCAGGAATTGAAAGGGACGGATGCCATGATTTTAGTTTTCTTAATGTTGAGTTTCAAGCCAACTTTTGCACTCTCCTCCTTCACCCGCATCAAGAGACTCTTTAGTTCCTCTTCGCTTTCTGCCATTAGAGTGGTATCATCTGCATATCTGAGGTTGTTGATATTTCTTCCGGCAATCTTAATTCCAATTTTTGATTCATCTAGCCCCGCCTTTCTCATGATGTGTTCTGCATATAAGTTAAATAGGCAGGGTGATAGTATACAGCCTTGTCGGACTCCTTTCCCAATTTTGAACCAATCAGTGGTTCAATCAATCAGATGGGATAGCATGGTATTAAAAGCTGTTAAGAAGTTCAGCAACACCAATGGGATATATTTAGACCCTCATCAGGAATGATCAACGCTACTCAGTGCCGCACTGAATCTGAAATCTGATTTCAGATTTGATATCATCATTCGATCACTTTAAACAAAACCAAAAAAAAAGGAAGATACAATTCTATTTGACAATTAACTGTAGCAGTTTCAATCTTCAGTGACTGCTGTATAAGCTCCAAAATCCACACAGTTGTTGGAGAAAGCAGAAGAAGAAGGGGGAATCATCATAATATGGCAATGTCCTCTTCTTCTGTGATAAGTACCGTATTTTTCGCTCCAGAAGACATACTTTTTTGTCTCCCAAAAGTGGGTGGAAATGTCTGTGTGCCTTATGGAGCAAATATTGCCGAAGCCCTGCCTATCCACCGGTCCCCACCCTTCAGTTGTTTTTGGCCTCCATGCACCCCGTTTTTGGCCTACGCGAAGGAGGCCGAAAATGGTACACACGGAGGCCAAAAACGGGAGTGCGTCTTATAGTCAGATGCGTCTTATGGACCAAAAAATCAGTAGCTCTCTTTCCCCATGGTATATCCATCATCATCATCATCTTTTATTTGAATGAATGGATTTTTTAATTTATTTATTTATTTACATTTATATCCCGCCCTTCTCCGAAGACTCAGGGCGGCTTACAGTGTATAAGGCAATAGTCTCATTCTATTTGTATATTTACAAAGTCAACTTATTGCCCCCCCAACAATCTGGGTCCTCATTTTACCTACCTTATAAAGGATGGAAGGCTGAGTCAACCTTGGGCCGGGCTTGAACCTGCAGTAATTGCAGGCTGCTGTGTTCTAATAACAGGCTTCTTACAGCCTGAGCTATCACGGCCCTTTGAATGAATTGAATGAATAGCAAGGACAGGATGCCCTTCCTGTCACCAATGTGCTGTTTTGTTCAGCAGATATTTTCTCAGTGTGCCCAGAGAGAGAAATATCTGCCTCTACCTAAGGTGGCTCTCGCCTCACAACCACTAGGCCACCACACCATTCCTGTTCCCCATGGTATATCCATCTGTCATTTGAATGCAGGTAATCGTTTCTGTTTCCCAAGCTGAGGACATACCTTGTCTACACACACAAGAGACAAAAGAACAGTGATTATCTGTTACCCAAGCCAGAATTCAATTCCCTTTTTCAAAATTGTGCACCCCTTTTGCCCACACGCTGTAGACAGTGCGATTATGCAGGCCTTTGAGCTTGGAATCGATGTCGTGTCTCACTCCTCCTCTGACGGCCGGGTCTGGGAAGTCTGTATCAAGCATGGCCACAAAGCCTCTGCAGCTTTGCCAAAGTTCTGTCAGAGTTCTCAGGGTAGGCAGGAGTCCAAGATGTGACTTCAGCAATCCAAATTAGACTTTGCCTGACTCAAAGAATGCCAGAAAGCAGATCCTTTATATATATATTTATTTCTTTATTTATTAATCATACTTTTATACCGCACCATCTCCCGTAGGACTCAGGGCGGTTCACAGGCATATTAAAACAATATAATAAATAAGCATTAAAAACCCAATTAAAACTAAATATTATCATAGCCAAATCACTAAAAACGGTAAAAACCCATTAAAAACCCTTAAAATTTAGTTAAAACATTTTATTCTTAGGCTAGTCCCGCACGCTGAAATAATAGAGTCTTCAGTTCACGTCTGAAGGTCCGGAGGTCAGGGAGTTGTCGTAATCCAGGAGGAAGCTCATTCCACAGGGCTGGTGCCGCCACAGAGAAGGCCCTCCCCCTGGGGGTAGCCAACCTACATTGTTTGGTCGACGGCACCCTGAGGAGGCCCACTCTGTGGGAGCGCATGGGTCATTGGGAGGCAATCGGTGGCAGAAGGCGGTCTCGAAGGTATCCCGGTCCTAAGCCATGGAGCGCTTTAAAGATGGTAACCAAAACCTTGAATTGCACCCAGAAGGCTACCGGTAGCCAGTGTAGACCGCGCAGGATGGGTGTTATATGGGAGCAACGCGGTGCCTCCTCTATCACCCGCGCGGCCGCATTCTGGACTAACTGGAGCCTCCGGGTGCTCTTCAAGGGGAGCCCCATGTAGAGAGCATTGCAATAGTCCAGGCGGGAAGTGACGAGGGCGTGAGTGACCGTGCGTAAGGCAGGCCCTTCGTCTGCATTATCCGTCTCTGGCTGAGATAACAGGAGATGAGAGGGGCCCGGCTGCGGAGAGGGGGGCGGGCGAGGCA
Organism: Ahaetulla prasina; assembly: GCF_028640845.1. Lineage (NCBI taxonomy): Eukaryota > Metazoa > Chordata > Lepidosauria > Squamata > Colubridae > Ahaetulla > Ahaetulla prasina. The sequence goes on from NC_080540.1 coordinate 156,746,006, forward strand.
CAACAGTCCTCCAGATGATCCTGTGCTTTATGCAAGAACACGCCCAACCAAGTCATATATTCACATGTCCATACACACACAGACATGGAAATATATGTACCCACGCAAACATATGTACATCATTGTGGCCTTCATCATTCCATCAAGTGAGACAGTTTGTGGCCTGACCAGGGAATTTTGCATTTATTTAAGATTAGTTAATGGGATAGGAATATGGTGTTGGATAGTGACCGGAAAAAACAGATGCATGACCCTTTGCTGGTTTCCTTCTAGCTGGAGTACCAGAGGCAGCAGCTTCTGGCTGATCGTCAGGCCTTCCATATGGAGCAGTTGAAGTATGCCGAAATGCGTGCTCGCCAGCAGCATTTTCAGCAAATGCACCAGCAGCAGCAGCAGCAACAGCAGCCACCGCCAGCGCCAGCACTGTCTGTGGGATCACAGCCCCTTCCTTCTTCAGGAGCTCCTCTGGCACCTGCCGCTCACTCCATGCCCATCTCCCAAACACCTGTTCCAGCTGCCAGCACGGTAGGACCGCCCAGCGGTATGGCTCAAGCTGAACAGATGGGGCAGCCTGCGTCAGTTCAGCCACAGCAGTCAGCAACTGGCGCTCCTCAGACTGCTCCAAGTCAGACCGGACAGCCTTCCGCAGCTTCCCATGGTAAGTGAAAGTGCTCCACTATCTGTGGGCAAAGTATGATGGTCCCAAAGACTCCAGCACAGCAGTTAAACCCCAGGATTGTGTACTTGCAGTTCCAGATTCATTTCCTCAGTTTCCAGGTTGGAAACTAAGACCCATTTGCTAAGCCTTGGAGAAGTTCTCCAGTCCAAATAGATTGTACTGGGGTAGATACATTAATTTAATGGAATAGATGGATGAAAGTAGCTACAAATGTTTATAGGAAAAGGGGACGGCAAATGGAATATAACACTGTAATTTTGGATTAATCACTAAAGTATATTTATTAGAACAGGTTCCAGAACTGGGATCAACTTTAGAGGTGCCACAAAATAAATTATGGTTTTCTGTCTAGGTTTCTACTAACAATACAGACACTAGTAGAGCAGGTGGTTCGATTTCAAATCAGAGAAAAGTTTGGTTTAGGAGGGTATCCTCACCACCATGTTAGATAGTTCAAAATTAATATGAATGATGAAGGGTTAATTCATAGCTGATTGAAATGGCTTTTGGGGGTCACTCTCAAATTGCCTGTTCCCAAGATAAAGGCAAATACTATTTTTAAAAAAACCCAAATTTGTTAGATACTAATGTGAAGCAACACTTGACCAGATCAGATTTTCATTTCTTCAGTAATATATTAATTGGGACTGAGTTGCACATTAAAGAGTGCAATTTTAAAATGAGAAAGTAACCATTTATATTATGTGGCTCCTTGTAAAACCAGCAAGTTTTCTTTCCTGGGAGAACTTTCTGCGTTTTTCTAAATGACAGTACTCATATTTTGGGGAAGTAATCTCAGTGAAAGTTAGGATGTTTTCCTGCCCATCAGATACCCAGTTTCTTGAGGATCATACATTTGGCTCTGAAGCATCTGGTAGGGTTCCCAAATTAGGATACACTTGGAGTTGATTAGTTTGTGCCTCTTAAGATATCTGATTGTATTCTTAGGTCCCCACAGCAGCGCAATGTTAAAATCCCACTTGGATGATAATCTGTTATGTCAAATCTTTGCTTGCTTGCATATAGTTAGCAGACTCAATGCGTTCTTTCTCTTTGTCTCTTCTGAAGCCCAGCCTCCGTACCCCAGCCAACAACAATCATCCCAGATTCTCCCGGGGGCGGTCCCAGCAAGCGTTCACCCCGCCATGGCTGGTAATATCCCCTCAGCTCTGCCTTTTGGAATGCCTGCCTCCATCCCATTTAGCATGGCTAGTAACGTAACAGACTCCATCGGCATTAACTTCCCTGCTAACACGCCCATCCATCCAGTGCATGGTAACCTTGCGTGCAGCATGGCTAATCCGCCCATCATCAACGTCTCTAGTGCCCTGCATCCTTCTGCCACCCCTCTGCCTCATGGTTCTGCGGCTGCCCAGAGCCCGGCTATTGTGGCAGCCATGCAGGGCAACCTTCTTCCAAATGCTGGTCTTGTATCAGGTGAGAACGGACCCAGAGATGTTGGTGGGATGGGGGAGGGAGAGAGATTACACTCTGCACTTGAATCATAATGGGATCTTTTGACTGGGGCTTAGTAAGTTAGGTGAATCCAGTTGTGGCGTTTTGCAAACAATATTGCGTGACTTGGGATATCCAGTTGTGGTTTATCACCACCGGTTGCAGTTTATTAGGAAGCTGTGATTAAATTGATCGTGGTCATAATTTGACATTGAACACTCCAAAGTGCTATGACTTGATGGCCTTGAGGTGGCTTCATTGTGGAAGTTTCCCAACTTAGATTCTTATGGCAAAAGGAATGGTTGCACTTCGTAAGTCGATGGTGTATGGGTAGTCCTCACCCATTCCTCACCCCCAAATGGAGAGAATGCCTGCTATAAAGGGATCCTTACCGCATAAATATGTACTAGAACTAATTTAGGTTTGACCTGAAAAAATGAATAAAAGAGCTCCCATCTTCACATCCCTACCTTGGATTTGAGAGAAAGGCTGAGCAATCTTTTTTTTATCTGAGGGTCCACAAAGGGTAGATGGGTAGATCAGCTGACTAGGTAGAACTAAAATTTTGGGCTAGTTTTTTTTTTTTTTTAAGGAGGTTGGGGTACTTGGTTAAGGAATAGAAAAAGCAATGAGTCTCCTGAAGTACCTAAAATGGGCAAAATGAACCCAAACATTGATTTGAAGGGGGTTTTTTTGGGGGGGGGCATAGTCAGGCCTTAAGCATCCATTAGCCTAATTCTCTCCAATCTCGCCAGGTGCAGATAATGGTTAGGATACTGGGATGGCTGCATGCTACCTGCCCAGCCCTACAAGTAAAATTAGAGCAACTTAAAAGCAGCTACTGGACAGTACAAGGAATAAGGTTGTTGGTTGGTATTGCTGTTGAGTCTTTCCGGTAAAGCAAAGTGTTAAAAATGTTTGCTGCACAAAAAACAATTATGACAGCAAGGGCCGAGCTGTATTTACGGTACTATTTCTGCTCAGTGTCTTTGTAAAAGCCTTCTGTGATTTATCCTATCTTTCTCCCCTTGCCCCAGATCAAGGACCTTCACTGCCACCGGATTCTATCACTCCCAGCCCCAGCACAGCTACGCCAGTCCCACCCTCACAGTGAGAAGCTATGAGCTATTCTTGTGGATGCCTCTTGGATGGGCCCCTCACCTTTCCAGAAGGACAGGAAACCCCAAATCGTGTTAAACATGGATTCTGTTTGGGTGGGTTTTTAAATGGTTCAGAACAACAATCAAAGGAGGAAGAGAATTCGGCTCCACTGATTTCCATTCCCCTGTGTGTCTCAGCTCCGTCTCCCGTTTCCATTTTATTTTATTTTTTTGTATCTAGTCATACCAAGACTTTTTATTTAAGGAGTTTCTAATTGGTGTGGGAGGGGGGCAAGAATCTATCTTCAGATCAGACGGCCACTACTATTTATAGAAGGCTTTGATTTTAAACCTGTTGAAAGGGGAGTGTAACTCCTTGTATGTGTCTCTCGCTCTTTTTTTTAAAAAAAAATAAAAAAATAAAGAAAAATATAATAAATACCTTCCATCTCTTAGCAGGAAATCTGCAATCTCTTTTGGGTTGGGAGATAAGGTGGCATGCCTCCAGGGCAGATGGTATTGCCATGTGCTAACTTTTTAGTAGGGCTTTCCGAAGCATTTTTTTTTTTCCTTTTGGTTCCTAAAGCAAAATGAGAACTGGTTTGTTATCTGTAATTGTTAATTGTATGAATGGATTGACAAATCAAATGGATTGACAAATCAAAGTTTCTCCAAGATGGGTGGGAGACGATGGCTCTTTTATGACTTGTGGACTTCGACTGCCAGAATTCCTGGCTCAGGAATTCTGAGAGTTGAAGTCCACAAGACATAAAGGGACCATCGTCTCCCGCCTCTGGTCTAAAAGCATGCACTGTAGCTTTTCAGCGATGAACTACTAGCTGCAGTTTTCCTTCATCCTCCTTTCTTTAGCCATTAGTGATTGGAAGGAAGCAACTTGAGTTCACGTGCCATATTAAGATAGGTTTGCTTACAGTTTAGTGCGGCATATGAATTCAACCATTGTAGCTTGAAAAGAATGAATTGCAGTTTAGCACTCCAGCAGGACCCAGCCGACTCAGAGACATGAGTTTAGCACAGTCTTTTCTAAGGGTTCTTCATAGCCTGCCTTTGAAGCAAAATCCATGAGGCCATGGGACATGCTCCAGGGATTAGGAATCATTGGCTTCTGATCATTTTCTTAGGTGAAGAAAGCTATTCAGGATGTGTAAATACAGATAGTTCTCATTAAATCATTGCCTCAGTTAGCCACTGTTCACAAACACAATGGTAGTAAACAGTAAAATCATTTTTCGACTAAAGTGCATACAATTCTGTACCTGACAACAACACAGGCCAAACTGAGTAACGCTGGCATTGCTGTACGAGAGAACTGTAATCTAAATGCAAGGGCAGCAACTAGCAATATTTGTAGCCTCTTGCTCTTTTCCTGCTCTCTTTCTATCCTATAGTTCACTTAGCAACTGTTTCGCTACAATAGATTGTGTGTTTGTGTGTGGGGGGGGGAAGTGCTAAACAAGGACTGCCTGTTCTTGTGTTACCAGGAACAGCTGGACAAGTATTTTCCTATCATATGAGAATATTCATGTGCAATCTCTAACTTTGCAGTATCCTCTTTATTTTCTCTTGGCTTTGGCTAACAAATATAACAATTTTGCTGCTTTTTGACTGAAAAATTTTGCTCAATTTTGACCGAACACCTTTTGCTTTGGAATGTACTACACGAATTTTTGTTGAAAATTAGGCCAGTTTTCACATTGGAAGGTTCACAGCAAGGGAACTGAGTTTAAAAACAGCTGTTTTAAAAACTAGAGTACCTGAACATTTGGCAAGAAGAGTCTTTCTATTGACTTTACCACTTATTAGCTAAATTAATTCAGAGTAAAATTAAGAGTACACTCCCTGTCTAAGGTAAAAAAAACAGTGAAGAGCTGTGAAAGAAAAAGTAGAAAATTAAAAGCAGTTTTTTTAAAAAAAGTCTACAAAGGAAGGAAGTGAATGTATATAAAGTACAGGGCTGTCATATTTTAGAGCTGGGAAATGTAGTGGATGTGCTACATTTTTATTCATTTGGTCATCCCCCCCCCCCCTCGAATTCCAATTTTCAGTGTGATCAGTTTTCACCTACATTTACAAGAATAAAAGTCTTTCAGTTGCACTTGTATGAAATGGGACATTCACATGGGTATTTGTGGGTCATGTTTTAAGGAGATGCTGAGGCCCTAGAAAGGGTGCAGAGAAGAACGACCAAGAGGATAAAACACCTGGAGGCTAAATTTGAAAAACAGCTAGGGGACTTAAGTATGTTTAGCGTAATAAAGAGAAGGTATATGATAGCAGTCTTCCAATACGTGGAGGGCTGTCACAGGGAAGAGAGCATTGATTTATTGTCCATATTACATGAAGGCAGCACAAGAAACAAAATGGGTGGAAGTTCATCAGAGATATTCGACCTGAAAATGAGGAATTTCCTTACAGTAGAATGATTTTTCAGAGGAATAGTTTGCATGCCAGGGTTGTGGGTGCTTCATCACTGGAGATTTTCAAGAAAACATTGGACAATTATTTGACTCTTTGTCTTAGGCAGAGGGTTGGAGTAGAAAACCTCCAAGGTCTTTTCTAGGCCTATGATTCTATGCAGTGTTAACACCTTATTTTGATAGGTTGGAATTTTAGACTGATAAAAACAAGCATGAACAAATGTGTTACATGAGCAATTTTGGAATATATTTCTAGTTTATCAGATGTTTTACTCAGTTGACAAGGATGGGAAATTTAAGTGAAAGCAATTTTTCCTATTTATGGGGATCACTTTTTTATATATAGCAGTTCCTCTAATGAGTAATAGTGGGTTACCAACATAGTTACTATTGCTTGAAAAACCACTGGGTGACTTATTATTTTAGAATCCAAACACTTATTTAAAATGTACTTTTTCTTAGCACTAAGAAGGAAATTTATTTATTTACTTAATTATTAAATTTATATGCCTCCCATCTCGCTGTCCAAGGTGAGATTGTCTTATTCTTCCCAGAGAATACAAACTTTAATTGAACCCTGCGAAAATATTCCTACATTATTAATGTCAATATGCTAACGGGGTTATCTATTACTTGGATAAGGTTTCAATAAGAAACCTCTGATAAATCTGATTAGCGTTAAAAGGGGCATTTGAGGTCAACTCTTTGTCTAATGCAGAAATTCAAATTAAAATATTCCCAGGAGATAAGTATCCAGTCTTTGATTGAATATGTTGAATGAATGAGGCCAACCATTTATCTGGGCCATTGGTTCCACTATCAAACTCTTTTAATGAGTAGGATATATACTTTTCTAATCTATTGAAAAATATTTGTCTTTGCCATAGCTAGATTTTTGAGATTGCAAACATTTCTTATGGTGAGCCTGATAATCTGACAATACGATTAAGGGAGGCAAGACTTTATGATGGGTGGAGGGACACAATGAAAACTGGTCTCTTTCCTTAGACCAGGGATCGGCAACCCATGTCTCTGGAGCTGCATGTGGCTCTTTCATCCCTGACACCGGTTGGCTCCACAGTTGATAGGTCTTTTGGTTAGGACAGGTAGAGGAAAAAGGATGTCATGCTAGGAGGAGACTCTATGGTGGAACTAGACTTCCGGTTGGCTCCAGAATTTAATGGGGGGCTTCCAGTTAGGACCTTTGTGGCTCTTTTGAGTGTTTCAAGGTTGCCGACCCCTGCCTTAGACAATGTGATTTGAGCCTTCAAAGATTCATCTTTATTTAACACACCTATGACTGACAAATCTTGAAGCAGTTTGGGATGCATATACGGTAGTTACATTTTATTAACAGATAAATGAACTTTTTTTTTATTTTACATGAAGTACTTACTTAGAAAGTGAAAGATAAATGGGTGATGGGAATGTGGGAAGATAAACCTGGAAGAAGGGTTGTGTGAATAGTAAGCAACATTTTTTTTAGCTTTCTGTAGATCCCACATGCTCTAGAGGGCACTCTTGTTCTGAGGATTTTGTTACTCAAGATGATTTGTCGCCTCAGATTGGGATTCTGAAAATTATGGTTTGTACCCATCTTAATATGGATAAGAGCTACTGCACCAATTACATAAAACTGACCTAAAAACAGTTATCACAACAGGGTGATTAATTTTTCTTTTGAAAACTTCCCATTAACCAGCTGATCGACTATCCACATGTAGCAGCATCTAAAATGATTCTTACTGTAAAAGGAGTGTGTTAAGGGAAGTGCAGAACACACACAGGCAAATTGTAAAAGGTAAAGGTTCCCCTCGCACATACGTGCTAGTCGTTGCTGACTCTAGGGGGTGGTGCTCATCTGTTTCAAAGCCGAAGAGCCAGTGCTGTTCAAAGACGTCTCCATGGTCATGTGGCCGGCATGACTCAACATCAAAGGCGCACGGAACGCTGTTACCTTCCCACCAAAGGTGGTCCCTATTTTTTCTACTTGCATTTTTACGTGCTTTCGAAACTGCTAGGTTGGCAGAAGGCAAATTGTACTGAGGGTCAAATACTTTTTCATAACCGAGCTGACAGGAGTGGATTCCACCCCTCCCTTTTTTTCTTTTTGCCACTAGCCAGGGAGAAACAGAACACGTAGCCAAATGTTCTATGTAAATATTCTGTGGCGTGTTGCAGGATGAGGATCAAAGTGCAGGCAATTTTTTAAAAAAACGAATCTTCTGTGGAGCTTCCGACTCATGAGGTAGGTGACGTTTCAGTCTCCCACTCAACCTAGGCTTGCTTCTGTGATGCTAGCTGGTTCTCCCTGCTGACTCACAGAGCAAGAATCCATGTTGAAAATAGCTGTTTCTGCTTTGCTCTATTGAAAGCATTGTAGAATTGAGTTGGCAATCTTTCAAAAGAGGTAGTGGTAGTGACGAACGTGTGGGCAAAGCTGCTACCGTCTCCTTTCTCATTGAACTCCCTCCTCGGCAGGCACTGCTTCCTGCTCAACATGCTCCAGAGCTCTTGTCTTTATTTGGTCTTGCTATGGGTGCTGTTACAGAGGTGCTACTAGCTATTTCATTCAGCCACAAATATTATCTTCTCTTCCTTTTAAGAAATGCAAAGCCATCCTTGGCTTGGACAACGGAGCTTAGTGCCTCAAAGGGGCATTGATTAAATGTCTATTTTCCTTATGCTAACGTATCTTATGTTAGCAGATTTTTTTTTTTAAAAGTTTTATTTTAACATTCTTATCCAAAAACATATCCAGTAACATATTTAATGTACCATCATATACAATTAATCGGATCTGCCCGGTCACCACCCCCTTCCTTTTACTCTCCTTCTCTACCTTCTTCTACTTTCCACAACCATCCTCCCCCTCTCTTATCTACATCCTCTCCTCCTTCCTCCCTACTCCTTTCTTCTCCCTCTTCTATCCCTCTTCCTTCCTTTCCTCTTCCTCCTCTTCTTTCCTACCTCCTTCTCCCTTCTACTTCCTTCTTTCCCATCATTCTGAAGTGGTAGCCAGGCAGCTCCGATCTTACATTAATTATACATCTTCAACTAACTATCTTATGTTAAAGCAGCTTGTGCAAATAAAAAAGAGCGCGCGGAAGGAAGGAATTAGCACAAGGCCACGCTGGAATAATGCCTTGACATCTACATCTGCTTCTAGGAGACTTTTCCAATTATAGCAGGGGCCCATTTTTAATGGCCACAGCACTAAATATGTTCAGCATAGTTACTGTTCCATTGCTTTTCGTTATTTCCTTCCTATTTGTCCCGTTTTATTAAATGAAACATTTTGAAGTCAACCAAAGGCTAAACTGTTTATGAATCCTCATAAGGGAGGTAAAATCCCAAGCCAGTTTCATGTTTGCAAGCTGAATAATGAATGATGGGCAAGATGATCCAGGAACTCAGCCTAAACCTTTGGTTACTTGCACGTTCTTTTTTTTATTGCTTGTTTCTACTCTTGGCAAGGTTGTTTCTAACGAATGATTCACTGCAGATGCAAGAATACAGGTAGTCCTCAACTTATGATCACAATTGAGCCCAACATTTCTGTTGCCAAGTGAGACATTCGTTAACTGAGTTTTGCCCCATTTTGTGACCTTTCTTGCCGTAGCTGTTAAGTAAGTCACTGCAGCTGTTAAGTGAATCTGGCTTCCCCATTGATTTGCTTGTCAAGTCGCAAAAGGGGATCACATGACTACACTCGTTATTAGCTGCCAGGCACCTGAATTTTAATCGCATGACCATGAGGATGCTGCAGTAATCATAAAGTGTGTAAAGTATGAAAAACGGTCATAAATTCACTTTTTTTTCAGCAGCATTGAGCCACGGTGGTGCAGTGGTTAGAGTGCAGTACTGCAGGCTACTTTTGCTGAATGCCGATTGCCAGGAGTTTGGCAGTTCGATTCTCACCAGGCTCAAGGTTGACTCAGCCTTCCATCCTTCCAAGGTGGGTAAAATGAGGACCCAGATTGTTGGGGGCAATATGCTGACTCTGTAAACCGCTTAAAAGGGGCTGTAAAGCACTATGAAGCGGTATAGAAGTCTTAAGTGCTATCGCTATTGTAACTTTGAACAGTCACTAAATGAACTGTTGTAAGTCGAGGACTTCTCTTTCCAACCAAATGGACTCCAGGTAACTTTGTTGCTTTCCCACTCAGCCACAAGCCCAAAAGTGACACAAGATAGTTCCAGAACAGTTTATTAAAGCAACTGGGAGGGAGAATCAGCCACACACTTCTCAAGTACTCAAGTGATGCAATACAAGCCAGGCAGCCTGGGGTTTTTGCTGTTACTCTGGAGCGCCCTTCTTATGGGTCACTCTTTTCTCCCATTAACTGTCCAAGAACTAAACCGAGAGACTGGAGAAGAGGGAACCAAAAGCAGTTTTATACATAGGTAAAAAGGCACAATCATGTGATGGATAAACTGGAGGAAGGTTTCGGAGAAGAAGCCGGAGGTCATCTTCAGCCGCTGAGGACCATCCGCACCAACTCTGGAGGGAGAGAGAGAGAGAAAAACAGGCGGTGTGAGACTCCACCGGCTAGTCAACACGGGGCCAGATTAATCCTACCGGGGGGAGGGAAAAATGGGACTTGCCAGAACATGGGATTTAGAACTGGCCAGAGACTGCAGCGTTATATATATATATAAATCAGGTCATTGCTTCTGTTACTGCCCAAAGCCAAGCTCCCTGTGAAAGAACCGTTTTTGAAGAGAGGTATTCCTGAGAAACAGAACAGCCAAAGCTCCCTCTTACAGGTTGGGCTTGTAGGAGAAGTGACAATATTCTAATGACGTTAAGCTTCTTCGAAAAGATATCGCCTTTTGGTCGTCGTCGTCCCCCCCCACAAAGAAGACTGACTGACAAAAAGACATGCAGTTTGAAACCTGTATCCTGCCAGTAACCCAGATTAGGAGGGCAATGTATCTCCTTCCCTGCCCTGAGATACAGGTAGTCCTCCGCTTAACAGCCACAACTGGAGCCCCAAATTTACCTTGTTAAGGGAGACGTTTGTTAAGCGAGCCACTGAAGCTATTAAATTACTAACACGGCTATAAAGTAAATCCGGCTCGCCCACTGACTTTGCTTGTTCAGAAGGTTGCCAAAACGACCCCGGCGGGACGCTGCAGCTGTCCTAAATAGGAAGCAGCTGTCAAAGCATCTAAATGTAAATCATGTAACCTTATGGGGATGCTGCAATGGTCATAAGTTACTTTTTTTTCAGTTATTATTATTATTATTATTATTATTATTTATTCGATTTTTATACCGCCCTTCTCCCGAAGGAATCAGGGCGGTGTACAGCCAAACGGTACAATATACAATTAAAATACAGACTAAAAAAAAAACCACAGTTCTGTTGTAACTTCGAACAGTCACTGAACGAACTATCGTTAAGTCGAGGACTACCTGTATTAGGGCTCTGCCTACAACCTACGCAGGTCCCTCCCCATCTCCCATCCCTTTACCACAGAACTACCACCACCACCACCGATCTCCCCAAATCTGAAACTAAAGCAACAAAGTTAAGAAGGCAACAACGGGCAAAGAAAAGAGATGAGATTACAGCTGCTTCTATTGCTATAATATGCCAGGCATTAGAATTCTGGAGCTCATCCTGAGAAGGTAAATCTGCTTCTGGCAGAGAGCAAGAGTAGTTGGAGAGGCTCTCAGCTACAGCAGAGGAGGACTCAGCTTTCTGGCTGAGCCTACCTAGGAAGAAAGCGGGCAAGGGGAGGGGAGGGAGGAGAAAAAAAAAATAAAGGCAGGCAGGCGGCAGCTACAGCGCAGGGCTATAAAGGAAGACTGTCCACTTGACCTTCAGCTGAGGTGGCGGATGAAGGCTGAAAAGAGCTGGAGGGCTGCCAATCCAGTTTTACTATATACCGTAACCACGCAGCCACTCCTGCGCTGGTTCCTACGTTCGCCCTGCTTCTCAACAACGGAAGGAAAGGTTGTAGAGAGCTATTTTGATTCTCACAGCCAAATCCAAGTTCAGGGCAAATTTAAAATCAGTATGAGCACGTCTGCATGTGCGCGCATACAGGTACCTTGAATATATGCTTCGTTTCCTAGTAGGAAAGATACACAGACCCTTCCTACCGCTCATTTATAAATACTCTTGTACCCAAACCCAATCTTCGCTCCTACCCCCTTTTTTTACGGCCTGTGGAACATCCAGCTTCATATCAGGAGAAATATTTACATTATCAGATAAACCTGAATGTTTCACAAGTTGCATAGTGAATTTCCAAGTAAAGAACTCACCTCTCCCCCATCTCCAATGCACTCCTGTTTATATAGACCCATCACTCAAGAGCAGGGGTCCCCAATCCCCAGGTTGCAGTTTGTTTGGAACCGGGCCATGGAAGTGGCGGCCGAGCGCATACACAGCTCTACTTGCATGTGACTGTTCACCTGCCGCTTGCAGAAATACATCCCCTCTCCCACCGGTCTGCAAAACTGGAAAGGTGGAGGGGGGAGCACTGACTTAGAGGCATGGAGGGTATAGTCAGGCTCTCACGCCAATGAGGGTGCAAGGCGCTCGGTCAGCCCGGCCACCCTGGTTCACAATGCATTCCGCTTAACTTTGGGTGCTTTCATACATCCGTGTTTTGTCTTCACAGTTCTATATTACAATTAGCCCAGAGTGAAAGTTATTCAAGGAGAGAGAGAGTAAGATTTGGGAGAGGTATAGTTTGACTGTCAGGACAAAAAAAAAAGTAAAGCTATGAAGGTTAGCATTTTGGAGTTTCTGATGCTGGTTGAGAAAAACTGGCAAGGATTTGTGTACGTGGGAAAAACGTGGTGGTTCCCGCTCCGTGTGCCTGATTTGAAATCAGAAGCAGACTGAAATACTAGTGAGACCCTAACCCAGCAAATATTTCCTTGAGAACAGCTCTGGGTCCACAAGTTGTGTGGCACGCACACATACACACACACCCACTTACTTTCATAGGCCCCAAGCAAAATTACAAAAAAGCCACGCCTTGCTTGCTAAATTCACTCTTTGGGTGAGATGGAGAAAAGAGGAAAAATTAAAGGCGGCTTCCCCAATTTGGGGCCCTTTAAATGTGTTGTTTTTCACGGTCCAAATTTTTCAGCCGACATTGAGAAATGTTAAGAGTTCAGCACCAACGTACCTGGGAGGTACCAGATTGAAAGCCACGATTATAGTTAGTTTGGAGAAAACCAGAAGGAAGTGGTGATGCAAAGGGAAGGAAGGGCGAAACAAGACTCTAGTTTTTTTTCAGATTCGTGTAACGCCACTGCACAGGAGAACAAAGTCTTATTCTGCTAACTCAGAGGACAAGATTGAATCTCCCGAGCTTAAATTTATAGGAGGGTCAAATTCAACAGAACACGAGAAGAATCTTTTTAACAGCATGCTAAATCAACAGCGGCATCAATTACATAGCCATTTTTTCCAGGTATCATTTGGCCTTCGAGAGGCATGATGGAGGGGCGCACTCCACAACACAGGCACACAGCCCACACAAACAGCCGGCCTTTCCCCCAACTTCTATTCGATGTAACTTTACAATTACAATGAAATGCAGTTTGTGCGATGATAGTTCCACAGGAGCCAAGCCAACCTTGGCTAACTGGAAACCTAACTACAGGTAGTCCTCGACTTAATGACCACATTTGAGACCCAAATTTCCATTGCTAAGCAAGATAATTGTTAAGCAAGTTTTACCCCATTGTATGACCTTCCTTGCCACAACTGTGCAAGAGAAGTGAATCGTTGCGGTTGCTAATTGAGTAACCTGGTTGTTAAGCAAATCTGGCTTCCCCAGATTGTCTTTGCTTGTCTGAAGCTCGCAAAAGGTGTTCATGTGACCCTAGGTCACTGCATAAATATGAACCAGTTGCCGAGCGTCCAAATTTTGATGTGACTGTGGGGATGCTGCAACAGTCAAAAGGTGTGAAAAACACTTTTTCTGTTGTAACTTCAAATGATCACTAAACATATGCTTGTTAAGTCGAGGACTATATGTATTGGACACCACATAAAAAGTCCAAGGCTACAGGCTAGCCCAGGGGTCTCCAACCTTGGCAACTTTAAGCCTGGAGGACTTCAACTCCCAGAACTCCCCAGGCAGCTTTGCTTTGCTTTGCTGCTTGAGGAGTTCTGGGAGTTGAAGTCTTCCAGGCTTAAAGTTGCCAAGGTTGGAGACCCCTGGGCTAGACTAAGGATTCAAACAGGCACCCCAAAAGAAAGAAATGGCAAGCTATTTCCAGACCATGGCAAGGAAAATCCTCTGATGGTGATGTATCGTCACTAAACCTGTAATTCAGTTTTACTGATCTTAAAAGTTCCAATTCAACAGCAATGTTTGGGAGAGCCCTGGGGCCTATGCTTAAACCTTCAGGAGGCTGCAGGCATGAATTGGAGAGGCTATAGGTTTCCTATAGATCAATGGAGACGGTTGGAGTAAATTATTTCTAAGGATCACAGCTTTAATTTCCTCCGAACCACCCTGAGAACTCTGATGAATTGAAACCCCCACCCTCCAGATTTTTAAAAGACACTTCAAGGATATTAAGGTTTTTCTAACGTGGTCACCAATTAGCCATTTGCTGGAGAGCGACCCATTTCTTCAGGCAGTTGAGGGTATCTTGGGAGTCATCGCACAGAGGGAACCCAGCTTATATGTATTAGAAGAGGAAGAGGATGGTACAGGACCCTTTATCATCTACAGTGGCAGCTCAAGGCATATTGATTACCCCCAGATCCAGGCTTTGAGTCCTTTTATCCTTCTAAAGATTAAACATTCCCCCCTTATACTGCCACTGACAGTCTGAGGTTACACAGGCACAGTCTTGCTTTAACCCAGCCAGAGCGGCCTCATTTTCTTAGCCTTTGCTTAGAATACACATAGTCAGCTACATGCAGAGACATGCTAGAAGTTGGGGAGAAATGGAGGAAGATGCCGAACAAGAGAAATTGGGAAGGGGTGGTGGAAAGTAGAGCGCAAACATCTTCCTTTTTTTTGTTTCGGGTAACAAAAAAAAAAGGGAGGCTGTTAAAAAAAAAAGAATAAGTTTGGAGGAGGCGTACCCCATTTGAATTCACCCTGATAAGATGTGTCTCACAAATGCTGTAGAAAGGAAAAACATCAAAATTGATCAAGCAAATTAAATAAAAAACAGACACATGGAACACAAGACACACTACACATCACAAGGGACCTCTGCAGTCTCTGCTGTACTTATGTTCACAGTCAAATGCAGCAGACACAGCACAGGGTTACAGGGAGCTTTTGAGGCAAGGGGGTTATTTGTACATAGACAAACTAGCATGACTTACACATCAACTTCTTCCCCCAAGTCGCCCCTTCTTTACAAGCCAACAGTCCCAAATCACTTGGATTCCACACAGGATATGTAAACGCCCACAACACAAAGCAATGGAAGGCTGGCATAGCACTGGCCCCTTGCTTAATGATACACAAATATATCGTTCGAGGCCAGTGCTTCTGAACCTTGGCCCCTTTTAAGATGTGTGGACTTCATCTCCCAGAATTCCTTAGCCAGAGTGGGCGTTGAAGGTCACACATCTTAAATGTTGAGAAACACTTCTAGACAGGTGGCTTGTTTTTTAAAAAAAAACCACAAGGAGACAATTAGCAGCCACCGGCATGATTGGCAGCTCCTTCACTTGGTGACCAAAGACCACCAACTTCTCCATATTGTTAAATCTAGTCATTTACCATGGAAGGAATAGACAACCAGCTGCCGACTGCATCTTTTGGACCGATTCCCACCAGCTCCAACCAAAAAGCAAGAAATGGGGGAGAGGTTTTCAAAAATACTTCAGCGCTCCAGATTGCCCACCTCCTCCCTAGACTTTACCTGAACTTCCTTCTATATCAATAGGAAAGAAAAAGTGTGTATTTATAATATGTGAGAAAATACACACACTACTGAAAACCTTGCAAAGCATTCCCAATCCCAGAGTTTTCCATCCAACTCCCCAGAGTAAAGAGATAGCAGGCCCTCTGAATCAAGAAAGGCAACTTCAAGGCCAAAAGTATGTTCAGTTTCCTGGGCCTCACCTTCGTAGTTGATGCAGCCATTACTGTCTTCATGGCCGGCCACAAGCATCTCTACCTCTTCTTCGGTCATCTTCTCCCCTGCAGGGGGAAAAAAAAAAAACCAATGGGTTCAGAAATGGTTTAATATAGATCGAGTCATTTAGCAAAAATGACCCAGTAGAAGCAGTAGCTTTAAACTCAGTGAAGAAGAACAACCAACGCCCTCAACATCTTCAAGTTTCTTTTGTCGATCACCTCCAGATGTGTGTTGAACTGACTTCTCTCAGAATTCCCAGCAAGAACAGCTAGCTCAGAGGTCTTCAAATTTGGCAGCTTTAAGATTTGTGGACTTCAACTCTCAGAATTCTCCAGCCAGCATAGCTGGAGTTTGAAGACCTCTGAGCTAGATGGTGTTGTGGTCCGCCAGCAGCCTGAGGAGCTGGCAACGGAGTCAGACAGCGATGAGGCTGAGGAAGAACATGGGCCAGTCCTGGAGGCTAGGGAAGGCCCGGATGAGGGCTCTGTGTCGGAGGCAGAGATGGGGCCAGGACCATCTGGGAGTGATGTGCGGACTCCGGAGCCTCCAGAGGCTGACAGTAGTGAGGCAGAGAAACAGGAGGAGCCTGTTCCTAATGCATGCATGAGAAGAGCTGCCAGAAGGCAAGAGCAGCTAAAGCAAAGAGGACGACTTGGGAGTAGGGCCAAGAGATGATTGGCCTCTCCCATAAGTCTTAAAAGACCAGCAAAGGTGTTTGGGTTCTTTATTGGAAAACAACGTTGATAGCCTTGCTCCTTGTCTTGCTGCATTTATTTCTTGTTGGCGTCTTCTGTTTTTGAACTTTTGCCAAAAAAAGCCTTTGGCAGTTTGCCTAATTAGACCAAGGTTGGTGATAAGACTGAAGAATTGTGTTATGAATAATTTGATTTAGTTGGACAATGCTGAGAATGAGTTAATTCTCAGCTGTTCTAATAAAGTCTGTTTGTTTTTGAACTGATTGCGTTTACTACTACCTAGTTGGGCCTGGGTCACAACAGATGGAATCTTACCTAGGGTGACAAGAACATGGCGGATCTCTGCTCCCATAACTGTGCCGTTTCCCTCCTTGTCGAAAACCCTCAATCCTTCCACGTAATCTTCAAAGCAGCCCTGATCCTTATTCTTGGCGATGGTTTGCATCATGGGCAAGAACTGTTCAAAACTCAGCGTTTTCATATTCATTTCTGAGGGCAGGGGAAGAGAAATGAGGAGAGATATGTCAGAGAGGCCATGAATAAGATGCACCTCTCCTTTATGATGGACACCAAATTACACGCGCCAATCTCAACATTATACCCTTTTGAATTAGGATCTGGATTTCTTCCTTCCTCAATATAATTTAAACTCCACATTTTTTTAAAAAAGTTTAAAATAGGTTGGAGATTTTGCTCATATTGCTATAGCAATGGACTCAAAAAACCAAGACTGAGTTAATAATGCCCTCTTCTAAAAAAAGGAGGATTGAGTCTTAACCTCAGGAAAACAAAAGTAATTATAACATAATAAAATTAGCAAGGAAATTGAATTAGTTTGAGAATTTATCTTTCTTGGATCAAAAATTGTTCACAATGGCAGTTCTATTCCTGAAATCAAACACAGGATAGCCTTAGGCTGCACTGCAATCAGTCTGATTCCAAGAAAGCTTCCTGTTCCTCACAGGTGGTTCTTAAAGATAACAATGCTGGCTGGCTGTAACTGTGGCTAAGTTTGGAAGCTCTCAGATGACCAACTTTGGAAGATGGTCAATGCAGGGCTAGGGCAGTAGAGAGCACACTGGAGCACCAGGAAGAACGGCAGAAAATAAGGCCAGGGTGCCATGATATCTTCAGCCAATCCTTTAAAGCAGGGGTCTCCAACCTTGGTCCCTTTAAGACTTGTGGACTTCAACTCCCAGAGTCCCTCAGCCAGCAAAGCTCTGGGAGTTGAAGTCCACAAGTCTTAAAGGGACCAAGGTTGGAGACCCCTGCTTTAAAGATAAGGTTTCCAAAACCTGAGGTACCTTGCCCCCAAAAGGATTCCTTCCCCTGCTTTTATACTACTAAGTTTTTCTGAACATTTGGGCCAACTCACTAGGTAAACATCTACCAATACACTTTCAAGCACAATGTTTAGAAGCGTGTTTTTAAGGTCAAAACTAGACTGTACCAAGTTGGCATCCCAACCTGCTTCTAAGTTCTACACCATCTAGATCAGGGGTCTCCAACCCTGGCAACTTTTAAGACTTGTGGACTTCAACTCCCAGAGTTCCTCAACCAGGTGGGAGACCCGTGACCTAGATAAAAGGCAGCCTTTAAGGCAATAATGCCAGCACTTTCCTCCATAGCTCACCCCCAACTGATACAGTACAACATGCGCTCACCATCGCTCTTAGGGTTTCCCAGAACTTTCATGACTTCAGCATTGGTGGGATTCTGGCCCAGGGCCCTCATCACATCTCCACACTGGCTATACAGGATCTTGCCATCACCAGTTCGGTCAAAGAGCTGGAAAGCTTCCTTGAACTCTGCAGAAGGTCACAAGGAAAGAGCTCAAGGCAAAACAGGCATCGTTCTAAGCAAAGGGAAGGGAAAGGAAGCAGCGCCTCAGCTATCCCTTTCCATCCACAGAAAGCAGAACGTCAGGAATGATATTTTTCATCATTTTTATCCTCCCCCCGCAAACATACTGTGTTTCCCTAAAAATAAGACCCTATTTTTTTTTTAACCCCGAAATAAGCACTTGGCCTTATTTTCGAGGAGGTCTTATTATTTGGAGGCACGTGGAGCAAGACGGGGCTCCTCTTGCCATCTTACCTGATTTCCAGCTCTGTCTCCCTAACCAGAGGAAATGGCGGGGACCGGCTGTGCATGCGGTTAAATATTTTTTGGGAGGCCTTGGTTGGGGGGGGGAGGTATTTTAGTGCATGCGCTCAAAAGCCTGATTGGTCTTATTATCAGGGGATATCTTATTTTAGGGGAAACAAGGTCCTAGAACTTGACATAACTCACCTAACATCTTTAAAACTGTATGCCTTCTTTTGCAGTGAGCCTCACTGAACACAATGAGTCTTGGCTTCAAATCAATGCACCCGGGCTTATGCTCCAAACAGACACTAGAGCTTGAAAATACTATACTATACACTATACTAGAGCTTGAAAATCTACTTGTGTAGTAGATGGAACGTTAAACTAAGACTGGAAATTGCCCAATTCCTTTTAAACATGAGACACACTCTTAATCTCAGAGCTGCTCATTCTCTGCTTCACTTCCTGTACAAAATTATTTTAAGGAGGTGGAGGAGAATGAAAGAGCTTTATATCCCATATTTTATTCCTTGGAGGAAGACCAGGATAAAAATGGAGCAGATGGTCAATGCCTACATGCTCCCCACTAACTGCAGTGGGCACTCCCTGAAGAATACATGTGCTTTGAAATGGGGGGGGGGGAAGGGGAAGACTATAAATTGATTGGTTGCCATTGTACAGGAATAATGGTAGAATTAAACAAGTTGGAATGGTGTAAAGTCGGGACTGCTCGGTAACCGCTCCCGAAGGGAAAGGGTAAGGAAAGAGGAGTAAAGAAGGAAGAAAGTAGGTAGGCAGGTGGGTGGGTAGGTAGGAAAGAAGGGAGGGAGAAGAAAGGATAGCAGGAGGAGAAGAAGGAGAAGATAGAGGGTTAGAAAGGATGGTAGTGAGAAGTGGGAAAGAGGAGGGGAAGTAGGAAAGCGAGGAGAAGGAAGGTGGGGAAAGTTGAAGAAGGATGAGAAGGGAAGAAAGGATTAAAGGGAGGGAGTGGCGGTCGAGCAGCCCCGATTGAGTATAATTTGAGTATAGGATTGATTGTTGGATAAGTGATTGTATTGTACACTGGTCAAATTGTGGGAATTATTATGGAAAATAAAAAAAAATTGCTCATAAAAAAAAAAAAATACATGCGCTTTGCTAAACTACATCCACTTCTACCTTGTCCAGCATCCCTGTGCAAGAATCACACAGTGTCCAAAGGAAAATTGTCCGGCCATATCTGGCCTAGGATCGGGATGAAAAAAAGGAGAGATCGATCAACGGATTTACATGGCAGTTTATGCCACTTGCGTTGCATAGTTCTAAAATTATATACTGGCCACAGTAAATCTGGAATGTAGACGTTTACGTGTGTGAAGGTAAAGGACAGAGAATTTGTGGATGGGCATTCCCATAGCAAATGGTCCAAAGGGTGGCAGTTCGTAAGTTTGATCAAAGCACCAGATCTGAACACGGGGAGCCCCAGTTGTGTTTGTTTTCTATAACTCAGCAGTTACTTGTCACCAATGTACTTGAGATTTTGGTCACATTATTACTAGTCCACTGGTTATGCTGACTGGGCCTGAAGGGCACTTTAGCCTAAAATGATGCTGAACTTTGACTGTAATAAATGTTTGATTGTAGTCCAAAAACATCTGGACTGATCCAAATTGGAGAAAGCTTTTTTTAAGTCTCTCCCAGCACATGATTTTAGAACCATGCAACGCAAGTGGCATCATTTATATGCCATGTAAATCGGTTGATCTATCTCTTCGTTTTTCATCCTGACCTAAGGCACCCAGACAGATTAGACTAGTATATGGACAATTGTACATATAAGGGTTATGAGATCACCTCTTGCAACCTTCTGTCAAGCAAAGTCAATGGGGAAGTCAGATTCACTTAACAACCAGGTTACTAATCTAACAACTGCAGTGGTTCACTTAACAACTATGGCAAGAAAGGTCATAAAATGGGTCAAAACTCACTTAACAAATGTCTCACTTAACAGAAATTTTGGGCTCAATTGTGGTCATAAATCAAGGATTACCTATATTGTCAAGAGGTTGATTTTTAGCACACAGAAAAGTCCTTGCTTTTCAATTAATTTTGCACAGTGCTAAATTCCACATATCTGAATCTTTTTTTAAAATATGGACAAATTTCTAATACAACCGTGATGTTTTTTTAAATGCTATTTACTGAAAGAATTCTGTTTAGCATATATAACTCTTCCCTAAGGGTATCCTTCTCAGGTATCCTTCACTGCTCAAGTCCAGTCCACTACTCTAACCACTCTGCTATACTGCCATTTGTTAGGAGTCAAGAATCCATAAAAAGCAGAATAGTAGCTGAGGCACTTCAAAACAAGCATGACACAATGCAAGACCATATAACAAAACCCAAGTTTCCTTCCCATGCAAGGTAACACATAACAGACTACTTCCCCATCTCTTAATTATTTTCACTCAAGAAAACATAGCAACAGAGGTGGGAAAATTCAAATTAAACACTTTTCCTGCAACTAAAGGTGTGGGGGGGGGGGGAGTGTAGTGATTGGGGTGGGGATGGGGATGAATTGTAGCCAAAACCTTTCTCAACATCTACCGTAAGAACTTGATGTTTATTTAGTACCCTTACAACCTGGGTGTCAAACTTGCGGCTTCACATTGCCGTTATGTGACATATCTCAACATTTTCCCACTTCATGGAGCTGGGGTGGGCGTGGCCTTTGCGTGACGCACCCAGCCCGCAGGCCGTCAGTTTGACACCCCTGCATAAAGGCTAAAATGTCACTGCCTGCTTCTTCACAGTCTGATTCTTCTTCAAGCAGGGCCTTCTTTTTTCCAGACAATGAGATGAAGAAATAGAAGCCTTAAAGAAAAGCTATAACAATTATATGGTAGCCTGTAATCTTCAGGAGACTTTCATGAGCAGTCTCTACTTAGGACATGGATTCAGGCTCACATTTGTTGGTCATACAACCTAAAGCAGCCCTCCTCACCTGTGTGCCAATGCTGGAGGCTATTAATGCATCAGATGACCTAGCTTATTTCCAGGAATCAGACAGACGATATTTTCTAGATAAGGTTTTCTAGACAACTTCAACCTCCAGAATTCCCCAACTAGTTCTACTGGCTGGGGAATTTAGGAAGTTAAAGATCGTACCGCTTAAAAGTTGCCACAGTTGAGAGGTACAGATCTTGACTCATTAATCGAAGATGCCAGTTGCAGACATGTCTCACTAAGCTGTATTCTTTCCCTACAGAGCTTTTATACTTTTAAAACCACTAAATGTTATCCCCTGCTTTTGTAAGGCAATTAACCAAGTGATCCAATGGCGAAATTGTCAAAATGGCTCTTAAGTTGCAGGCAAAATGCACTAGCCATCTCTTTGGCTAGTGGCTTAGGACCGGGCTATCTACGGGACCATCTACTGCCGGCTTCTATCTCCCATCGTCCGGTACGTTCCCACAGAGAGGGACTCCTCAGGGTGCCAAACAGTGACTTTTGGTTGACTCCTCAGTCAGCCAAACAGTGTCGACTGGCGGCCCCCAGGGGGAGGGCCTTCTCTGTGGGAGCTCCGACCCTGTGGAACGAACTTCCCCTCGGACTTCGACAATTACCTGACCTTAGGACCTTTCGCCGCGAACTTAAAACTTATTTATTTCGTATGGCTGAACTAGCCTGATTTTTATTTTTATTGGATGGGTTTTTAAAATTTTGTGATTTTACGGGGGAATACGTTTTTTAACATTTTGGGCATTTAAATTAGTTTTTTAAGGGATGTTTTTAATTATTGTGTGTATTTATATTTTATCTGCCTGTTCACCGCCCTGAGTCCTTCGGGAGAAGGGCGGTATACAAATTAAAATATTATTATTATTATTATTTTAGTAAAAATTTAAAACTTCAAAAAAAACCACCTATTTTGCTGCCACAACAAATAACAAAGGATTCTGAAGGATCCGATGCCTTCATTAAAACAGTGCATGTACAAAAAAGCTTGTGTCACCTGCCCCCACAGCCTAAGGATGCCTCTAGTTAATAGGAAGGCTAGTCTGGAAGGAATAAGTGTTTCAAGGGCAACAGTGTACAACTGAAGTGAGTAATACATTTTTTTTAAAAGCTGGATCTTCCATTTGAAGCTAATTTGGCTCAATCAAGAGCCCAATCAACGTACTTTGAACGTTCCTTAAGTGATGCTTTTTAATTAAAATGGTGAGATGGTGAGACTTTTAAGAAAAGCAACTAGTCCCTCCTCCCAAATATTTTGTGTTGATTGGTCTTGGTTAGGTAACAATAAATTAAGCACATGGGGGGGGGAACCACCCCATTTAGATGAAATCAAATTTAATCCAAACTCAAAAAACCTTTGCTCTGTTTGATGGCTCTGCTCTCAACAGGGCTGATACATAAAGCATGCCAGGCATCCAACGAAAACTTCAGAGAGATCAGACTTTTCTGGGCTGGGCTGAGCTGGCAGGACCTCTCCCTAACTGGGAAGGGGTGGGGGCTGAGCAGCTAGTCCTACTAAGATAATCAGATTTATTTTAATGGGACCGTGAATCTCCAACCCTGCTGGGGCTGGTCAGCTGCCCTTAAGACCTGAAGAGTTTCAGCCAGCCTTGCAAAGGAATCCGGCTTCCAGATCGGAATGTATTAATGCGACAGCTGCCAACTCTTCCTGCTCCAAAATGAGTTTCTTGCCCATATAAGGAAACCAAACAGAGCCGGCTATCCCGGCGCCCATCTCCCTCTTCTTTGCAAGCACCTTCTCCTCCAAAAAGGGAAAAGTAGCTGATCCAAAACTGCAGGGTTAGAGTTAGGGACCTTTCCCCAGCAGTAACCAAACATGCCTTGCGAATACCAAAAACCTCAGCAGCTTCTGTGACCGGCCGAAGAGGGGGGGGAGGCAAAGAATTGTCCGCATCCGCCTTCTCCATCTACATAGCCTTGGTTTAAGCCAGGATCGACCCTCCCAGGTAACAGGGGACGCTTCCCGACAAGCTAGCTTCCCCACTGTTAGGTTCTCCGGGCTCTCACCTTTTCCATGCACAAATCCTAAAACGTACCATTTGGCTAAAGGAACAGAAAATGGAGGCCACTGGGCGCGTCCTTTCCAGCAGCCTTAACCAGGAAATACATCATGCATGATGAGCCATGCAGGGAGGTAATTTTTTTTTATTATTATTAAAAAAAAACCAACGCGATTCAGGTAGAAAGGCAGAGCCCGGCCGGGTGTGAATCTTGGAAGTCAAGGGAATGAGAAGTCGAGGAGGGCAGAATCGCCGGTCCAAAAAAGGGCTGAGCAAGAAACCCGGCCTACAATGCACACAAGTTACACACACACACACACAGAGGACCGCATTGATAGATGAAAAGCCCAGGCGCGTTAGCAGACGAGCAAAGAAACGGTGTTAAGGGACGCGGAGAGAGGGTGGGGGGAGTTGCTCTTTTTCCTTAAACTCACCATTGAGAAGCAATGATCAAGGGAGTTGGGGGGGGGGAAGGAAAAGGAAAAAGGCTAGAAGAATCAAAGGAAGGAAAAAAAGAATTGTAAGCGCAAATTGTCCCCCCCCCAAAAAAAACCTTTTCACCCCTAAGATTACCGGGGAAGCGGGGAAGGGGACAAAGAAATGGGGGGTGTCCCCCCTTCTTCCTTTATCCCCAACTTCTACCTTCCAATGCGGGGGAAAAGGCAAAAAAAAAAGCACTTACCGGCGGTCTGATCTTCCGAGAAGTCACACTGTAAATCAAATCCGAGGGGGAGAAAAAAGGCGTATTACTTGGGGGGGGGAGGAAAAGAAGCCAGTCGATTTCTTTGCCCAAAACTTTTCCCCTTTCCACTGCATTTCCCGCCCTTGCAGCCGGCTTTTATTCTTCAAGGCCAGCCGACTCAATCAGAAGAGAAGCTGGAAGGGACCTCGGAGGTCTTCTAGTCCAACCCCCTCCCCCCCCCATCCTCAAGTAGGAGACCATTAAGAGACCGCCCTACCATCTTGACCGGCCTCAAACTTCGTCCGTTTTTTTGCAAAGCACTCACCATTGTTGCAAGCAGCTGAGCGTCTCTCCGACCGTCCCCTCCCTCCTTCCGCCCGGAATGTGTGCGAGCTCGGCCCGGGAGTGGCTCTTCAAGTCACCGCGCGGGTCTTCGCCTCTGATTGGCTGACGCCAAAAATGGAGGTGGGGGGGAGGAGGAGGAGAAGGCGGCTCAAACGTTATGCTTAAAAAGTTGCGTCTCCGCGGAGGAGTTAAAATCTCGCGTGTCGTCGTAAGAGGCCACTCAACGAGATTGTTGCATTGCACGTTGGGGATTGTAGTTTTTTCCCCCCCTTTAAAACAGAGGTGGGGGGAGAATTATGGAGCCTTTGTGACTTGTGGACTTCAACTCCCAGAATTCTGGGAGTTGAAGTCCGCAGGTCGGAAAAGGGCTGTCGTTCCCCATCCCCTGCTTTAGAACAGAGGCCTCCAACCTTGGTAACTTTAAGACTTGTGGACTTCAACTCCCAGAATTCAACTCTGGGAGTTGAAGTCCACAAGTCTTAAAGTTGCCAAGGTTGGAGACTCCTGCTTTAAAACAAGGCGGGGGGGCTGGCTGGCTTCAACTCATATTGCTGAGTTTACTCAGATTAAACCATCAGCTGTTTTTGCAGGACACGGTGAAGAACCGTGATTTAGTCCATCAATCCCATTTTCTGGCGTCGTGCCACTGGGTGAACTATGCGTGGTGAGTAATGTATGGTTCACTGGGTCGTTCCAATGCATCATTTCAATGTGTTTTTTGAGACTTATTTTAAAGTCTATTGCATCTTGCTCGCAAAACTCCGCACAATTACTGGCTGCAGAAGGTACGAGTTTTCTCTTTCTCTGTCCTTACATATTTTCTGTCTGAAAATCACCAGGTTTGTAATTTAATATGTTTAACAACGTTCAGAATGAATGGATAAGATCTGGATCCAACTATTTTTTTAAAAAAATATATATACCTGCAATTAAAAGGCCGTTAGTGCTCTTTGCCTCAATTCCATTTCTTTTCTTAAAACATACTGTACCTTACTTCTTGAATGGGAAACTTAGCCCTCTCAAGCTTGTCTAACAATACACAGGGATGTTGGGAGCTGTAGTTCAGGAGCAATTTCTAACTACCACAATAGCAGCCTAAGAATGTCATTATTCAGGAGCCTGCAGCATTTTGCTAGCACACTGATTCTCCACCCCCTCTTTCTGATGGAGTACAAATGGTGATTACCTACCAATTTTGGGGAGGAAATTGGACTCTGACTGATCTCTGTGATCTGGGATATAGGAATAGGATCCGATAGACTGAAGCAGTTTTGGGTTAAAGAAGCCAAGGGCTGACACTATCAGAAAGATCTAAGAGCAGTGGTGGGATTCGAGTAATTTAACAACCGGTTCTCTGCCCTAATGATTTCTTCCAACAACCAATTTGCCAAACTGCTCAGAAAGTTAACAACCGGTTCTCCCGAAGTGGTGCGAACTGGCTGAATCCCACCACTGTTTTAAGAGTATAGTATACTACACACTCTAGTAGCTGTGATAGGCTGTAGAAGTTGACGGAAAATGGGAAGACTAGAGATGGAAGGGTTCTGGTGACTCTTTATCGGGATTGACTGGCTAGGAAAGGGGTGTCCAAATTTGGCAATTTGTGGACTTCAACTCCCAGAATTCCTCAGCCAGTAACTTTTGGGTTTGAGCAGAAACCTAAATTCCCCATAGCTAATAAAAAATGCAAAATATGATTAAGAAGTTCTGCCTTTTGTCCCGATGGGTTTGGGTTTTAACATAACTTACGGTAGCTACGGTATTTAAATATTCTGTGGTTATGTATTTTGATCTAAAACGCTGACTCAGATATGCGAGAAGATTCTTAGATCCTGCCATCTGCCCCACCCTTTTCAAAATGATTGTGCACATCTTGGATATTAAGCAGGCTCTCCTTGTCTTACCTCAGTGCTTGGAAACTAATGACAAATCAAGAACATCTGAAAATCAAAAACTTTATTGTTTAGAAAAATGAGTAGTTTGTAGAATCACGTGATTTAAGCTAGTGGATTTCTTCACACAAAAACTGTGAAATTTGCTGCTGCTGCTACTGCTCCCTTCTGGTTCCATAGATGATCACTGACTGATGTACTGATTGATGTTTCACCAATTCAGTATTCATAAAAATATCTTTACAGTCTACACCGGGAAAAATGGCTGGGTTGCAGATTGTATGTGTGCAAAGGTAGAAAAAAGGGGAAAGTGATGGCCATTAAGGACTGTAGGCTGAGGAGTTGTACCTGAAGACAGCATCTTGAGCAGCCCTGCCTGTGAAGAAAAAGAATATGTAAATATTAAATAAATATCAAAGTTTCGCAATAATTACTAAAAGAAGGCATAGATGTCTCCTCAGAAAAAAAAAATGTCAAAGTGGTGGATTCCTCAATATTTATTTTTGATCAACCATATAATCATCTTTCTATTTTGCTGCATTCTTTCTATTATACAATATAATACATGCAGTAGGCCAGGGATGTCAAACTCACGTCATCACCGTGGCATCACGTGATGTATCGGGACTTTTTCCCCTTTCGCTAAACCGGATGGCATGGCCAGCATGTGACGCATCCACCCCGCGGGCTGGGAGTTTGACAGCCCTCAGTAGGAAGTCCTTGACTTACAGCAGTTTGTTTAGTGACCGTTAAAAGTTATAATGGCACTGCAAAAAGTGACATGACTGTTTTTCACACAACTATTGAAGCATTTCCATTGTCACATGAACAAAATTCAGATGCTTGGCCATCTGGCTCATATTTATGATGTTGCAGTGTCCCAGGGCCATATGATCACCTTTTGCGACTTCTGACAAGCAAAGTCAACAGAGATTCACTTAACAACCTCATTACTACCATAACTGCAGTGATACATTTAACTGTGGCAAGAAAGGTCAAGTTGGAAAAACTCACTTAACAAATGTCTCACTTAACAACAGAAAGTTTGGGCTCAATTGTGGTTGTAAGTCAAAGACTACTTTTACTGTGCCAATATTTACTCTGTCATGGATCAATATGGCAAGCTTTGATTTTTACTCACCAAGCACTCTATTAACTGTTTTTAATAGTGAACTTCACACATTTGGTAAGAATTGTTAGAGCTAATAACTCGTATTTTGTTATGATGTTCAGGGGATATGGTAGGAAACAGTGTCCTGGCAAATTTTGCCTAACTGTGTGTATACAGTTTGGATAACATAGCCTGCAGTGCAGGGGTGAAATCAAGCAGGTTCTAACAGGTTCTGGAGAACCGGTAGCGGAAATTTTGAGCAGTTCGGAGAACCAGCAAATACCATCTCTGGCTGGCCCCAGAGTGGGGTGGGAATGGAGATTTTGCAGTATCCTTCCCTTGGAGTGGGGTGGGAATGAAGATTTTGCAGTATTCTTCCCCTGCCACGCCCACCAACCCACACCATGCCTACCAACCCACACCCACAGAACCAGTAGTAAAAAAATTTGGATTTCACCACTGCTGCAGTGGCAATAAAATACTCTGGGATATGTGAAGGGCAGATGAAGGATTGCCTATGAAAAAGCTGTGGAGAAGAATCTTTTTGTTTTTTTTGTTTATTAGATTTTTATACCGCCCTTCTCCCGAAGGACTCAGGGCGGTGTACAGCCGGAATAAGAACAAAATATATACAATTTAAAACAACAGTTAAAAAGAGCAAATTTTAAAAGGCTGAATTATTAAAATTTAGATTTAAAATTTAAAAATATAAGAATACCCAATTAAAATTCATCAATAATTATGCCAGTCCCGCTTTAATAAATAAATATGTTTTGAGCTCACGACGGAAGGTCCGAAGATCAGGCACTTGACGCAGGCCAGGGGGAAGTTCGTTCCAGAGCGTCACTGCCCCCACAGAGAAGGCCCTACTCCTGGGGGCCGCCAGCCGACATTGTTTGGCGGACGGCACCCTGAGGAGACCCTCTCTGTGAGGCGTCTGGTCGGTGGGAGGCAAAGGGTAACAGCAGGCGGTCTCGTAAGTACCGGGTCCTAAGCCATGGGCGCTTTAAAGATAGTTACCAGAATCTTGAAGCGCACCCGAAAGACCACAGGAAGCCAGTGCAAGCTACAGACAGCGATGTCACGTGGGAGCCACGAGCGGCTCCCGTTACTACTCGCGCAGCCGCATTCTGGACTAACTGCAGCCTCCGGGTGCACCTCAAGGCAGCCCCATGTAGAGAGCATTGCAATAATCCAGCCTAGACGTAACCAGGCGTGAGTGACCGTGCATAAGGCATCCCGGTCAAGGAAGGGCGCAACTGGCGAACCAAGCGAACTTGGTAAAGGCCCTCCTGGCGGCGGCTGCCAGATGTTCATCAAAGACAGCCGTCCATCCAGGAGGGCGCCCAAGTTGCGAACCACCTCCTTTGGGGCCACTAACTGCCCCAACAGTCAGCTGCGGATGCAGCTGACTGTACCGGGATGCCGGCATCCACAGCCACTCCCTCTTGGAGGGGTTGAGCTTGAGTCTGTTTCTCCCCATCCAGACCCGTACAGCTTCCAGGCACCGGGACAGCACTTCAACCGCTTCGTTGGGGTGGTCCGGGGTGGAAAAGTACAGCTGAGTATCATCAGCGTACAGATGGTAACTCACCCCGAAACCACTGATGACCTCACCCAGCGGCTTCATATAGATGTTGAACAGGGTAGGCGAGAGAATCGACCCTGAGGCACCCCACAAGTGCGGCGCCTCGCGGACGACCTCTGCCCCCCTGTCAACACCGTCTGCGGCCCGTCAGAGACATAGGAGGAGGACCACCGATAAACGGTGTCCCCTACTCCCAATCCCTCCAACCGGCGCAGCAGGATACCATGGTCGATGGTATCGAAGGCCGCTGAGAGATCTAATAGGACCAAGGCAGAGGAACAACCCCTGTCCCTGGCCCTCCAGAGGTCATCCACCAACGCGACCAAAGCCGTCTCCGTGCTATAACCGGGTCGGAAGCCAGACTGGAATGGGTCTAGATAGACAGTTTCCTCCAGGTGCCGGGGGAGCTGCCATGCAACCACACTCTCTACAACCTTCGCCACAAAGCGAAGTTTGGAGACTGGACGGTAATTACCCAAAACAGCTGGGTCCAGGGAAGGCTTCTTGAGGAGAGGTCTCACCACCGCCTCCTTCAAGGCGGCGGGGAAAACCCCTTCCATCAGAGAAGCATTTATAATCCCCTGGAGCCAGCCTCGTGTCACTTCCTGAGCAGCCAGCACTAACCAGGAAGGGCACGGGTCCAGTAAACATGTAGTTGCATGCAACCTCCCCAGCAACCTGTCCATGTCCTCGGGAGCCACAGAATCAAACTCATCCCAAATAACCTCAACAAGACGCGACTCTGTCATCCCGGCTGGATCATCACAATCTTGGTCCAAACTATCCTGAAGCTGAACGATTTTATCGTATAGATAACCGTTAAACTCCTCAGCTCGTCCCTGTAAGGGGTCATCCCGTCCCTCTTGATAGAGGAGGAACGGTCACCCAAAACAGGCGGCCGGGCGGTTATCTGCCGATGCAATGAGGGTGGAACGAGGAACGCTTTGCCTCCCTCATTGCCACTAGGTAGGTCCTAGTAAAGGACGTCACTAGTGTCTGATCAGCCTCGGAACAGCTAGACCTCCAAGTACTCTCTAGGCGTCTTCTCCGGCGTTTCATCTCTCTCTGCTCCTCAGAAAACCAGGGAGCCAATTGAGATCTCGCGGGTCAGAGGTCAAAGGCATGACCCGGTCCAAAGCCCCAGCCGCGGCCCGTTCCCAGGCCGCAACCAGTTCTTCAGTCGTGCCGTGGGTAAGATCCTCAGGAAACGGCCCAAGCTCCGTCAGGAACCTCTCCGGGTCCATCAGGCGCCTGGGACGGAACCAACGCATTGGCTCCGTCTCCCTGCGGTGGTGGCGGTCCGAAAGTCTAGGCGAAGAAGAAAATGATCTGACCATGACACGGTTCTTTCACTATATCTCCTAAATCCAGATCATTTACCCACTGACCAGAGATGAAAATCAAGTCTAGCGCGCCTCCCCCAATGTGTGTAGGGCCATCAGTTACTTGAATCAGATCCAAGGCCGTCATGGAGGCCTGGAACTCCTGAACCACCGTTGATGACAAGCCGGCAGATGGCAGGTTGAAATCACCCAAGACCAAAAGTCTGGGGATCTCAACCGCCACGCCAGCAAGCACCTCTAGTAGTTCAGGTAGGGCTGTAGTCACGCAGCAAGGAGCCAGGTACATGATCAACAGCCCCATCTGATTGCGGTGGCCCCACTTCACAAGGAGGGATTCACAGCCAGCTATCTGAGGAACAGTGGACTCCCTCGGCTCCAGACTTTCTTTAATCACAACCGCCACCCCCCCACCCCTACCTTGGGCCCTCGGCTGATGGAATGCACGGAAACCCGGAGGGCACAGTTCGACCAGGGGTACACCCCCTTCTGTGCCCAGCCAAGTCTCCGTAATGCCCATAAGGTCCGCGGACTCCCTCTGAATCAGATCACAAATCAGGGGAGCCTTATTGACCACGGACCGGGCATTGCAAAGCATCAGCCGAAGACCCAAGCTCTGAGGGTCTTGACCATCCGGGGAACGAGTGAGGACTGAGGGGCCGGAGCACGTGATCGCTTTTAGACATCGAACACGTGCTCCCAAAGAGCGATACGGCCCCCTGCCTCCGCCATATCTGCCCCTCCCACTTACCGTACAGATAGAATAGCATTCTCTGCTCTGAACAGACCCCTCCCCCCCTGTCTTCGGACCAGCTAAAATAGTGTCGTGAGCGCGCGCTGGGACTGGACATACCCTCCCCAACGGGTCACTCCCCCTACCCGTCAATCCCTCCCTTTAAAAACCCCTTATTAAAAAACCTATTTAAAAACCCCCGAAGATTCTTCTTGGACGCATGCCACCTCTCTGGGTCCCAAGACCCTTCGTTAAGGCAGGCCCTCGATAGTGTGGAGGGGCATTCTTGCGGCGAGGCACCTGCAAGCGAAGAAGTTCAAAAGGTGAGTATCTCATGAGAAAAGGCGGCTAAAAGATGGTATGGCCCCCAGAGCGGTATAGATGATACACAGGGTCTATTAAGTCTCAATGAAAAGTTGAGTCTCAGTAAATCCATTTGGAACCTGGTGCAAGATGGTAAAAGATAGAAGTGTAGACACCGTCTTCGAAGGCAAAAGCCCTGATGAGCCGCTAATGATGGAACTCAAATGGCTCCAGATGACAAATGACAGTCACAGCACTTCAAGCACATAGGGGCAAGATGACACAGGGGCAAGATGGCAAGATGACACCAACCAGTTTAGGGGTAGACGCAAACATCAAGGATATCCCTCTCCTCCTTCTCATTCCCCCATCGCCTCCATCACCCCTTCCCCCCCACCATATGGCCCAGCCCAGTCATAGGCCCTCCGGTATGGTCCAGCCAAGCACACCATCAGGATCATATCGGCCTCCTTAACCTCCAGCCGACGTCCGCTGGCAAAATGAAGGCCGTCCGGAGAGCCCAGAACAGACAGATGGATAAAGGACGGCCAAGGTGGCAAAAACGCCACAAATGTAAACCGCCGTCAGCAAAATCATAGTCACGAGCATAGGGAACTCCCAGCTGGTGATGGAAAACCTAATCAGCTGGGGGGGGGAGCCCCAACCCCCATCGCCGATAGGCAGATACCTAGCTGGGAGGATGGTATGGGTGGGAGCCAATGGCCAGCCGTTCCAAGCCGTTCCAAGCCGATTCCAGGAAACCACAATCCTTTCCTCCTCCGATCTTCAATCTTCGGCTGAATCAGCTGGGAAGCTGGGAAGCGCCGAAAAAGCCGCCCCTAAACGCCCCAAAATGGCCGCCGCCATGCGCCGCTCGCCTCCCCGTCTCCGTCTCCGTCTCCGTCCTCGGCGTCCGAAGATCTTACACGAGGCCTGAAGGTCTCAATCGGAAGCCAGAGAACCCACGGATCGAGTCAGGGGGCATAGTCGGCCAGGCGGCGTCTCCAAACACCGCATTGCTCCGGGGCCGTCCAGCCCACCATTCCAGAGAACTCAGAGCACCACCATTTTCGAGCATGCGCAGAAGAATAATTATTTAGGAAGGGAGGAAAAAAGGGAGCTCTTAACAATCCAGAATATAAATGATGCTTGCAAATACTGTACTTACTCATAGACCCCAGCTCAGCTTGCCATGATATGTTTGACAAATGCTGTGAGAAAAAAAGGAGAGAATTTAAGATATTAAAATCACCCACTGTGGTTAATTTTTGTCCCAGGACATATTTTCACATAAAATGTTTTAACTTGAGGCAGCAGCCCTCTCTCCTATTGTAGTTGCTTCAGGCTGATGACAGATAGAAGTTGGCTGCAAACTATTACCACAGATCATTTTAATTTACTTTCATCCAACAACTACCCAATATACATTGTGATAAAATGCAAACATCACTGGAAGAGCAGACATTACATCTGATAACTTCCTTTTAGATTGCTTTTTTTTAAAAAATACATCTAGCCCAGGTTTAATTTTTAATGAATAACAGGAATAACTGAAGTCTTGTTGCTAACCTTTAGGTAATTCTGACATCTACATCAGTACTGGTGTATACACAGATCCCATATCGGCACAATATTAGTATTTCATACTTATGCAATTTTTTATATAAAATTTTATTGAAGTTAAAATCTAGTACAAACTAAGGAGAAATTTCCTGACAATTAAGAACAATTAATCAGTAGAACAACTTGCCTCCAGAGGTTGTGGGTGCTCAAACACTGGAGTTTTTTAAGAAGTGATTGGACAACCATTTGTCTGCAATGATATAGGGTCTCCTGCTTGAGCTCGAGGTCCCTTCCAACTGTTGGAGTCTTAGTGGGCAACCAATTAAATATGAGCCAACAGTGTGTGGCGGCAGCCAAAAAAGCCAATGCAATCCTAAATTACATTAACAGAAGGGTGCAGTCAAGATCAAGTAAGGTACTAATACCACTCTATAAAGCCTTAGTAAGACCACACCTAGAATACTGCATCCAGTTTTGGTCACCATACTATTAAAAAAGATGTTGAGACTCTAGAAAGAGTGCAGAGAAGAGCAACTAGGATGATTAGGAGCAGGGGTGAAATCTACTTATCTTCCTTGCCAGTTCGGAAGTGCATGCGCCACCTGCGCTTGCTTCACCCTCTGCACATGCGCAAAACCTTTCTGTGAATGCGCAGAGGGTACAAAACACATTACTTCCTGGTTAAAACCAGGAAGTAATGGCAGCCGGACCAGTGGGCGGAGCCTCGCACCATGATTGCTATCAGTTGTCTGAACCACTGGCCAAGATTGCTACCGGATCGGGTGATCCAGTCCAAACCGGGAGCATTTAGGGGACTGGAGGCTAAAACATATGATGAACAATTACAGATGAACAGTTACAGAAACTAGGCATGGCTAGTCTAGTGAAGAGAAGGACCAGGGGAGACATGATAGCAATGTTCCAGTATTTCAGGGACTGCTACAGAGAGGAGGGGGTCAAGCTATTTTCCAAAGTACCTGAAGGCCAGACAAGGAATAATGTATGGAAACTGAACAAGGAGTGATTCAACCTGGAAATAAGGAAAAAATTTCTGAGAGTGAGAGCAATCAACCAATGGAACAGCCTTGCCTTCGGAAGTTGTGGGAGCTTCGTCTTTGGAAGCTTTCAAGAAGAGACCTGACTGTCATCTGTCAGAAATGGTGTAGGGTCTTCTGCTTGAGCAGGGGGTTGGACTAGATGACCTATAAGGTCTCTTCCAACTCTGTTAATACCTCCAAGATCCCAGTTCTGTTCTTCAATTATCTCTATACTGTGGAGCTACACAAGTAACCTGGATTCGACAGAGGAAAGATGATAATGTGCTGGGGCGCTCCAGTCATGTCACTTGGCATCTCCTTATGGGGCAGCCATCTCCAGAAAAGACACATCCTCTTTAGGAAGGCTCTGCAGATACAACATGAGTGCCCCTGCCCGCCCCAACTAACTTTCCTCTTTGAAGCCAGTGAGTTGCAGAGCTGTGGTTGGGATCATTCACTATCCTAAGAGAAAAGCGAACCCTCCACTGTACCTTTTAATTTATGAACTGAATTTGAATAATATAAATGAATATAGAAACTGACATATACTGAGCTGTTGGGGGAGGGCAGTTGTTTCTGCCCTCCCCCAACAGCTCTTTTTATAGGGTACAAGTGTATAGGTTAGGGTATAGACTCTCATACATGAATTATGTATGTATGCTGGGTATATATAGGTATAGGGTCTCCTGCTCAAGTAGGGGGTTAGACTAGAAGACTTCAAGGGCCCTTCCAACTGTTCTTCTGCATTCTTTTTCTTGGATTGTGCTGGTCTGGCACTCCTAGCTTGAATAGAAGAGCACAATTAAATACATGCTGAAAGCATAATACAATCAAGAAACAAATAATGCTCTTCCAGTTTCCAGGGTGTGTACATGTCCTGCACAACTGCTAGTCTTGCAATTCTGTGTGTGTCTCTTTGAGTTAGTGTCGATTCCAGGCAACTGCCTGGAGGAGTCCCTGTAGTTTTCTTGACAATACCATACTTTGGAAATGGTTTGCCCTTGCTTGCCCCCAGGGCTAAGAGAGGGGGATGGCCCAAGATCACCTAAACTGGCTTTGTGCCTAAGATACACCAAAACTCATAGCATCCCAGTTTAAGTTCTACGCCAGACTGGCTTGTCACTTTTTTACTGCTGTAATTTTTCAGTCTGAACTCTTGAAATCCAGATTGTTTGAAAAATGTAAATTTTAAATGCAAATTAAATTAGGAAAACATACTCTTTGATACACTATATTTTTAGATTATATTATGCACTTAATTTAGATTATTTGTTCAGTATAGGGGAGAATATATACAGTTACATTTTTAAATCCCTCTTAATCACATTGCCTGAGTTCACACATTTTGCTAAATTTAATTTCAGTTTAGCATAATTCCTGAACTCAGCTACTGTGATACACAGACTACTACTTATGTTTAGCATTATACTGTATATGTATTATACTTATGTTTCATTCAACTAACTGTCGGTCCAGTTTTTTAAACATATTCTTGCAAATATAAATTATACTAAAATATACTGATATAATATTTATTCACGAATGGTGTTGCAGGCTCCTAGCGTGTTCAAGAAGAATGCATGCTTCTAATAATTGTAACAGAGCTTAAAGGTTAAAATATCTATTCCTATGCATCAGAAATCATGGCTTGTTGATTTCTGCAGATCAGATTATAGTTAAGTCACAAGAAGACAGAGTTTTTCCTCATCAAAGGAACTGCATAATCCACATTTTCCAGCTTTATATTCCTAACTACCGTAACTAACTACAGAATGGATCTGTTCTTAAAGGAAGGCCGAATGTTCCAATACGAATCCCTTAAATCTGGAGTCTGCTGCCATCCTGTGGTCATACAGTATTATAATTTTCCCTGCACATGGTAAAGCTGAGATGACTTACCATCAGGCTTTGGATGTCCCAGGACTTTCCGGATTTCAGCGTTAGTAGGATTCTGGCCCAATGCCCTCATCACATCCCCACACTGGCTCAACTGGATTTTACCATCGCCGACCCGATCAAAGAGCCCAAAGGCCTCCTTGTAATCTAGAGAGATCAGATCAAGTTTTGACATAGTTTGATATGTGGCCTCTGAAATGGAGAGCTGCAGGGGGGCTGGAGTTTGATAGAGGTAAAATGTCAAGCTTGTCCTTCTGCCAGTGTCAACTAGAGGATTCAGATGTAATCCTAAGAAACTGGACACTGCCGTCTGCAACATCTGCCTGCCCAGTTTCTGTCAATCATAGTCAATTAATCAATTAGAAGGAGGGCGTCCTCTCTAACGGCAACCTCTATTTGGGATACATTTACCATAGAGAGATGAAGATGGTGATTTGGAAGGGTTTGGCTATTCTTTTAATATACAGAAGATCTCAATGATCTTTCAAAGGGGCATCATCGCCTTGTTTCTGGGATTTCGTTATTGGCGAATTGATCCTTTCCATTTCACCTTGTTAGAGCAATCAGGCATTGCTCTTCAAGTAGACAGCCAAGTTCAGATGTTATACGATACCTAACCCTCTCTCTAACAATTGAGCTCATTAAGCAGGCCTTCAATTTTATAGCAACATTTCAGTTCTAAGAATAATTAAAAGGGCTTTTCCTCCTAGCTATGTTAATAAGGATTCCTTTCCCTCTCCAAGTTGGCCAAAAAGTTTGTGGAATTGTTTGCCTAATCCCAGCTGATTCCTTCTGCTTTTGTTAGCAAGTCAGGTGACTGTTTCTGTCCTTTGCAATTTTAATGTGGGATAATTTTGCTTAGTCCCATTCAGTGTCACCTGCCAATGGGAAAAGCAGCCAGAACTCTCCCTGTCCTTAACATGTGTTGAGGGTAAGGGTGGACAGGCTCGGGCCATGGTGACAGATTGTCTAAGTGACACATGTTTACAAATTCTTCCAAAAGAGCATTAAGCCTATGGCTGTTAAGAGCCAGCATAATACTTCTCCAGGGCATTTCTCCATGGAGAAACACAGCTGTGGGAGCCAGATCATTAGGTCTCTCCAGTAATAGAAACCAAATGGCTATGAAGGCAGAATTTAGCAACTGACGGGAGGGATGGGGTGGGTGGGTCAGAGGAGCTGGGCAGATCACAGCCTCTGATGGGGTCATTACATGACATCAGTGAGGCATCATGTGACATTCATACAGCAAGGAAGAGAACATTGCTTTAAAACTCAACCAGCTAAAAATGAATTTAAGCTACCTTCATGGTAGGTTGGAGATGTGACAATGTTGCTGTGGCAGACCATTGTGTCACGGTTTACAACATTGTGAGGATTTGCTGCTGGTGGTATAGCTTGAAGGATGTGAGGATGAGCTCGCCAGGCAAGTCAGATTCCTTAGTAAATTTGTACTGCCATTTGAAAGTACTCTCATATTTAGGAGAGATAAGAAAAAAATTCAAAGGGAGTCATACAGGTAGTCCTCAACTTACAACAGTTCCTTTAATGACTCCTCAAAGTTACAACGGCACTGAAAAAAAGCGACTTATGACCATTTTCAAACTTACAACCGTTGCAGCATCCCCACGGTCACATGAACAAAATTCAAATGTTTGGCAACTGACTCATATTTATGATGGTTGTGGTGTCCCGGCGACCTTCTGACAAGCAAAGTCAATGGGGAAGCCAGATTCTCTTTATTACTAACTCTGTATTACTAACTTCAAGGGATGCGGTGACATTAGTGGCTAAGACGCTGAGCTTGTCGATCGAAGGATCGGCAGTTCAGCGGTTCAAATCCCTAGTGCTGCGTAATAGAGTGAGCTCCGGTTACTTGTCCCAGCTTCGGCCAACCTAGCAGTTTGAAAGCACGTAAAAAATGCAAGTAGAAAAATAGGGATCACCTTTGGTGGGAAGGTAACAGTGTTCCGTGCGCCTTTGGTGTTGAGTCATGCCGGCCACATGACCACGGAGATGTCTTTGGACAGCGCTGGCTCTTCGGCTTTGAAACGGAGATGAGCACCGCCCCCTAGAGTTGGGAACGACTAGCACGTATATGCGAGGGGAACCTTTACCTTTATTACTAACTTCACATCTGCAGTGGTTCACTTAACAACTGCGGCAAAATTCACTTTAAAAATGTCTCGCTCAGCAATGGAAATTTTGGGCTCAATTGTGGTCGTAAGTCAAGGACTACCTGTAGACTTACAGCATCCTAAAGCCCGAGGTGTTTATTGCAAGAAGACTTCTTGATTTATTTTTTTCTTCACACAAAGATAGGAAATGGGAAGAACAATGAACGCAGGAAGATTTGCAAGACTCTGTTATAATAAACGTAATATTGATCTACTGTATATGGTCTTGGTTTTTAGTCTGGTTTTTTTTGTAGGGCTGAAAAGTATTTATATCTTGCGTATAAATAAAGTAGTCTTTCTTTATGGTAAGACTATGTTAACAATATCTTCAGGGGTGGGCTTCAAAAATTTTAACATGGGGTTCTCTGCCCGGTTGCTGGATGGGTGTGGCCATGGGCGTGGCCTAGTTGGCCTCCTGCACCATGGTGGGGGGGCATTTTTGCCCTCCCTAGGCTCCGGAGGCTTTCCTTGAGCTTTCAGGAAAGCAAAAACAGCCTCCACAGGCTCTGGAGGCCAAACTTCCAGTAGGCCCGTTTTTCACCCTCCCCGAGCCTCCGTGCATGCCCTGCACTTACCTGCATCCAAAACGGGCCACGTGGAAACTCCTGAGAGGGGCGGGGTGGGCGGGGCCAGCCAAGAGTGGGATTTGGGGGTTCTCCGAACTGCACTAGAGGGTCTTCCAAACCCCTGCGAATCCCCAGCAGCCCACCCCTGAATATCTTGCAAGTCTAAAAGTACAAACTTCCTGCTGCCAGTTTTAACTGCAAGTCCTTCCTAAGTTATTATTTTTTTCTCTGATTGTTAAGCCATTGAGGCGCCTACCTCTCTTGTCTGATTATTACCCAGACAGCATCTTTTCCTCTCTTTCCCCAAGGTCATTTACACATTCCATAACATCTGGTTGCATTGGATCCAACAGTTTATTCCTGTTGGATCCAATCTCTTCTGAATTATACTTGACTTTGCGACAGAATTCAGATCTGCCTGGATATGATTAAATCAGACATAATGGTGGAAGTTCATTGATGGGATGGGATAAACAAGGTATTTGATACAGATACAAGGCTACCCCTTCCCTAACATCATTTCTCTTAACATCTGTTTATAATCTTAGGAATCAAGTCTAAGTAGAATAGAATAGAATTTTTCATTGGCCAAGTGTGATTGGTCAGTGATACGGAAGTAACTCACCTTCCAACTGCTCTTTGGTGAACTCAATCTAGAAAGAAGAAAGAGGCAGGAAATTATGTCATTTACCAGAACAAGCAGAAATCCTTATGTGGTAGTAAAAAAAAAAAATATCAAACTGGCCAAATTGCTTCCATGTTCATCAACACCTCTGTTAATGAAGTCTACCATTTTAAAAACAAGCTTTAGAACTGACATTATTCTTTAGGTAATTATTGAGGTTCCAGAGTCCAAAATTCAAATTAAACTTTAATGGGGAACTTGTGAAAGTGTGTGTGTTTGTGTGTGTATGTGTGTGTGTGAGAGAGAGAGAGAGAGAGAGATTTCAGTTTTTCACCTTGGCTCATTTATTCTAAACTGACCAGTAGTTGCATAGAAGAAGAACCATTTTTTAAGGCTTAGTTAGAGGATGTATTTCATTTGCTGCCTCTTTAAAATAAATAGACTCTGCTCATCAGAGCAAACATCTTATTTTTTTTTAATTTAAGCTCTTAGTTCTGAAGACACCGTATTGAGGATTTTTTTAAAAAAATAGGGCATTTCAATGTTTTACTGAAAAAAGTACTGCATGATGTCATATGTTATGCATTCAATTGCGTAATCCTTCAACTTTATTATTTTTGCATTCCTGTTTATAGTCCTACTCTACTCGGCTGTAAGGACAAGATGAGGGCCATTTTGGTCTAGTGGTTAAGATACCAGGCTAGAAATCAGGAAACTCTGAGCTATAGTGTCACGTTAGGCATGACAACCGTCTGGATGACTTTGGGCCAGTCCCTTTCTCGCAGCCCACCTCACCTCTCAGGGTTGTTGTGTGGAAAATAGGAGAAGGAAAGGGTATTAGATACGTTGATTGCCTTCAGTAATTTATAAAAATAATAATGGCAGGATTTTAAAAATCTAGTAAATAAAATCTAGTAAATAAAAATAATTAACGATTTGCTTCCCTCCCCAAAACCTGGTGAATTATTTCCTCCAGACTGAGGTTACATTTTCCAACACTATGCAGTGTATCTGTGAATGTGCATGGTTTGGGCCCAAGTCAAGGTTGACTTGATTATAAAATGGGTCTCTGTCAGAAGTGGTATTCAGCAGGTTCTGACCTGTTCTGGAGAACCGGTAACAGAAATTTTGAGTAGTTCAGAGAACTGGTAAATACCACCTCTGACTGGCCACGCCCCCCTATAGTCTCTGCCTCTCGAGTCCCAGCTGATCGGGAGGAAATGGGGATTTTGCAGTAACCTTCCTCTTGAGTGAGGTGGGAATGGAGATTTTGGAATATCCTTCCCCTTGAGTGAGGTGGG
Source organism: Ahaetulla prasina (assembly GCF_028640845.1). Taxonomy (NCBI): domain Eukaryota; kingdom Metazoa; phylum Chordata; class Lepidosauria; order Squamata; family Colubridae; genus Ahaetulla; species Ahaetulla prasina. The sequence goes on from NC_080540.1 coordinate 156,786,728, forward strand.
AATGGAGATTTTGCAGTATCCTTCCTCTGGAGTGTGGTGGGAATGGAGATTTTGCAGTAACCTTCCCCTGGAGGAGGGAATGGAGATTTTACAGTATCCGTACTCTGGAGTGGGGTCAGAATGGAGATTTTACAGTTTCCTTCCCCTGCCACGCCTACCAAGCCACGCCCACAGAAGCGGTAGTAAAAAAAATTTGAATCCCACCACTGGTCTCTGTCCTGGATAGACTGCTCTGACAACGAACCAATTTCCCCCCCTCCAGCCCTAAACCTTCTATAGGTTCTATAGGTTCTGTAGGATGCATTCATAAATATGAATGCATGTCAGAGCATGAGAACGAAGTGGTGCCATGTAAGGTATGTGTTTTCCAGAGTAGCTGATGCTGTTCTAGGAAGCCCTTTCACAATGGTCCCACTGCGGTCATAGAGCAAAGGGGAATTTATGATGGGAATCCTTTCAGCCTTCTACCACAGAATATGAAGCAGGCTAAGTCGCTTTTCCTCCCTTATGAATTGACCCAAAAGAAAAATTCTCAAAGCACCGTAGTGGTGGCCTAATTAACCAAGGTATGAGAGGCTTTGAATGTTTAGCTGTGCTCAGTGGTTGAAATCCATTTTTTTTTACTACCGGTTCTGTGGGCGTGGCAGGAGAAGGATACTGCAAAATCTCCATTCCCACCCCACTCTGGGGCCAGTCAGAGGTGGTATTTGCCGGTTCAACGAACTACTCAAAATTTCCCCTACCGGTTCTCCAGAACCTGTCAGAACCTGCTGGATTTCACCCCTGGGTGTGCTGTGTGTATTAATGGGCACATTATTATTGTGCATTTGCATTCCTACAACAGTCTATTTGCAATATAACAGTATATCTAGCTGAAACGTTTACCTGAAGCATTTGAATGGTTTGTAGGCCAATGAGCAATACAAACCTGCCAGCTGATGGGACCCTGAGTCTGATAATCTCTGAGAACATATCAACAGCTCAATGTTTCTCAACTTTGGCACCTTTAAGATATGTGAACTTCAACTCTCAGAATTCCCCGGCCCGGCCGGCCAGCATTGCTGGCTGGGGAATTCTGGGACTTGAAGTTCACACAGTTTAGAATGACCACAGTTGAGAAACACTGATCTAGAAAATACCTTCCGCCTGATCTTAAGAGTTGGAGCCCACACATTTTAAAGGTGCTAAGGTTGAAAAACACTGCTGTAGCTACTCATTGAAGTATATCTTTGCATTTGATCTAGGTTCGGAATCCTAATTGGAACCCCTACCTCACTGTTTTGGAAATCCTGAAGCATGACAAGGACATGACTGTTGATTGAACGCTCCGGTCCTCTCGCAACTTGATCTGCCACTTTCAGAAGGTGGCATCCCAACAAAGCAGGGCTATAGAGGTAGGATTGAAATAACTGCACTTTTATGCTACGCCTCCTTCCTGCTCGTAGCCACCTGTCTCTGTCCTGGCTTCCTAAGCACGCAGGCCAAATACCAGACTTGTGCGTCTGCTGGTTTGGACCTGTTTTTAAAATAACGAGAGCCTTTTCAATTGCTAAATTTATCTCACCCCTCTCTCCCGCTAACCTTAGCTAGCCAGCATTCCCAGTCAACATTGTCTGAGAACAGAGGTCTTGTCATGATAAAGAAATGACTTTACTTATTTCTTGTTCAGTCTTGCATACTGCCATAATGATAGTCCGTATAGAATGAAGCAGCCATAGTACACCCCCAAATGACTAGAACTATAATTAAAACTAAAACCTCTATGGTACAATGGGATTAAACTGTTTAACTTAGAGCATCATAATACCCGGCAACAACAACATCTACATTTTCTAAACATACTAAACGTCTCCCCCACCCACCCACCCAAAAAAAGCCTGTTGTGATTTGTTTGCAGAAAGCAGTCAACAACGGACGTTAATCTATTTCTTTTTCCTATCCATAAAATGCCCATGGTTGCTTGAAAGTAGGTGAGGAACTCCCAAATGCCTAAACTCAGAAAGCTATCGTAGTTAGTATTTAGACCAGTGCAGAGACCAAGAAATAGGGTTTGTACGTTAAAATTAATTTTAAATCAAAGCTAACATTATAAATCGTAAAACTGTTGGGGCTTTCTTGGTGTGGTAGCGTGGCCTTTGGTATAAGAAACTGAGACCAGAAGGACGATCCAGGTTCTTATTTGCAATTGAATGTATAATAATTTGTTCCTGAACTTGTTTTAGAATTTTTAATAGCCATTCTTTGTCATTTTATGTATACATACAGACAAAAATTAAACAGGAATTTGTATAAATCTTGCATTAAAAAAAAAAGGATAGCAGCCATTGTTTCTACAGATAGGTATACTGTACATAATTACTTTTACTATTTGTATATTTCATTCAATTTATTTGGGTGTTCAGCTCAAGTTAAAGATCAGTTCAGCATTCTCTTCTCTTTCTAATTTTGCCTATCCAGATGCCTTGAGAAGCAAACAGTTATGCCATTTTACTCACATAAGTAAAATAATAAGCATAATTGCGGTTTCACTTTAGCGACCACTCTATTTAATGACCAAGTTGCCTGTCCCGATTGGGGCCACTAAATGAAGTCTCTCTATACTTCATATCTGAAGCCAATTATTAGTGTGTTTATTTTTCCCATGCCTAGTTCTGAGGTGTTACATCCCTCAGTTTAAACGCTTATAGCGATCTCGAGGCATTGCTTTTGAGGGAGAGCAAAGGACCTAAAGATGGTGGCTGTTGCATCATCATTCCTTTGGGAAGAAATGGGTTCCCTGCAGCTTCACTCTTCCTCCAGGCCTCACTTACCACCACTTTGGAAAGGTCGATGGGCGGCTCCTTGGGCGGCTCCTTGGGCTTCTCTGGTGCCGGTGCTGTTGGTGCCGGTGCTGTTTCTGGCACTTTGCTTTTACCTGCCAGGAATCCTGGCTTTGGCCCAGCTGGTTTAGCTGCTGGTTTGGCAGGTGGGGCTACCGGCCGCTTCACAGGGAAGTCCTTCTTGGGGGCCATGCTGCCGGGGAGTCTCCTTGCGAGGCACAGCCAGCAGCAGGAACAGCACGCGTAGGTGAGGTCCCAAAGCTCACGCTCTTTCTGTCCTGGGTCAGCTTAAATAGCTCTGTCGATACAATGATGTCAGCCCGAGAGGAATTGCTGCATACGGAGTGGGAATGCATCTAAAAATGGGAAGCTCAGTCCCCTTCAGCAATGCTGGGTCCTCCCTTCATTCAAGATGGAACAATCTCCAAAGAGCTTTGCTACAGCTAAGCATCCTCTCTGAGCAGCCAGGCCTTGGCTCTGTCTGCGTGGCCGTGGCACCCAGCCAGCCAGCCAACTCACTCAGCAAAAACCTCTGGCTCTCTGCACCAGCCATACTGGCTAGCAGAAGGCAAACGGCAGTGAGGTGGGTGGGTGGGTGAGTGGGGAGGCTTGCTTGATATTTTAAATAAATGATTGCTTCTGTCCCAATCGCAGAGGGTGAGGAGCTGCCAAAGGCTTAATTATTCAAGAGAGATGCTGAGTTATTCTTGTACTGGGCTCCTCTCTGCCCCCAGCCTTCTGTCTTGGCGCCAAAATCATGGCTGCTCCTTTATCATGAAACAGAGGCGGGTGGGACACAGTAGCAACATACAGTACTTAGCTGGGAAACATTTTAGAATCCTTGTTCCCTGGTTAGCCCTGTAAGCATCATGTTCTCTGTTCTGCAAATTCAGGGACAGAAGTGAAGAAAAAAAACACTTGTTGGATTTGGGTGGAAACAATTGGTGGATACTTTGGCACAAACGTATAATGAATATTTTACCTAAGCCAATCACGTGACATTTTTTGGGGGGCAGCCTAATCATGACATGGAGGAATATTTCCATGCAAATATTAGCCTAGGTGAAGAACCTGAAAAGAATGGAGAATTCAGAATATGGAGAGGCTGAAGAGCCAGTGGGGTGTAGGGGTTCAGGTGTTGGTCTAGATCTGGGGACATCGGTGTTCAGACTGATAGCCTGAAAGACTCATTGGCTAGTCACTTTTTTTTCTGAGGCCAGGCTTTCTCAAAAGATTGTTGGTTGTGGAATAAAATAAAGGAAAAGGAAGCTCCCTTGAGCTTATTATACTTAATATGTTAGATTTACATTTCAATTTAATTGCATTTTTCATCTAGTCCATTGGGTCCATCCTCACTTCAGGATAGGGATCACATTGCTCCTACGCCAATTATATTCTGTGGCAGTGGTGAAATTCTTTTACTACCGGTTCTGTGGGTGTGGCTTAGTGGGTGTGGTGTGGTGTGGTGTGGCTTGGTGGGCGTGGCAGGGGAAGGATACTGCAAAATCTCCATTCCCACCCCACTCCTGGGGGAAGGATATTGCAAAATCTCCATTCCCACCCCACTCTGCGGCCAGCCAGAGGTGGCATTTGCCAATTCTCCATACTACTCAAAATTTCTCCAGAACCTGTCAGAACCTGCTGGATTTCACCCCTGCTCTATGGCCCAAAGAAGGCTGCACCTGCGGGGTTGTTCCTCCCCCCCTCTTCCTCCCAGTAATGTTAGCCTTTCCAGTTTCCGCATTTTCAAGATATGTTAGGCTAATTTGGGATTATGCAAACGGCACTATAAGCATAATTGAAAGATGTGAGATTGGGGAAAGCTGGGTTAATGTGATAGTGAATTCAGATGGTTAATAGGCAGAATGATGAATTTTGTTAGGCACATTACGTAAGCCTTACAGGCTTCCTTCCCTACCAAGTTTTTTTTAAAAAAAGACTTCTATATAGCAGAAGCTGCTGTGGGTAACTTGATTGCTTTTCAGTTGGGACTTTAGTGGTCCAGTGCTAGGGAACTGTGCTGTAGGTTTTCAGCGGTCATAGTTGGAATGGATCCCGAGGACTGTCAGAATGGACCCTCAGCCTTAAGAGTCACAGGTTACTCACCACAAGGTTAAATGAAGCCACAAATTGTCTGCTCTAGGTCCCAGTCACAAGGAACCGCTAATGAACCCTTTTGCGGTGTTCGGATGCTCTGCTCCAAACACATCACTCAGCCATCTAAGCTAACAAGACTGGACAGCTGAGAGCTAGGAGGAGGATTTAATGGATGACCCCACTTGTCCTGTCAGAAGGGCCTCTTCCACATTCTCTACTGCTTTCTATTACACCGCTTATTAAAGGAGATTTAGGCCTGTGCTGACATCGCTCAGCTTTTCTTGTTTAAACAAACGGACTATTATTTTGTTATGGACTTCCATGGATTCTTGGCAGCATTTGACAGGTGAGGGAGAAAGCGATGCAAACATCTGTCAGTCTGATGAAAGACAGCAGAAGAGTGACTGGTGATTATTTTCCTTTTACAGATACATCTGGCAACAGCGTAACGTAACCTGCTGTCTCGCAGGTACTATTTTGCAACTGGGGAAGGCAACCTCCATCATGCCTCCCAGGAGATGTACTAGAAACCACAAACGAATTAATTCCTGCACATTCCCCCCTTCCTCAATATGATCTATCCTACACAGGGACTTACCTCTCCAGATGTCACTGAGCTGCTGCTCATAGCGTCCCTCATCCTTGGCTAGGATGGCTGAATTGGCTGTGTTGCAATTAAGCAACGACTGGAAAACTACCAGCTCCCTATTTATGCATACAACCTGTTAAGTTATTGCAGGGATTATATATTCACATAGGTACTATTAATGCAAACAAATCCTGTGCAGGTCATCCTTACAGACCACCGTTGGGACCAGAATTTCTGTTGCTAAGCAAGGTGGTCAGTTGTACCCAGTTTTAAAGCTTTCTTTTGGCCATCGTTGTTAAGCAAATCACCTACATGAATCGCACAGTTGTTAAGCAAATCTGGCTTCTCCCATTGACTTTGCTTGCTGGAATCCAGCTGGAAAGGTTGGTTTCATGTGACTTTGGGACACAGCAACCATCTTAAATACATGGCAGCTGCAAAGCGTCTGAGCCCTGGTGGGTCAATGATTAGAATGTAGTACTGTAGGCCATGGGTAGTCAACCTTTTTATACCTACCGCCCACTTCTGTATCTCTGTTAGTAGTAAAATTTTCTAACCGCCCACCGGTTCCACAGTAAAGTGCCATGTATTGTTGTCTGCACATGCCTCTCGCACATCGTGGATTGGGGTTGGGGTGGGGGCGGCTACCAGCTCTGCTTGTCTGTTACAGCTGGGTGGTGTGGGGGGAGATGTGTGAGCTATTCCGGGATGAGGCTTTTTTGTTTGCGGTCGCACTATAGCACCATTTAGTTTCACTTACGTAATGTGAACTAAACTTATGCACGGGCGATACCAATAGTATATTTTCAGAAATTTAAATTGTCACGGGGAATTTTATGAAAACCTAATAAAAATGTTTTTAAATAATGCTATGAATTTTTTTTAAAAAGTCAATTAAATTTAAAAAAAAGTACTTCGGTATCGGACAAAACCCCTAGTGGGCAGTAGGGACTAGGTTGACTACCACTGCTGTAGGCTAACTCTGCTCATAGCCAGGAATTCGATCCGGACAGCTCAAGGTTAACTCGCTCAAGGTTGACTCAGCCTTCCGTCCTTCTGAGGTTGGCAAAATGAGGATCTATTCTAGATTGTTGGTGGCAATAGGCTGACTCTGTAAACTGTTCAGAGTGCCGTAAATCACTATGGATCAGTATATAAGTTTAAGTGCTGTTGCTATCTGAATTTTGATTGCATGATTCTGCGGATACTACGATGGTTTTAAGTGTGAGGATCGGCCAGAGGTCACTGCTGTTGTAACTTTGAATCATCACTAAACTAATGGTTCTAAGTCTTACCCTTGATAAGCAAACATCAGCAACACTGGCTCCTCTTATCTGGAGGTCATGTTGCAGAAGGGTTGCAGATTCTTCTTGAGTTTGTTCTATTTGCGAGATGTCCCATCAGTAAGAAGAGATGCAGAGAACTCAAGGTCAGAACTCAAGGTTGGATCTCAGAACTAGAAACTGAACTTGCTTCCAAGTATTGACACCAAGCTAGCTAAGTGTTGGGATGCCAGTGTGGGAGAAGATGACCTTCAGGGTAGACATGGAAAGGGGTGGGGATTATTCTGGCAAGGTTATTAAGAAGAAATTGGGCAGTGGGGTAGAGAGATGGCATCTCCTGTTAAAGGGCACATATTCTCTTTCCTTACAGAATAGGAAATAAGTCACCTGCTTTGACACCATACCAGCTGCAGAACAAAATGCATTATCTGTACACATCAAAGAAACTGTAGCAGTTCCAGCGAGCTAAGCCATAAACACACAGTTCTCAAGAGAAATTACACTATTTTAAACTCTGTCAAATACATTCAGGCATTTCCTTTATGTTGGGATAGATAACCCCGGCTTCAGTGAATGCTGATGTTTTCAGAGTAATGAGAGCTGAAAGATGTGCATGTCATAAGCTCTCATGTACTCAGTTTCATGCAATGCACTGAGCATTAATGTATCAAAATGACTAATGAGGAAGATTAACGAGCAGGGGAAAGTGAACAGGCAATCTCAGGAAGTGAAATGTGTGCCATGCAGTTTCTGATGGACAATCATTTTTTTCCACAAATTTTGCTTCCTGAAAAACGTTTGGTGAGGATAGCCCTCTTCAAACTGAACACAAATATATATTTCAGAATGAAATGTATCATGTGGGAAGATTGAGAAATATGGAATTAACTTTTAATGACTATAAGGTGTTTAATTGCATTTTTCTGACATGCTGCATGAATCCAACGGGGCCAAAAGTATTTTACTGCTGGTATTTGTACTCTGTGTCTGATGCATCTCACTGCAGTATCCAACATGAGTCAGCCACCATTGAGGGATTCCAGTTGCTAAACAGATAATCCAGTTGCACTTGGTGTACTGGATGTGTGTTTCAGCAACAGTTCTGCGTTTTTGTATGTTTCTTTCATGTGTGCACATAGCCAATGAGAACTGAATGGTGTACACTGCCATTGTGTAAAAACGGAAGATTTCTATAAAAACTGTCCACGATAGGTTTAATTACAGGTTATTCTTGTGATTAGCAGCCAAAAATCTGCAAGATTAACCCAAAAGGGTTTAAAAAGCAAAATCTTTCTTGTCCTTCACTTGTCAGATAAAGACAGATTCTTCACTAAGGAGTTAATTGGGTAGAGCTGATGTAGGGTGGTAAGAATTTTAAATAGTAAAATATGTTCTTACTTCTAGAATTTAGATCCTGCAAACTTCATGCATTGTTATTTAAATTTCCTAATTTTGGATCGAAGTCGGGGTATTACAATGCAGTAATTCATTAAACAATGTTGTTCATATCTCAACGTTCTGATATAAGAAGTTCAGAATGGGTTTTCATTAATGCAAATATAAATAAATGATTTTAATGCCATTTTTCCTTATTAATAAGGGCATAGCTCAATAGCCAATTTTTTAAAAATATAGTATTCTTTTTATATTTTTTTTCAGACCAGCACCATCCTATTTTTGCCATACAATCAGCTGCTGCTCTGCAATAAAATGAAACGATTGGCACATGTCAGTCACAGACGGACTTCTTTTCACAATATCAGTTTTTCCAATAAATATTTTTCTGTGGATTTTTCTTAAAAAAAATTATGCAGTGGGGTTGGGTAACAAGAGCAATGGCAGTAAGAGTAGCTTTAAGTTATCTAACAATATCCTGCCCATGTTCAGGTTTCAGCTGTTCCTTGAATAACCCCCACCTGTGGTGGCAGTAAGAGAGAAGGCAATTGTGTGCCATTATGCAGATGTTGGGCCTTGTATCATGCCTCTAAACAGGCCTTTTCAGAGTAGAAAGATGTGCTTTTGTGTCCGTTTTAAAAACATTGGGAATGGTAATCAGCGATTAATGTAATTAATCCAAGATAGGGCAATTAGTCTGCCGGGCACAAAAGCTGCAGTCACCGACACTAAAATATTAGGAACTTGCTATGTGTAAATTGCCTCATAGCCCAAAATTGAACCATCACCCGGCTTCTTCACCCACATCATAAAGTGTGAGGAACACAGTGCAGGAAGCAACCCAACCATTAAATGAAAATACCCGTGAGGGTCTTTTGCTGCCTTCTTTGAACCACATTGCCCAAACATGAGGCAACAATTCAAATGTCGGCAAAGGATTTTGAAAGTTGAAAGGCTCAAAATGGTGTCTTCATTCTTCAGCTTCCTTCTTTCCACCCCTTTGGAGGCAGAGGGGGTTAAATAAAGCCTTCTGAAGCACAATCACGTTTTCCTCTTTGTTTTATTTGCTACAACGAATTACAGCAGTGGCTAATGAGAGGCACAAAGAACCAGCAACACGCTTGCATGGTAAAGCCTGCTTGAAGAAGAGAGCAAGCTTGGTTTGGCATGGAAGGCAGTGGGGCGATTCAACCCCCAACGGGCAGACTCTGCCAGCAACCCCGTGGGGGCGGCACCACCAGATCCAGTGGAGAGGTGTACTTGTTGTGCCCGATACATTCGCTATGATTGTACAAAGAGATATAAGCAATTTAAAAAAATCTATTTATAAATTACAAAGAGCGGTCTTAAGGTTTTGTTTTTTCCCCCCCAGAGATGAGAGGCAACGGCGTGTGAATAGAAGAAATGCATGAAGAGCGATTGGGAATTTGACGGAGTGTGTGTATGTGTGTAATTGGGAGAGAATCTGCTCAGTGGAACAGACTGTGGAACATCAAGGTAGCAGAGGCAAGGAGATGCTTTGGGAACTCCACCTTTTCTTGCTTTCCAGATCCGTCCACCAGCTCCGCACTGTAAGACCCAGAACAGGAGAAGAATTCAACTTCTACCATCAGGCATCTTACTGGGATTTGGCTTCCAAGGGCTACGAGCATGATCTTTAAAAATCATCTAAAACATAACACGCGGTTATGTTCCTTTTCATAACAAAACCACAAAAAACAAAATTTCCATAAAACCAACCCCAGCGCAGCTGCTAAGTCACGCCAGGAGCAGACTGCACACACATCTTCCCCACCAGAGGAGAATGGTTGGATGACTGGGATAAAAATAGTTGGTTTTCTTTTTTTTAAAAGAGGAATTCAACTCAGCTGCCATCCCTGCCAAAGTGGCATTGTAATATGGCACAGTGTTGCAAATTTGCAAGCCGTGATTTATCAGTGTGTGTGTGTGGGGGGGAAATGTTAAAATGCTTTAGTTTTACATATGTGGAAAGCCCAGTAGCAAATCTGAAAAATTTATCCATGCTAGCTAAGAAAAATCATGCCATATAATTTGGAAATCAGCACAAGTCTTTTCCGGCCATCTCATTTCTTGTGATTTTTTTGTGGCTCCTTGAAGCATCATCTCCTCACAGTTTCTGTACCGATCTTTCTCCTTACTGTACAAAGTAGTCTGGAAGTCATCAAAATGCAGATCATGCAAATATCACAGGATATAGGTAGATAGGCTTTGTAAATCTGTTTTGGAGTACAGATTAAGAATTTCCTTGCTACAGCATGCACACAGTCCTAGAACTTGGTGGAGCTGGAGAGCTTTGCTCTCCACACCAGATCGAAGACCGGAATGCAAGAAAGGCACCAAACAACATTCATGTTAAAAAGGAGCAACTAAAGCGACGGCATCCATAAAGGTACTCTATGAAAACAATCTGCCCTTTTGGATTGGCTGCACAGAGTGGAACGAGCCAAGAAGAAAACACAAAACGGATTCGGTTTTAAAAATTCAGAGAAACAGAGAGAACAAGGAAGGCATGGCGAGATAAATCATCGGCAATCACAGTACACGAGGATTTGCAAAGAGATGGGATGAGATGCTCCCTCTTGGAGGATCAGCTAAATGCATAGTGCTCAGGAGTGGATTCCCCCCAATGTGGGAAAAATATAAACATTGCAAATAAAAACTGTTTTGGCCACTGCATTTCTCCACTTTTTCGTACCCTTGTTCCGGAAAATGGCATTTGAGAGCCCTACTAGGAGAATTAAGACAGAACTCTAATCTCCTTTATCACTGCTATGTTCCCCACTTTGAAGACACCCATGGCCCTATCTGAAAACCTTTGTTTCAAAGGAGGTCATTTGCCCATTATCTTCTAGGAGAAATACTTGGCCCCTCCAGGCTGTCTTCCTTGTATCTTTTCACCTAATGCTCTGACTTCCGTTCAGGCAGCCCTTTTTAGCTGCTGAAAGCAACAGCTCGGAAGACAGCTATAAGGAACACCATCCCCAACAGAAAAATAAAAATAAAAATGAAAAAGGCCCATTTCTTTGGTCATGAGAAAGGCAGCGTATGGTTTTCAGTGCCAAGAGAAGCATGCAAAGTGAATGTAGAATGTGAATCTTTGTCCATCTTCCCTTCAAAAAAACAAAAACAAAAAAAACCAATCAGGGGCAATTTCTCTACCCCTATTGGTTTCACGTGGAAAAAGAAGATTTAAGAAACACAATTCTACGATTGCTTAAGAAAGCAAAAACACTGAAAAAGCCCATCCAGCGGAAGATGAGCCTGGAATCTTGCAGTGAAGGGTGGCGGCAGCAGTGGTGGTGGTAGGGGGTCTTCATGCCAACTCAAGTCCTTGGATCGTGGAGGCACTATGGAGACTAGGAGCTGTTTTTGTCATCTTTTAAATCGTACCTGCAAGATAAGCAATGATGTTTGGGAGGGAGGGGAAAAAATCCCCAGAAAGCCATCTCAAGTTGTAAACCAAGTTGCCTGGGAAAGCAGAATTTCTGCTTCTCGTTCTCCCACATTCTTATGTATGGGAATGCAGACAGTCCTCGGCTTACGATGTGTCACTTAGCAACTGTTCAAAGTTACAACAGTCCTACCTGGGTGGTAGGTATGTCTTGGATTCAAAGTTCTGAAGAAGTCACACACACACACCAGTCACACAACTGCACTTTGGGGACTCGGCAACTGGGGCTGCATTTAGGCCTGCTTGGGGCTACCGGCAGTCATGTGGCTGCATTTTACAAAGGTTTTGCCAAAAACTGGCATATTATTTGTGTTTTGGTAAAACCAGCCCATAGCAAACGTTGAGTTAATCGCCACCGCAAAAAGGTTGTAAAGTCAGGCTTGGTCACGTGACCAACCCACTTTACAACCTTCACGACTTATGACTGTGATGGGCAGGCTCCTTTATGAAGTGGTGCAGTGGCCTAGAGGTGGAGCTCTCGCCTCACAATCAGGAGGCTGTGAGTTCAATACTAGGTAACGGCAGGTATTTCTCTCTCTCTCTGGGCACATTCAGTAAATATCAGCTGCGAACTCTGCATCAGCGACAGGAAGGGCATCCAGCCAGTAAACACTCAGCTCCATTCAGTTGCCCCGACTCCACCCCAAAAGGAATTATGGGGTCATTAAAAGACCAAAATAAAAAATAAAAAATGGGCAGGCTCCATTATGGTCATAACACAAGGACTACTTCTAGTGATCTGTTATCTCTTTGGAGGCAAGGGAAGCGAGGTGAATCCTGGTGCTTAGGAAAGCTTCACATATGATGTTGTTTTCCCTAGAGCTTATCTCCCTTTCCTTGAAACTACATGTCCATATTTTATATTTCTCTTGCCCTTCTTATAGCAGTGGTCTCCAACCTTGGAAACTTTACAACTTGTGGACTTCAACTCCCAGAATTCCCCAGCCAGCTAGTGCTTGTGCTGGCTGAGGAATTCTGGGAGTTGAAGTCCACAAGTCGTAAAGTTCCCAAGGTTGGAGACCACTGTCTAATAGGAAAGGATGCTCAAAATAGCCCTACTTTTTCCAATATTCCCTACTTGGCAAGCAGGGCTTTTTCCACCATCAGCATCTTCTGCAGCAGGGTCAAAAAGAAATATGGCTGTCATGGCATGGTAACATTGACACATTTACAAAAGAGATGGGCTTCAATCAATCAATCTGCTGCAACTGTCAATCTGCTACTTCCTTTTCGACACCACGGCCACCAGCATCTAATGTTATTGAATGTAGATAAGTAGGCTGACTGCCCATCATTTTCTCAGCTGCTTTCTCTGCAGTTCCAGGAAAGTTCCTGCTTTTGGATATTGCAGGTAGCTATTATGCTAAAGAACAAAGATGGTTGTGGCGTTTATTTTGCTCTGTTCGCAGAATTCAGATCGAATAATGAATTTCAGTATTGTTTTAGCCGGTGGTAGATTTGCTAGATCTACTGAAAGTTACTTTGAAACTGCTGGACCGAAAGTAGCTTTATGTTCCACTTGTGGCCTTCCCACACATACACGATGGGAATGGGAATGGACCAGACTGGACAAGTTTTTGGTCTGATTCAGTGCAACGTCTATTCTTATCACAACTGGCAAAGATTAAGAAGGAACAAGAATGCCAAGCTTGGCCTTGGCATGTGGGAAACAATTCTATCTAAAGAGCCCATTGATAATGGAATGGATGGGAATCAAGTTGTTGAGAGAGTAAAGGGGAAAAGTCTGGAAAATTGCTCAGGGTGCGAGTCCAAAAAAGAAATAACCAAATCCCTTTTGGATAGGTCTCTGACGCATGCATCCTACATAGAGGATCCACAAAATACTTTTCTATCTACTCTGCAGTTCCATTTCAGAGCAAGATTTCCCCCTTATCAGACCCTGCGAACTGATCTTCCCACCAGGCTCAATCCAGCTTCTCCTGCTTAGTATCTCTTCCCCTGTAGTGTTAACGTTTCAGAGAAGAGGATATGGGGGAAGAGAAAGGATGACCCATTCTTAGCAGTTGCTTCAATCTTTTCCCAATGTGCTTTTTTTAAAAAAAAAATAGCAACTGGACTTCCTTGATTTTTCTTGAAGACATTTCACTTCTCATCCAAGAAGCTTCTTCAGTTCTAACTAACTGATGGGGGATGGAAAGGATTTATACTTTTTGCAGTCAGCTAGGGTCATTGGGAAGACATAAGTCACCTGAGGACATAGATTAACCCCCAGGTGGCTTAAAGGACCCTCAGTGTGTTAACGATTGGCTGACTGCAAAGCGTATAAATATTTTCTATTTCCCATCACTTAATTGGAACTGAAGAAGCTTCTTGGGTCAGAAGTGAAACGTCTTCAAGAAAAATCGAGGAAGTTCCACTTGCTGTTTTTTTTGTTTTTTTTTAAAAAAAAGCACCATTGGGGACAGCCATGACCTGGATGAATTACTAGACATTTTCTTCGATCGTATTACAACTCTCAACAGGTGGCTGCTTAGAGAATGTAACTCTCAAGACTTTCCCAGCTGGGTTGTTACAGAATAAGACTCCATCGCTGTAGCTTTTAGGGTGGATGTTTGTTCATAAGACTCTGCATAATAAAATGAGTTCCCAAAAAACCCAGCCTTGCTCCCCAGAAGCCCTTTTCAAAGAGGACAACACATGAGGAAAACCAAACACCCCAAACCACGCAGCTCTGTTACAAGACCAGTTTTCTGCCAGGTCGCTGATCTTGGATCCAATAAAGGATATAGAAGTGGAATTGAGTTAGCATTTATTCAAGACGTCCTTGGTTAATTGTTCTTCTCCTATACTTACCACTGGGCAGCACCTTGCGTGAGGTCCTTTTGGGAGAGGTCAACGTGTATCTGGAAGAGACGCAAAGGAAGGAAAGTCACACCTGCCTGGAATTCTCCTGGAAGATGATCCGCCGCTATTAAAGGTACAAACACAGCAATGGCAGCGTTCCATACCTTTCCAATTGGCTCTCCTCGGGACATAAAAGAGACACTGTTTTTAACATAGGCCTCCAGCTTCCTCCGCTGGGCTTCTTCCGGAGAGAGATCCCATTCAAACCTGTTACAAGACCAATGCATTGATTGGGCAGTTACTGCTTTACCGAAGTAGCCTTTAAAAATCCTTAATGATCCTAGGTCCCTTTTGGATGGCTTAGCCTTAGAGCAGGGGTCTGCAAATTTGGCTCTTTTAAGACTTGTGGACTTCAACTCCAATTCTGGGAGTTGAAGTCCACAAGTCTTAAAAGAGCCAAGTTTGCAGACCCCTGCCTTAGAGGTATAATGAATGAAATAAAAGGGTAAGTGCCAGGGTCATTCAACAAAATTTACCTCTAATAATTTACCTTTTAATCCCCAGAATTGTTGCATCCGTGTGCGTTTCCCTGTACTCTGATTGGACTATGGCACTATCAGTAACTTGAAGAACAGAAACCCAGAGTAACGTTTACTTTGCATGAATTAATTCAATGGGAATTCATGCGCCAATCATGGCTTAACTCCTTCAGTGTATGAACACTTTTAAAAATACAAGGAATAGCAAATGTTGCCCTAATTGAAAAAATGGGCAAATGGATCGGAAGGATCGGTTTATGTCAGTGAGGTTCCCAGATCCCTACTATGTATTCTTTCTGGTATCGAAGGTGACCTTTTCAAGCACACCCCTTGCTCCCATAGTACTGATTTCTCCCTTACTTCTCATTGAACTCGGGATTCAGAGTTTTCTTCCGTACAGTAGTCTTTTTCTTGGTGACACGAGATTTGTCCGGCAGCAGGATCAAAGAGACGTAGGGATCAGGAGCATCCCTGCCGTTTGACTTGAGGTTCCTGGAATGTGGTCAAAGGAAATGGCTCTTTGAAAAGCAAGTAATCTATCTAAATGGAACAGGAGTCTCCAACCTCCAGCCCATGGCCCAGTGCTGGGCTGCAGCCCATTCAGAAACCGGGCAGCGGATGTGGCGGGTGAGTGTGTGCGAAGCTGCATTTGTGAAAAAGGCACACGCACAAAACGATTCCTCTCACCCACCCACCCCCGGCGACTCCCATTTCCTCCGGTCCACTGAGCCAAAAAACTTGGAGACTTCTGGTTTAGAAAGTAAATAGCTAGGGATCATTTTAAGATAAGCTTGGTAAAGAAAATCAACTACTCAAACAAAGGGAAACCACATTTATTTAATAAAACAAGCCCCTTCCCTTCTCATCCATCTATTTTATCATCCTTTGTTGAAAAAAAACATAAGCCACCTGTTCTGAGTTGATGGCAGGCCACCACAATATTCAAACACAGGCGTTCTTCCAGAGATGATCTATATTCAGAAGGACTTACCTATTATTTTATAATGTTCCCAGAGAATCTGTTGGTGGAAAGTACTAGACATCCACTAATACTCTTTTGAAGACAACAAAGTCCACATTTGGGATAGAGAGGATCACCGGTTTGAAAGAGCAGTAAAAGAGCAGGGGTGAAATGCTACCGGTTCAGGAAAACCGGTAGCAATGGCGGTGGGTGGTTCGGAGAACCGGTAGCAATGTCAACGTGAGGCTCCGCCCACCCGCCTGGCCATTGTTACTTCCTGGTTTTAACCAGGAAGTAACCTTTTTTTAATTCTGCGCATGCGCAGAAGGGTTTGTGCATGTGCAGAGGGTCCGCATGTGCACATGACTTCCGAACCGGTAGGGAAGGTAAGTAGATTTCGCCATTCATGTTAACTTTGAGCAGCCGTCTCTCAACAGAGAAGGAAGGATGAAACACCAACTATCCTCAGCCTGCAACACAGCCCTTGCAGCACAGCAGTTCCAAGAAGATTCCACAACCTATTGTACTCTGATTCAGTTGAGCCTGAGGGCAAAGATTAACCCACTCAGTGGCCTCAAGAGCTCTCAGGCAGAGTGCTAACAACCAGATGACTGCAAAGAAATGTATCCTTCAATTCCCCCTCCCCCACTCCCCCACTGCTATCCTGTCACAACCTATCCTTCCATCCCCTCATCATCCAGTCTCAACTGTCAGTACCTATCCTTCCATCCCCCACCCATCCCCTGCCATCACAAAGGATGAAGCATCTCAGATGAGAAGCGAAACGTTTTGTTCTTCAAGGAAAAAAACAGTCTAGTTGCCTTTTGAAAAAGCACCTTTGAGACAACTATGATCTGGACGACTGAGAATCTCCACAGACCCCGAAGGCAGTGATCAAAACAGAGCAAAAATTGCCAGCAATTAGGGGGAAACGTCATCCAAAATGATGGTTTAGAACAGGGGTAGTCAACCTTTTTATACCTATAGCCCACTTTTGTATCTCTGTTAGTAGTAAAATTTTCTAACTGCCCACCAGTTCCACAGTAATGCACCATGTATCGTTATCTGCGCATGCCTCTCGTGCATCGTGGATTGGGTTTGGGGGGCGCCGGCTACCAGCTCTGCTTGTCTGTTACAGCTGGGTGCTGTGGGGGGAGATTCGCGAGCTATTCTGGGATGAGGCTCTTTTGTTTGCGGTTGCACAACAGCGCCATTTAGTTTCACTTACGTAACCTGAACTAAACTTATGCGCAGGTGATACAAATAGTATATTTTCAGAAATTTAAATTGTCACGGGGAATTTTATGAAAACCTAATGAAAATGTTTTTAAATAATGCTATGAAATTTTTTTAAAAAAGTCAATTAAATTAAAAAAAAAGGAAAGTGCTTCAGTATCAGACAAAACCCCTACCGCCCACCATGAAAGCTGGAACGCCCACTAGTGGGTGGTAGGGACCAGGTTGAGTACCACTAGTTTAGAATGATCTCCATGTTCTTTAGCCAAAGGAAAAAGATCTAAGCAATCATTCTGGAGGTTCATACCAAATTCACTTTTTGTTTCTCCTTCCCTCAAACAAATCCATCCTACGGTTGTTACCTGCAGGCATGTATGATCACGATAAGTTTCCTTGCATCCATGTTGTACCAGACAGTCATGTGCAGTTGCCCCAGAGGCGTGTCTGCTAGCTCCAGATTACTGCAGGGCAGAAAGACAGAAGGGCAGAGCAATATTACAGAAACTCAAAAACAAAAAAAACTTGGTCTGGTGTGAGGAAAAGGGGGAGTATTATTACACCCCTTAGTAGCACATGCAGCTTGAGAAACATAATGCAACCATAAGGAACACTGAGGGCAACGGAGAGATGGACGGGAAGATGCCATTTGAAAAATCAGAACCGACAGGATGGGGGGGGGGTGGAGGCGTAAAGGCAGGAGGGTTTGTTCTCCAAGTGGCAAGAGAAACGTGGAACTGAGGCAGCAAACTGCATCGGCGATGAGAATGGTGGCAGGTCGCAGTGGCGGCCTATGTAAGGCAGCTATGAGGAGGACTGAAAGCAAAAGCCAGAATGTTTTCTGCAACATCTGAGGACTGCAGGGGGAGGAGTAAACTTGCTGGAATTCCCAAAGCCCAGCTGAGCAATGTGCTGCAAGACAAAACAGCAGAAGAGAGCTCACCTTTTAAAGCATCAAATTATTACGTACATAAACAGCAAGCGTTGTCTCTCCCTTTCTGGTAAAAAGCTCCACTCAACCGATCTGCATTAACAAGAGGTTATTCAAAAGCCCACAGTGCACTGCCTTCTGCGTCCTAGGTTCTGTCGACCCTGACTGGATTTCATGGAGGTCAGCTTTCAATTTCCCCCTCCCCGCTAAACAGTTTCCTCAGGGGAGACGGGCCCAACATCACAGAAGTCATCTCTGAGAACACAGCAGCCAGAGGCGTGAAAAGACATTTAGGACTGAAAATCAGGTGAAAAGGGGAAAAATAGAATTTCAAGGGAGGAGTTACATTTTCAGGCTATTACACTCAGCATTGATTCGACAACAGGGCAGCCTTTTTGCCCCTTCAGAGGCTCAGAGGAAGAACAGGGGTAACCGGTGCATGTACAGATACCCAGGGAGGCACACAAACCAACCTTTTGCTTAAGGACTGTCAGGTTTTTTTTAAGTAATAAAATTTATTTTTATTTACAACTTTTATATAGTACTATAGTCTCCTGGTAGTGACTAGAAGAATCTCAAAACAATAACCTGCCGATTTCTTACAGTAGAAATAGCAGTAGCACGTAGACTTATATACCACTTCATAGTGTTTTGCAGCCCTCTCCTAAGCAGTTTAGAGAGTCAGCATTTTGCCCCCAACAATCTGGGTCCTCCTTTTACTGACCTTGGAAGGATGGAAGGCTGAGTCGAGCTTGAGCCGGTGAGGATCGAACTCCTGGCAGTTGGCAGAATTAACCTGCAATACTGCATTCTAACCACTGCGCCACCACGGTTAAATGTATGGTTAATATTTAACAGAATCTTGCAAGACTCAAAGCATTTACGCCCTTCCTCTCTTTTTAGTCTCTGGAAAACTAAAGAAGGTCCTCTAAGCAGTTTACAGAGTCAGCATTTTGCCCCCAACAATCTGGGTCCTCATTTTACCGACCTCGGAAGGATGGAAGGCTGAGTCAACCTTGAGCCGGTCAGGATCGAACTGCTGGAAGTTGACAGAATTAGCCTGCAATATTGCATTCTAACGACTGCGCCACCATACCATGATTGTGGGGAGAAGCCAGGTGTATGTGTGTGTGTGTGTGTGTGTGTGCGTGCGCGCAAGAAGGGACTTTGTGCAACCTCTTGCTTAGGGGTTGTCAATTTCTTAAGAGTAGAAAGCCAGGGAATGTTTGTGTCATGTCTGCCTGTGTGCAGACACATATTTTACTGGTTTCCTGCTGTTACTAGCATCTCATGAACTGGATGGTAACCTAAAGTAGCGTATGCTTCATTTATTTGGAGCTGCAGCGGATTAGCACAGCAGTCTCTCGAGAAATTATCTTGAGAGGAGAAGAGAATTTCTTCAGATCCAGAATACTTGGCTTTGTGCAAGAAGGGACCGTAGAGCACTCAACCCAAAGAGGAATCGTCTCACCCATCTGCAAGGATTCTGTATTCTATGCAAGGAGTCCTCCTTACCTGTTGGCATGGGGGATCCGCTGGCGCAGCTCTTGCAAGGAGCCGGAGTCTCCATCCTCTCTGATATACAGCTCAGTCTCTGACCCTTTCTGGGAATTCTCCTCATATTCATCCCCTGCTGCAGCGTGGAAAGCCTCCACCCCCGAGTGCTGAGAAATCAGAAGCTGTGGAATTGAGAGCAAGGCACTTAAGAGTCTGCTCCGCCATAGTCCAGACTGGCTTCTCCCCGCAACCCCACTCTTAGACCTTTGAGGTAGTCCAGACAAGAAGTACAAATGGAGCCTCAGCATTATGGTTACTGTAGCACTTAGCAACAGCACTTAGACTTATATCCCGCTTCATAGCACGCTACAGCCCTCTCTAGGTGATTTACAGAGTCAGCATATTGCCCCCAACAATCTGCGTCCTCATTTTACTGACTTTGGAAGGATGGAAGGCTGAGTCAAGCTTGAGCCGGTTACAATCAAACTCCTGGCAGTGAGTAGTGAGTTAGCCTGCAATAACGCATTCTAACCACTGCGCCACCACAGTTAAATGTATGGTTAACATTTACCAGAATCTTGCAAGACTCAAAGCATTTACGCCCTCCTCTCTTTTTAGTCTCTGGAAAACGAAAAAGTTCCTTTCTAAACGTTTCTCACACTTCCCCCCATATGCAGACTGTGCTGCCTCTTATCAAACAATTGCCATGGCTGCAGGTCTTCCTCCTGCCTCCCAAGGCCATTCCCCCACACCATCACAGCCACTTACCCCAAGCTGTACTCGCATCAAAATCTGGCTAGCAGGACCAGAGTTGCTGAGTTGGAACCAACGGTCTAGGATGAGCTCTTCTGCAGCTAGCAGTTGTGACAGTGGGAGTGACAGCACACCCAGGCTGTGCCCATCATCCTTAACCTGTGAGGTAGAAATAAAAAACAGATGGCAACTGTCTGTACCAGGAGGACAACTGATTTTCCCAAGGAGCCCCATGAGAAACTGGGACTACTGTGGAGAGACGCCGCCCTGCTCCCCACCAACGCTGTGGCCAGAAAGGGACAGCTGAAGGACCAGATGTAACCCACAGGCCGTAGAGTGCCCAGGTCTGGTCTATGCATACAGCTGTGGAGCAGAGAGGCAGAAGGTATGAAGGAATCTTCTCCTAGCTTCCAGGCTTTTGAGTTGGAAAGAGGCTGCCCTCATTGTATCATAAGGAGCATAGCTTCTGAGAAGGTACAGTTGAGTCTCCACTCCCTTTCCTTTAAGCTGCAAAGAGATTATTCTCCTTGCCTCTTAAAAGACCCTGTGGGAAGAGAAACGCGGTCGTGAAGACAGTCTCCTCTCCCAATTTAAAGATTCTTTGCAGCACAAGGACTAGCTTGTTTTGAGGTTTTTGGCTCAAGGATAAAGATGAGCCAGCTCTGCTTCCCTTCAGCAAGCTTCCCACTCTAGGGAATTCAATGAAAGCCTTGCAAATCTAAGCTGTTATGCACTATAGCCTTCCCAAGCACCATAAAGGATAGCAGAGCTGCCTATCACTTTTTGCATTTCTTCAAAATGCATATAAATAAACCACATGCTACCTCAACTTTGGCCATTCAGTTTCTACAGCACTCTAAAAAATTACTTTCATTTTATGTCCTTTTTTTTTACAGAAAAAAATACTTTAAAAAATTCATTAATATAGTAGCCAAGCCACATTCGGAAATATAATTCTTGAAGGTACTACATGTTAAGAATTTAAGGCATGCCACTGATAGAAGTTATATTCTGATCATCCTTAAAGTTATCAGGAGGTTAATAAAGACTAAGAGAACTTACCATATTTTTCGGAGTATAAGACGCTCCGAAGTATAAGACACACCTAGCTTTTGGGGAGGGGGGGGAATCTGCCTCTGCCTCCCAGCAATTTGCCTCCTTGCAGCAAACAGCCTGTTTCAGTTTAAGCTTCAGCACAGCCTGATTAGCACAAGCAGCTGATTATCGGTTGGATCGGCCTCCCAACGATCAGCTGTTTCAGGCTGCAGGGATTGCCATAACCTATTGCTGCCTCTGCGTGCCCCATTTTCGGCCTCTGCACACCCTGTTTTCAGCCTTCGCTTGCCCCATTTTCCGCCCATTCCAATCCCCGCCATCCGGAACGGGCAGAAAATGGGGTGTGCAAAGATGCGGAGGCCAAAAATTGGGCACGTGGAGGCGGCAATAGGCTATGGCAATCCCTAAGGCCTGAAACAGCTGATCATCGGGAGGCCAATCCAAACAACAACCATCTGCTTGTGCTAATCAGGCTGTGCTGAAGCTGAAACTAAAACTGGCTGTTTGCTGTTTGCTGCAAAAAGGCAAATTGCTGGGAGGCAGAGGCCAAAGGCTGGGGGC
The DNA here is from genome assembly GCF_028640845.1 of Ahaetulla prasina. NCBI lineage: Eukaryota > Metazoa > Chordata > Lepidosauria > Squamata > Colubridae > Ahaetulla > Ahaetulla prasina. The sequence goes on from NC_080540.1 coordinate 156,808,719, forward strand.
CGGCGGGTGGGCTGGGCTACATTTGGTGTATAAGACACACCCTAATTTTCAGCCTCTTTGGGGGGGTGGAATCCATTTTATACTCTGAAAAAGATGGTACTTGCTAATTCTCCCACCTATAACAGAAGTATATTCAGAACAGTCCATCTATTGTTGTGGCAGGTGGAATGCCACAATCACATTGCTTCAACAACTTGGTTTCCATGTTTGAAGTTTCAATTGCCACTATCAAATCAAGGGACCCAAAAGTTCTCTTCAGTAGGATAATCAAGTAAGTGGAGTCCCACTGTTTTGGTTTGGTGAAGCAGAAGAGAATATTTGTTGGGAAGAAGTGCCCAGGACACCTACCTGCAACTCTAAAGATTCTCCATGGGGCCTCTTGATAAGGAAGGAGAAAGCTTCATCCCACATGGGCTCTGTTGTCTGAGGGCAGACCTAAGGGCAGAGACAAGCCTTACATTTAAAAAATACAATAGAAGAGAAAGATAGCATTTGCTACAGCATGGCTTAAGAACCCAGGATATGACATCCAATCAAAATAAAAAGAAGTCAGTTATAACTCAAATGAAGCATGGCCAGACAATCAAGACTGATCTAACATGGCAATATTCCAGATTATGTCTGCTTTAAGAGGTAGACAGAGCTGTTTTTCTCTTTGATATAATGCTTTTCTTTCATGGTTAAGTAATCTTATATAAAATATCCATCAGTCCTTAATTAAAAATTATCAATTGCATAGTGGAGTTTCCAAATATTTCTTTTAAAAAAAAGCCTCCTTCTGCAATCGTTCGCTGATGGCAGTGCCAATCCCTATTGTAAAATCTGGAGTTTTGGCCATTCCCTTTCCTCACCCATCACTTGTTCTTCTGCCTTCGCAATGCATTTAACATATATATTTATGATAACCAATTTGAGTCAGCCCTATTTTATTTCTTTTGGAACCTCTTTTGGAACCAACAATCAATTGCTTTGCATATTTAATATGGAAGCTGAGAGATCCAATCTTGTGCGGCTCTATCGCTAGAAAACATTCTCTTCCAAGTTACCTAGGAAATCTTTATATAAGAAAATGCATATGTGTGTGTGCACATCTATTCATATGCCACAAACCCCCCCCTTTTTTTTCTCCCCTCCGCCTTCACTTCACCGTATTTCTTAGTCCCCTCCAAGGAAAGAGAGGTGAAAAATCACTGAGAGGAGTTTCCTAATGAAAGTAGTAAATTAGCAATTGCCTGCTAACTGCAGTATGTTCTCCTCCTCTGAACTAGTTGCTGGAAGGAAAAATGAGGGAAGAACGGGCAAAAAATGGATAATGAACTAACACGCCAGAACTGCTTCTGGAACTGATCGTAAATTCCTAGGCTGAATAATAACATTTTATTTGTTATTTCTAAAAGCACATACATGCTGCCTGGCTTCTATTTTAAATCCACCACTGTTCAGTCAACACTGTACTAAAAAACTCAAAGGAGACCCTGGATGTATTGTATTCCTTACCCCCTTACTCTATTCTAAAGCCATGATTTATTACCCCACTTTCAGCATTATTGTTCCTTTCTTCTCCTTGTCATTACCTTCGTCTTATAGGAGATACCACGGACAGACAGGTTGATGTAAGGACTTGGCGGTTTCGATCCCTTGCGGAGCTGGCAAAAGTGGGAAAGAAAAAGTTGGTTGATATTCTGCTATTAAGGATATTCACAGGATGGCCCATTACAAAGACTTTTGTGCATTGAGGGTGCACAGAAGCATGTGGTTAATTTTAGCCTGGTGTCTCTCTGATATTTCAGGAGTATTCCGCCACAGGGACAGCAGAAGAGAAGTATTTGCATGTAGAATTGTCACTGGATGGATTGGGGAGTCATGGGAATTGAAGAGGAAGAATTACTATTATATGAGTATACTTGATAAATAACATCATTCACTGCCACCTATGCAACATCCCATCTATATACTATAAAACTCTCACTATCGTGACCTTTAACTGGGCAAAATGGTTCATCGGAGGGCAACAATTTTTCAAGCAATGTACTTCAAATGGGCTAACTTACAGAATGTGTCTAAAATCCGGGACCTCCCAAGGAAATAAACTACCAACAAAATAAAATTTGGGAAAGTTGTGGCTGCCTGCAAGGCTACTGGCTGCTGCTGCAGTCATGTGAACTTCATTTTTAATGTTTCATAACAATTTCCCAGCCTGTCTTGCAATCCCTTGCTCCTTCTCCCACCCAACAGCAGCCATTTACCTGCCTGCTAGGAAGGGAAGGGAAGGGAGAAGGGAAGGTTGATGCTCCCTGTCTCAATGGGAACTCAATGGGGAAGCTGGCAGAAAATCACTCATGCTCCCACTGCTTGGTCATTCTGTTTCTCTGTTTAGGTAAGGAATCTTTGAAATGATGACCGATTGGGGCACAAATTGTCTACTATAAGATAAAGACTTGCGCCAATCAAGCTTAGCTCCTAGTGAAATCATGGACACGTCCATACAGTTTTCAGTATGAAATGGCTTGCCAGTACCCTCTTCTAGGAGGTCTAGTATATAGTCTAGGAATGTGATGGCGAACCTATGGCACGTGTGCCAGAGGTAGCATGCAGAACCCTCTCTGTGGGCATGCGCCATCGTCAGCTGCTCTTCTGGTTTCTGGTGTGCACATGCGCGCCGGCCAGCTGGCCTTTGCGGGTGCCGGAGCGCCAGAAAACAGCCTGAAAACTTTGCCATCACTGATCTAGGAATTTCTTGGCAGTCTCCCATCCAAGGCCTAACCAGATCTGAGCCTCTTTAGTTTTGGGGGAATCAGCAGCTTGCTGATAAGGTTACACTAAAGCTCATAAAATCAGGTGCAGTCACATAGTGATCTGTTTTAACAACTGGCACAACTTATGACTGTAATTCCAGGCTCATTTACAGTCTTAACTCAAGGACTACCTGTATACCGTAGGGCACGAGATTGATAAGGACTAGATTAAAGCAAGCGAATACAAATACCTCTGGTGGCTCAACAGGCTAATGCAGTCTGTTATTAACAGCAGCTGCTTGCAATTACTGCAGGTTCAAGTCCCACCAGGCCCAAGGTTGACTCAGCCTTCCATCCTTTATAAGGTAGGTAAAATGAGGACCCAGATTGTTGGGGGCAATAAGTTGACTTTGTATATAATATACAAATGGATTAAGACTATTGCTTGACATAGTGTAAGCCGCCCTGAGTCTTCAGAGAAGGGCGGGATATAAATGCAAATAATAATAAAAAAAATACATACACACACACAACACGATCAAAGGAGGAAAGTATCAGATTTCTTTCATCCTTCCTAGTATGTTCCAGTTCAGCTACCAAACAGCTTTTGCTGTTTGGAACAGGGCTAATCTCTGGATTAGCTAGGCTCTGAATCAATGGCTGAGTGGGCTCCGAATTCAGTTTTTCCTGGTCCATGAAAAACAATGTTCCAAACTCGTTTCTGCTAATGTTTTTCTCCAGTGTATTGCTCAGATGACATCAGCAGCTCTTGAGTTTCTGGTCATGGATTGTTTAGCTGCAATAGCCACTCCTAGAACTAAGGGGCATCTAGTGCAGGGAGAAACGTTTTCCTGGTACTCACTGGCAAGTCAGCTGCTCTGTCAAGGAAGACAGAGAGGAGGGCAGAAGACAGTTCTTCACTCTTTGGGGTCTGAATCAAGCTGTTTACTCTCAGAACCTGGAAGAGGTGATCAACAGTTAGGACAATATTTAAGTATTTTACCACCCACCATTAGAGGACATTTTGTAAGAATATTGATGGATGGGCTTATTTCTTCCACGTGTTTCTTTCAAAGCAACAATTATTATACATTTGGTAACCCACATCATGCAATGGCTCATCACAAAACAGCCCTTTTCATATTCAAGGGAACATGCCCCAAGCAGGAAAAAACTGAGGTGATGATCAGTTGCTAAGTGGTTGTTTGACTTCGCCCACCATCAAAGCCAGGGAGGTGACCGTGAGAACAATTCCTCCCAACTTCAGAGTTTAGGGCCTGGGGGTGACCCATAATCCCTCTCGCAGCTCAGCGTCCCTCAGCTGTCTGGCTTTGATCACAGTTATGGCAAAACAAGCAAAGCCAAAGGAGAAGACAGTTTTGTTGATTCCCTATGAAGGTGTTCAGATACTGTGTACAGATACAAACCACCTCCAATTCTGGTTTTCACCATGCTTTTCATAACCCATCACGTGAAGAAGAGAAAAAATAAACAGCCCCTTTCACAACATGCTGATTTGTTCTCCTAGATAAGAAAATCTGAGAATGAACCATAAATGGTGGGAATGGCATTGCTGTTGTCATTGCATCTGAATAGTTTAACCTCTTTAAAAACGAACTTTCTTCCCCACCTCCCAATTCTAGTCAATGTCACATGGCATTCTCTTTCTGAAAGCCTCCATTACCTGCTCCAGCTCTGCGGCACTGGGTATAGGGGGCAGGCACTCCAGTTTCACGTGGAGGCGTCCTGATTTCACATCTTCTAGGGGGAGCCACTGCAACAAGGAGGTAAGAGTGTTTGGTGGCTGATCAGCATGTCCTCAACCCTCCCCACTGCCATTAAAAGAGTTTCCTTTAGTTTAGTTCTTGGTCAGATTTATATACTTCCTTTAAGACCTCAAGGTGAGTCCCATGGGTATCTTCCTTCCTTTTACCTAGACAAGAACATCCTTGCAAGGCAAATTGGGCTGAGACAGAGCAAGTGGTACAAAGTCTAAGGGTAGACGTGAACCTGGGTTTCCTCAGTCTCCTCACATCTAAGTGTAGACATAAACCTGGGTCTCCTCATGTGTAAGGGTAGACGTGAACCTGGGTCTCCTCACCTCTAAGGGTAGATGTGAACCTGGGTCTCCTCATGTCTAAGCGTAGACGTGAACCTGGGTTTCCTCATGTCTAAGGGTAAATGTGAACCTGGGTTTCCTCAGTCCCAGTCCAATTCTTTATCTGTTTCCACACGCAATCTTACCTCATCCACAAACTTGTTGATTAGCACACGCTTCAGAGGAATCTTGCACCTGGGGGAAGGGGAAAGTTACAAGAGTCACAGAAGTAAAGAAAGGTCTTTCTTCCTTTTTCTTCCTCCTTATCAAAAGTAACCTTACTGGGAGGTGAGTGAGAGGCCCAACTCCCTAGGGTTAGTCTGCCAAAAAAAAATAGAGTAGACAAATGTGGCTGTGAGATTAAATCTTTAGGAAAGGAATAGGGAGATGTAACAATCCCTCTTCTGTTCCATGCAGAATCTGGGATATCTAAGTGCCTTCTTTGGCTTCCCATTCAGAATGAGGGAGCAGTGACCTTCTTTTTGGTCCAACTTTTTTCCTGGCTCTAAACTTACCTCCCCAGGAAATCATCTTTGTCGACATCTTTATCGTACAAGTCGAACTCTACTTCCTGTCCTGGGATGTTACTCACAATGACCTAGAAAAAAAAAGAGAGCTGTTGTACAGAAGAAGAAAAGCCGGGAGCGGTGATCGAAAGAGGAGTCTTTAATGAAACAGGAGTGAAAGCCAATATTTGCTCTGATTCCAGCTCTCAGTGGATTCAGTGTATTAAACCAACAATGAAAAAGCTAGGAGGTGGAACCTCATATCCTGGAAATTGGCCCTACTTCTTTGCAAAGAGAAAGGGTTGAGATTCAGTCATTTGTTTAGTTAATTAAATGGTTAGATGTATCTATCCAGTAAAATAAAATAAAGAAATATCCCTTTCTCACCTTCTCATCTTTCCTATTACCTTCTATTGATATCTATGATTTATCACTTTGTTGTATCTTATGATTAATGATTGTAGCTATGATCTATGCTATATGACCTATCACTTTGCTGTTGTATGTAGACTGAGAGTTTATGCATCGGAGACAAATTCCTTGTGTGTCTAGTCACACTTGTCCAATAAAGAATTCTATTCTATTCTATTCTATTCTATTCTATTCTATTCTATTCCATTCCATTCCATTCCATTCCATTCCATTCCATTCCATTCCATTCCATTCCACTCTTTCAATTATCAATTCAAGATTCATGTTGTGAGGAAGGCAGGGATTAGCTGCATGCTACTTATTCCCTTTTGCAGATGAGAACATCTACCCAAGCTTGATAGATTTCAAAGTCTACACAAGGCTTTTGCATGAGAGACTGTCAAGAAATCTAAAGATTATAAGCTAATTTGGGAATTTAAAAAAAAATCCAACAGCAAACCCTAAATTAAAACATTCATGAACACATCAGCGGCTGATTCTTTTTCTCTATCTTGCTGATTGTGAAAAGAGATTTTTCAGCCCTGGTTTCTACTTTGCTACGTATTGAATATAATTTCTTTAAAGTTTTGGTAATAAACCAAGGTCATGCAGGGAGAATGATACTGCTTAGAATTTCTAACTTGCAAATTCTTTTCAACATGCCAATGGGAAAAAACAATGGAAGACATATTCTACTCCTGATTACTCCTGCAGAGGCTTCATGGATGGGGGGAAAATGGAAATCATCAAATAGATAATCCAAAATTACATGGATTTTGGTTATTTGAGTTTTGTTGTTGCTGGGAGAGCATTAAAGAAAAAAACAACCCTATTATTTTCCAATGAGATTTGAATTGCTCTGGCATTTGGGGCCATGTATAAAAAGCACTGAAAAAAACTGAATCCCTCCTGGAGTTACAGGGGATGTCAGAGTTTGATTTAGGCACTTTAGTTGCCAGCTCTGAAGCCATTTCAGAGCAAGGTTTCCAAATACTCCTCTGTGACTATAAGACAACTTTGGATGAGTGACAAAGCTGGACATATATAATAATAGAATAGAATTCTTTATTGGCCAAGTGTGAATGGACACACAAGGAATTTGCCTTCAGTGCATAAGCTCTCAGAGCCCGTTTTTTTTTTTCTTTGTTCTGTTTGGATTTGTTGTAAATACATTCAAATGAACTTTGATTCCAGAAATACAGACTCCTTTACTATTTGATTGCTAAAAAAGGTACTTTGGGCATGATGTGTTTCAGAAATCAGACTTGACCAATATTCAGTTAGTCATATTTGAAAAAGAATCTTTTATCTACTTTCTTTTTTTTTGTAAAAAGTTTTTTATTTTTTATTTTTCTTATACACATATTATAAATGTACATTTTCTTATTCATAGATAATCATACATATTCTCTCTAAAGAAAGCACAAAAATAAAACTTTTTAATTACCTTTGGAGTTGCTCTTCTACCCTTTCTTTCCTTTCATTTTACAACAAACCTCTTTCTCTTTTCCTACCTTCTTCCTCCTCCTCTCCTTCCTCATACCTACTTCCCTTTCCTCTCCCCCACTCCTCTTTTCCCTCCTTTCTCACCTTCTCTCCTACTCTTATCCCCTAACTTATCTTCCTCTCCTTCTCCTTCCTTCCATCCCTCTCTTTCCTTCACCTCCTCTATCTTACCTTCTATTCCTTTGTTCTTTCTTCCTTGTTGTATATTATTTCCCTTGTTTGGTATCCGAGCAACTCCAATCTTCTGATAATATATACTTTCTTTTTGATTTCTTTTCTATTTTACCCAATCCATCATTTCATGATTGTACATTTATAATCTTCTCTTCTTCATCCCCCGTCTCCCTTTTCCATCTATTTTGGCGATATCTGGGTTTCTATTTCTTCATTACCATTTTTCTCATTTATTTTCCATTTATTAACATTGTTTATCTATTTATAGTCTTTTATTTCTGTCTCTTTTCTAATCGTACATAAAATATTTCTCATGTCTTGAAATACACCAATTCCTCTTTATCTTTTATACTTAAAGTTAATCTATTCATTTCCGCACAACTTTTATCTACTTTCTATTGCCCAGATAGGAGCTCAGTTACAAGGTCAGATAGAGTATAAATATATAGTCCTAAAAAATAGTATGATCTATTTCCTCATCAAACCCAACTCTTTGAGGAATCAATGATAAGAGGTCGAGGAGGATATCGTTTTAATATATGCGTGGAAGGAGATGGGGTGTATACTCACCTCGTAGATCTCGCTCCAGCGAGGATTGAGATCTTCCTTGATGACTCTGCTGCGAAACTTCTGGCCTCCCAAACGCACCTTGACATATGGGTCTGACTTGCCCTTAATCATCCCACCCATGAAATTATCCTTGGCAATTAGGTTCTCCGCTTCCAGCACGTGAATGCGAATTACACTCTGGAATTCAGTGAGAGGAGACACAGTTGGCATGCCAGATCTATCAACACCATCATCCAACACAATGGGGCTTAGTTTGGTTTCCATGGATTTCTTAACTCTTCTCTGTTTTAGTTACAGCAAATCAACTCTCTTTAAGCAGGATGGAATAAGGAAGACACTCAATTAAGATTCTGAATGCCCAGATCATTTAGTTTTCCTAAAATCAGACAGAATTTGGCCAACAGCAAAAAGGATAAAGGGACAGCCTTGAAGGACACGAAGAAGAGTTGCTACCAAGGGAACAGCCAGTTAACAGGGCTTGCGCCCACTTCAAGAAATTGGTTTGAGTAAACAACTTAATACAGGCCTCTCTCTAGTTCATACAACAATACAGTGAGAGTAGGAGAAGCACATCTAGACCTGCAAAGTTCTGTTAGGTGGCTGTTACAATAAAAAATTGTTCTGATCTATACTCCCTTAGTTTATTTGTCTGATCTACTTTGATGTCATGTCCAAAATCTATGATACTATGTACTTTGTTAAAAGTATGATCACTATTCTATTTATTAAGATCTGTATTTTCTCTTTACCCACTTCAGAATGGTAAAACACAATGGAATAAAAATCAGAGCAATTGTAATGAAGCAATCTGCAAAATCTGAAGCAGTGATAAAAGGCAATAACAAAACTATCAGACTATAATCAGATACAACTTCCCAGGTCTAGGGAGGAGCAAGCTGTAAAGGGAGCACTGCAATCAGGAACGTGTAAATCTCTTGATTGTCTCTACTGGAATTACAGTGCTTGAGAACTGAGCCTGTCTATCTCCCCTTTTTCTACCCCTCAAATCTGCTTCTCTGATTACAAATGTATTATACCTTGAAATCAGTATCTGTTATGTGGAAAACACATAAGGATGTATTAGGCATGACACAAGTTTCAGTTTTATAGCCTTCTGAAGCTGCATCCTGCATTAAATATCAAATAAACTACTTGTTGCAGATGCCCAGCAAAAAACTTCCAGTCTGCAACTAAAAATCTACTTTCAAACAGATTTGGAAGTTCTAATTGCAGCGAACAAAGTTACTACTATGCATATTGTTTCCTTTTATTTATTTGTTTCACCTTTCTAAAAATGGTCTTGACTAATAAATCCACTTTCCAAAAGACTGTTAAGACTTGTCTCTGTCAATTAGCATGGGGATCTAAGAATGGGATACAAGCCTGAGGGTGGCTGATGGCTAGAGGCCACTCTCTCTCTCTCTCTGCCTTTTAAACTTTGTTAATTTTTGAATGGATTTTAATCTGGATTTTATCAATTTTTACTTGCATACTGCTCAGTCACTTAGACAGTGAGATGGCTGTTATATAAATTTGACTAGAATAATTTAATGTATACTTATTATACTTATTATAAATATTGATATATAAATCTTAGAGTAATTTCATTTATATTGAGCTGTGATGGAGCAGTAATTAGAATGTAGTACTGCAGGCTACTTCTGCTGACTGCTGGCTGCCTGCAATTTGGCAGTTCAAATCTCACCAGGCTCAAGGTTAACTCAGCCTTCCATCCTTCCGAGGTGAGTAAAATGAGGACTCAAATTGTTGGGGGCAACATGCTGACTCTGTGATCCGCTTAAGAGTGGGCTATAAAGCACTGTGAAGCGGAATATAACTCTAAGTGCTATTGCTATACTCATACATATTATTTCTAAGTATTGATATATAAATCTAAATATCAATTTAACTTGATATATAGTATTTATTAATTTAATATCACAGTCAAACAAACAAACAAACAAGGGTTCTTATTTGTGCTACCATAACTATCAAAAGACAATTGCAAAGAACAGTTACTTTCTCCATTGTCTTTCATGTTCAGAGACAATAACTAATCTGCGTATGTGACTGAGCCGTTCCAGGTATGCGAACTTCAACCCCCAGGATTCTTAGCAATAACCAAGATGGCAAGGAAATTCTGGGAACTGAAACCTACAAGTTTAGAGAGTTGGGAAAAGCTGTTATTTTCAGGGCTTCTTGGAGAGTTCTGGCTGGTCACTGTAGGAAACAGGAAGCCAGACTAGAAGACTTTTAGCCAGATCCCACAGTGCCAGCCAAATAACTACAGGAAGCTTATGTTCTTATTTTGACTAACAGCAAAACTATTTATGTTTTCATAGCAGCTGGGTTAGGTTATTTTGGGATCCGTTAAGAAGAGGCTTTGGGGGCTACAACTGAATAGCATAACTGAACTTACGATGATTAAAACTTTGTCCACATTTTCTATAAAAATAGCAAGACTTAAGGAGGGAATTTCATACTCTCCTTTTTAAAAAGTGAGTTGGAATGTCATTTTGACAAGTTGAAGAGTTGCTTGTTCCTCAACGTCTGTACAATCTTAATCACCAAATTACATATGTTTAGATCATTAACATCCATAAAGAACACCAAATCTGGTCTATCTCCGAGTTTGAAGGGATAGCTTAGAACAGGGATCCCCAACCCTTCAAGCCATGGACTGGTATTGATCCATGGCCCGTTAGGAACCAGGGTAGATAGTCGGAGGTGACCGGTTCATGGAAAAACTGTCTTCGACAAAACCGGTCCCTGGTGCCAAAAAGGTTGGGGATCACTGGCTTAGAAGATCCCCTATCTCAGGGGTCTCCAACCTTGGCAACTTTAAGACTTGTGGACTTAAACTCCGAGAGTTTCTCAGCCAGCTTTGCTGGCTGAGGGACTCTGGGAGTTGAAGTCCACAAGTCTTAAAGGGATCAAGGTTGGAGACCCCTGCCCTATCTTACCAAAAGGCATGCCTGACTATTAAGGTTGGGTGGGGAGAATGTGTAGTCTTACCTCAGTGCCAAAAGTAGCATCTGGACTGGCTTTGGTGGGCCGAGAAGGCACATCGACACTGCTACCAAGATGGGGACTTTCTGTGACATTCAGATCTCCTGGGGGACGTGGTCTGGTATTGAAACAGACTTCAGGGGCATCCAGATATAACACCTGAAAAAATTATAATATGCAATGGAAAATCAGGTTAGGCACCTGGGCAAAGAGAAGCTGAGGAACTGCTGACCCTCAACCCAATAATGAGGTGGCAATATCTGTCTCTCATTAGCTACAGCTGCCTATTGCAATCCTGGACACATCAAATTATGGAATGAGAAGTAGTCATTTTAACAATCAAATCCAAACCACTATTAGTACAGGAATGCATGTTAGAAATAAATACAGGCAGTCCTGAAAAATGTGGTTCCAGTCCTTGCTTGAAAACCTTGAAGAGGAGTGAAGAGGCATCCCACAGCTGAGTGAACCACGGAGCCAGACAAAACTCAAGACAAATAGGAGTTTATTTCCGGACATGCAGATTCAAAACAGATATTCAAAGATCTCCAATGCATGATTCTAGCTCGTGGCTAAAGTGACAAAGTTCGCTAAACACTTGAGAAATCCCAACGACCTTGCATCCAGCTCTTCATCACCAAAGTCTGATCTGTAGAACTAATGTTATAAATCTATCAGTAGATCTTATTTAGCCTCTGGTTTCCAGATTTGTATAAATGACGCCATTTCTTGGCAGGCCGGACCTTGGACTTCTCATTGATGGTGTTGGACCAACACATCAGTGGTGGGTTTCAATTTTTTTTACTACCGGTTCTGTGGGCGTGTCTTGGTGGGCGTGGCAGGAGAAGGATACTGTAAAATCTCCATTCCCTCCCCAATCCAGGAGAAGGTTACTGCAAAATCCCCATTTCCTCCCGATCAGCTGGGACTCAGGAGGCAGAGAATAGATGGGGTCGAGGCCAGTCAGAATTTTTACTACCGGTTCTCCAAACTACTCAAAATTTCCACTACAGGTTCTCCAGATCTGGTCAGAACTTGCTGAAACCCACCTCTGCAACACATCAAGTCAGATTGGATGTTGAAGCATAACACTTGGGCTGCTTATATAGCTTAGATATACTGCTCATCCCTGTGGAGTGCAATACAGGTAGTCCTAAACTTACAACCACAATTGAGCCCAAAATTTAGGTTGGTAAGTGAGAAATTTGTTAAGTGAGTTTTGCCTCATTTTATGATCTTTCTTGCCATCATTTGTTAAGTGAATCACTGCATTTGTCAAAGTAGTAACAGGGTTGCTAAGTGAATCTGGCTTCCCCATTGACTTTGCTTGTCAGAAGGTTGCAAAAGGGGATCATGTGACTCCAGACTCTACAACCGTCATAAATGTGAATCAGTTGTCAAGCATCAGTTGTCAAGAATGTAAATCACTTGACCATGGGGATGCTGCAATGGTCGCAAGTGTGGAAAATGGTCATAAGTCACTTTTTTTAGTGCTATTGTAACTTCGAACAGTCATTAAATGAACTGTTGTAAGTCAAGGACTACCTATATTTAAGCTTAACTAGCAGTAAAAGGCATGAATCCCCCTTTATACTTAGGACAATAAGGCCATAAAAATTATGCAGGAAATTTATAACAGACCCTCCCCAAACTTTTTTCCTTTCTTCAAAGCAGCTGTGACTGGAAAAGATTCTTGTACTACCAAAAGGATGAGATTCTCCAAAGAATTTCCACACTTTTTCCAGTCTGACCAGTGGTGAAATCCATTTTTTTTTTACTACTGGTTCTGTGGGCGTGGCTTGGTAGGTGTGGTATGGCTTGGTGGGTGTCACAAGGGAAGGATACTGCAAAATCTCCATTCCCACCCCACTCTGGGGCCAGCCGGCGGTGGTATTTGCCAGTTCTCTGAACTACTCAAAATTTCTGCTATCGATTCTCCAGAACCTGTCAGAACCTTCTGGATTTCACCCCTGAGTCTGACCCCCAAAACAAAACTGTTTATTTCACTACATAAGGAGAAAGATATTTCATCTGCATATTTCCTCACTCTGTAGCTAGCAGAGATTTTTTTTTTGAACTAATGTGAAGGGGACAATAAGAACAAAAATTTACACCCAGTAGATAAAAGGCCCAGGAGGATTTGGGCGTAGCTCTTCCATATCACCTAAAGCCAGGCTTTGAGAATCAGCTAGAAGTTTCATTTTAATCTCTTCAAATTGTATTTCTCACAGTTTAAGAGGAGAAACTTTTCCCAACACTCTCTGCTGGCCCCTGATGTTGCTCAGAGAGAAGTAAAGAAAACCAAATCTCGGAGGGGAAATGTGCCGTCTTTTTCAATATCCATAAGAACTCATTTATTGTAGCATGTTGGGGAAAGGAAACTTGATGACAAAGCATTGGAATCAGGGAAGAACAGTAGTGCAGTGGTTAGAGTGCAGTACTGCAGGCTACTTCTGCCGGCTGCCTGCAATTTGGCAGTTCAAATCTCACCAGGCTCAAGGTTGTCTCAGCCTTCCATCTTTCCGAGGTCGGTAAAATGAGGACCCAGATTGTTGGGGGCAATATATCTGTAAACCGCTCAGAGAGGGCTGTAGAGCACTGTGAAGTGGTATATGTAAGTCTAAATGCTATTGCTATTGTTAAACAAACAAACAAAAGAGATTCCCACTTAAAACAGAAACAGTATAGAATCAATGGCTCTCTCCGTTTTTTCCAACTCCTATTTTGAAATAAAATACTTTGTGGATTTCACAAGTAGGTGTATGTAATGCATTTTTACAAACAGCTAGAACTGAAGATGAAAGGGAAACCTCTGTATCATTTCCCAAGTCCTAACACAACATTAACCCAAAGCTTTTTACCCGCATAATGAGTTTCATGTAGATACGGCTGTTGGGTCCAGAATTTTCCAGCTGGAACCACTGGTCCAGGGTCAGATTATCAGCACTTAAAAGGCGGGACAAGTGGATTGTGATGGAGCCCAGAGTGGTTTGTCGGTTGTCATCTTTGACCTATGGAGTCAAAAAGAAGAATTTCTGCAGCTGCTGTTGTGCAGAAAGTGGCTGGATGGGTTTGGAAGAGAACAGGAATCGTACCTGTATATCAATATCCTCAACAGTCGGGTCTTGCAGGAAAAAGCGGAAGGCATCATCCCAGACAGGGGAGACAGTGTTATAGACAACCTAGCAGGAGAAAGAGAGAGAGAGGGAGGAAGGGAGGAAGGAAGGAAGGAAGGAAAGAAGGAAGAAAAAAAGAAAGAAAGAAAGAAAGAAAGAAAGAAAGAAAGAAAGAAAGAAAGAAAGAAAGAGGAAGAAAGAAAGAAAGAAAGAAAATGAATTACAATGTAGCATTGGCGAAAAATGACAATGGAATACTACTGCACTCTGTAGGCAGAGTTAGAAACAGCATTCTTTTGATTGATAAGCTCTCTCAGGAATTAGATCTGGCAAACAGCTTTCTCTACTAGAGCATTTTTTTCTAATGTTCAACTGGCATCTGCCTATCTGTAATTCAGACTCTTGTTTTATGTCCTGCATTCTATGATTAATAGGAGGTGTTGATCTTCTTCTGTATGACATAATTTCCGGCATTTGAATAGCTTTCCTTCCTCACTCTTCTCAAAGCCAAATACTGCCAGTACTTTCAATGTTCACAAGATTTAGTTTCTAGCATTCACTCATCCTCTTTGTCTTGCTTTGCTGTCAGAATGTGAAGCAGAGGAAAGAGCAACCTGGCACCCAAATCTCATGCTAAAATTCAAACTTGTCTGAAGCCCTCCAAGCAAGCTGCTACTGTTCTGAATTTAGATACCAGAATGGATGATAAAAGTTAGAACCAGCCTTCCCACCTAGGCACTGTTTCTATGAGATCATACAATTTGGAGGAAATGGGACAAGATGCATTTCACCCTGTAAATCTGCAATGTGCTACCAGTATTTCCACATTTATATAGTACATCAAATGGCTATAAATGGAAGGCAACCAGAAAAAAATAAATGTTCTTACCCGGCTCTCCCGAGTGACATCCTGAACTGATAGCTGGACCATAGGATTGGGCTCCTTACTAGATTTCTTCAGCTGAGTAAAGTAAGAGGAGATAAATGATAGTATTCATCTGGGATGGACATAGTGGAGAATCTTAGATGACTTAGATGAGGGAATAGAAGGGAAACTCATCAAATTTGCAGATAAAACTAAGCTGGGAGGAATAGCCAACACTCCAGAAGACAAATTTAGGATCCAAAAACATCTTGATCAGACCTGAACAATGGGCCCTATCCAACAACATGAAATTTAAGAGAAAAGCAAGGTTTTACACTTAGGCAGAAAAAACCAAAGGTACAAGTATAGATTAGGCGAGACCTGGCTCAAAAAATCATGTGAAATATTAGTACCTCTTTATAAAGCCTTAGTAAAACCACATCTGGAATACTGCATCCAGTTTTGGTCATCACATTACAAAAAAGATGTTGAGATTTCGGAAAATGTGCAAAGAAGAGCAACTAAGATGATTAAGGGCCTGGAGATAAAAACGATGGCAGCAATTGGGTATGGCCAGTCTAGAGAAAAGAAGGACTAGGGGTGACATGATAGCAATATTCCAATATTTCAGGGGCTGCCCCAAAGAAGAGGGGATCAACTTATTTTCCAAAACACCAGAAGGCAAGACAAGAAACAATGGATGGAAACTAATCAAGAAGAAAAGTAACCTGGAATTAAGGAGAAATTTCCTAACAGTGAGGAAGGACAATTAACCCGTCGAACACCTTGCCTTCAGAAGTTGTAGATGCTTCATCACGGGAGGTTTTTAAGAAAAGACTGGGCAGACACCTATCTGAAATGGTATAGAGTATCCTGTTTAAGCAGGGGTTTAGACTAGAAGACCTCTAAGGTCCTTTCCAGCTCTATTCTGATGGATTAATCTAAGAATCTTTAGGGATTTTGGATCTGTATATCATAGCATTCCTTGCTACAGGCAATACTGAGGCTTTTGGGAGATCAGCATCAGCACACACTTTTGATGCCCAACCTGTGATGTGCCGCTTCTTCATGTAGATTCCTCCACTCTTAAAACAAGACTTGGAGGAACCTCTGTTCTTATAGCATTGTTGAACAAATTAGAGGCCGCAGTTGCTGCCCCCCCCCCACAGCTGATGACAATCTTAACTGAGGCTTATTTTGGGGTAGGGCTTATATTAGGAGCACAATTAAAATCAGGCTAGGGCTTATTTTCAGGGAAACACGGTAGGTGAGTAGGCTTTATGTCACATAATGCTTATGTGAAAGGCTTAAATAACTTTAAAACCAGAACAGCTAAAGATGAAGGTAAACTGCTTCTGCAGTGGGCTAGAGATGAGATAAAAGTTGTCACGAAGAATATAGTTACCAGTAGTAGGATATGTGTTTAGAAACATAGTCTGGCAAAATTTTAGGTCAACATACCTAAGAAAAAAGCTCCCGACTTTTCATTTATAGAACTTTAAACTCAACACAATCTTGGATGACTTAATAAGCTGATCAACCGTGAAGTTGCAGTAATTTTGTCTACCTCCATTAACTAATGCACAGGCCTCTAAATTTTACAAGGTGATCAAACTCAGGCCACATGGCAGAATGTTTTCTGTACAAAGCTGCATCATGCAAGTTGCACTGCAACGAGCTCTTTAACATCTTTTACAAGTTTATCTCTCATGTTTATTGGAACAGGTCTACCTTTTATGTACCTGGACTACTGATCTCTAAGTATCAGTTACAATATAAGCAAAGAAAACACGTACACAGAAAGAAGAACACTGTGGCTAAAACACTGGTGCTGGTCACAATAGGATATTTATGATCATATTTTTAATATAAATAGTTGTAAAACTACCTAGAGTCCAACATGATGGAGGTAATGTATAAATTTCATGTATAAATAAGTGGCTTTAAAAAAGACATTTGCTTGTGGATGCTTTGCCCCATCACTCTGCCCATCCCTTCCCAATTGTTCCAATTCCCAGGGTTTCCAATTTTGGAATAGGAAAAACTTATCAACTTTCAAATTCACACCCAAGCTCTGCCCCATTTCATAATAAAAAGTGACTTTGGGTTAAATAAAAGAACCTATTGTGAAGGAGATGCTATCTTATGACTGACTACTCACTGGCAAGTCTTGTGCTCTGTCTAAATATATCACCAAGATGGCTGCTGATGGAGGATCTGGCTTTGAGGAGATAGTTTTGTTCCACTGAAGAACCTTCAAACAGCATATAAAAAATATATCAGCATTAATTAGCATTTTTCACATAACATCTAGCATATCTATATCCTATAGCGTATCTTCCATCTCACCAAAGAGACCCAGTTTTGGCTCTCAACATAGTCTTAACAAGATAAGATGTTTACAAGCCATTTTTCATTTTAAACTTTCTTCTAAAGTTGTGCTCATCTTCATACCAGTTTATATCAGGGCATTTTTCGGAGATTATTCCCCCAACTCCCCAGTTAGTTTCCCATCATGCCTTCCAAGCCGCAGAACCCTGCTTGTCTTGTGGAAATAATAAAAAATATGTCAATTTGCAATTCATGGTCCAAATTTAATCCCGAATCCTATCTAGTTCTCATAATACGTATATTTCTCTAAGGAAAGTTTCCTCTAAAAGCTTCTAATTCGAAGCTTTGAGACTCACCAATCTTTGGCTTCTCCAAGTAAAAAGAAACTCAAGTAATGACTGATATTGCCATCCCCAAAACACCACTAAACCACATGATTCTTCTCTAAGTGTCTGCACTCACTTGATCCAACTTGGAAACATCTGACATGAGTGTATGCCATTCCAGACGTAAATGCACACGAGCCTGGCCCCCATCTTGTAACGGGAACCACTGTCAGGAAAGCAGAAAAGAAATTAAAAATTCTCTATGGATAGGAAAACCCTTAATATTTACCAACAGAGATTTCTTCCTATAACTCAGGGATGCATAACTTTTTTTGGGGGGAGGTGGGACGGGACTGAAAACCAAACTCTGATCTTGAGTGATGTAGCACGGCTACATTCTGTATATCACACAAGGGCACAAGTTAATTTTGCTTTAAATGAAATCAATTCAGTTAATTGGAATATATTCTCTTTAGTTAGGAGTTTCCTTCTATTAAAATTACAATTTCGTAGCAACATTTGAAAAGGCTTTTGTGGCTGTTTATAGTTCTGGAGCCTCAAGTTGTACCCTTTTGCTTTTGTAAGATTTATGGTACAAGTTGTTATAGATACATACAAAAGTTCTATGACACTTTTAAAATCTTTCTACCATCCTATTTTCTGCCCCCGCCCCAAAAGAGCTTTTATAGTCCCCCTTGTTTTCATTTAGCTGAAGATTCTCTACTCATGACTGTACCAGGGGTGAAATTCAGCAGGTTCTGACAGGTTCTGGAGAACCCGTAGCGGAAATTTTGAGTAGTTCGGAGAACCGGCAAATACCACCTCTACCACCCCAGAATGGGGTGGGAATGGAGATTTTGCAATATCCTTCCTCCAGGTGTGGGGAGAGAATGGGGATTTTGCAGTATCCTTCCCGTGGGGTGGGAATGGAGATTTTGCAGTATCCTTCCCCTGCCATGCCACGCCCACCAAGCCACATCACTCCCACCAAGCCATGCCCACAGAACCGGTAGTAAAAAAAAATGAATTCCACCACTGGACTGTACCCTTGTAGTTGTGTTTAACCAACCTATAGTTGGTTTTAAGTATGAATCAGCCATCACCCTTCCTCAGTGCTCACCTCCTCTAACACACGAGCCCTGAACACCTCCCCAAAGTCCAGCTTCATCCTGAGAAAAGAAAGTAGATGCTGATAAAGGTATATCCACCAATTCTAGGATTTTAATGAATAGTCCAAGATACAGTCAGATTTATGCAGACCTCATATATCCAACTTCTTGAGCTGGGGTTGAAGCTGCTGATCTTTAGCCTGGATTTTTAACTATTTATATTTTTTTCAATACTGTCCCAATCATCTCCAGCAGTGAAGTTCCAGTTTCCAACCCACCATCACTCATTCAACTCGGTCTCAATTTCCTGCTTGACTTGAAACCAAAACCCAGCCAGCTTCTCACCTGCCCAAGAAGTCATCCTGATCAGGATCTTTGTCAAACAGCTCCACCTCCAGTTCCTGCCCTGGTACCTCGTGTACAACAAACTGTAGGGACAGTGAGGTGGGGAGTCAGAGCAGATACCACTAATTGTGTAGGCCATAGGAGTGCTTCTTCCAACAGAGAAAGGAAAGCAATGATAGTTGTATTGCATGAAATGGAAAAGCTAAGATAAGATGGAGATTAGACATGACATGTAGCATCCCTAAACATTTATATTTAAATTACCACTTTATCTGGCGGATAATTACCTCATACATTTCATTCCACTTGGGATTGAGGTCTTCATCAATGACTTTGCTGGTGAAGACCTGGGTTCCAACACGCACAATGGCATATGGATCTGACTTGCCCTCAATCATCCCTTTAATGTACTTATCCTTGGACTGCACATTCTTAGCCTCCATTAGATATACACGGACAATGCCCTGAAGGGAGAAAGAAGATCATGTCCACCACTCCAACTCACCAAGCAATAACATTCATCTCACCAGTCATTTTGCTTTACCCTGGGAATTGGGCAGCGGAGTTCAGCTGCTTCATGGAGATCAGGGATCAGTGGGATGAGCAAGCGGTTGGGGAGAACCAAGAAAGAGGCAATGGAGTCCATGATCATTGTGTCAGACAGTGAGCTGTTGAGGAAAACAGATCCTGCTGGTCACACTATGTCTTAATAATCTGCTAATCATGCTCTCTCAATAAGTTACCTCATGCAAAGATAAACACATACTCCAATATCTCTCAATGCCATTCTACTTTCAGAATATTCCCCTTCAACAAAATCAATTTTCTTCCTCTTTTAAGTTTTTCCTTCAGCCTGTAAAATCTTGCAACTTTTGGCTCTCTTACACATTTAGTTCCACGGCAGGCTGTAATCTGGATTCACAGAAGATGCCTTCCCAAGCAGTTTTGGCCGATACACCCCTAGGTCTTTCCAGAAACAGTTATGCTCATTTCCTTCTTGCGCTTCTCTTATAACCTTCCAGAAAGTTAGGGCCACCATAAATTTACCTCAGTCCAGGGATGTCCAATAGATTGGTCATTCCTGTCCAATTAATGTCCAAAGCCTGGAAAAAACGTGCAATGTAGAAGTTAGTAGTAAATCCACTGTAGAGGGTTGATAGCAATGAAATAATCGAGATTGAAGGTATTGCAAAGATCTCTTCATAATGCTGTGTATTATGGCAGATTATTTGAGAGATTGTTTAATGATAGAGTTTAATAAAATACATATAACTTTCCAGTATTTGTTTTATTAAGAAAACTCTACTACATGTAAACCCAAAGCTTCTACAAATGGCTTTATTTATGCACAGGCATTGCTTGATCCTAGAACACTTGAATCAATGGCATTTGAATGGGTACAATCAAGAGCCTATGAAAAAGCAACATTGTTTTTAACACTCAAAATACACTGTCCTTTGTTAAACTTACTTTTGTAGGATACTGACAAACAGAGGAATCAATAACAGATCACTATCAGTCAAATGAGTAATTGACCAACGTAGGAAGATAAGGGAGACATGAAATTGACATTATCACTGAGATACATACAGATATCAACCACACTTGGCATTCTGGATGTCCTCCCTTTTTCTTTTTTTTTTATAAAAAGTTTTATTTTAACATTCATATCCAATAACATATTTAATGTACCATCATATACAATTAATCGGACCTTTTTCTTATGTCCTCCCTTTTTCTTATGTTTTTAAAAATCCTTTTTATTTTGCTTCTTAACTAACTTTTTAAAACTTTTTATAACTGTCATATATGTGTATGTGTATTTATATACTATTAAAGATTTCATTCCTGTAACCTTTAACTCAGGTAGAAACAGTGCATCGTAGGGCAACAATTTTTGAACCAAGGTATGTCAAATGGGATGACCTACAAAGTCTGTCCAAAATCCAAGACCCATGGATTCCCAAAGTACTGAAATTTGGCAAATTTTATAAAACAGTGTATAACATAAACATTGTCATAAAACAGTTTATGATATAGTTATCAAACACCATAAAACGTTTCCTGTTCTGAGTTTGACTTAGCTATACAGTTCAACTTGGGCTAAACAGTTTATGACATGATACCAAATGTCATAAAACATTTCCTGTGCTGATGTTTGACTGTGCTCTACAGTTCAACATGAACTATTTTCAAGGCAGATGCATCTCTGAGGGTATCCCAACTTTTCCAGTGAAGGCAGCGCATTTGAAATTCTATCATCATTCATGGCATTAAGGGAATTTGGTAAGGGAATATCTCTAAAAGGATGACCCAACAGGTCATGAGTTTTTCAACACGAAATAATATTTCAGAAATAACTTCTACATATAAGAGAAGGCCTGAGTAAATGATTAGATTTTGGAGATGCAATGACACTGATACTTTATTTCAGGGGTGTCAAAACATAATTTCCCTGAGGGCCGCATCAGGGTTGGGTTTGACCTCGGGAGGGCCGGGGAGGGGCCGTGGCCAGGGGGCATGGCCAGGTTGACATCACTCATGTTGCGGGTGCCCGTGGTGGCCTGAGCGCTCTGCCAGTGAAAATGGGCTCCCGAGCTCCGTTTTTGCCTGCAATGGCCTCCTGCAACCCTCTGCCAGTGAAAACGGAACTCGGGAGGGCCATGGGCGGCCCTCCCAAGCTCCATTTTCACTGGCAGAGGCATTGCAGGCTGGTCCTTTGCTGTTTCCAGGGCAGCCCCATGGGCCAGATTCAGTCCACGGGCCTTGAGTTTAACACCCCTGTTTTATTTTATTATATGTTTCTAGAGAGTCTAACACACTTCACTTAGGAAAAGATGTTCTGTGTTAATTCAATTTTGTGATTCAACATTTTCAGATGTCGCTATTTTTTTGAACTTTATTCCTATCACAGGGAGTTAACAGCTGGACAAAGAACGTAGATTTTCTATACTTTATTTAAAACTAAACAATATATTGTTCAGCATTGCAAAGACAAACAGATGGCTCCAACTATATAGTGGACTGCAAAATTGATGTTACCAACAATTGATGAATCAATAACATATCAATATAGATTAGTAATGTATGAATATATGCCCTGCATGTTTTTGTTTCTTTTTTAGAGCTTTCTTTTTAAAATAATTTTGTCTATTCCTTGTTCTTTGTATTTAGCACGTGCCTTTTGGAACATCATATCATGGAGGTTAGATTGGCCTCAACGCTACTGCCTTGGTAAAAGGATCTGGAGCTATGGACTTGTCATTGTGCTTGGGGATCTAGCAATGTGTTGAATCTGCAAGATACTTGTACGGATTGTGATGTACGGATTGTAAGTTGTTTGATGGTTTTAATTGGTTTTAATGATTTTATATCTTTTGTTGTTTTATATGTATTTTGCTTATTGTTTTTGTGTCCGCTTTCGCTGCTTGAGGTGCCCAATATCACAAATTTGAGATGGGTGTGAAACAATAACAACAACAATTGACTGGCAGTTTAGGAAAACACCAGGAATATATCCGAATACTTACTGGGCGACGAATGAAAAACAGGGTAAGAGCTCCTATGATTGGGACGTCTCCGATGAGGGGTTCCAGAATGACTCTCAACATGCCATGTAGCTACAGGGGAAATGAGAAGCATGAGATTCCCAATTTCTGGGCTCTGAAGCAAGCGTAGGATGATAGTCCTTCCATATCAACAAAGACTCGGTTCACTTTGACGAACAGGAGGGGGCACAATGTCACAGGGTAGGTCAAGATTTGAGCCTCCTTTCAACAATGGTAGGAAACTGAAGCTAATGGTATCAATGAAATATCACCAGCCCTTTTTGCCTTCCAGTGCTCAAAACTATTTGGCTTAACTTTTACTCTCACCCTCTAAATCACTGTTTCTCAACCGTAGATGAGTGGACTTCAACTCTCAGGATCGGCTGGGAAATTCTGGGGGGTAGAAGTTTGCATACCTTAAAGTAGCTGAGGTGGGAAAACATTGCTCTAAAGAGTTCAACACAGCTGAGGAATCCTTTCTTGAATGCCCAGAATTAATTGGCTCCCTTTCAAAGATTGGTGAAAAGACACCAGATGGGCAGAGATGTTTAAAAAAAAAAAATCCAAGAGGAAGAAAGGCAAGATGGCATTGCTGGGAATAATACAGCGTGTTGCCAAAGTAAAGGTCTCCTGCATCATTCTGCAAATGACAGAATTCTGAGAGGAAACTATTTTCAGAAATATAAATGCCATCACCGAGAACTAATTCAGAGATATCTACAGCCCAAGATCAGCCTGGGCAGGAATTATTAATGTTTTCTAAAGCTTCTAGAGAATATCAAGTTCCGAGAAGGAATGTGGTTTATTTAATCTTTAAAAACCTGAAATAAGATATAGTTTGCTGATTTGCCTTTCTCAATCTGGTGCTCAGAGGTGTAGACTTTCCTAATTCCCTGGGAGAAAGGCTAATTTTGACCAAGACTTAGATCTCAGTCCTAGCCTACTTTACCTGCATGCCTTTCACTCCAGCCTTGCAGAAAAATTTCTTCACTTCCACGTCAATCTGGACATCACCCACGTAACTGTCACAAAAGGAAAAAATCAAGAAAAATAGCAATATGGGGACTGAAGGAGCAAGACTACACAAGAAAGGACCAACAAAAGGTCAAGAGCATTGATTCTCAAAGTGTGGTCTAAGGATGTCCTCTCAGGGGGGTTGAGATGTCAACGGTATAGTTTGAAATTCTCGGTTTTGATTTCTAAAATTGATAGCTATAACCCTCATAACCAAAGCGCTTTGTAGTCCTCAATCATTTTTAAAATGTCAACAGTTGCTGGAGCCAAAATGTTTGAGAACCACTGGTCTAGAAAATGGTATCTCCTGCAACTCTGTCCATCTGAGCAGCTTTTTTCAGAGGCTACTGCTATCGGTGCTTTCCTATTTTTATTTCCCCCGCCATAACTGCCACCTGAACATAGTTCGTATACTATACTATATATATTGTTGAATAACCATAATTCATTCAGTGATTGCTTGGAGTTATGATACTGCTGAACGATTTGGGGGGGGGGGGCTACGATGGTACCTTGTAGTTGTAGCCATTGTAATGTCCCAGCAGTCGCACAACTGTGATTTTGGCTGGCTTGGCAACCAGCCTGCACATTACAATATTGTAGAATCCTCTGGTCACATGATCGCAATTTGCAACCTTCAGTGCCAGGTCCCCACAAGCAAAATCTCCTTGAAAGCCGGCAGGAGGTCATAAATGGTAATCACATGACTGAGGGACAATGTGACTGTGCGGAATTCGCCTAACAATAGCAACGGAGACGGCTACAACTGTTGTCACAAATTGGCATCTGATGTAGCGCTTTTGACTATGTGGCTAGGCAATGGAATTGCAGGTCCCAATTACTCATTCAGCTAGGACTACCTGTCCAGTGACAGTAATTGCAAAAGGGAATGCAATTACTGCACAAGGGAATGTAATTACAGCATAGAGAAATAGTACTATCTGATGATGATGATGACAATAATAATAATAATAATAATAATAATAATAATAATAATAATAATAATAATAATAGTACAACAATAGCAACCACCACCACCTTAACAGCTCTTAGGTCCTTGGTTAGGACCTGAACAGTTAAGTTTTTACCAGTCCCAGATTGTGAATCAAACTGAAGATTTAATAATAGCAACAATAGCAACATCAATGGTAATAATGACACTTTTAACAACATTAAACCACATCTGTCTATCCCAGGTCCTTGGAAAGAACTTAATAGGTGGATAAAAATACCAAATCCAGCCTAACAGCTGGTTGACTGTGCAACCAACCATAATAATTTATTAAACTTGTATGTCAGCTGACTTTCAATGATTCTGGGCATCACAGCAATCAAATAAAGAAAAAAAAGATAAATAAAAGACTGTATCACTGGGCCCATGACTCAGCTTGTCTCTAATGGAAGAAAGAGAAAAGACCAGAAGGGTGTTGTCTCAGAACAGGGAGTTAATTTTTCCCTCCGCAGTGCTGTTCATTTTTCTCCATCAGGACAAAACGTCCTGTTAAGGTGTGTTTTTCTTCCAGGAAAGAGGGTGCTGTGTGCCCAGCTGCCAAAATACCGTTTATCATCATAATTTGCCATTCATTCCATAAAAGACAATCATTTTTCTTAGTTTCAACTCCGATAAACAAAGCTGACAGCTAGCAGCAAAACCAAGTCTTGCAACTCACCTAATGTTCAAGTCCAGCAAGATTTGCTTCTTGTTCATGCCTGTGTGGACTTTGACTCCAATGACTTTGAGGGGCTAGAAACAAAAGCAGCATTGCTTCTAAATAAATGATCATGTATCTAGAAATATGAGCCTTCACTCCCACCCATCCCCAGCAATGTGCATACGGAGGCAACCAATTCATTGTTTTTTTGTACTGAACTCAAAGACTAGTTTGAGTAACTCTTACTACTTTCTGGAGACCAGTTCCCAACCTGCCACTCAAAAGTTAAGTGTGGCCCATACCTCTCCAACAAAGATCTCTCCCTTTGAAATACTTCTGCTTCTTTAAATTCAGTTTGTACTATTTTTCAGATTAATGCTCTCCTATTTTATACATTGTTGTTTTATTATGTCTTATGAATGCAACTATTGAAAAGGTGGGATAGAATCTGCTGGTATATTCTATTATTTTTAGCTGATAGATGCTGACATAGCGTAAAAAGAATGTAATGTGATACGTCTACTACTCTTGACAACGGGAGACAGACAAGGATGGGAGGGGGTACAGTAATTATAATGCCTGACTTTCCACCCAATGTTTTGATCAATTATTCTGCTGACCATTAATTTACCTTTTCTCCCATGTCAATCTTGCTGAAGGTGAAGGTCTGCAAATGGGTGTTAGAAGCGCGTATATTTGGGGCAATATTTTCTACCAAAAGCTTCTCCATGTATTGGCCAAAGAAAGGCCAAGCCTGGGCCAGAATCTGTCACAGAGGAAAAAATCAGTCATGTAAGTATTTTCACACAACCATGACTTGCCAGGGAAGGAACAACTGAGCTAATCGCTTCTCACCTTATTGAGCCATTCAGCTTTCTCAACTTCTGGAAAACTGACCTAGAAAGAAAAGAAGTAAAAATTGATTTAGGCAAGTTAAGACAACACGTCTGCTATGGGCTCCTGACTACATTGGAACCTCAAATATGCAGATTCAAATATGCTGCACTAGGCCTTAACATGTGTCAACAAAAATACTGGCAAATCCCATCTATTGCTCCAGTCCTTCACAAATCATTCATCTTTGTTCAAATCTGAAGCTTAATGTTTGCAATTCTCAGTGTGCTTATTAGATTCCATTGATTTCAGTGGGACTTTCTTCTGAACAAATCCACCTAATATTATGCTGCTAAAACTCTGGGCCTAACATCATACTCATGATCTTCTTAACATACATAACTCAAACTATGACGTGCAAAGGCTGGCAGCCCTCAGATTAGAAGAACTTTTGCAAAAACCCAGGTCCTTTGAGACTCCCAAACAAAGCAACGGAGTTATCACTCAAAGATATAATTAAGCCTAGGATGACTAACTACATTCCAACAGGATCAAGAATGTGGGGTTGAGTTCCTTGGAATGTAGAAAGAGTGTTGCTTAGTCATCAATCTTCAATGCATCAGCTGTTGGGTGAAGCAATTTATTTCTGCATTGTGATCTTTCAACTGTTTGCTGAGACGGGGAAGGCTGGGAAGTGGAGATACTGCAAGAGATGTTGTGTCCAGGGAGCAATGACCGATGACATGGAAAAAAACAACAACCAGCTGATCTTTTCTAACATTTTAGCAGGCATCAAACATGGCCCCTTCTTCTCGTTCCATAGAAAACCTGTTGATAGTAGACTGAACATAATTTGCTGTTTTATGCAGAATAACAGGACGCTTCCAATATTAGTTAAAAGTCTCAATGCTGTATGTGTCATGACTGCAAAAAAAAAAAAATAGATTTAGGAGAGGAAGATACGATTCATCAAATCCTCAGAAATCACTGGGGTGTTGTGAATAACTTGGCAAGGAAAAGATCTTTCTTTCTCATCTTTTTTTTTTAAAGTTGTCTCTAGCATGATTGTCAACCTCAAACTTATAAAATGGTTTTGTACTGCCGTCTTGTTTTAGCAAAGGCAATGAATTGCCAACCAAAGCTCTTGATGACAGAGGTTTGATTAAAGCTTACTTAATGTATTTTGTGGATTGCATTTTCAACACAATTAAAATGGAGTAAAGTCTCATTTCTGCAAAGTATATTGATAACCCGACTTACTGAATATCTGAAAAATATTAATCAGATACTGATATCTGACTTCAATTTCCTTTGGAAATATTTCTGAGTTTTTTGGTATCTTGACAGCCGGACATTTAGTAATAGATTAGTAGTCTTTGGAATGTCTGCCTGTAGACGTATACATTTTAGTCAAGTTCATCAACACACGTATGACAAGCTGATAGCTAATAAACTCAGTAGTACCAAAAAGAAGGAATTTTTTGATCTTTCTTCTGACAATTCTTTGGAAATAAAAATCTCAACACAAGCTCTCCCTCAATTGTGGATCAATGAGCAAAAGGAATTGAGAAGTCTATCTCCACATTGATTCCATTTCCACCATTCTCTTTCTGCAAACCAGATTTTATTACATTTAGAGCAGGCGTCTCCAACCTTGGCAACTTGAAGACTTGTGGACTTGTGGAGACCCCTGATTTAGAGCAAGTACTGAAACATTGTAAATGCGGAATGAAAAACAAGAGGATCCCTCTCAGAAACCAAAGCCAGGTTTTAGGAGTTATGCAAAAATAAGTTCACTCTTTCTATTTAAGAAAGTTGCTTTTAGTTTTGGTTGGAAATTTTATTTTATTAAACCATACAGTTTTATTTTACTTAATATATGACATTTGTGTGGAATATAAAATATTCCACCCTGATGCAATAAAATGGTTAATTTTAAATTCATTGTGATATAGTTTCAGAACTCTTGTGATAGACGGCGGGTGAAACTCCATGCTTGTCACATGAAACGTTTTAACAATCTTGGAGTAAATGCCTATGTGAAACTAGTCATTTACCATGAGCAATGAAAATTCTCTTTGTATTCCCTCAACTTCTGTAACAGGAATCAAAGAGTAGAGACCAAGACCTGTGTTGTTCAACACAGGAAAAAGTGAATGATTGCAAGTTATGCATGAATAGCAAAGAAACCGGAGGATTTGTTGATGGAAAGTTTAATAAAGGTGGGTAATAGAGAATAGAGCATTAAGACTCACAAATGCTAACAGAAAGGCAATTGGTAGCTGTGGTCGGTTTGTTGTAAGGATCTTTACAGCCCTCTCTAAGTGGTTTATAAAGGCAGCATATTGCTCCCAACAATCTGGGTCCTCATTTTACCAATCTCGGAAGGATGAAAGGCTGAGTCAACCTTGAGCTGGTCAGGGTTGAATTGCTGGCAGTTAGCAAAATTAGCCTGCAATACTGCATTTTAACCACTGCGCCACCATCACTCTTATGTTTGATGAAAAAGCAAGAATATATGTATAAAAGCATACTTCATCCCACTTAGTTATATCAAATAAAGGTTGTCAGGAGAAATGGAAAAGTGAGCTGACTCCATTTAGAATAGGATACTTAAGTATATGTGATAAACAAGACTGGATCCAGACTGCATGAGCACGGAGTGAAAGTGAACTGAATCGAAAAGGGAACACTCAATACAAAAGGGGAATGTTGAGGCAGTTTGGTCACACAGGCAGAAATGAATAAGGACTTGGTCAAACACAAACATAAGGAAGGCTGAAAGGAATGAGCAGGAGAAGATCATGATTGGACAGAGTTAATGACATCCTGAAAAAAGAGAGAGGTGACAATTTTAAAGAATGAAAAAAATAATATATAAAAGGATGCATGAATGGATAGTTCGCAACAACAGAAAGCTATGGAGTGATTTTTAAAAATGGTATTTCTGTAAATGGTATTTAATTATGTGGTTTTTGCCTTATTTTCTTTGGCTTACTACTGACTCCTTTACTACCCTTTGCCCAACACTGGAGAGAGAGTAATTTTAGTTAATACAGTTTATGTATCTTTTTCGGTAGTGATACCCACTGGCCCCATTTTAATATCCCATTAAGCATTGCTTTCATTTCCCTACTTTTGACTGCATTTCTAAAACCAGAAAGTTAATGGTTTTCAAGGAAGTTGTCATTGCACAACCTCAATTCTGGATATGCTTTTCACTGACTTTTGTTTATGTATGACTTTTATCAGCAAGGTTTTTAAACTGATAACACTCATCCTAAGTGCTGCCATCATCAATTGCTAACCTTGGTTTTTGTCTGTCTGCACTCACCTCTCTCCCCATGACACATGAGCATTTTTCTAGGAATGTAAATGGGGAAGATAGGGTAACCCTGATGATCTAAAAATCTGTAGTCTCAGGAACTATTAAGATAAGAATTTGGACTGCAGCCTTACTCAGTCCCTCAAAAGTCAATTCAAAAGTCAAAGTGAGTTTCCTGCCTAGAGAGGCACAGAATTCTTCGCCCTGCTCCTTGCTCCAAAAATAAGGCATTAAAAGGGTGACAACTTCTAATTCACAGTGTTTCAAACTTAACAGAACAATATGACCCATTTCCAAAGTAGCATGAATGTGTTATTTTGGGATGTTGTAACTAAAATGTCATAGGACAAGCTAAAAATGTCCCACTTCGAAGAACTTGAAAAGAAATAACTTTTGCTGAAGCTTGACTAAAACACTGTG
The DNA here is from genome assembly GCF_028640845.1 of Ahaetulla prasina. Taxonomy (NCBI): domain Eukaryota; kingdom Metazoa; phylum Chordata; class Lepidosauria; order Squamata; family Colubridae; genus Ahaetulla; species Ahaetulla prasina. The sequence goes on from NC_080540.1 coordinate 156,838,613, forward strand.
GTGGTTCTGAGGTGACATAAAAATATAAGATTTGAGGCTGAATCAGCATCAGAAAGACTTGTATGTATGGTATATTCTGTATTTACCTATGATGGGGGATTTTTCATATTTACCCCCCTCTCTACCCTAAGGTAGTGTGTATTTTATATATTTGTATAAGTGCTAAGCAAGCACTGTTTACAACCCCTTTTCATAACATCAGAAAAATTACACCCAGTAGACCCTAAAATAGTTCTATGAATTATCTGATACTATGAAGAAACGCTTAAGTAAGAAATGTTTCATTTAGAGATATCTCAAAATGGTTGCAGAGAACTCAACAGGAATTCTTGTCTTGGAAAGAGTTTATCATTAATAATAACACAACATGCCTTCCCCATTCTTTTGCCGTTTTATATCGTCAGTTAGTTTGCTCTTAAGTCCTTTGCCATGTCATTCCTTTCAAGTCAATTTAGTTGATTGTTTTAAATAATTACAGTAACCAGATCTTGGCAGCAGATGAAATTACTCAATAAAGATTGTGGGCCTGGAATGAGTGATAATGCTTTAGGCTCAGGAATCATAGATATTTGTCTAACTTTTGCTTCTGGAAAAGAAGATTGAGCAAGTTAAGTTTTTTTCCTCCACTTTTGCAGATTAAAAAAAAAAAGGTAATTTGAGAAATGATTTAATTGGAAGCTATCATATTCAGTCAGCAAGAAGCAATATAGATATTCAGTTTTGTGGAAGAGTATTCAAAATCTGTCAGATTTTCCAAATTCTTTCCTTTCTGATTGATAATATGATTATGTGGCTCCTACAGATAGATAAAAGCAGTCTGCATTAATAAATAATACAGATATTTTAGGCTGGTTTCATCTATTTCATGAACAAAATCATGATGCATGAAATGTGTCAGTGTGAAAAAATAATAATTCTCTTAGATTCAGTAACGGTGACACCACTTTTAGTTGGAATTATTACAACCACAAACTTCCTATCTGATTTTTTATATTTCTCTTATTTTGTAGGAATTCTGAACCATTCCTCCATGGAGAACTGCTACAAGTTACCACTTAGTAATGTTTGGGTGTTTATCTGGCATGAATTTCTTGTTTCTGGTTCTGACACAACACTTCCATGGGAGTTAAATATGGACTTGACTTGCAAATGCAAAACAAATTTGGAGTTTTTTCTTCCCATTCATTCTAGACTTTTTAGAATTGTTATCTTGTTGAATGACCTATCTGAGCTTCAGTTCAGTTGGCAATCAGAAGACTAATATTCTCCCAACACAAAATATTCCCTAGTCATGGCACTGTCACCTCCATGATTAACGATATGATATTCTTACTTGTGGAAGGCATTGCTTGATTTGGGCAAGGATACTATCCAGGGGTGCTATTCAGCAGGTTCTGGAGAACCGGTAGCAGAAATTTTGAGTAGTTCGGAGAACCTGCAAATACCACCTCTGGCTGGTCCCAGAGTGGGGTGGGAATGGAGATTTTGCAATATCCTTCCTCCAGGAGTGGGGAGGGAATGGGAATTTTGCAGTATCCTTCCCCTGAAGTGGGGTGGGAATGGAGATTTTGCAGTATCCTTCCCCTGCCACGCCACCAAGCCACGCCCACAGAACTGGTAGTAGAAAAAATTGAATTCCACCATTAATACTATCTAATGCAGAGGGGGCACAATGGCTCAATGGTTAAAAACACTGAGCCTGTCAGCTGGAAAGCTGACAGCCCAAGTTTGATACCCAAGCACTGAGGGACGGGGTGAGCTCCCATTCCTTGCCCTAGTTCCTGCCCACCTAGCAGTTCGAAAGTGTGCAAATGCAAGTAGATAAATAGGTACCATTTTGGTGGGAAGGTAACAGTGTTCAATGCCCTTTGGCATACAGCCACGCAGGGCACATGACCATGGAAAATATCTTCGGATAACACAAGCTCCCTCAGCCCAAAACAGGAGATGAGCACCGTGTCTTACAGTCAGACACGACTGAACAGGGAAACCTTTACCTTTTACTATCTAATGCAAGAAGTTCCAGGTCTACTCATCTACTTAGAACAATCTTCAGAAGCCTGGAAGATCATTCTGCGACCTGTTGGCAAATTTAAGATGAACGCTGATGTTGTTAAAGAGGCATAACTTCATCCACGCTATTTGCTCATGAGTCCCATTTTTAATCCATTGTTGTGTTCTCCAGTTCTTTGTAATTTCCTAGATGCTATATTGTGCTGTATAAATTTCTTGTTAACGCACACTGGCACCTCATACATTAAGTTAGTTTATTTATGAAATAAATGACAAGCAAACCTTGGCATCATTTGTTTGCTCAGATTTGCATTATATATCATTAGGGTTCACACAAATAGTTTTACAGAACTACACAAGCCAAGAAAACGCAGGATCCTAATATATTTATGTTCAGAGGAAATGACTGTGTTTATTTTTGAAATGTTTAATCAAGAGTGCCTCAAGGAAAATAAACACGATGAGCTGGTATCAGCAGAGAGCTTGGCTGTAGGAAATGGTACTGGCAAAATCTAAGTTCCCTGGGGCAAGAGAGCTGCTTTTATACAGATGTCCATCATCTGCTCCCACTCACTTATGTGTCAGCATTCCTCTGCTGCACCTGGTTTGCTATAACTGACTTAATGTGGTTGGACTACCATGGCAACCAACAGATTCAAGGATGCATCATCTGATTGCGGCAGGAACTTCCTCATATCAGCCACAGGGACTCCTGTTCTAAAGGATGTAAGTTCACAAACCTCACTTTCTAACCACTTTTAAAAATTGCTCATTAACTAAGTCTAACCTATTAGACACCTTCAGAATGGCAACTTTGAAAAGTAATTTCAAAGTAATTGAAAATTATAGGGGATCCTGAACAGTCTCCAATCCAGTTCAAAAAAAGAATGTAATCATAAATTTCAGTATTTAAAGAATCAGAAATAAACAGCAAAAAGCTAAATAAGATGTTGATTCTAGAATGTTATAAAAAGACTAAAAGCCCAGGTAACATTGGAATATTGAAATTTTTACAATAAGAGTTTGGAATTACGGTAATTACGAAGATCAAACAGCTTCTTATAAGAAATGGATCCTGATTTCATTTATTTGTAAAATTTATATGCTGCCCATCTCACTCTGAAAAGCAGCTTTGGGAAATAGAAATATGAATATGAAATAGATTTTTGCATTGAAATATTACAATTTCTGACACAAACAGGCATTCAACAACATAAATACTTTGACTGCAGAAAAGCTCATGGAAGCATTAAGAAACAATTCTTCCGAATTTTACAGCTCTTTCTTCCACTCATATATGTTATGTGTAGAAGCCACTCTCTTTTTGCACAAAATGAATGGTTTTCATCTGTCTCTTGATTTAGTACAGGTAGCCCTCAACTTATAATATTTTTTTTAGTGACAGTTCGAAGTTACAAAGCAAAAGTGAAAAAAATGACTTATGACCATTTTTCACACTTACAACCATTAGAGCATCCTCATATGATCAAAATTCAAATGCTCAGCAACTGATTCATATTTATGACCATTGCAGCATGATCAACTTTTGTCAACTTCTGACAAGCAAAATCAACGGGGAACCAGTTTTGCTAAACAACTCTGTTATCAATCTAACCACTGCAGTGATTCATTTAACAACTGTGGCAAGAAAGATCGTAATATGATACAACATTCACTTAACAAATGTCTTAGCAACAGAAATTTTGGGTTCAATTGCGGACGTAAGTTGAGGGCTACCTGTAAGACTGGCTGATTTCTATACACTTTGATTCAGATCTTGTGAGATCTGGTTCTCATATATGAATTCTATTCAGTTGAAAATAAATTACATATTGTTGTATTATTGATATTAGGGGCCATATAAGATTGTGGATGATGTACCCTGTTTCCCCTAAAATAAGACATTCCCTGATAATAAGACCAATCAGGCTTTTGAGTACATGCGCTAACCCCCCCCCCAAAATAAGTCCTCCCGAAAAATATTTAACCGCATGCACAGCCGGTCCCCGCCATTTCCTCTGGTTAGGGTTAGAGAGACAGAGCTGGAAATCAGGTAAGATGGCAAGAGGAGCCCTGTCTTTCTCCATGCACCCCAAAATAATAAGACCTCCTCGAAAATAAGGCCAAACTCTTATTTCAGGGTTCAAAAAAATATAAAACAGGGTCTTATTTTCGGGGAAACATAGTAGTAGTATTAGAATTAATAAAAATAGCAGTAGTAGTAATAGTGGGTCCTGTATAATCTAAAATCTACTATCTCCCCACAACAAGGGAAATCTTTTCCTCGTGGGTTCCACATAATTTGCCAAGAGTTCAAGGAAAAGGGAGAATTATAAAACAAACCCACAACTCAGCTTCACTGACTTTGTAGATTCCTTGAAATTAGCCGATACTCATGCCCTATGCTGCTGATACAACACAGTGAGGCCTTGGAAGTCAGGGATCGTGCCTCAAAGATTCAGCTGTCATATGGCTGATATACGGTCAATATTTACCTTTTATTCCAGCCCAATAGCTTGGAACTAATTTTCCATTAGACTTTTTTTTTAAAGTTCAAGTTTTGCTCAGAGAATGCTGGCAAGAACTCTAAAGCCAACACTGCCTTCTAAGGATAGCTGGCATCTCTTGCCAGAGGGAGAAAACATAAACTTCTAGCGAGCATTGGCCTTCTGATCACAACTAGTGCTCTCCAAAGAGGTCAAGACTACAACTCCCAGAATTCCCTGGGAATGTGAAACCATACTTCTGAAGAACACTGGTTTAAGCAAAACTGAAATTACCAGGAGACAAGGATGGAATATTATATCTGTAAAACCAGCTTTCAATTCTCGCTTGTGACCAGCCTTCTGATTTTGAGATAAAAGAAATGTTTCTGCCTTCATAACTTGTGATTAATGCTGTTGCTGTTGCCAGTGGATGAGGCTATGCCAAAGCAATAGAAGAGCAGAATAGCAATTTTTTTGTGAATAATTTTATTTATTATTAAATGTATTTGCCATCTGGGCGGCTTACAGCATTAAAACCGCAAAACATAAATAATAAGGTAGAATTCAGAAGAGTTTTGGCTTAGTATGATGTCCAAGGAACTTCAAAAGCAATACCAGTTAGAAACCTAACAGAAATTAAGAATTTATGAGTCACTGTGTTGATCTCCTCACTTTAAATATCACTTATAATGACCCTTAAGTGGCTTTTTGACTGTGGAGTATTAGAGCTCCTCTTACTGTTTTAGAGAAAGAAGTCAGGGCGCTGCGTTTTTTTTTAATCACTACATGAGAAGTTATTGCTCATATTTTCCAAAGGTCTTGAATTCATCATTTTCCAACTTCCCTTAAATCAGATTGCCCATACTAGGACTACATGAAATATCTCAATCTAAAATATAGCCAATCATTCAATTATTGGAGATTCAATCTATCAGAGGAATGAATCCTAGCAATGACAGAAATTCACAGAAACCGTGATCGGTTTGTAGAAATAAATCATAGCTTATTAGAACCTGTACAAATAAAACAGGTGTATAATAGTTCCTGAGTACACATATTTTCCTATCCTTATTGTAAAGCTAGCAATATGGCACATTTAGCAACTCTCCCTGAACATGGCCGAAAAACCCAAACCTCTCATAGTTTGAGTTCAAAATATTAAGCCATAGTTGCTTTCTTTGAAATAGTAGCATAACTGTTCCCATAGACTGAAGAGCAGGAGGTTTCAAATATCCTTTCCCCAAAGCTCTCAGGGTCTAAACATCTGGCCTCTTCTTTTTGCCTTGGTATACAGTAGTTGTCTGGTTCAGAGGTAGGATTCAGCAGGTTCAGACCAGTTCTGGAGAACCGGTAGCAGAAATTTTGAGTAGTTCGGAGAACCAGTAAATACCACCTCTGACTGGCCCCACCCCCATCTATTCTCTGCCTCCCAAGTCCCAGCTTATCGGGAGGAAATGGGGATTTTGCAGTAACTTTCCCCTGGAGTGAGGTGGGAATGGAGATTTTACAGTATCTTTCCCCTGCCACGCCCACAAAGCCACGCCCACAAAGCATGCCACGCCCACAAAGCATGCCACGCCCACAGAACAAGTAGTAGAAAATTTTGAATCCCACTACTGGTCTGGTTGTTCCTGCTGCTACCGCCTGCCTTCCAGAATATGCTTTTCCTAACCTAACCCAAGTCTGGAAGAAATAAGGCTTCCAAACCTGTCTTACCATTGTGGGTAATAAAAGGTAAACATTTGAAAAATGAAATATTTTCTAGAAATGTATCCTTCTGCCCCCACAGCTTAGAGGCACATCACTCCTGATTTCGGCACTTCCCTTTCTCCATTGGGAGAGGAATCCATCCCACAAGAAATAAACAAAATCAAATTCAGTGAGCTAAATTTTCAGTCCACGAGAAATGTAAAGATAAATCTTCAGGAAAACAGTCTGAAATTATACAGAATGTTCCCTTGCGAAAAGCAGCAAAGGATAGTCAGACTTAACTAGCACACACTGACAAAGGAAGCTAAAACTCCAAGCGAAATTTTAACTGTAACAATTACTTATTCTTTAAAGATAATTTGAATGTTGGAACAAAGCGGTCTGCTTCTTTGCACCTAGATCAGTGATGGTTAACCTTTTTGGTGCCAAGTGCCCAAGCGCAAGCGCACGAATGCACACACGCATGCCAGAACCCCCAAAATGTGATGTGCACACGCATCCCCCACACATGCGCGCGTCCGCCATGCATGCACCCTGCCTCCCCTACACAGGCGCCCCATCCCCCCCACACACTCTGTTTTGGCTTTTAGATTGGTGCAGGCGGCTTTCCAGGCCCAAAGCATGGTGCAGGGGCGCCTCACGTGGTGCCCCTGTGCCCTGTTTTGGGCCTGGAAAGCCGCCTGCACCAACCTGACCCCCCGTGCATGCACCCCGCCTCCGCACATCTCCCCCATGCATCCTACCCCCATACATGCACGGCCAGAGACCTGAAGTCCAGCTGGTCAGCAAGAGGCGCACGCGCACATGCGCGGTAAAGCTGGTCTGGGGCAACGGCTGGCGTGCCCACATACTGTGGCACACTTGCCATGAGCTCGCCATCATGGACCTAGATTTTTCCCTCATGTCTGGGGTAACTCAGAGCTGCCGGAGACAAGATACTTGCTATTTTTTTCTCAGTTCACGTAGAACAGTGTCTCTTGCTCCATGTCTGTGGAATTCTACCCTTTTTAGTGCAGAGGTGGGGAATGATGGTCCCTTTATGACTTGTGGACTTCAGCTCCCAGAATTTCTGAGCAAGCAAAAAAAAAAAAAAAAAAGAAATAAAGAAATAACCCTTTTTGCCTTCTGAAATAGCTGCATTTTCCCATCATGAGCAAAACACTCTTCCAAATATGGCCCTTTCCAGACAAACTGTTTCTAGAAGTATAAAAGTGTTTCAAAATCAGCTTGCTCTCTCTAATGTTATTTATTTATTTATTAAACAATTTTTTATGGCTGCCCAACTCACACAAAGGAGGCTTGTGTGGCTTACATTAAAAATTACAATATAAAAAAACCCCTCACCCCCCTGCCCACCACCTTCAGAACATAAGAGGAATGCCAGGGAAAAATAGTCAGGAGCAGTGGTGGGATTCAAATTTTTTTACTACCAGTTCTGTGGCCGTGGTTTGGTGGGCGTGGCAGGGGAAGGTTACTGCAAAATCCCCATTTCCTCCCAATCAGCTGGGACTTGGGAGGCAGAAAATAGATGGGGGCGGAGCCAGTCAGAGGTGATATTTACTGGTTCTCCGGACTACTCAAAATTTCTTCTACCGGTTCTCCAGAATTGGTCAGAACCTGCTGAAACCCATCTCTGGTCAGGAGTGTCTCTGATTTTCCAAAAAAAAGGAGAAGGAGAAGGAGAAGGAGAAGGAGAAGGAGAAGGAGAAGGAGAAGGAGAAGGAGGCGGCTCTATGTTCTACTGAAGCTTCAGGTGGCCACAGTGCAAGGAAGGGTGTTAAGCATAAGACTGCAGTCAACAGCTTGGATTTGTGCCCAGCCCTGAATGCCAAAGGGAGACAGGTTTTTTTTCCCTCCCAGCTACCATCCATGTGTCTATAATCGTTTCTTTCTGGCCTTTTAACAATAACAATAACAGCTCAGTAGAAGAAAAATGCAAAACTTTGGCCAAGAACTTCGAATCTCCTATCTCCACGAGCAAAAGGCCCTTTCTCAGCAGCTGTTTGCTTCTCTTGTTGCAGGGGTAAAAAATTAAGAGGGGGTTGAAAAACATCAAGGGCAAAACAAAACAAAACAAAACAAAAACCTTGTTTACATCATTGCAAAACAGCTCGTGAATAGTCACAAGCATTTGATATAACCGCAGTTCTCTAAAATAGCTGCACTATTGAGATCTTAACTGTTGTTTTTTTAAAAAAGAGTGTACTTTTTGGATGTTTGCTTCAGCCAGTGTTTTGTATCCAGCTTACTCCACAGCCTCACATTTCATTGACCATAAAGACTTATAACTTTCTACTGGGCTGGAAATGAGGCGAAGGACAAGGAGAGATCACTCCCTTGTCTGTAATTTTAAATTGTATCAGATTTGCAACCTAGGCATATTCCATTTGCGAACATCGTTGAAAAGGTTCAAAATCCCCAGGAGGAGAGGACACCAAATATTGACAGCATGACTGTTTATGAAAAAAAGCATTTGAATAATATCGTGCGGAGGGTGGGGGAAAAGAGGGTCAAGTTCTCTCCTTGAAAACTGCAGAACGTTTATTTTCAGAAGCTTCATGAATATTAAGCAGGGAAGGGAAATAAATCACCTAAGATCAAAAGGACTGAAAAACAATTAAACAAGTGGCCTCAGCTAATACTGCAATGTCCTTTGCTAAAAGACTTTAGGTATTAATTCATCAGGGAACTTTCCTCTGCAAACTCCACATAAATAACTATTTTTGCACAAGCTGCTGTCCTTTCAAAAATAATGCAGGAGGATTTTGCAGAATTTCAGTTTGGTATTTTCAATAGTAATGTTAGATTACAAACATAGGAGGCCAATTGCTATGAACTGCTGGGTAAAAAGCAATGCACATATAGACTCTCCAGAAGATTGCCCTGCTCTTCATCTCCAGCCCCAATAAAGGCAAGGCTATCTGTTTATCAGAGAATGTTTGAATTTAGAAGCCAAAGGTTAAAATAAGATACCACGCATCACTTATGGGGAAAATTACTGCCTTTATAATAGTCTGATCTGAAATGTCTATATCAGGGGTGTCAAACTCAATTTCAGGGTGGTGTTTGACCTTGGGGGCCGGGGTGGGTGTGGCCAACATGACATCATTCGTGTTGGGGGCGTCTGTGGTAGCCCGAGTGCTCTGCTAGAAAAAACGGATTCCCGAGCTCCGTTTTCGGCTGGGATGACCTCCTGCAACCCTCTTGCAGCAAAAACACATGCGGCCCTCCCGAGCTCCATTTTCGCTTGCAGAGACACCATGGGCCGGTCCTTCACTGTTTCCAGGGCAGGCCAGATCTAAGCACCTTGCAGGCCAGATCCCGCCCCTGGGCCTTGAGTTTGACACCCCTGTTCTAGTGATGGGTTGCCCCCAGTTCAGACCAGTTCTATAGAACCGGTAGTAAAACTGGCGGGAGGCTCTACTCACTGATCCAAACGTCATCAAAACACTTCTGCGCATGCGCAGAAGAGCACGGGCAGGATGCGAACCGGTAGTAAAGGTAAGTAGAATCCACCCCTGCCCTGTTCTATATCTGTGAGTTTTTTCTTCATACAGCTCTGTTCTAACAGAGAAATCAACCTTAAGAATAAATAATTTTCCTTATTTCTCTTTCCCCAGATCCCATACATGTAATCCTGGACTCTAATTCAGGGATGAAATGCTCCCAGTTCGGACCGGATCGCGCGATCCAGAAGCGATGGGGGCAGGTAGTTTGGAGAACCGGTAGCAAAAATCCCTGCCCTCTCCCCCAATGCCCACGCCTCGCTGTTCCTCTTCTCTGTCCCTGAAGCTCTCGGTGGTGATATAGCTGCAAACGGCCTTAAATGACTGCCGCAGCACTTCAAAGGGCCACACTACATCTGATCAGTGCTGTAGACAGCTAGTAGACCACTGCCTCTATTTTTAAAGAAGGTAGACTGGTGCCTGCCAAAAAAAAGGCACTTGGTGGACTGGGGCCTCTCAGTAAAAGACAATTGGTAGACCGGGGCCTCTATTTTTAAAGAAGGTAGACCGGGGCCTCTCAGTAAAAGGCACTTGGTAGACCGGGGCCTCTCAGTAAAAGGCACTTGGTAGACCGGGGCCTCTCAGTAAAATGCAATTGGTAGACTGGGGCCTCTATTTTTAAAGAAGGTAGACCGGGGCCTCTCAGTAAAAGGCACTTGGTAGACCGGGGCCTCTCAGTAAAATGCAATTGGTAGACTGGGGCCTCCCAAGTTTTGTATACTTTATTATTTTTATTATTTATTATTATTGATAATGCCCATTCAGTCACCTGACTACCAAGCCACACTCTCCAATTAAGCCACGGCCACAGAACCGGTAGGGAAAATTTTTAGATTTCACCCCTGCTCTAATTATAGTTCTTGTCCTCAGGACTGAGCTCACTTTTGGGTCTGAAGTTTTTATTTTGAGGTGCGGAGGCGTACAATTTAAAACTCCCATGGACCTAATTAACCCAGGGTCTAAAACTCTGAAGATAATTGTCTAGGTTTTCTAGAATTCAGTGACTTGAAAGCTCATTTCCCTGAAAAGATTGGAAGCTTTTGATTTGTGTCTAATTCAATGTAGGACAATTCAGTACATACAAATACTAGAAGGTTTATGACCTCTGGCTGGAATTCACAGTTCTATGGATAAACAGATTGTAATTTGTTGTATAACACTGGTTCACATAACTCTATGTGAACCTGTCCTTGAAGATAATTTGGAAACTACAGCAAGTGCCAAAAAGATCTGCCCACTTGCTTAAAAAAACAACAACTATTACCGTATAGCTGTGTTACATAACCTTTATTATGGAGCTACATTGGGTAGAGTTTGTTTCTAGGTACAAATCAAAATGCTGATTATCACATTGACAAACGTATAAGGTTTGGGTTCTGTGGGCATTGGAGACATTCAATTCCAGTCACGATCAGCTCATCCCATTCAAACAAGCAGAGAAAAAACGGGATGCGGGTGGGGGTGGGGGGGAGACAGAAATCAGCCTTCTGTGACGGCCCCACCCTCTGGAATATTCTGTCTGCTGTCACTGGGATGACTCTCAGGAAAGCTAAAACACTGCTTTATTGCAGAATCTTCAGGGAATACATATTATTTTCTCCAAATTATGGATGTACTAGCTGGTGAATTTTTTATGAGAGTTAAATTCTTATCTTTTTTATATTGGTACCTGAGTTGTTCAGCTGTTATTATATTGTTTTATTGTGCTAGCAGTAAACCGCTTGGAGTCCATGAAGGCAGCAAATGGATTTTGTTCATTGATTAATTGATCGCAAAGGAGAAAAGCTTGCAGCTTTTCAAATGTTACTGAACCACAACTTCCAGCACCCTTCCCCACTAGGGCTGCCTCTAAGCCTTACGTTGAGAACTACAGATTTCCCACCTCTGAGTTAGAAAGCAACACAGTTCCACCCAGATGTAGATTTTTTTTATGACTCTGGTGGGTATTTCCTCAAAAGTAGTTCTCAACTTCTCATACCTCATGGTCTTTTCCTAAGGTCAAAGAGAAATGGCCACCTCCCTCTTTCTTTCTACCTGATGCCTGACCTCCATTTCAAGATCAGTGTTTTATCTAGAAGCCCAGAGATGATTTTCCTTAATAGACAATGATGGAAGATGGTATTAATTGTAGGACTCCAATGTTGGCCATTAGAAGTCCTTATTTTGTACACGAGAGGTCTTCTATTGCATGGAAAGGAACCTTGTTGCCAGTAAGCATGACTTGGTGACAATTTGCAGTCACCTCAACAAACCCACTGAGGAAAATCAAGAGGAAGCAGAAGGCACCCACAGAAGCAGATTGATTCATCTAGCTGATAATGAGGCATTTGCACACATGAATTCTCTTAGTAAGATTCTGCAGTTTAATGGTTTTGCCATTTTCAAGGTGAAAGTTCTTGAAAAAGATTCTAGTCACTTCTCTGGTGTCTTCCTGGTAACAGGTATAGCTAGACCATTTCATTTGAATAGAATAGAATAGAATAGAATAGAATAGAATAGAATAGAATAGAATAGAATAGAATAGAATAGAATAGAATAGAATAGAATTTTTTTATTGGCCAAGTGTGATTGGACACACAAGGAATTTGTCTTGGTGCATATGCTCTCAGTGTACATAAAAGAAAAGAAAAGATACATTCATCAAGAATCATAAGGTACAACACTTAATGTTAGTCATAGGGTATAAATAAGCAATCAGGAAACAACATCAATATCAATATAATGTGTTCTGCACTGCCCACTGAGCTGAATCCAGCCTCAATTTTAATAATAAATTAATAAAAAATGCAATAATTTATTTTATCTCCATATTTAAGATGTGAATTATCTATTTTTCTAAAGTTAAAAAAAAAATCAAGTGAGGAGCTTCCACCCTCTTAAGTTGTGACCTTAAGTTAGGATGATTCTATTCATATATTAAATTTATATGCCAGAATTTAATATAAAACTCAGATCTGAGAGAGGCCAAGGGCAAAATGAAACAGTGGGTCTATATCCTCAGTCTGTTTGCTTGTTCTTCCAGAACGGATCAGAGAAGACAGCTGCCCAAGGAGGACTGTTTGTTTTCCGTTTTTTGGCACCACTCACATTCCTAGATGCCATTTTAAACTGAGAACAATCAAGGGGAAGAGTGAAGGGATTCTGGCACATTGTCAGCAATAAACTCCTTCCAAAGTTCTAAGCCCTTTATGATGCTGAAGGATGCCAATTCCTAATGTAAGCCTTGTTCATAAGTTTGCGTATCCTGTTTTAATAATAATAATAATAATAATAATGACAATAGAACCTTTTTATCTGACAGCTTTCTGTTCCAATTTCTTCGCACACATGAGTGCGTGCACAAATATATTCCATTTCGTAACGATTGTATGAGATTTATATCAGTGGTGAAATCTGAACTGGTTTACTACCGGTTCGCTGGCTGCGCATACACACCATGCACCAAATGCAAGGTGCACAGGCGCGCAGTGCACGCCAAAAGGAGGCATGAGGTTAGTAGAACAGCGCGTGGGGGTGGGATCAGCTGTGGCGCGCAATCTTGTTTTTTTACTTTTAAAAGAATTTATTTACAACCTATTCGGCTGAAGAGGTTGTAAAAAAAATGCTTTTAAAAGTAAAAAAAAAAAGGCTCTGACGATCGCTTGGCTCAGCTGGACATGGGCGGGGGGGGGGGGCAGGAATTTTTGCTACTGTTTCTCCGCCACCATCACTACTGGATTGGCTGATCCGGTCCAAACCGGGAGCATTTCACCCCTGATTTAAATATTTTTTCATCATTGTTCTAAGAATTTAAGATAATGCTCTTTGTTCCCCACACTTCCTTTTATCTTCATAACAAACTTCTGAAGACCAGCCACAGCTTTAGACTGAAATGATCTGCAGGACCACAAGTTCTCATTGGACACTTTCAGCATTTCCTGCTATGTGCATTTCAACTGCGACTTCTGTTTCAGGGATGGGAGGCTATAGTATAAGAAAAATTGCTGATGGAATTGGGCAGCCCTTCTCCCCTTATTAAAGTTTAGGAAGGGGCTTAAACCTAGATTTTTTTTAGATTTTATGACTTTTAATACTTAATATTTAAAAGGGCTTGCAGAATTTTATGCATGCAATATAAGTACTTTGGTAAACTGCTTAGAGCCATTAGAATGGGTATTGCATACATTTATAAATGAAGTAAATAAAAATAGTGAATGGTCCTAAAATCATCTTGATTCTTTCCCTAAGTGGAAGAGCTGAGTCTCATCCTCCATCCATCCAATCTCCAATCATGGAACTATACTGCAGCTGTAGACAACCTTTTTTGTCATTAATGGCCACACTTTTTTTTCCCCCCTCCGGGCAAAATTTTTTATTTTCCATAATAATTCCCACAATTTAACCAGTGTACAGTACAATCACTTATCCAACAATCGATCCTATACTCAGATTATGCTCAATCAGGCCTGCTCAGTCGCCACTCCCTTTCTTAATCCTTCCTACCCTTCTCATCCTTCTTCTATTTTCCCCACCATCCTCTCCTCGCTTTCCTACTTCCCCTCCTCTTTCCCACTTCTCACTTCCATCCTTTCTAACCCTCTATCTTCCCCTCCTTCTTCTCCTCCTATTCTTTCTTCTCCCTCCCTTAATGTGTTGTAATGTGAGAGCCAGTGTGGTGAGGTAATGATAGGTACTAGTCCCACCTCAGCCACAAAAGTATGTTGGCTGACTGAGTGGCGTGATGGCCTAGTGGTGAAGACACTTACCTCCCATTTGGAAGGTTGACAGTTCAATCCTAGGTAGTGGCAGATGTTTCTCGCCTAGGGCGCAAAGAAAAAAACTGTGCTGCGAACTCTTGAGTGGTGTCAGGAAGGGTGTCCAGCTAGTAAATGTTGAGTTCCATCAGTCACCCTGACCCTATGCCTAAATTAAGGCATTACAGGATTGTAAAAGGGAGTTTTTGGAGGCTTGTTACATTCTCTCAACCCTACTTTCCTCACAGTGTTGTTAAATGAAGAAAAATAGGAGATGCATACCACTGAGCTCATGAACAGAAAGCATGATAGAAATCTAATGCCAACTCAATATTTCAAGAAACTGTGTCCCAGGTCCCCAGCAGTCATGATCAGAGAGTGTCCCAAGGGCTACGTGCACTGCAGGTGGCCTCTCCCTGTCCTAGAGGTTGCGTCAGGGTCATTCAAGTAGAAATTGGTTACCACAGAGACCAGCAAAATAAAATGAGCAGCGGAGGTTAGGGGAGTTTAGTCATTTCGGAGCATTAACATACCGTGTGATCTAATTAAACAAGAGGCTGAGGCTATAAGCACCCAGAGAGAAAAAGGGAGGGAGAAGAGTCATCAACTTCTGAGAAAGGAAATGAACTGTCCCTCAACAGCCACAAAAATAAAATGAAGGACAAGGCAGTGCACAGATCCATAAATATTATTTTAAACCATGCCAGGGGGACAGCACAGAAAGTAGCTATTGCTTGGTTATGACTTGTTTGAACTAACATCTGCATTTGGAATGATATGCTGCATGGTAAACAAAACATGGAAACGGTTGCATAACTATGCCTTTAAAAGAGAGGGCAGACACGCTACACCAACTCAGTCCTGTGGTTACTAGTTTCATGAAAACACAGCCAAAATGCAGCCCACGAAACCGTGTGAGCCTAGTGGAAATTTGGGGGGAAGTTATTTTACAGGCAAACTTGATCATGACCAACCTTGACATGAGGATCCCAATAAGTCTCCCATAATCTCACAATTTCCATAGATATTTTTGGAAAAAGCAATGCCAGTATCACCACAAAGTCAAACTCAGCAGAAGATATACCAAAAGATTGCACTGAGGGTTCAACTGTTGCTAATTTGGGGAGGTCTTTTTTTCAGTAGGTCTAAGATGGTAAGAACCCTAATAGAAAGAAAAACTATTGATCTTTTAAAATTGTTATTCTTGAATTAATTAATTAATTTATTTATTTATTTATTTATTTATTTATTTATTTATTTTGTCACAATAATATATGTAAGTATCATACAAAAAGATTATATAGTATATAAACATATATATGAGTAAATATTAGGATGCATAAGCATATATATATATAAGAAGAAGAAAAAAGAAAAACAATAGGACAGGAACGGTAGGCACGTTTGTGCTCTTATGTATGCCCCTTATGGTCCTCTTGAATTGGGGTGAGGTAAATAGTAGACAGTTTTTGGTTAAAGCTTTTAGGATTATAGGAAGAGACCACAGAGTCAGGTAAAGTATTCCAAGCACTGATGATTCTGTTACAGAAGTCATATTTTCTGCAATATAGATTAAAGCGGTTGACATTAAGTTTAAATCTATTGGTTGCTCTTGTATTATTGCAATTAAAGCTGAAGTAATCTTTAACAGGAAGGACATTACAATAGATGATTCTATGAGTTAAACTTAGGTCTTGTTGAAGGCGACAGAGTTCCAAGTTTTCTAAGCCTAGGATTTCAAGTCTGGTGGGATAAGGTATTTTGCTGTTTTCAGAGGAATGGAGAACTCTTCTTGTAAAATATTTCTGGACACGTTCAATTGTATTGATGTCTGAAATGTGGTATGGATTCCAGACAGGCGAGCTGTATTCTAGAATTGGTCTAGCAAATATTTTATATGCTCTGGTTAGTAGTGTAGTATTTTTGGAAAAGAAGCTACGCAAGATTAGGTTTACAACTCTTAGAGCCTTTTTTGCTATGTAGTTGCAGTGGGCTTTGGCACTTAGATCATTTGACATGAAAACTCCAAGGTTTTTAACGGGATGGGGGTCGTCTGTAAGGTAATGTCCATCAAGCATGTACTTAGTGTTTAGGTTCTTTTTTCCAATATGTAAGACTGAGCATTTGCTGGTTGAGATTTAGAGTTGCCAAGTTTTAGACCAAGCGGTTTGATGATCAAGGTCTTTTTGAATGATAGATGTATTGTCTGTGGTGTTAAATAGTTTGACATCGTCAGCAAAGAGAACACAATTACTTGAGATATGGTCACAAAGATCATTAATGTATAGTATGAAGAGTGTTGGTCCAAGGACGCTGCCTTGAGGAACGCCACTCTTGACAGGAACAGGATTTGATAGAGCATTGCCAATTTTGACCACTTGTTGTCTGTTAGACAGAAAAGCAGATATCCATTTGTGAAGGGGTCCTGAAATGCCGTAGGATTTTAGTTTTAGGAGAAGTTTATCGTGTACTACTGAGTCAAAAGCTTTGCAGAAGTCTATGTAGATTGCATCTATTGTTTTGCCTTGATCAAGATTTGTAGTCCATATGTTTTTACAGTGGAGAAGTTGTAAGTTGCATGATAATTTTTTCCTGAAACCAAATTGTTTATTGGAGAGTAGGTTGTTAGTTTCTAAGTGTGAGGTAATGGATTGGTTGATGATTGATTCCATGACTTTGCAGGTGATGCAGCACAGAGAGATTGGTCTGTAATTTTCGACTAAGCTGGGGTCTCCTTTTTTGAAGATAGGGGTGACTGTGGCTAGTGACCAAAGTTTGGGAAGGGAACTGGTAGTGAAAGCTTTATCAAAGATTATGCTTAGGGGTTCTGCTATATTAGTGGAAAGTTTTTTTAAGATTCTATAATATAAGATTCTATATGGTTCTATAATCACTGACTATGTGGCCATAGAATGACTATGACTAACACATAGGTAGTTTTTAAAGAAGGATTTACAATGAATTGTTACATCTCTTCCCAGTAACAGATTCAATCTCTTTTCCCCCCTTCTCTTCCAAAATCATTGCAAACACTAGTATTGCATTAAAACCAATGGCTATTTTCATTAATCCCGGCCCCCCTTTGACTTCCTGTGTTTCCTCAATGATGTTTTCAGGGAGCAGTTAATTCTCTGCAGCAAATTTAGGACATGCACAAGTGCTGAAGAAGAGAGAAAGAAAAACCACAAGCCAATAAATTTGATAAATAAATCATCTTTTCTTTTTTATTAATCGAAATCTGCATTGGATCAGAAGCCTTTTCAAGAACCAAACAGCGCTGCTGGATGCAACCCAAAATAATTAATGTATCTGACAGGAGATTAACATAATCAGATGTAAATAACTGCTTATTGCAGGCAAAGAAGATGAGTTATAAAGGCTGGATTGTGCTTTTAATTCTGTCCCATAGTCAAGTCTTATATGGATACAGAGCCAAAAACCAAACACTTGCATGGCCACTTCCAAACCTGCTAAGCTTGTGCTTATAGAAGTATTTGCCCTCCTGATTTTTTTTTTAAAGAGTGAATATATAGTTAGCGTTAGAGATTAACATACCTGACTAGGATTTAGACTATCAAGCTTCAAATCTAACTTCTAAATTACCGGCCTATCTTGGTTGAATAAGTGGTTTTCAAGCTTGTCATTCTGAAGGTCTCTGATAGTTTATAATTAGTTTATGAGCCATTTCCAAAAGTGATTAGAAAGTGAAGTTTGTAATGTTAGTATCCTTTAGAAGTCTATGCCATAGCTGTGAGCAAGATGGCTAATCCCATCATCCCCTGGTGATCAAACCCATGGAATACCGCTGCCTATGGTCTCCTTGCAAGGAGCAGCCATCCAGAGCACATGTAGTTGATCATCTCCTCTCTCTATCCACAGATATTCATCTGTTTTTTGGTCTTTTGCTATAGACATTGTCCCTGCTTCTGCACCATACGGGTAGCCTTCAACTGACAACTATTTGTTAAGTGACCATTCAAAGCAGTGACGGGTTTCAAATTTTTTTACTACCGGTTCTGTGGGTGTGGCTTGGTGGCCGTGGCAGGGGAAGGATCCTGTAAAATCTCCATTCCCACCCCACTCCAGGGGAAGGATCCTGTAAAATCTCCATTCTGTCACCAATCCAGAGGAAGGTTACTGCAAAATCCCCATTTCCTCCCGATCAGCTGGGACTTGGGAGGCAGAAAATAGATGCGGGCGGGGCCAGTCAGAATTTTTACTACCGGTTCTCCGAACTACTCAAAATTTCCGCTACCGGTTCTCCAGAACTGGTCAGAACCTGCTGAAACCCACCTCTGATTCAAAGCTATAACAGAACTGGAAAAAAGTGATTTACAAGCTCCTCGCACTTATGACTGTCACAGCATACCAACGGGCACAGGATCAAAATCTGGGCATCTGGCAACTGGCAACTGGCAACTGGCATGCATATGTGACAGTTGCAGTATCATGGTGTCACACAATTGGCATTTGCAACTTTCCTAGCTGGCTTCCAACAAAGTCAATGGGAGAAACCAGGTTTGCTTAATAACAACATGTGATTCACTTAATGATCATAGCAGAAAAGATTGAAAAATGGGGCACAGCTTACTTAACAAATGCCT
This sequence comes from Ahaetulla prasina, assembly GCF_028640845.1. Lineage (NCBI taxonomy): Eukaryota > Metazoa > Chordata > Lepidosauria > Squamata > Colubridae > Ahaetulla > Ahaetulla prasina. The sequence continues at coordinate 156,857,665 of NC_080540.1, forward strand.
CACTTAGCAATGGAAATTCTGGTCCTAATTCTGGTCGTTTACATCGAGGACTACCTGTACTGTCCCCAGAAGTCAAATCCAATTGTTTTCAATTGGATATTTATAGAATCAGCTGAATGAAAGTTAACCATCTAAATCTCAATTAAATCAATGGTGCATCAGTTATGGCTAGCTTAAGCTTCATTAATTCAAACTAAAGCATAATAAATGTCTCCTATTTTAATAATTGTTTTTCCATAAAGAAAAAGTACTGCTGTCTTGGGATATCTTCTTTAGTTGGTATCTTCCACTTGTGTTTTGCTAACCCGATGCCCTAGCTCTCACCCTGAGGTCACTAGATTGGAGCATTTAATTTATTTAGCTCATTGCGCTGTTTTGCTTTACTGTGTTCTTTTTCTCTGAAATCTACTTTGGTGATTATTTTAACAGGAAACCCAATTCCAAAAGCCAGCTAGCACTAAATAATGGATACTAAAAGTACTCCAATAAGGCATCCTTTCTCTGGATTCAGGCCATAATGCTGAATTCATCACCATATATTGAACAAAATAATCTTTTGAATTATAATGACCAGATTATGAATAGGGTGATTTTAAGGCCAAGGATAAAGGATGCGACAAAATCATATACTTGTATTACTGATGAAAATTTGACTATGTATTATTCTGCTAAATAAACCAAAGGGACAGGGTTTAAGAAAACCACTGAGGAGTAAGAAAGGCCATCCAATAGGGTGACTGAATGGCCCTTTTCAGTCCTCAGTAGACAAAGAAATTGAACAAGACCTTTTCATTTTCATTCTTCCCATTTTGGCCTTTGAAAGAAGTAAAATTATAGAGCAAAGGGGATGTGGACTCCAGAGCAACCTCTCCTCCCGCCCTCCCCACTTTATATGCTTTCAAGCTGAAACCCAATTCTTTGGCACATTATTTTAATCTGCATATAGGGCAACAAGACAGTCTTCTTGAGGCTGAAAAGCCAGGTGAGACTGTGAGCCTGCAATTATCAGCAAAGAGACGGAGTTTAAGTGGGAGGAATCAATTTTCTTCTTCTGGCTGTAGATCCTGATTCAACTGAGTCCTTTCGGAAAATGGCAGTATAAAAACATGCAGTATTACATAAACAAAAATAGGACGCCTGCATTTTCAGAAAAAGAATACTCAGGCTAAATGTTAAGTTGACCAATAGATACCTAAGCTGGATTTCTATATCACTCTATGTAACTGCGATTTATTTTGCTGAATATGTTGTAATATTTAGTTCACACAAAACTATGATATCAACAGTAGTTTTGCAATCACAATAGATTTACGCATCACACTAGCTAAAACCAAACAAACTTTAGCATATTGGGGCCTCATTGCAAACATACTTCACAAAAATGTTCCTTAGCCCAAGTAATAATATCCAATGCAAATATTATCTTTTAAAGGAAAACACTCAGCATATAGGGCAACAAAGACAATATTCAACTAGTAGGAATGCTTCAGTAGATGATACAATTGGCAACTGGTTGGCCTAAATTCTGAAACTGTTATCATTCGTATGGATTATAGTCACATTTATACTACACTTTTAATTCCTTCTATAAGGTCACTCACACCTCGGACACCTTTCGTCTGAACTATTGCAATGTGTTCGACATGCGTTCTACCCAGTGTGGGTTTCAAAAATTTTTACTACCAGTTCTGTGGGGATGGCTTGGTGGCCAAGGCGTGGCTTGGTGGGTCTGGCAGGGGAAGGATTCTGTAAAATCTCCATTCCCTTCACACTTCAGGGGAAGATTATTGCAAAATCCCCATTTCCTCCAATCAGCTGGAACTCGGGAGGCAGAGAATAGATGGGGGCGGGGCCAGTCAGAATTTTTACTACCGGTTCTTCGAACTACTCAAAATTTTCACTACTGGTTCTCCAGAACTGGTCAGAACCTGCTGAAACCCACCTTTGGCTCTACCCTTGAAAAGCATCGGGAAGCTTCAGCTGGTGTAGAATGTAGTTGCGCGAGCAATCTTGGGCACCCCAAAATTGGCGCATTTAACCCCTCTGCTGCACAAGATGCATTGGGTGCCGGTTTGCTTCCCGGTCCAGTTCAAGGTGTTGGTTATGAAATTTAAAGCCCTACTTGCCATATTACCTGTGGAGCTGTTTTTGCTCCATTACATTGGCCCATCCTACTTAGTCAGGCAGGGAAGGTATTTTGCAGACCCTATCAGTTAAAGAATTCTGATTGGCAGGGTCCAGGAAGAGAGTTTTTTCTGCCCTTGCGCTCACCCTATATGGAACATTCTCCCCAAATGGCAAGACAGGCCCCCACTCTCCTAGCCTTTCAAAAACGCTTGAAGACTTGGCTTTGCTATCTCACTTGGGGCCCACAGAAGTGCACCCAGCCATGGCGCTGGTTAGCACCCTGAAGCTCTTCCTCTACCATTTTACTTTTAATTATTTTATTCCTGTTTTTAACTGCTTTTATTATAATGTTTATATATGGGGTTTTTTGGTAGCTATTTGTACACTGCCCAGAGTCACTCCAGGAAAGAGATGGGTGGTTCCTATATATGATAAATAAATAATGTGTGGAAACGTTAAGGAAATAATTACACCTACATGGGTTTAAACCTACAAGACAGTTTATGCAATCAAATGACTGCAAGATTTCCACTCAGTTTCCATTCAGGGTCCAGTGTGCAGCACAGGGCACCAGGAAAAACTAGAAAAGAAATTGGCAATCAAGTGCCCTCCAATTATTTGACTACACTGGCTGGAGCTTTTAATTTTATAAAGAAGTTATAATCAAAAGGTGTGTTTCTTTTAGCTAACTTGACAGGGCTCAGCTTTCCCTTTTAAAGGAAATGTAATCACAAACTAAAATATCCAACTCAAAAGGAGTCAACACAGCAGGAAGGTGCTAGACTAGTTTATATTTAGAGAAATTTTCTTTTGGCACTGACCCAAAATGCTACACCCACCAATCTTAAACTGTGTGGCTGCGAAAGGAACAAAACAACAACAGTTCCTATATAAAAGAAAACAGAGTGGGTACTGAGTGGTGAGTCAGAGAGACGAAATCTCCAAATTCCACTGCTGTTGGGCTTGTCAATGAAGACTAGGATACTGAAAACCAATGTAACAGCCTCTCTTTTACTATTCTTTCAGATTTTAGCCCTGTACTTTTAATTCTGTGCAGTTGGATCAGTGTTAACTTTTAGCGACTACATATATTTTCTCCAGGGGGAGAGGTGTCTGTTCTCAGCTTAGCTCTTCAGATCTCCCAAAGGTGCATCCACAGCCCCTATAATTGAGTCCATCCACCTTGCTGCGAGCTACCCTCTTTTCTTTCTTTCTATTTTTCCCAGCATCTTCTCTTCCTTTCTACCAGTATTAAAGTCTTTTTCCAGAGAGCTAGGTCTGAAGTAGGATCATTTGAGCCTGATTATTTGTGCATTGAGCGAGAACTCTGGGTTCATTTGCTCAGTGATCCATTTGTTTATTTTCTTGGCTATCTATAGCATTTTCAGGTATCTTCCCAACACCAAAGCTCGAACATGTTTTATCCTGCTTTTTCAAAGTTCATATCTGGGATGCCAATCAGGAAATAAACTTTTACTCCTTTTAGGCAGCACCTGAACAAGATCTACACACCTAAGTTTGTGTATGAAGAACAGGCCCCAGGTATCAAACAAGAGTTTTTTCAAAACATGGCAATCTCTTATTCTTTCAGAATATTGACTGATATGGACATTATTCAATATGCTGAATAATTTAGGCATATGCAGGTATACACAGATAAACTAATATCTGTACGGGATTGGCCTGTGCAATCTCTCTGCAAGCACAGCTAATTTGGTTTCCAGAGAATCTCCAGAGAATGAAATAGCCAGAGATACCTGGAAGAAAAAGAGAAATTCCAACTGTATACTAGTTAAAAGCCTTTCTTTCAGATATAATTCACAGCAACGTTAGTGCCTATTTCTCTACTCTTTTAAGTATCAGCCAAAGGCTTTGTTTAGGGTAATTTGATCTCTTCTAGAGAGGAAAGTTCCAGGGGAGCTGACCTGGATGACTGAGAATCTCCATCAACCTTTAGATCCAGGGAAAATTTTATAGGATCACTGTAAGCAATGCTCCTGACACTTACTTGGTGGATAAAGTTGCTTGGCTTTGTATTGAACTGAATGTCAGTTTTGCAGATCACATGCAATTGACTAAGCCATGATCTTGTGTTATCTGGGAGGAGTTTGAGCCTGCTAGTCTTAAGGAAGTGAACAAGATCCTTAGTACTGTTGATTCAATCCTCTGGAGAGGGAGTACTGTAGTTTCATCTGCTCTGAAAGAAGTGGTCACTGCATTAGTTGGATTTGGTATTTTTTATCCTGCTTCCAACCTTCCCTTGGCTGTGCTTGTTGACTGCCTTTGGCAGAACTTGATAGTATTAATCCATCTATCCTGACCCTCCTTGACATTTCAGTGGCTATCAATATTTGACCGTGGTATCCTGGATTGGCTCAGAGAGTTGAGAGTAGGAGATATGGGGTCATCTCCATCCTCCAAGGTTGGTCTCCACACCCCACTCCTGCAAGGGTGGTTGCAACCCTGATGTGCTTCAGAAAGGCTATAAAAATCTGGCTATTTTCTTGGGCATTCTGCATAGAGTTCTCATTTGAATGTGACCCTGGTGACTATTAATGGTTTGAACTGAAATGATTCTTTTTGGCTTATTTGTTTGCTATAAGCCACTCAGAGTTGCAGTGTTCAACTGGGCATCCATAAAAATGTTACAACAAATATCCTGTTACAAACTGTTACAAAGCAATAGTCTTTCTTCTCATCTCTTCATACAAGGACAAAATATATGAGCCTAAAAATGCTAATATTTTTTGTTTGCTTATTAAAAAAAACTGCAACTGAATTACAATCCTTAACACAGTGCATCACCATTGTCTATGAAGATCAGTGTTTCTCAACCTCAGCAACTTTCAGATAGGTAAACTTCGACTCCCAGAATTCCCTAGCCAGCATCCTGAAATCTAGAAGTTGAAACTCACACATTTTCTTTCTCTTCTGCTATCTCCAGAGACTGCAGTGTTCATTATCTTGAGGTGTGTGTGTGTGTGTGTCTTTTTTTTTTGACAGTTGTTAAGTCTGGGGTGTTATGTGGCAGGCGTTTGAATTCTAAAGTCCTAGAACACTTTTGCTGCTTCATTTTCTATTACTTTGTATATTTTGTGATTTCCACCAATTCTTGCTTGCAGACAATGCAGAATTCCAACGTATCACGGTTGCTACTTTGTTTGTAGTCACTCTGTGCCATCTCCTTGCCACAGCTAACCAGGTGGTCCACTGTTTCTTCAGATTCTTTGCAAAGGTGGCTTTTGCTGTTTGTTGCTGTCTTCTCAATTCTGCTTTTCCACGCATCTGTTCTTGAGGCCTGGTCTTATGCAGCCAAAATTAGCCCCATTTTATTCAATTTTCCTGCTCTCGGCTGTTGCTAGGTCTTGTTGTTATCTGTCCTGCCTGCTTCTGTTAATGTACTGTCCATGTAATCCTCTTTGCTTTGCGGTGTCTCTTTTTTATTCTCCAGTTGGTCTTTCTTGTAGGCCAGTTTGATCTCTCCAGGATTCAGTACTCCTTTGTGACATACTATCTTCAGTGCATCTTCTTCACTGACCTTCCGATAGTCTTCCAATGCCCTTGCTTCTTCTTCAACGGTCTAGTGTATCTGTTAACATTCCACACTCGCTTATGATCCCTAGTAAGTTTGGTAATCCCTAGTAATATTGATTGCTTTCTGATTGCTTATTTGTACCCTGTGACTTTCATTAAGTGTTGTACCTTAGAATTCTTGATGAACGTCTTTTCTTTTATGTTCACTGAGAGCATATGCACCAAGACAAATTCCTTATGTGTCCAATCACACTTGGCCAATAAAAATTCTATTTTATTCTATTCTATTCAGTTTGTTCATGTAGAGCAGTGCTTCTCAAATAGTGGGGCGGGCCCCCCAGGGGGGGCGCGAGGCTCCGTAAAGGGGGGCGCGTTTGACCTCGGCAAACACTGTCATAACAAGCTAAGCCCCGTGTTTACAGTCGCGCGGGGGGCACGAAAAATGTTTTCTTCTTCCTAGGGGGCATGACAGAAAATAATTGAGAAGCACTGATGTAGAGGAAGTAGGATAGCCCGGCAGATGTTTTTAATGTTTGCTAGCCATGGCCTGACTTGTTCAGTACTGTTGGCAAAGGAATCAATGCAATGACAAATAATAGTGGTAATGGTGATTCTGCTTGAAAGATTTCTCTCTTGATATTAACCTATCCCAATCTATCATCATTGATCAGCAACTGTTGTCTTCCATTGTGCCATTGATTTTTGCACAAAGCTTCCAAAGTTTCTGCTGGCGCCTGTTATTTCTAGGCACTTAATTAGCCAATCATGTGGCAATGAGTCAAATGCTTTCTTGTAATCATTCCAAGCTACATTCAAGTATGTCTTCTTCCTTCTCTTGCAATTTTCCAAAGTCATTTTCCCAATTAAAAGCTGATATTTTGTTTCTCAGTTTCTGCTCCGACAGAAAGAGCTTGTTTTCAACGAAATGCTGTTTGATTGCATCAGCTACCACACCAATTAGTAATCTGAAAGAGGCTGGTAAGCAGGTAATTGGCCTTAGTTGCCTGGTGCTTCCCCTTTTGTTGGATCTTTCATTATCAGGTAAATTTTGCCAATGTTAATCAATCTCAATTTCATCTCCTTAAAGTATATATTGTTAAACTGACGATGAGTGGGTGCAGATCAATTAAAACTATACAGTTCATCTTCCTCTGGTGCTGACCAATTCTTGATTTTCCTTGCCCTCTTCGCTGCACAGTTTCTTTCATTTCTTCTTCTTCTTCTTCTTCTTCTTCTTCTTCTTCTTCTTCTTCTTCTTCTTCTTCTTCTTCTTCTTCTTCTTCTTCTTCTTCTTCTTCTTCTTCTTCTTCTTCTTCTTCTTCTTCTTCTTCTTCTTCTTCTTCTTCTTCTTCTTCTTCTTCTTACTTTTTATCCACTTCCGATCCAGGCTGCATTTTTATTATCATTAAAATCTATATGCCACCTAATTGCCAGGCTCTCTGAGAAGTTACCATGTCTTGTATGCAAAAGATCCCACATCCAGTCCTTGGTATCTCTGGCTAAAGAAGATGATGCAAAGCTGATAAAAGAGAGATTCAGAAGGGTCCACCATAATAAATGACATTGAGTTGGATCGATCCATGATCTGACTCAGTTTAAGGCAGTTTCCCGTCCTCTGAAAGACTGTTTGACTACAATTAAATCACTTACATCTGGGTATTAAAACAATACTTTTCGTATAAGTGGTTTTGAAGATGCCAGAAGTTGCAGTTGCAAGCTAGGGCATTCTGCCAAGGAAACAAACCAAGAACAGCAGTTCAGGGTCTGGAGTGCAAACTCAGTCGCTTGATGTCATCAGGCAGAGGGAAAGAAAAACTCTCCATTTATGGCAAGCAGTGGATTGGTTTTTTCCACATCAGAGTGTCTGTACAGTCCTTTCCCCACCCCCGATCCCAAATTACACACAATCAACTCTCCAAAAAGTGACGGTGAGAATACATTGTTTTAAAGGATAAAAGTAAGCTCCTTTTCTCTGAAGGCATTTCTACAGGATTGATTTGTGTACTTTTAAAGGAGATTCATTTATGCCCTTTGCCACATACTTCTCTAGCTTAAGGTCCGAAAGGTTCTAGAGATTCATTGAAAAAATAAGATTCTCAATTATTATGCTGCTTGCAAGACATTAGGTTAGCTTCCCTTCTGTTAGTTATAAAAGAGCAAATCAGGGTCACATATGAATGTGCTAATTTGTATTTCTCTTGCCATTACTACTTTCTTAGCTCTTTCTTGTTCTTAACTAGGAAACTAAAAAACAGGGCCTCATGCAGCTGAAATATGTTGGCAGGTAGATTCGTGACAGAAATTTTAAACGCAAAATGTTTTTCAAGGCACTTCATACAGGGGATATCTGGAATAGAGATTTTTTTCTGTGAAAAGCCACAGGCCCAAATTTAATCTATTCTCAAGGTATGGTGCAAACTGTACTTAGTATATTCACCAAGGCAGTGTGGTTTTAACGGCTTATATCAGCAGATCCCCTCATGATCTTTTTCAGTCCCTGAGGTTATCATACTCAGCAATTAATCTTCCTTTTTGCATAATTTGCAAAAAACAAAGGGAGGATGCTGTCTGTATTGCAACTGAGCACTTGAGCATTTTAAAGATCATTTAAAGATTAGCTGTTTAATCTTTACAGTTATGAAGTGGTGTTAAAAGAAACTACAGGTGGTTCTTGCTCATAAGTACAGTGATAGTTATGAGCAGTCCTCAAAGTTCCAGCCATTGCATGTACGTTGGGTCACAGGACCGCCATTTGCAACCTTGGAAGCCGGCTTCCAAGAAACAAAGTAAGAGGGGAAGCTGGCAGAAGATCACAAATGGTGATCCCTTTATATCAGTGGTGAAATGCTATCAGTTCGCACTGGTTTGGGAGAACCGGTAGTGATAAAAACTATCAGTTCGGGTGAACCAATAGTAAAAAAAAAAAAGCTACCAGTTCATCCGATCTGGTATTTCCAATAATCAACTGTGCCGCGCGATTTAAAATCGCTAGAAAGCAGGAAATCCTGCTTTCTAGTGAATCTAAATCATGTGGCACAGCTGATCCCCCCCTCGCTGTTCTACTTACCTTCCCAAGCCTCCTTTTTCTGCTGTTTGGCACACACTGCGCATGCGCATCCAGCGAACCGGTGGCAAACCAGTTCAGTTTTCACCACTGCTTTATATCCTCTTAACAACAGCATAGGATTTGTATAATGACAGCAACTGGAACTATTGTGGCTAAGCAGTGCAGTCACATATAGCATTACATTTTACAATGACAAAGCTTTAGTCACCAAACCCTAATTTCTGTCAATAACTGAGGGTGATCTGTAAAGTCCAGTGAAAACTAAAAATGAGAGTTTGAGAATCCAGAAATCAGAGCTTGGCTCTGCCTTTTTCCCCCCTAACAAAGCAAAACTAAACCAGGCACACCACATACATAGGATATAAATTCTGGATTTTTATGATACAATGTTTAGGCTAGAGGGCAAAACGAGAGAAATTTAAACACACGGCAGCCTCTGCTCTGCCTCTGCCAATAAGAACAAGAGTTACTCCCCCCCAACTCTCAAACACACCCACTCTGTTTTAGCATTCTAAGGCAAAGGATATCCTTAAGTTGCTGTGAGCTCATTGGTTTAGGCTTTTGGACATACAGTCCTTTCTTACAGCCCACAACTGCTGCTGTCTTTCGCATTCCTAGAGGATGACCCTACTGCTGTTGCTCAGCCACAATTCATTTCTGGGATGGTGTTTCATTGTTGCAGCAGCTGGAATGCAGACCTTAGAAGAACGGCATCCAATTTTTAGGCAAGGTCCAAACAAATTAGACAGGAGGAGTTAGTCTTTCATAGGTACCAGAACAGGCTTCTTAAGGGGCATCCTTAACAACACATGAGTATCTATGTACAACTTCTCTCAGATACATGCAAATAACACATGAAATCCCTTCCCTCAGTGGTGAAATTCAGCTAGTTCTATCCAGCTCAGGCGAACCGGTAGAACGAGAAGATTCTTTACAATTTCTATGGCAAGGGGGCCAATTTAAAACAATCCACCATGCATTTCAGCCAGTTTAAGGCAGAGGTGGAATTCAGCAGACCAGTTCTGGAGAAAATTTTGAGCGGAAATTCTGAGTAGTTCGGAGAACCAGTAAATACCACCTTTGACTGGCCCCACCCCCATTTATTCTCTGCCTCCCGAGTCCCAGCTGATCGGGAGGAAATGGGGATTTTGCAGTAACCTTCCCCTGAAGTGGGAGGGAATGGAGATTTTACAGTATCCTTCTCCTGCCACGCCCACCAAGCCACGCCCACAAACTGGTATTTTAAAAAAACTGAATCCCATGGTTTAGGGCTCAGTTAAATCACACTCAGTTATGAACTGCTCCATATCCAAAGGTTTACCAAGGATTGCATGCCCCGCAGCAATAAAATATTTGCAAAATAAATACAGGTTTGCGTTTATCAGGCTCCCCAAATCAACAATTGGCTCTACATTTCTAACTCCCAATTTTGCGTGGCTAGGCTGAAATTGAGAATAGATCTAGATAAGGATTTTTATTGCAAGCTGAATTGGCAAGATACATTTAACAGGGGATTGTCCTCTGTCAGAATAAAAATGCAGTTCTTTCTTTCATCCAAGTCAGTATAAATCTGTGGTTTATTCTGCCTGCCTTTCCCACATCTCGTCAGTCAATTTCATGTGCTGAATGGCAGTTGTTTATTGGCAGAACTGACATCTCTGTCCTTACAACTGTTGACTCTTGGCTTACATCTCACAAGATTTGGATATATTGTGAATATCTGTATAAAGGGCAAATTCACATTTCGCCTGTCATGACAGTCAGTGCAAAGATATGCTACTGCATTCCATCATTGTCTCCCCTTGTTAGATATTTGCTCAAGAGGAAACAATTTACATTTAAGAAACCTGAGGCATAAGAAAAGTAATAACCCATGAATTCATCCTAGAAAAATTCTCAAGTGGAAAGTACAATAGCATTACTGTTTATTAGGGTATTTTGCATATCTAGCAGACAGTACTCAAATCTCCACACAGTTCCATTCAATAAACACTTAAGACAAGGAGTCCTACTAAAACAAAGAGACTGCACACAAATTAATTAACAATTCCTTTTCGTCTCTGAAAGAAGTATCTGTCTTGGGCAGCATTTTGTTTTGTTTTTTGTTAATCATTTTATAACATATAGAAATTCCATTTTCAAATTAAACAGTGTGTTTCTGGGGGCAAATAATTTTAGGAAATAGTAAGCAGAATATTTGCATTACATTAATATTGATTCTATAATAATAGTAATAACAACGATATTTGCTTATCTATTTTAACATACCTCCTTCATATAATTGATTCTTTCCTTATAATTCCGTTTCTAACTCCTGTTTTTATCAACTAACCATTGATAAAATAAATCAAAAGTCAAAAAGTATTGTTTCTCCCTTTTTCTTAATTGTGTTAGCCTATCCATTTCTGCACATTCTAGTATTTTTTTAATCACATTTTCATCTGTAGAGATCTCTTCCATTTTCCATTATTGTGCAAATACAATTCTAGCTGCAGTCAGTACATGTAAAATCTATTTTGATTTCTTGCACCTTGGGCAGCATTTTGGAGCCACAAGGGGAAAAAAATCTTGTTTAATTGCAGGATATCACCAAATCAAAGCATTGTTGAAAAAAGTACATGTATAGTGTTTATCCTTTGCAGAATACTCTTGTCAGACCTAGTTGCTTGTACTTGCTCAAATCCTCTGTAGCATATATACGGAGGAAGAGCTAAGAAAAGTTAACAGTCAGAAACCCAGAAGACAATTTCAAGATGCTGATATGTCTTAGGAAAGCACTGTGCATAAAAAAAAAATGAAACAGAAAAATCAGATGGGGTTTTCTCAAGAAAAACAGGATGCCAACAGGAAACTGTACAGATAGCAAATATGGAAACTACCTAACACGATGGTTAGAATTAGAACAGGATAGAGGCACAACATTATACTCATAGACATCAATTTATCTCTCCTGCACTCTACCTTTTTGGGACTATAAAATGTTAAACAGGAATCCGCTATGCTGCAAAGTAAAGCATCAGCATATAGCCTCATCCTTATTTCTACCACTTCACTGGTAACATACAGAAATACAAACAGTGGGTTGCTGCAACCTAGTGTATTGTTTGGAACTGAGTCTGTTGTTTTCACCCATTAAAAGGCAGAGGTAAACAGGGTTAGAAGACTGGAATAGGGGCTGCTTGAGGATGAATGAATTTGCTAGTTGATCCTCTGCTAAATAGTACCTTAGAGAGACCTACTATGCAAATACCATGGCAGCTGTTGTGCAGCAAGGCAGCTTTTCCTGGGAGTGCCCACAGCAACATGTCCGAAAATTCCAAATGCCTTCAAGGGCCTCCCAAAGATTAAAGAGTTTTAAGGGGTCTCCAACCTTGGCAATTTTAAGACTTGTAGACTTCAACTTCTGGTTTAAAGGTAAAGGTGAAGGTTGCCTTCGCACATATGTGCTAGTCGTTCCCGACTCTAGGGGGCAGTGCTCATCTCCGTTTCAAAGCCGAAGAGCCAGCGCTGTCCGAAGACGTCTCCGTGGTCATGTGGCCAGCATGACTAAATGCCAAAGACGCACGGAACGCTGTTATCTTCCCACCAAAGGTGGTTCCTGTTTTTCTACTTGCATTTTTTATGTGCTTTTGAACTGCTAGGTTGGCAGAAGCTGGGACAAGTAACGGGAGCTCATTCCGTTATGCGGTACTAGGGAATCAAACCGCCAACCTGCCGACCTTTCAATCGACAAGCTCAGCGTCTTAGCCTCTGGGCCACCGCGTCCCCCTTTAAAGAGTTTGGGAAGTAAAAAAAAAAAGAGAGAGAGACGGTTTGGGAGGCAGAAAGTTAGAACAAATGGCATTAAAGGATATGAATCCAAGGGAAATGCAGCAACTGCTCTGCAAAGGAGCTTGCATGCATCTCTCAAACAATTCATAGGATGTGGTTTACTATTCCTTTCCACTCACATAGAACGTTTAATTTTTCAGCAACAGAGCAACAAACAAGGAAAATGCCAGGCTGATGACTCCAATCCAGTTCCCAAAATTCCTGGTCTATCCTGACTGAGAATTCTGGGAATTGAAGGCCAAAACATATGGAACTCATTGGTTTGAAGAAAGCTGGCCTAAAGACTTGCTGAAAGGACAACAAGAAAAAGAAATCAGAGTTGATATCAGAGTTACTGCTACCTAGATGGAGATTCCTATTACTGAAATTAGCAATAAAAGTATGCAGATATGCCAGAGTCTTTTACTGATGTTATTCTGTTCTAAGCTCTACAATAAAACTGTAAGAGAGTTCAGCAGAATCTTCATGTAGCATATGAACTAGCCCAAGGCTACTTGCATCAGCAGTGCACATTGGACAGTGATAAGGCAAAGGAAGGCAGAAATAGCTTGGAGAAGACATTTTATATTCACATTTTTATCGATCAGATTTATACGTTGACCAAAGTGAAAAGATCCATGCATCAAGAGGTGTGAATATTTTGCCAATCAAGTTTGAAAGGAGCCAGAAACCCAAGAATCAAACCCAGAACCCATGAATCTGTATGCTTGGAGACTACAATGTACCATAAACCTCTCCTTTAGTGTCCACCAAGCTCCCTGACCTTTTACCTTCAATTTAAAAAGTGGACTCATCCCCCAGCATCAAATTTATCTCCAAGAACATCTTGGGGCCCCAAATGTTTTCCTAGAAAATAAAGATGGTTGACAGCAGTAGTCCAGTGTTCTCTTTGGGAATGTGCTCCGCTATACAAGTAAAGGACAAAAGTGACAGGGAGAGTTCTGGAAGAAGGGGCTAGCAAGTCACATTTTGGTCAATTACTTATTTGCAGCTGATTATGTCAAGGTGTTTTTTTTAATGAATGGGCACCCCCCCATCTTCCATTTTCTCAGTGCACCCACATTTTTCTAGTACACATATTAGTCCCAAACGTTATAAGAGGCCCAGTATATATGTTAAAATCAGATGGGGTTTTCTCAAGAAAAACAGGATGCCAACAGGAAACTGTACAGATAGCAAATATGGAAACTACCTAACACGATGGTTAGAATTAGAACAGGATAGAGGCACAACATTATACTCATAGACATCAATTTATCTCTCCTGCACTCTACCTTTTTGGGACTATAAAATGTTAAACAGGAATCCGCTATGCTGCAAAGTAAAGCATCAGCATATAGCCTCATCCTTATTTCTACCACTTCACTGGTAACATACAGAAATACAAACAGTGGGTTGCTGCAACCTAGTGTATTGTTTGGAACTGAGTCTGTTGTTTTCACCCATTAAAAGGCAGAGGTAAACAGGGTTAGAAGACTGGAATAGGGGCTGCTTGAGGATGAATGAATTTGCTAGTTGATCCTCTGCTAAATAGTACCTTAGAGAGACCTACTATGCAAATACCATGGCAGCTGTTGTGCAGCAAGGCAGCTTTTCCTGGGAGTGCCCACAGCAACATGTCCGAAAATTCCAAATGCCTTCAAGGGCCTCCCAAAGATTAAAGAGTTTTAAGGGGTCTCCAACCTTGGCAATTTTAAGACTTGTAGACTTCAACTTCTGGTTTAAAGGTAAAGGTGAAGGTTGCCTTGCACATACGTGCTAGTCGTTCCCGACTCTAAGGGGCAGAGCTCATCTCCGTTTCAAAGCCAAAGAGCCAGCGCTGTCCAAAGACGTCTCCGTGGTCATGTGGCCAGCATGACTAAATGCCAAAGACGCACAGAACGCTGTTACCTTCCCACCAAAGGTGGTCCCTATTTTTCTACTTGCATTTTTTTTATGTGCTTTTGAACTGCTAGGTTGGCAGAAGCTGGGACAAGTAACAGGAGCTCACTCCGTTACGCGGTACTAGGGAATCAAACCGCCAACCTGCCGACCTTTCGATCAACAAGCTCGGCGTTTTAGCCTCTGGGCCACCGCGTCCCCTTTAAAGAGTTTGGGAAGTAAAAAAAAAAAGAGAGAGAGACGGTTTGGGAGGCAGAAAGTTAGAACAAATGGCATTAAAGGATATGAATCCAAGGGAAATGCAGCAACTGCTCTGCAAAGGAGCTTGCATGCATCTCTCAAACAATTCATAGGATGTGGTTTACTATTCCTTTCCACTCACATAGAACGTTTAATTTTTCAGCAACAGAGCAACAAACAAGGAAAATGCCAGGCTGATGACTCCAATCCAGTTCCCAAAATTCCTGGTCTATCCTGACTGAGAATTCTGGGAATTGAAGGCCAAAACATATGGAACTCATTGGTTTGAAGAAAGCTGGCCTAAAGACTTGCTGAAAGGACAACAAGAAAAAGAAATCAGAGTTGATATCAGAGTTACTGCTACCTAGATGGAGATTCCTATTACTGAAATTAGCAATAAAAGTATGCAGATATGCCAGAGTCTTTTACTGATGTTATTCTGTTCTAAGCTCTACAATAAAACTGTAAGAGAGTTCAGCAGAATCTTCATGTAGCATATGAACTAGCCCAAGGCTACTTGCATCAGCAGTGCACATTGGACAGTGATAAGGCAAAAGGGAAGGCAGAAATAGCTTGGAGAAGACATTTTATATTCACATTTTTATCGATCAGATTTATACGTTGACCAAAGTGAAAAGATCCATGCATCAAGAGGTGTGAATATTTTGCCAATCAAGTTTGAAAGGAGCCAGAAACCCAAGAATCAAACCCAGAACCCATGAATCTGTATGCTTGGAGACTACAATGTACCATAAACCTCTCCTTTAGTGTCCACCAAGCTCCCTGACCTTTTACCTTCAATTTAAAAAGTGGACTCATCCCCCAGCATCAAATTTATCTCCAAGAACATCTTGGGGCCCCAAATGTTTTCCTAGAAAATAAAGATGGTTGACAGCAGTAGTCCAGTGTTCTCTTTGGGAATGTGCTCCGCTATACAAGTAAAGGACAAAAGTGACAGGGAGAGTTCTGGAAGAAGGGGCTAGCAAGTCACATTTTGGTCAATTACTTATTTGCAGCTGATTATGTCAAGGTGTTTTTTTTAATGAATGGGCACCCCCCCATCTTCCATTTTCTCAGTGCACCCACATTTTTCTAGTACACATATTAGTCCCAAACGTTATAAGAGGCCCAGTATATATGTTAAAAATCAGATCACTGAAGAAGATACAGGACTTGATAAAGGATGAAACCATTTAGGTTCACCCTAAATAAGACACCTCAAAGAATCCAATGTGTGCCACCTTATTTATAATAAAACTAAGATGGATCTACTTACAGAGCCTCCAAACCACAAAATTATTTTACAAAATCAGATTTCTTTCCCCCCTTCCCATTTTTTTGGGAGGAGGGGGTCACCAATAATGGAGTCAAAGCATATATGCAAGAATAACCAAGACTTCCTGGGTTATCTTAGACATCCTTGGTGATAAATTGCTATAATACTATTGTTTATTTTTCAAATATAAGTGGGGTTTCTCCCCCCCCACCCCACCCCACCCCGCAGCTGCAGCCATTCTTTTAGAACAGGCACAAGCCTGAGGGCAAGTAACTTTTTTGTAAATTCCTTTCCTTTCCTCAGCTGCACTGGAACATCAGCCTAGGGGGGGTGGGGGGAGAGGAGAAAAAAAAAGGCCAAATTCTTCTTTCACGGGGAAGAGAGAACATAAGTACATATATAGATGGACGCTACAGGAGCGCTTCCTAATTTTAAGAGGTTGCTGCATCTTTTTTTTTTTTTTGCTCAGAATTCAATTGGAGTTGCTACCCAGTAAGCGCTTGGATGCGGGTCCCGCACAAGAAGCTGTTGGAAGAAATATCCATCTGGGTTCAGTTCCAAGTGGGGACAAAGACACTGGAAACATGGAGGCTGCTTGGAAAGATGGTTTAATGGTGGTCAGGATCACATGGCTTGAGTTCCTGAACAGAAAAGGGCCGAGATCCTGTGTGCTCCCTGGTTTTATGCTTTTTCTGAGCTTTGAACTTTCTGGGGCACAGGAAGAGTATACTGATTGGCTGTCAGACTCCCAGGGGGTGGGGGTCTTAGCTAACATTGTAGGTTGTCCCTCAAGCTTGCCTGAGCCTTGCCATGTGGTGAGTTTCTGTTCTATTGTGTTGCAAAAGATGGTCCATTAACAAAGGTGGGGGGATTGAGTTTCTACCTCTGACCCATTGACAAAGGTGGGGGGAAATGAGTGAGCTTGGTTGAGGCTTTAATGGCCCATTGACAAAGGTGGGGGGTGGCAGGAAGTTGCAGGCAGCTCCTTTGTCTTTAAAACATGTTTCTCCATTTCTCATCCAGGGAAATATATTTTGCCTTTTTAAATATTTTCTAAAATATTTCATTCTTGTAGGAGGGGGGTGGGTGCTAAATTCCTACAAAGCAAGATCATCCGGGGAAGGGAGTCTCTACAACTAACCCATTTCGGGCGGGCAGGCAGGGGCGTGGCACTCTTACCCAGGCGGGCAGCTCGTTCCGACCCAGGCTTCGGCCCAGATCCACGGCGCTCTTCACCGTCACCTCTTCATCGCTCAGGATCTTTCCAGCAGTCTGCAACGATCGCTCCTTGCCCAGTCGCCGGCTCCGCCAGCCCATGTAAAGGGCCACGCCGGCGACCACGAAGCCCACGCTGAGCCCCGCCCGGCCGGCCAGATACACGGGCAGCAGCCACAGCAACCGCCGTCCGATCGCGCCTAGCGCCGTCAGGGCTTCCGCAGAGCCGAAGCCTCCCGGCAACCGCGATCCAGAACTGGACGGGATCGGATCTGCCGGCCCAGGTTCTTGCTCCGTGCCCCGCTCCATGGTGCTTCCAGGACCGACCGGAGCACTTAGAAAGCACCAGGCTGGCACTGCGGCTAACTCAACCGCTCCTGAGGTCCCGCGGCTCTTGCAGTCATGGACCGAGGAGGCGGGGCGTGGTTGAAACAACGCCCCTCCGCGCCAGCGGATTGGAGGATGAGACCTTTGAAGGTGGAGCTAAGGCGGCAAGAAGCCGCGGCACCGGCGTTCTTTCATTAGACCAGCTTCCCGAAGGAAGAGACGGCAGAACCTAGAAAGCCGCGCCCCTCCTTGTTCTGATTGGGCAGCGAGCGTTCCAAGATAATGGAACTAAGCAACGGCTTTCTTTACAGTAGTTCTGACTTGGCTGTGCAACTCGATGGGCGGAGTTCCTCAGGCAATTAACTGTTGATTGCCTGTTGGGCGGCCGGGACGAGAGGCGTGGCAAATTTTGCATCACTCCGAATTCGTAGCTTTGGGGCAGGAAGTCGAGGAGAGTCGCATTGCTTTATTATTCTTACGTATTATTAAAAATCCCATTTCCTCCCCCCCTTAATTTTAATAAAATTTCATTAATTTTCTTAATGGACTAGTCTTTTTTCTTTTCTTGTTATTCATGCATTTTCAAGAATCCTCCCATCATTTGTGTTGTAAATGTTGTACCTTGATGAAGGTATTTTTTTCTTTTTCTTTTATGTACACTCAGAGCATATGCACGAAAACCCTTGTGTATCCAATCATACTTGGCCAATAAATTCTATTCTATTCTATTCTAAATTGCGAACAAATCTAGGTGCATTAAAGGTAGCAAGCAGATAATCTAGGGGGCTCAGCAATTCTTTCCAAAAAAAAAGAAAAATAAAACAACTAATTATAGGAGGTAAAATAACAACGATCAAAATACTGAACATTCGTAAAAATTGGTCAGAATAGTGGACGGGATTTTGAAACAGCCAGTCGTTCAATTACCGAATTATATAAGAAAACTAAATGGCAGTGCTTTCAGTGTTTTGGCTCAGCATGCTTGCATTTCTTGAATCCATCTCCCACAAAAACAGATTACGCTAAATATTTTTTAGCTTTGTCAGAATTTGCCCAGTTCGTTCTTGAAATATATTTTATCATCTCTAACGGTAGAATTGATTTCATTAACTCTATATTCAAACAAGCTTTAGATGAGTAATATTTGGCATGTCTTATTTTTAAAAATGGACAGCTAAGAAAGAAGGGAAAAAATGACTAAAATCTTAATCTAATCTGCTAAATGAAACACTGGTGCTAAGGTTTCATAAACTCCATATTATTTGAAAAAAATCTAACATCTTGATTAATGTAGATCATTTATCAATTCAAGGGTAGGTATATACAGTCATGTGAAAAAGAGTACATCCCATTTAAAGTTTTTTCTTTTAACCCATGTGGACATGCTAATATTTTATCTTCATTCAAACAATATATAAAGGTAATGTAATTTAAACAACTATGAAAAAAATATCTTGCAATCATTTATTTAACAAATGAACCAGTATGTTCATTTGTTAAATAAATTATTTGACAACACACTCAAATAATTTTACTAAGACTATATTACTATTATTCTTCTCTTCCTTCCTAGTATCTATCTCTTCCCACTTATTACTATAAGCATGTTGCTTGTACCTTTCAATTTATAGTTTTTATTTGTTTTCTAGTATGATTTGATAGCTTATTAGTAACCTTGACTATCACTAAGTGTTGTATCTTTTTATTCTTGATGAATATATTTTATTCTCCTTATGTACACTGAGAACATATACACCAAAGACAAATTCTTTGTGTGTCCAATCACACTTGGCCAATAAAGAATTCTATTCTATTGTATGCCATTTCTTTCTATGAAAACAATAAGTAGATATTTGGCTCTAGTACCAGGTACTGCTCCCTTTGGCAGAAATAACCTCAAGCAGGTGCAACTACTATTCTCTGACATCTGCTGAGAGGATTCCATCTCTCCATTTTTCCACACAGTATTTTTTCAACTGGGCAATGCTTGAGGGTTTCTTGGATGCGGGGCCTGCATCAAATCACCCCACAGTATCTTGATGTAATTTAGATTCAGCTTTGACTTGGCCATTCTAGAACTCTGTTCCTGTATTTATGTGTATGTGTGTGTGTGTGTGTGTGTGTGTGTGTGTGTGTGTGTTTCAGCCATTGCTTGGTGATTTGTTGTATTGCAAGCTCCATTTCCACCTGAGCTTCAGTCTTCTAACAGACGGACTCATTCTCAAGCATCCTACAGGTACTACCTCTTTTACTTATATGCTTTTCTGTTTGATTCCTAATACATTTTTTTAGAAATTTAGTTCCAGTAAACATAAAGATACCCACATTCTTCAGTTGCATAATTCTTACAATATTCTGTAAGGAAACCACCAGATTACAAGAACACAAGTGAGTGGTCAAATGAGGAGACCTGAACTCATTGGTAGCCTCACACTGTAATGAACAAGGAAACACATTCAATTTTGCAGCTAACCAAGATTGTTGAATGAGCAGGCACAAAAACAGCCAGGGAAGTGATTGACGCTTGAGAAACAGGCCCCTCATCAGTCAATAGGAGTGCTGATTTACTGCCAACCTATTAAGTACTGAGAAGGTGAGGGTTGGGCAGCTAATGACTTAAAAGCCAGCCATCAACATACCCCAATCAACATTTAGAAAGCTACTTAAAACACACACTATAAAGGCCACACAGAGAAAAGCACACACTCTGCTAGAGAGAAGTCTCTGAAGATGGCCTCTAGTATGAGTCCAAAAGTTTGGAAGAGAAAACCTCTGGTTCTGGTCACCGACACAGTTTGGATCCTGCAGTATTCTCATTCACTTTTGTACAGAAACTGAGCTTATGACTTTAAAATACTCCCTATCATACCTTAAATTACAAAACTTCATTTTCTATAGAGGGTATTATGAAGACTGCTGGGAATGCTTAATGAGTCCAACTTTTTTGGTTCAATTCTGAGATTTAATAGTTTGATTAAAATATTGCTCAATTTTAAAACTTTAGGACATCTCTTTTTAAAATGCTGAACATTATCCAAGTATATTCAATCCATTATGCTATTTTTTTAGTTAATTCACTCTATCATCTCTGACATCATCTCTGGATTCACAACACTGTCTCACCAAAAGAAAGCTTACGATGATTGAGTAATATCCATTTGTCTGATTGCATTTTATTGTCTGCGTGTCTAGCATCCCAAGTCTAATAGGCTTGATGTAGGCTCAAGGTCTGAATGGATATGAAATTACCAAAATATTGTAACAATTTAGTCGTTATCAAGCAAACAGAGCTAGCTTTAATTTATTTGCAACTCTGGATACAGTTTTTCCATCTTTCCCACTATCTCATGTTTAATTACTATATCATTTTACTTGTCTCCTAGTCACTGAAGTACACATACAAACTTTCATTATTAAATTCTCAAGGATCCTCAAAAGAATGCTTTGTATGTGGCACAAACAATCCTAATTATCAGCAAGGATTGGTGGCACATTCTTCTCCTGCTCTGCTTTCAATCATTCAGAACAGAGCTGGAAGAGACCTTCAAGATTTTCTAGTCCAACCCCTGCTCAAACAGAAGACCCTGGCCTATACCATTTCAGACAATTTACTCTCCAGTCTCTTGTTAAAAACCTCCAGTGATGAAGCAACCACAACTTCTGATGGCAAGCTGTTTATAGAGCTTAATTTATAGAACTTTAGAGAACTTAATTTATAATAAAAGCAACAATATAAGAAACATGCATTTTTAAAGGCCAGCCCAGATGAAATGGCAAAATTGTGCTTCTTAAAGACAGCTACTGTATAAATAAAATAATGAAGGAGGGGGAAATATTTTTTCCCTATTTGAACATTGTTAATTTAATAAACAACTAAAGTTATGAAACTTCATAGTTCCCCATTTTTATGGAAGTTAATATTTGGACCAAAGACACTGTGGTGTTTTATATATGCCATATTGCCCTCAAACACACTGTCACTGAGAATGAGAGCCATATATGAGGAATTCTGCTAAGCAACCCTCTGGCTTTTCTCCTTCTTGAAATGTTTACTGTCTTGAGCAGCAGTTCTCAACCTGTGGGTCGGGACCCCGTTGGGGGTCGAATGACGATTTGCCAGGGGTTGCCTAAGACCATCGGAAATATGGGAAGTATACTTGCGAGTCGAAGAATCGCGCTCCAATGGTTGACTTCACAGCCAGCTGCAGGCTCTTCTGCTAATTTGTATGAAATATATTTGTTTGAGATTTGAAACACTTCTGAAAATATGTTCTCTATAGCATTGGCCCTTGTATTATTACTTAAATTTGCCTCTTTTCTCCTGGTCACTGCCTAGATGTTCAGAATCTCTCCTTTTCTCTCATCTCCTAACACAAAGTCAATCCAGATGCCGTACCGATAATATATTTACCAGTTACATGTTGTCTACCTTTGTACACAGTGTTTCGTAAGACAATTAATCTGCATTAGCTGAGCTTTTGCTGACATTCTTTACCAACAATCGTAGCTTCAGATGTTCTCCTCTGGGGCTGCCAGAATTGCTCTTAAAAAGAGCACAAAGCAGTTTGTCTGCCAGGATATTGAACAGCTATCACTTGAAACTACAGGCACATTGTTTATGGTCTGTATTTTAAAGCAACATTTTAGCCAAGAAGACTGTGCCAGTGAAGCAATTTTGTATAATTTCTTCCAAGAGAAGCTGACTGACTATTATTTATGTATTTATTTTCATATATTATATAATTAATTATAAGTAATTCAAGGTGCCGAACATACCTGATACCCTTCCTCCTCCTATTTCCTCCACAACAACAACCCTGTGAGGTGAGTTGGGCCGAGAGTGGAGGACTGGTCCAAACTCACCAGCTGACTTTCATTCTAAGGCGGGACTAGAACTGACGATTCCCCAGCTTCTAGCTTAGTGTCTTAAATCACTAGACCAAACTGATATAGAGTAAGGTAGTCAAGTCACCTTAACATCTAATACAGTGATGGCGAGCCTTTTTGCCACCAAGTGTTCAAACGTTTGCGCGGAAACATCGTGTGCCCACGCTCATAGGGGTCGCGCTCTGGAAAAGCCAAACTTCCGGGTTCTGGTGCACATGCACACCTGACAATCAGCTGGGCAGCGTGCGTGCACATAACGATTTTTAGCACTGCCGCATGCGCAAAGGATAGCTGATTGTCACGTGCACATGTGCGCCAGAAACCCAGAAGACAAACAGGCAAGGCTGTGCGTACTGGGCAACATGGCTTCGTGTGCCACTTTGGGCACGTGTGCCATTGGTTCACCATCTTGGATCTAGTAATTTCATGCCCATAATGTTTGTTTGGCAAAAATCCAGAAATGGTTTGCCATTGTTTAACTTCCCTATAAGGTTGGTGGTGACCTCTCACCTGAGTACTAGCCAAGCCTAACTCTGCTCATCGTTCTGAAGTCCCTAATCTTATTTAGCTATTGAATTTGCTATTTAATATATATTTTAAAAAGGGCTTGAGAATTTTAATGTATTAAATGCTAAAAATGCATGCCCACTCCCATCTAACATCCCTTCAGTATAAAAGCAAGTCGTCTCACTTTACACTGCTCATTAAGGGTATTTTTATAAACAAATAGTTCTCTATAATTTTTTACAGCAGCGTGGACTGCATCCTCTTTCCTGTTTACAGCTTCCCTTTTCATGCAGTAGATAAAGTTGGAATCAAGCCAGCTCTACAGTACGAGATATTAAATTATGGACAAAACCCTGAGAAACCTTCAGTTTAGCTGCTGCTCAGTTACCAGCCAACCTGAAAGAATTTGGTGCCATCTAAAGGAAAAGTGTGCAAGCTACTTCTAAAAGGAAAGGATGCTGTACTGTATCTAAATAACTACATGCCTAGCCTTTACAGTATGTATAGTATTGCTTTTCAAGATAAGCTATCCCTTTACACACAGAAAAAGAGCTAGAGTCAGCAAAAGAAATAAACATCATGAAACAAAAATAATAATAATAGAAATAGAGTTAAATCAGGGGTGAAATCCAGCAGGTTCTGACAGGTTCTGGAGAAACGGTAGCAGAAATTTTGAGCAGTTCGGAGAACCGGTAGCGGAAATTTTGAGTAGTCCAGAGAACCAGCAAATACCACCTCTGGCTGACCCCAGAGTAGGATGGGAATGGAGATTTTGAAATATCCTTCCCTCAGGAGTGGGGAGGAAATGGGGATTTTGCAGTATCCTTCCCCTGCCACGCCCGAGCCACGCCCACAGAACCGGTAATAAAAAAAATGGATTTCACCTCTGAGTTAAATCCTGTAATTATATCCACCCCATGGAAGCCAATTTGGTCTAAAGATTATGGTACTAGTCTGAAAAAGCAGGAGTCTGTGAGTTCTAGTCCTGCTGCAGCCATGAAAGCCAGTTGGGTGACCTTGGACCAAACATCCTCTCTCAGTCCAATCCACCTCACAAGGTTATTGCTGTGGGGAAAATGGGAGGAAGAAGGTGTGTTGGATATGTTTGCCGCCTTGAGTTATTTGTAAAAATAAGAAAGGCAGGATAAAAACAAAGAAACTAGTAAATAAAATCAACCCGCCCCTGCTCTGACCTTGATGGCCTCTCGGAAGGCCTTCAGGCTTTTCTATCTGCCTGGCCAGGAAATCAGAGAGTGGTATGAAGCCCATAAAATGGCTGTATTCTTCTTGAATGAATGTGCTCTCCTTGATGACTGTACAGGTAGTCCTTGACTTACAACAGTTGATTTAGTGACTGTTCAAAGTCATAATGTCACTGAAAAAAGTGACTTATGACCTTCTTTCGCACTTACAACAGTTGACGCATCCCCATGGTCACATGATCAAAATTTGGATGCTTGGCAACTGGTTCATATTAACCTCTGAGCCACAAGTTATGATGGTTGCAGTGTCCCAGGGTTATGTGATCACCTTTTGCAACCTTCTGACAAGCAAAGTAAATGGGGAAGCCAGATTCACTTCACAGCCGTGTTGCCAACTTAACAGTTGCAATGGTTCATTTCCCAAGAGTGGCAAGAAAAGTCGTAAAATGGGGCAAAACTCACTTAACAAATGTTTCACTTAACAGTATAAATTTTGGGCTCAATTGTGGTTGTAGGTTGAGGACTACCTGTATTATTTTGTTTTAAATTGTATTGCTTGTTTGGCTGCTTTATTTTTTTATGTTTTGTCATTGTTTTAATTGTAAGCCACCTAGTCACAAATGTGTGATTAGTAGCTGATTGAATGAATAAATTCAATTTAAACTTATTCTGCTCCATATCTTTAAATCCCTGCAAACTATTCTTGCTTCCATCCATCATGTTTAGATCTGCTTCCTACACTATCTTTTTTTCTTTTTAATTTTCACTCTTTTTCATCATCTCAGGGGTTCCATAAATCACAACACATAGTCTTCCCGGTCCTGATTTCTTTGCTTTGCTTTGTGATTTAATCTTCATTCATTAGTTCTGTAGGACCAGTTTACCCCAATCAACTTCTTTTTTAGTCCTAAATTATTCTTTCAGTCCCCATGCACTTTGGATTCAATCTCTTCTTGTTTAACCACATGTCCTTCATAAGTACCAATTGCATTCCAACTGATTCAAATTGCAATTATTATTTTTTTTACAACCAGTTTGGTGTTGGGGTTAATAAGTTCCCTTAGACATGGAAAGCCAACTAGGTTACTTTGGGCCAATCACTCTCTCTCAGCCAACTCATCTCGCAAGGTTGTTGTTATGGGGAAAATAGGAAACAAGAACATTGTGTATGCTGCCTTTATATAAACCAAAGAAATCAATATTTACTCTGACATACTCAACACTCACTGCATATATCAAATTGGGGCAGAAACTTGCTTTTATACAAATCTATTTCTTTCAACAAATATTCTTCAAAGAGGCTGTATTACCTGCTACTTTTCTACCAGCATTTGTACCCATTTTCTTATGTTTAATAAAACATTCTACCAATATAAGCACATTCTCAGGAAAAGGGAGAGGCTCTGCCATTTACTTATGACTTGGAATCATTCTTTTCATTTTCCCTGTCAAACATAACTGCTTTGGAGTTTGACACAATAATTTTCAGTTCTCTATCCCTTGTTGCATCATATAATCTACCTAACATTTGTTGCAAACCATTTGGGTTCTCCACACACAAAAGTACACTTAACTTCACATTCACAACTAATATACATTTAACATAACCACAAGCATCCCTTATACTGTACATCAGGGGTGTCAAACTCATGTCGTCATGGCAGCGTCACATGACGCATCTGGACTTTCCCCCCCTTTGCTAAACAGGGCGTGGGTGTGACCACCATGTGATGGCATCTGGCCCATGGGCCTGGAGTTTGACAGCCCTGCTCTAAGTTATCAGCCATTCAGCCATATCTGACCCTCGGCCACTCTGTAGCTCAGCACTGTACATAAATGAGGTTTATATATTAATTAAACATTCATTAATTAATACATTAAAATCCCAAGAGGACATCATACATCCCTTATCCTTCTGTCTGTTTTATGTTTTATTTAGGAACCAACCTTCAACTCAGTTTCATCTGCAGGAAATAATTATGATACCAAAACAATGACATGTTGGTGATGCTGACATGTAAATACTATTAAATACTTACAATCCTGTTTTCTGATACCAAGAAGTCAAGGCTTGGTATTTGAGCAATGACATCCTTGTGTGCATTCTGTCATTTGTCCTCTTTGTATTTGCCCATATTTAGGCAAAATGCTATTCTTCACTTATTACTCAATAGCCTGCTAGAAAGCAAAACTTAGGTAGCGTAAAACCCGATCGCACTTGGTAAATTTTGCTTCTTGTAGCTACTCATTCCATTAGAATTCTGCCAAATGCCTTCCTAGGGCATTAGAGAAACTAACCATTTGTAGTTTTTGCATTCACTCATTTTATCTTGTCCTTTTTGGTGGAAAACAGTTAACTATATTCTTTTCCAGTCCTGAGGCATGGATGCAAGCTTTACACCCAATCGTATAGTCTTTCCACAAGTAAGTTTTGTGGAAGTGTTGTGTGAATGTTAACAAACTTTTAACATTTCTTCAGTTATATGGTTTTTGCTCTTCTATCAGGTTTCATCTCACAGGCGCTCAGGAATCAAATATATAAGGATACCAGGACTCACGAACTGCAGTTAAGTTAGTTTATTGTATAAGAAACAGTAATGTCATCACAAAAGACTTTTGGCAATTGCTGTTTTTTCCCCAAACCAGCCCCAATATTTAGGTATTCACTGATTTATCTCGCTGATTGTCCTCCACTACCTTCAAGCTGATGTATTGTGCCTCCTTTTTGGCAGGAGGCCCAGTTTCTATCCGTCTCTTGTTTAATTAATATAGAATTGAGATGTGAGATTTCTTTTTTATTCTGAGAACTGCTCACCTGCAGCCTCACCAGTATTCTGCACCAATTCTTTCTGGGACACAATTTTTTGTTGTTACATTATTTCAATTTCTTGGATAAACCATAGTTACCGTATTTTTCAGAGTGTAAGATGCATCTTTCGCCCCCCCACAAAAAAAGGGTGAAAACTATTCTTGCTTCTATCCATCATGTTTAGATCTGCTTCCTACACTATCTTTTTTTCTTTTTAATTTTCACTGTTTTTTATCATCTCAGGGCTTCCATAAATCACAACACACAATCTTCCCGGTCCTGATTTTTTTGCTTTTCTTTGTGATTTAATCTTCTTTCATTAGTTCTGTAGGACCAGTTTACCCCAATCTACTTCTTTTTTAGTCCTAAATTATTCATTCAGTCCCCATGCACTCTGGACTCAATCTCTTCGTGTTTAACCACATGTCCTTCGTAAGTACCAACTGCATTCCAACTGATTCAACTTGCAATTATTATTTTTACAACCAGTTTGGTGTTGGGCTTAATAAATTCCCTTAGACATGGAAAGCCAACTAGGTTACTTTGGGCCAATCACTCACTCAGCCAACCCATCTCGCAGGGTTGTTGTTATGGGGAAAACAGGAAACAAGAACATTGTGTATGCTGCCTTTATATAAACCAAACTTTTTATGTACTAAATGCTAAACTTTTAATGTACTAAATGCTAAAAATGCATGCCCACTCCCATCTAACATCCCTTCAGTATAAAAGCAAGTCGTCTCACTTTACACTGCCCATTAAGGGTATTTTTATAAACAAATAGTTCTCTATAATTTTTTACAGCAGTGTGGACTGCATCCACTTTCCTGTTTACAGCTTCCCTTTTCATGCAGTAGATAAAGTTGGAATCAAGCCAGCTCTACAGTACGAGATATTAAATTATGGACAAAACCCTGAGAAACCTTCATAAATAACTAAATAACTACATGCCTAGCCTTTACAGTATGTATAGTGTTGCTTTTCAAGATAAGAGCTTCAGCAAAAAAGCCTCCAAACAGAGCTTCAGAAAAAAAGCCTCAGAAACAGCTTCAGAGGCTTTTTTTCTGAAGCTCTATTTTGGAGGCTTTTAGAGGCAGAAAAAAAAGTTTTTTCTGAAACAGAGTTTCAGAAGTTTCAGAGACAGAAGAATAAGCCAAAAAAAAAAAAAAAAAGCAAGGCACAGAGCTCACAATCAACGAACCTGTTGCTAAAATTCAACTCTGGGAACAGATGATTGGGGGTATTCCGGGAGGCTGATCCATCCGCCAATTAGCTTTTTTCTTATTTTCCTCCCCAAAAACTAAGGTGCGTCTTATACTCCGAAAAATACGGTAAATCATGGCCAGTGTGAAGCTGATGTCATTCTTAAATCGAATCATGAAGGTGCATTGATGATGGCAGGCGTAGCTGTGGAGGATAACTAGATACTTTTTCCCGTGGTTATATACTGTTTATTAATTATTATTATTAAAGAAGCAGCTCAGCTAATGGAGTATTTTACCAATGCCTTTATAATGGCTATCCTAAAATAAACAATTTTAAATTAATTACCATGAAACTAAGCAAGTACTTAATATTTTCAAAAATGGTTTATATTAAGCTACCTAATATACCAGATAAAGTGTCTGGAAAAAATATACCAGATAAAAATCTGGAAAAAAGTTCTGAGAATGCTCTGTACAATTTCAATCTTAGATATATTCTTCTATTTAAAAAAAAATGCTAGAAGTTCTTTATAAAAAGTGAAAATATACTTTACAAAATCAGTAAATGATTCATAGCCCATTTCTAACTTTGAATAATTATCTACATTAACTCTATAATTTGATTTAACTTTCATTTAATGAATATAATCCCAATACCTGAATCTAACCGTTTATGTTTTTTTGTTTATAATAGTTAAGAGGCCAAGGAAGTATGGATGGCAATAAAGAAATATTGTTATATGTTAACATATAACAATATAACAGTATATGTTAACATATATAGCAATTTTATTTATATACATATGCCATTACTTTTCCCTCAGAGCCTCCCTATTAAAAGATCCCATCCCAGGTCCCCTTCCAGAGAACTAAAATTCTTGAGTTTCCTCTAAGGAAAAATGCCTTTAGGTTAAATAAAGTTAACTAGCGACTCCTCACAGTGTTAAAAGCGATCCAAAGGCTAATTAATCCTGCTTCTTAACACAAAGCCGAATCATAAATCACAGAGTCCTTACAACTCAAGCTATGTTTGCTTTGCTGCTTTATTTAGCGAATGGCAAATACATGGACTTAATAGTAGTTCAAGGGATACGGTGGCTCAGTGGCTAAAACGCTGAGCTTGTCGATCAAAAGGTCGGCAGTTCAGCGGTTCGATTCTCTAGTGCAGTGTAACGGAGTGAGCTCCCATTATTTTTCCCAGCTTCTGCCAACTTAGTTCGAAAGCAAGTAAAAAATGCAAGTACAAAAATAGGGACTACTTTGGTGGGAAGGTAACAGTGCTCCGTGTGCCTTCAGCATTTAGTCATGCCGGCCACATGACTACGGAGACGACTTCGGACAGTGCTGACTCTTTGGCTTAGAAACGGAGATGAGCACCACCCCTAGAGCCGGAAACAACTAGCACGAATGTGCAGGGGAACCTTTACTATAGTAGTTCAAATGTTAATGTCCAGCCCACCCAGCCATTCAAGGACGGTGGTGTATGTTGAACAAATCAGACATTGGGCCAGTGTAAGCTCTTGATGTGTATGTGATGCTAGTTCGCCTCCTCGTGGTGCACCCCAGATAACAAGGTAGTGTGAACCAAACAACTAGCAACAAAGGGCAGCCAGACTACATTGAAAAAATGGCAGTTAATGACAGTTGGCAGCCAAACTACTTTGTAGAACTCCTGGCTCTCTAAATACATGGCAACGGATAAACAAAACAGGCCTTTTCAGGCCCAAAGGTCAAGACAGATTGGGGACATTGTCAGAATATGCTTTGCTACTATTTAATAACAATAGCATTTAAGCTTATATACGGCCCCATAGTGCTTTACAGCACTCTCTGGACAGTTTACAATGTAGACATATTATTTGCATATTGACCCCAGCAATCTGGATCCTCATTTTACCAACCTCGGAAGGATAGAAGGCTGAGTCAACCTTGAGCCCAACAAGATTGAACTCTAACATATGGGCAGTTTGCCTGCAATACTGCACTTTAACCACCGCGCCATTAAGGCTCCTGGTCTGCGCATCAAAAGCCTTGCAAAAATTGTACCTATCCAGAAAGCAGCAGCAAGAAATCTTGAGCTGTACCCCATGCTAAACATAAAGGGTTCCTAAACAGAGATTATTTAATGGTCCCAATGCATGTTTGCTATGTATTTATGATACCCATTACCCACACAAGAAAAATGATACACCAAGAAGAACAGAAGGGGAACGATTTAAGAAATACTTCCTCTACTGCGCGCCCATGCGAAGTGGAAATTTTATAGATGCAGCTGGCATGGAAAAGCAGGCGGTCAAAAAGCATGACATTTGTACCATTCCTATCCTAGCCTGGCATGGTGCCACCATAAACCTTTGATTGGTCCTTTAAAAAAAATTAAGAATCTTATCCTTCCTCACTTAGAGACTGCCTTCTTCCCCTCATACACAGGCAAATGCTCCCACTAATTTGCACTGACAGGGCTGTGTTTTAGAAAGTATCTGTCGCGTTTGCTAGTGTGACCATCACAGCCTCAAGATGCTTGTGGCAGATGTAGGCTATAAGCCCTCCTTGATTTGCCCAGCGCTCAGCACCCACAGCGCCCTCTATGGGCTTGTTATAGGTCAGTTCGGGCAAATTCTTGTGTTGCCCAGCACGCCAAAGCCGCAGGGCTGCTGAAAGATCGACGATGCCTCCCCCGAGGGCTCGCAGAATGGCATGGGGGCCACACGAGTCCCACTTGAAGGTGCTGCCTTCTGAAAGCACATAAGCATCGGCAAGGCCGAGGGCGACACACAGCATCTTGTAGCCAGCACCTGAAGCAAAGCAGAGCCTCTCACCGTATAGAGGGGCCAGCGCTTTCTGCAACACGGTGGTCTCATTGCTGCTCAGCACCACGCAGGGGGAAGGCTGCTGCCGGGGTTGGCTCAGCGAGCTTAGCTTGGTGCTTCCATAGGAAATGCCCCAATGGTATTTGCTCTGCCACCTGCCAAAGAGAAAGAGTCAGGGTAGCTTTTCTAGGAAAAAATGCCCACCATTACACAACATTGAGAAGGCAGAGGTGAAATAGCAGTCACTCTTTCCCAGCCCAACCTACCTCACCGGGTTGCTGCTGTGGGGAAAGTAGGAGACAGGAATATTTGTTTGTCACCTTGAGTTATATATGTAAATATATAAAAAGGCAGGATAATATAAAGAAAGCAAAGGTAGGTATCAACAATAATAAGCTTTTTGGGTGCAATCACAAAACAACTGGAGCACCACTGGAATATCATCAGCACTGACAAAATCACCCTCAGTCAATTGCAAAAGAATAGAATAGAATAGAACAGAACATAATAGAATAGAATAGAATTTTTTATTGGCCAAGTGTGATTGGACACACAAGGAATTTGTCTTGGTGCATATGCTCTCAGTGTACATAAAAGAAAAGATACGTTTATCAAGGTACAACATTTACAACACAAATGATGGTCAATATATAATATAAATCATAAGGATTGCCAGCAACAAAGTTATAATCATACAGTCATAAGTGGAAAGAGATTGGTGATGGGAACGATGAGAAGATTAATAGTAGTGCAGATTTAGTAAATAGTTTGACAGTGTTAAGGGAATTATTTGTTTAGCAGAGTGATGGCCTTCAGGAAAAAACTGTTCTTGTGTCTTGTTGTTCTGGTGTGCAGTGCTCTATAGCATCATTTTGAGGGTAGGAGTTGAAACAGTTTATGTCCAGGATGTGAGGGATCTGTAAATATTTTCACGGCCCTCTTCTTGATTCGTGCAGTATACAGGTCCTCAGTGGAGGGCAGGTTGGTAGCAATTATTTTTTCTGCAGTTCTAATTATCTTCTGAAGTCTGTGTCTTTCTTGTTGGGTTACAGAACCGAACCAGACAGTTATAGAGGTGCAAATGACAGACTCAATAATTCCTCTGTAGAACTGAATCAGCAGCTCTTTGGGCAGTTTGAGCTTACTGAGTTGGTGCAGAAAGAACATTCTTTGTTGTCCTTTTTTGATGATATTTCTGCAGCTTTACTTGCGACAATACTTTTAACGTCATCAAATAACAACAGCTTTCTATGCCAGGTCCTTGGGAAGGCCTCGATAGGTGGATAAAAATGCCAAATCCAGTCTTAACATCTGGCTGACTGTGCGACCAACCATAATAATTTCACTGTTTTCAGAAAAAGCCTTGAGGGAGTCGAAGAAGGTGACTGAGGTGGCAGTCAATATTGCACACAGATAGGAAGAAGCATGCTTTTGCTTAGTTGGAAAAGGGAAGCTGGGACAGGAAGAGGGACAATTTTTTTCAGAGGCCAAGAAAAGGGAACATTACAGGAGCCATTCGGTATTTTTATATACTCGCTGATTTTTGTGGCAGAAGCATTGCTTCTTCCAATCACTGCATTATCCTTGTGCAATACAGTACTGACAGCCATTTTCTTCTACTCCCTCAAGGCTTTTTCTCCAAACCATAAAATTATTATGGTCGGTTGCACAGTCAGCCAGATGTTAAAACTCGATTTGGCATTTTTATATGCGATACCTATAACTCTGGGCCACTCCTTAGGGGTAGCAAAATGCCGATTTTTAAAAAACTCTGAGAAGCCCAAGGAAGAATGTTTATTTGCGCTATCCTTTCTTTTTTTTTCACTGCATTTTACATCAATATAACTTTTGTATCCATTGTTTCATGCTCATTGAAGTCAGTGGCCCAATAAACAAGAGTATATGTTGAGCAAAATAAAATACTGTTATACCTCCCGGGATTACATTTTGATTCATTTGACTCCCTTGAATGAATAATATTGATCTATCTGATCGTTTCAAATAGGTTCGTACTCTGGATAAGTCCGTCTTACAGCAATAGACCAGTGGTAGTCAACCTGATCCCTATCGCCCACTAGTGGGCGTTCTAGCTTTCATGGTGGGCAGTAGGGGTTTTGTCCGATACTGAAGCACTTTCCTTTTTTTAAATTTAATTGACTTTTTAAAAAAATTTCATAGCATTATTTAAAAAAAATTTCATTAGGTTTTTATAAAATTCCCCATGACAATTTAAATTTCTGAAAATATACTATTTGTATCGCCCGTGCATACACTTAGTTCACGTTATGTAAGTAAAACTAAATGGTGCTATAGGGCGACCGCAAACAAAAGAGCCTCGTCCCACAATAGCTCGCGCATATCCCCCCACACCACCCAGCTGTAACAGACAAGCAGAGCTGGTAGCTGGCGCCCCCCCCAACCCAATCTACGATGCATGAGAGGCATGCGCAGACAACGATACACAGCGCATTACTGTGGAACTGGTGGGCGGTTAGAAAATTTTACTACTAACAGAGATACAAAAGTGGGCAGTAGGTATAAAAAGGCTGACTACCCCTGCAATAGAACCTGGGGTTATTTTCCCATTGTCCCTCTAAAGTCTGTGACTGGAGGGCCTCCCTTGGCAGGCATGTGCTAGCTAGATCCGCAGGCAATTCAAGGGCAGTATGAGTGAAAAGAAATGGCTCCAGAACAACCATGTAACTTTGTACCAAGCCTGTTTCAGCCATATAAGGTATATCAGACTAAGAAACCAATGCCACATAGGACTACTCTCATTGTCACAGCTATAGCAAGAACGTTTTCCAAGTCTGAATGTGCTCCCCCCCTTTTGCCTTTGATCTTTGTATAAACTAAGGAGGGACATGTGTGAAGCATTTTCTCAACTTAGTTTCTCAAAATAGGCTCAAGCTGCACTTGTCTGATCGTTGCCTTGGTAGCAGTTCTTCCTCTATCCTTCAAAGCCATTCCCTAGGCCAGAGATGGGCAACTATGGCCCTTTATGAACTTCAACTCCCAGAATTCCTGGGCTACCTCAGGAATTTTGGGTGTTGGAAGTCCACAGTTCGTAAAGGGCCCATAGTTGCCCATCCATGTCCTAGGCCCGTGATGGCGAACCTATTGCACGCGTGCCACAAGTGGCACGTGAAGCCATATCGGTGGGCACATGAGCTCAAAAGCAGGCCTTCCAGTCCCACCGGAAGTCAACAAACAGGCAGTTTCCGGCTTCCAGA
Organism: Ahaetulla prasina; assembly: GCF_028640845.1. Lineage (NCBI taxonomy): Eukaryota > Metazoa > Chordata > Lepidosauria > Squamata > Colubridae > Ahaetulla > Ahaetulla prasina. The sequence goes on from NC_080540.1 coordinate 156,891,816, forward strand.
GGTGGGTGGGGAAGGCTGTTTTCACCCTCCCCAGGCTCCTAGAAAGGCTCTGGAGCCTGGGGAGAGCAAAAAACAGGCCTACTGGGCCCACTGTGCCATTGCGTGCCAAAAGCGTGGAGAATGTGAGGAGCCGCGCAAGGCGCATAGAATTATGGGTGTGGGCATGCACATGCGCAACTCCCTCCACTTTTGGCACATGATGGCAAAAAGGTTAGCCATCACTGTCCTAGGCCCTCTTCAACCTGCTTCATCGTTCATCTCCATTCATGTTGATGTACCGTAAAAGGAAAGGGGTGGGGGGGGGAATCCAGGGCTAAACCCTTCATAATTGGTGGGACAACCAGCCTGGTACATGTAGGCAAGACTGACCTACAGTGCTGTTGTTACCTGTGTGCTGTCAGCTCCTCCCGGAAGAAAGGCTCATTGATGATGCCAAGGACGGGCTCACCCGAATGCCGGTTGTATACTCCTATCAGCACAAGCGCTGAGTGAAGTCCAGATGGATAGATGCCATTCACAGGCATCACGTCGCCACACCCACGAATGTACTGATTAGTGGAATCTGAAAAGAGGGAAGTAAGAAAGGGAGAATTCCTTCCTTCCTTCAGCAAGACTCAGCATCAGAACAATAGATGTCAGAGTGCTCCCCGCTAGAACAGACTTTAAAAATAGTATCAACTCAATTCCTGATCAATGTATACTAGATACAGGCTAAGAAAAGACTCCTAGAGAGACAGGAGAATATCACTACTGGTAAGGAATAAGACTGGATGTGATAGTGCTCAACTCTCTTTTATATAATCCAGTCTATGCTATATATAGGCAGTCCTCAATTTACAACAGTTCATTTAGCGACCCTTCAAAATTATAATAGCACTGAAAAATGTGACTTATGACTGTTTTTAAGACTGTTGCAGCATCCCCATGGTCAAGTGATCAAAATTCGGATTCTTGGCAATCGACTCATATTAATGATGGTTGCAGCGTTCCAGGGTTATGTGATCACCTTTGGCAACCAGCAAAGTTAATGGGGAAACCAGATTCGCTTAATAGTGAAGCTGTGTTACTTACTTCACAACTGCAGTGATTCAGTTAACGATTGTGGGAAGAAAGGTTGTAAAACGGGACAAAATTCACTCAACAACTGCTTCGCTTAGCAACAGAAATGTTGGGCTCGATTGTGGCTGTAAGTAGAGGACTACCTGTAGACAAAACTCAGCACTTAGAGAAAGACTGTATGTAAATGGCTTCCGATGCCCACCTGCCATTCTATTTACCTATGGGGTCAATCCATACAGCCAAGCTCTCTGTGGAGATGGTCACATCCACATTGTCCAGTGCTGAGTCTGAAAGCACTACTTCCTGATGAACAGCAGCTGCCAACAATTCAGCTGCCGTCTGTTTCCGATCCAGGACTTTCTGCAGCAGGGCAGCAGTTTCCTGTTGGGTGGGGCAAACCTGCACCACTACAATCTCGCCTGCAAAAGCAAATAAAATTCAGATGTTCAAGAGGGCCCCTCTTGCTGATCAAGGAGATCTTTCACATTTATTCTCAGAGTCTTATATATTTCGCAAGCAATGAGAATTATTTTAATGCCACACTTCTTAGACCATTCTTAGAGGAACTCTTAAGTTTCATTTTACCAAAGGTAAAGGTAAAGGTAAAGGTTCCCCTTACACATACGTGCTAGTTATTGCCAACTCTAGGGGGCGGTGCTCATCTCCGTTTCAAAGCCGAAGAGCCAGCGCTGTCCGAAGACGTCTCCGTGGTCATGTGGCCGGCATGACTCAACACCAAAGGCGCACGGAACGCTGTTACCTTCCCACCAAAGGTGGTGCCTATTTTTTCTACTTGTATTTTTTATTTGCTTTCGAACTGCTCGGTTGGCAGAAACTGGGACAAGTAACGGGAGCTCACCCCAATATGCGGCAGCACTAGGGATTCGAACCACTGAACTGCCAACCTTTCGATCAACAAGCCCCTGAGCCACCGCGTTTCATTAGAAGCCCATAATGATGGAGAAGTTTCCTTGAGATTTGGCTTTTCCTTTTCCACCACAGTCTGTGCTACTACAGCCCACACTGCAGTAAGTGTGAGAAAGATAAAGATAGGGTAAGATGTAGGATATATGCTTTTAGCTAGTTAGTTTCAAGTGGGTTAAACAGTAATACAGTTCAATGTAGGAGAAGGACAGCCAGAGCCTGGGGGTGGAGTTGAGAGGAATTAACCTGGAGTCGTTGGGTTTCCCCAAGCAGTCTAAGTCCAACCCCTCTTGAATTCTTATCTAGCATCCACTGAGTACTGATGGTTAGTTGACTAGATTCTTGTGTATAGGCACGAGCAATAAGTCTGCTTAACTGGAATTTAACATGTGGTCCTGATTCTTCGCATCCAACACCCAGCATGGTTTACATCAATAATATTTATCTTTAGCTTTTTGAGATGTGACTTAAAAAAAACAAACAGAAATGGGATAATCAGATTAACAGCATGCAGAATGTCTGCTCTTCTGACAAACTCTTAAAAGGAGGGAGGTGCAAGATTTCTTGGTAGTAAAAAATATATTAATAATTTCCTCTACTGCAGAGCAAAGTTAAAACCTACAGGAGCCTTGCCATCTGCAGCTTGGCACACTCTAAAAATATTACCTTACCACTAACAATTGCCCCACCCAATACAGACATTAGACATATTCTCTGTAAGTGAATAATGGACATTGTAGCAGTTTAATTCATGTGAAGGTCCTTAACATGAGGAAGACTGTCTTAGAAAGGTAAATAAGGAAACGGCCACAAATTAGAAGAGAAAAAAAATCCTGGCATCAGGCATTCGATTGTATATTTAATATGACACCTAGCATGTTAGGACATGATCCTCCTTCATATGAAGCTCCAATAAGTCTAGTCAGTGCTCTTCCTAAAATGGAAAGTCTCCTAAAATATTTTCCCCAAGTCTGTCTGTAATTTTCTGGAATTCTTATGAAGAGCAAACATCTTTGCAGGGACAAAGCTTGCAAGGGGCCATCAGAGTAAGCCTAGGACAGGAAATGGAAATATATCTCTGATGAAAATAGAGCTGGAAGCGGGAGAATGACTTGATGAATCAAAAAGAGGACCAAGCATGTCAGAAGGGCAACCTGTAGAGGTAATGGGGTAAGGACATACAAAATTCTTAGCCAGTGTGCCAGGAGGAAATTTTAATCTTACACAATTGGAAGGAGTCCAGTTGGGGAAAGTTTATTTTACAGAATATGTTGGTATTTCCTCCTCCCTGTGCTGATTACTCACCAAGGCCATTTTCAAATTTGTTGGACTCCTCGCCACAAATGTGATCTTGTAGTTCTGGAAACTGTGAACAACAGTGAGAAAGGGTAAGGAAAGAAAAATGGAACCGAAGGGAGAACGAGGAAAGTACACTTTAACCAAGCTGACAAGCCTGATCCAAGTTATGGCTACTCTGGGTTCAATGATTCTACCGTGTCCCATTTCAGGCTGATCCTCTGGGTGAGACGGAGACAGCTGCATGTCACATCAGTCCCAGGCAGTTTGGAGTCCTACTCCTGGCACCTCACTTTAAAGTGAGCGAGAACTGAAGAATAACAATTTCGGCTATAACCATTTTAGCTCAACCACAAATTTAATATTCTCCTAAGCAAATCAGCATCTTTAAGCCTTTACTGCCTCCACCCTGCTTAAGAATAATAACGCAGGCCAACTTTACTATTTGGCTATTTGAGGAGTGAGAAGTGATGTGTGAAGAGTTTGGGATACATGAGAACAACTATTGCACTCAGCCATAAACAACGGAATATATTATTCAAACGGGTGATAGATCAAGGTCCATTCTCAGTTCCTATCTGCTCCTACTTTCGCAAATGCAGTAGGTTTAGCTATTGCTTTCTATTGCTATTTGTCTTTAGAATATAACACTTTAGAACAGGGGTCTCCAACCTTGGTCACTTTAAGACTTGTGGACTTCAACTCCCAGCTTTGCTGGCTGAGGAACTCTGGGAGTTGAAGTCCACAAGTCTTAAAGTGACCAAGGTTGGAGACCGCTGCTTTAGAATATAAGAGTTTAGAGTTAAGTAGAAAAGCCCCTTTGAATGACACTGGAGAGGAAAAGAAATTAAATCCTCTAGGATACGGCCCAATCTTCACCTTATTATGTCTCTCACTACATAGAGAACTCTTCTCCAAGCAGCTACCTCTTTTCCCACGTCATGTTTGATGACTTCTTGGATTAGCACGTCTGCCAATGTCTTGAAGTCCTGCAAGAACTTCTTATTCTTGTCTACACCTCTCTTCTCCTCGATGAGTAGGCTGAAGAGGGCCTCCTCTTGGCGACATAGCTGGGCAATGCAGGCAGCTTTCTCTGAGGCAGCCAGCAGACTCCTCAGAAGAGCTGTCATGCTCTAGACAGAGAAAAGAGAAAGTGGAAAGGTTAGGTGGGAAAATGCACAAAAAATGCTCTACATTAGCTGAGGAACACTATGGAGGGGTGGGGGTGGGGAGGGCAATGATTCCAAGAGCTTGTGTACTGCAATGCTGGGATTACAACAGGAAATTGCATGTGAACTATCAGGCGTTTCTGGTCACCATTTTAAAATTAATAAAAGAACAAATTATGATTGTTAAGCTGCCCAGAGTTACCTGAGGTAAGATGGCTGGCCAATAAATTTTACAAACAAACAGAATATTTTAACTAGAAGGAAGAGGCAGCATCCAGCTCTTTCTGGCAGGTGGCAGCATCCAGCTCTTTCTGGCTGATCTTTTCTCCCCACCCCACCCCTGAAACCTGAGCAGGGTCAAACCTGATTAGACCTTGGATTGAAAATTATCAGGATATATTTACCTGGTAATTATTTATATTACCAGGAAACTGGACAAGCATCCTGGAAAAAGGTAGTGGTAGATCAATTTTATACCGCTTCCAAGAACATAAATGTTATCACCATCAACATCTTCTTTGAACGTGAAATGTTGACAATTTTGGTTGTTGTTGGGGATAGATGAGGCAATACATTTATTATTGATTTTGTCTTTATTAACTGAATGCAAAATAAGAAAAAATACAAAATAGTTTTAGGAAAAATGTTCCAAATGAAAATAAAGGAATAATAATAGATTCATATTGAAGAGCTCAGCTTCCCAGTGTGATGGGGAAGGAAGTAAGGTTTACTGAGTAAAGTGATTTACCTTTTGGTTACTACTGTATTTTTTTTCTAGGGTTGTAAATATATAATAGCAAAAAGAATCTACCTATTACAAACAGGGGGACAGAAGAAATCTATTGTTAATCTCTGGATGATTTGCCCTCAGTTGGTAAGATTTTCAAAGCTCTGTTTAATAACTGCAGTTATATCCTCCTGTTTTCATCTTGCAACATACAGCTGAAATGAAGAAAGACTAGAATAACTGCAAACTGATTTTTGCTGAGAATTCAGTTTTTTTTCTGCTACACAGAACTAACTCTTAGGTTCAAAATTCCTTAATTCAAAACTCATGGCTTTTGATGAGTTTTGTCGATTGATGAGTTTCAAAAGTCTAAGTCTGAAATAAAAAGAAAGGAAGGACAAGAGAAGGAAATGTCCTTTCAAGCTCCTTTCCCTGGCTATTGTACCCTGGATGACTCACTTCAGATTGCCCAGACTTTTGTAGCTGCTAGTGTACTCAAGATAGCTCTTCTATAGCCCATCCCTTTAGTCCTGCTGGCTGGAGATTATAGGCCTTGAAGCCCAACATGTCTAGGTGCCCCCAAATTTGGAAAGGGTGGTATTATGGCTTAATTCTGAGTCCTCATTTTTGATATTTATATTTATCTCCCCTGTCCTTTTCTCCCTAAGCAGCCCAAGGCTGTCACTGCCCTCCAGTAACCATGTAAAGAAAGAAAGTCCAATGGACAGTAACTAGCTGAAGGCCACCCACTTAGCTTCTTGGTTGAGAATGAAGATTTGAATAGTCTCTCTATTTCTACCTCGGTCTCTAGCCAGTGCCCAGCAACCACAAATTCCCGTAGGTCAATGTTTAAAAACTTGGTGTGGACAAACTACATGTTCAGTCACCCCTTGTTGGAAGAAAAATCCAGGTCCAGTTCCAAGAATAAAATGGCGGCTGATTGGAAAGAAAGATTCTGTTTATTGGTGAACAGAACTAACACACACAGAGCATGCAGTTTTGGGACAGCTGACAAAATGGAGTTGAGAGTGCTTGGGTTTTTATACCTTCTTTGGGCTTTGTATTTGAGATTCCTGTTCCTGTGCAAGAACACGTCCTTTAATATTCTAATGGCTGTTGTCAGATTCTATGGGGTCCTGGCTGGCTCTATAGGCAAAAGGGGAAATGAATATCCTAGGTGTTTTGTTTGCTAATCTTGTCAACCTAATTGCTTATCTGGAGTTTCTGTCCTTCTGAATGGATTATCAAATCAGCATTTCTAAAAAGCTGGCCTCCTCAGTTTCTGCTTGGGAGCAGGGAGATTGGGGCTGGTTTCTGCCTCTCTTAAGATTTTTTAAATTTCATTTTTCCTTTAGGGCAGGGGTCTCCAACTTTGGCAACTTTAAGACTTGTGGACTTCAACTCCCAGAGTTCCTCAGCCAGCAAAGCTGGAGTTGAAGTCCACAAGTCTTAAAGTTGCCAAAGTTGGAGACCCCTGCTTTAGGGGATATATTCTATCCTGCCTTATGATTATTTCCGCAAATATTTCATTCTCTAGGAGGGTGGGTGCTGACTTTCTACAACCCCCCCCAAACTACAACCTTGGGCAGGGCCACCACATTTTAACACCTCCAACACATTCCCCTCTCTTCCCTTTGGCCAAAGCTGGCAGGGATCTGCGTGGTGTCTAGGTGCAAGCAAAGAAAGGCCCACACAGTAGTGGTGCTCCACCGCAGGAGACAAATAAGCAGCAGGGAAAAGGGCCTGACTGCGGGAGAAGATCAGCGTCTCAAGGACCTCACGGCCTCCTAAAGCAGGGGTCTCCAACCTTGGCAACGTTAAGACTTGTGGACTTCAACTCCCAGAGTTCCGCAGCCAGCAAAGCTTAACGTTGCCAAGGTTGGAGACCCCTGTCCTAAAGCATCTTCTTCTGGCACTCCTGCCTGGCCTTTTCGCGTGGATTTAGGCGAGGCAGCAGCAGGAAACTACTTGATAAGCCCGACTCCCGGTGTGCCAAAAAAGCACGGAAGAGACTCTTTTTTCACGCGTCATCTTTTCCCTGTCTGGATGCTCCCGTCCCCCTCCCCAAGACAGCGCCCCACCATCTCTGCGTCTGGAGCAGAGAACACGCGCAAACCCAGCAGACCCCGCTCCGCGCACTCGAGGGCGCGGGGGACGGACGGACCAGGAGTGCCTTCCCTCTCCGGTACCGAAGGAGTGCCTTCCCTCTCCGGTACCGGAGCCGGTAAATCAGTCAGCCCACGGGCCGAGCCACCATAACGCCGTCTCTACCGGCGCAGAAATGTAAAGAGCGCGTTGTTTTGGCCCGCTTGGCAGTCTCCGAGCCGGGCGGTATGAAAACGATCTGCCACCCAACGGGCGCCGAGCCCAGTCCTTTGACTCACGCGTCCGCTATGAAGCTCCGATCAGCCGCGGGGTCAATCCGAGGGTTGGAGGCGACCGAACAACACGCCTTTTCCCTTGCTTCCTCGCCGGATTGTCTTCTGACTGGGGCTACAGCTGGACGTAGGTTTGTTTTTTTTAGCCACGTCCGTTGCGGAGCAAAAGAGACTTTGGATAGTATAGCAAACTCATTGATCGTGTATGTGTGGCTAAGCGTTGGGTCTAAGGAAGGAGGCGGATCCTCCAATCTGTCCTTGTTGTGCTGCTGGGCGTGGAAACTGGTGGGGACGCACAGCTCAGATTCCCTCCTTCCTTCCTTCCTTGTATTTTCCCTATTCAGTTCTACTTGCGGCTCAAATTTTCGCCGAAATCCCTCAAAAGCGCAACCATCCCACCGCCGCCGAAATGAAAGAGGTATTCAGTACACGCCGATCTGTGGCACAGTGGATCAATACGCTACTCTCATCCTTGTGACACAGCAGCCGCTGTTCTCCTCTCAGCTCAACCTAACTAGGCTCAAGACACAGGCTTTCATGAACTGCAGCTCATTTCATCAGACCCGTACTGTGAGCTGCATCCATATAACAACATCTGACGAATTAAGGTGCAGATCCGGGGGAAAAAGTGATGTAATCCAATTTTTAGTGTGCTATTAGTCTGTTTCTGATGTTTGACTACCACATACTACTACAAGACTCACTATCTAGGCTTATAATAAGAAATTATCTAAAAAGCAACCAGAGCCAGACCTTCTGTGGACCAAATTAATCTAATCAAACGTCAATTCTTTAATCTATTTCTCTGTCACCATATGGTGCAGTGTTTGCAAAGTCAGGTAATCTGCAGGTTTATTTTGGAGAAAGCTGTTCTACGGTATTTGTATTGACATCAATTGTCCCATTGGCTGTGAGGTCACTGTATTCCAGCCTTCCCCGCTTTTTGAATTGTTAAGAGTAGAACACGAGAGCTGCAGTTCAATAGAGATCATGGGCTTATAAGCAAACAGCTTCGGTTTATATTTTCACGGAAACTTAAGGGGGTAAACAGTGAGAACGGAAGTGTTCAGCAAAGATAGTGAGTGTCAATCTAAATTTATGTGCGAATAGAAAAACAGAAAAAAGTAAAACATTGCTGGCACCTATTTTTGGATGACAGCTACTGTATTATTTTACCTTCTTGATGATGGCTAGAACTAAACGTGCAAGGTACCAAGCAATCTGCCTATCATTTTACTACATCGAGAATTATAAAAAGTTCCTTATTATACTGAGAGTTATAAATAGTTCCACTATCTGAATATGGAAACTTTCCTGATAGCTTTTTGGCACCCACTGAATAATAAAGCCTAAAAGCATCATAGCATTTTAAGAAACAAAATGTGAAGCACCTATAGAAGCCAAGGCTGCACCCCTGTGCTTGTTGTTATAAAGACTTCTTAGTGAATCTTTTTAATAGGACAGCTCTAAAAGGCAACCATAGAATAGAATAGAATAGAATAGAATAGAATAGAATAGAATAGAATAGAATAGAATAGAATAGAATTTTTTATTGGCCAAGTGTGATTGGACACAAAAGGAATTTGTCTTGGTGCATATGATCTCAGTGTACGTAAAAGAAAAGATACATTCATCAAGGTACAACACTTAATGATAGTCATAGGGTACAAATAAGCAATCAGGAAACAATATCAATATAAATTTTAAGGATACAAGCAACAGTTATAGACATACAGTCATAAGTGGAAGGAGATGGCTGATGGGACTGATGAGAAGATTAATAGTAGTGCAGATTCAGTAAATAGTTTGACAGTGTTGAGGGAATTATTTGTTTAGCAGAGTAAGGGCATTTGGGAAAAAAATATCCTTGTGTCTAGTTGTTCTGGTGTGCAGTGCTCTATAGTGTCGTTTTGAGGGTAGGAGTTGAAACAGTTTATGTCCAGGATGTGAGGGGTCTGTAAATATTTTCACAGCCCTTTTTTTGACTCGTGCAGTATGCAGGTCCTCAATGGAAGGCAGGTAGCAATTTTTTTTTCCTGCAGTTCTAATTATCCTCTGAAGTCTGCGTCTGTCTTACTGGGTTGCAGAACCAAACCAGGCAGTTATAGAGGTGCGTGCCTTTTCAATACCAATATCGAATTAAAAAAAAACAAAACCAAGTATGCGAATTCAATTTCTTTTTCAAATGAGCTGGAAATGAAGTTGTGTTGACGCGCTTGTGGGCGTCCCCTTGTTTAAATGCAATTATTCTACTGAGCAGTTGTCAGTCCCCTCGGAGACGTGACATTAGACCGGCAGCAAAAAGACGATCTTCCCACGTCTGTCTACACAAAGCACTTCCGCTCACGCGATCGCCTTTACTGGCGGAACTGAGGGCAGTTGGGCTTCAAGGCGGAAATTCAGCTTCATGCTGGGAACGGCAACTGGGGGTGGCGTGGGGGGGGGTGAAGCTGCCTCTCTTTCTCTGAGTTCGGCGCGGGGAGGCAGCAACACGGTAATGGAGGCGGTAAGTGAAAGAGGGTGGTGGAGCTTTCCTGGGGGAAGAGTTTTAGTTGCTCCCTGTACCGGATAGTGTTTCTTTTGTGCATCTCTTCTTTCTTAATGAGAACAGGCGGTACCCCAATATAGTATACGTTTTATCGGGATTATTGGGGATTGGGTCCAGATAAGTATTTATTTATACATTTAGCATTTGTAATAGTCAATATATTGGCTTTGTACATGATAACGTTGGATAGGGCAAGCAGATTAGTCCACATTCTTCTGCAAACGTTGGTTGCATTTGAATGGTGGCCCGGTTTTTACTTCTAAAGTGGAGTATGATATATGTTTATATATGAATATTTAGAAGTATGGTATAGTATTTATGTTACTTAAGATTTGGGCTAAGATTTAGGTTTGATTCTAATCCTGGCAGCTCACTTGGAGTGATTTGCACTTACTGTAGTTAGTGTCTCACAGTCAAACCTTGTATTTTGGGGAAATTTCGTGTGGAGCTCCTTGATGAAAGGAAGGACGTCGGTCTAATCAATTATTTGAATGAGAGACCCCTTATTTTGGAAAAGCGATTAATGCCATAAAAAGATTTTGCCTTGCATTGGATGTCAGTTCTCGGCTGGAGTTTTGCAATGGTTTGATTTTTGAATTTCTTTGGGCAAATCGTGTTTTGAATAGGCTACAGCAGGACCTATTTTTTAAAAAAGGCTGTATCTCTATGTGATCTCCAAAAGCCATATTGCATGAAAGAAAAATACATATAGACCTGCATATGTATTTCTGATTTTATAGCCATGATCTTAAGCGATAAAAACCCCTTTCTCATATTATACATAATTAGAAAATATTGCACTGTAAGTCAGTTATCTCATGGTATAAAGAACTGGGGCTTGCTTAAAACTGTCAGAGATGGGACAAAGTTATAACTTAAGCTAAACTTGTATGTTTTTCTCTGTTCGTTCTGAGGCAGATCATCAAGTTGTTTTGTTATTTGACATTGTCTTTCCATGCTAATGGCATATATAATTTATCCTATCTTTAAAAAAGAGGAATTCTTGATCACATCAGAAGGCCCTGCTTTCATCTGTAATGATACATTGCAATCTCTTTAAACAAAAGTATCTTAATCACTTTAATTAAATTTTAACTTAAGCATCAAGCAAAGCACGCTAGAACTCAGTCTTATAAAATAAAACTATTCATTGTAAATTAAAAAAACCAAACAAATTTAAAACCTTACTTTTAATAGAAAGGATAAACTGCAGATTGCAAAAATCTGGGTTTTATTTTTGAGACTGACCATTTTTGTGTTCCATAATTAATGTTTATGAATATGTGCTGTTTATAGTAGACCGACTAACACTAATACAGCATTACAAATATTAATGGGAGAGATTAATACTGGAAGAGATGCCAAAAAGAATTGTATGGAAAGATCATAATGTGGTCATAGAATTACAGCCAGACATTTTTTAGTCTTGGGAAAAAAAATTTAAGAACAACACTGCATGTGCAAACTACCAGCCAGTTAATGAAATACCAGAATTGTTTAAAATGTTTACAAGATGCTGTGTGTGATTTTGTAAGCTTGCATAAAAAATGCAAAAGACTGGAAAAGATTGTTTTATACTAATTTCTAATGTCAAAAAAGTGTGTTAAAAATGCTCAAATTATAGAACATTTGCACTTCTCTTGCATGCTCCTAAAAATAATCTTCAAGATTTTGCGATCAAAATTTCAACAATACATGGGATGAAAATTACCAGATTATCAGTTGAATTCAGAAGACATAAGGCAGAGGCATAAGATCCTATTGCTAATACTCAACTGATAATAGAAAGGGCAAGGAAATTTCAAAAGGATGTCCACTTCTGCTTAATTGGTTATGCAAAGGCTTTTGACTGTATAGACCATAATACATTGTGATAAGCCTATAACAATTTGAATTGTGTTTGGATTCCAGGATGCTTTTGATTTGACTATTTAAATTAACCTTTTCTCCTTCTGCTCTACATATCCATCCTGTCTAATACATACAATAGTACACTGAACCCCCAATTTAATGGACTGATGTGGGAAGGCATATCTGTTACAGAAAGGGATATTTGTTAAAGCCATTGCATAACAAATGGAAATTTTTCAAGCCCTAAACACATGTGTACATATGAGAATCTTACTGATGGTTGTCAGTAAGGTTTTGCTGCATTGGGTTTCAGTGAAGCTGATACTAGACAAGTGATCACTTCGAAGAAAATGATTTTCTAATTTTAACTGAACCTTGCAAATGTGTCACTCGGTGTCTCCAAAGTCAGCATATTGCCCCCAACAATCTGAGTCCTCATTTTACCGACCTCGGAAGGATGGAAGGCTTAGTCAACCTTGAGCTGGTGAGACTCAAACTGCGGAACTGCTGGCAGCCGGTAATCAGCAGAAGTAGCCTGCAGTACTGCATTCTAACCACTGCGCCACCAGGGCTCTTATATATGGAATATAACAGAACAATTAATCAGTGGAAGGACTTGCCTCCAGAAGTTATAGGGACTCCAGAACGGGAGATTTTTAAGAAGAGGTTTGACAACCATTTGTCTGAAATGGTATAGGGTTTCCTGCTTGAGCAGAGGGTTGGAGTAGAAGACCTCCAAGGTCCCTTCCACAACTCTGTTATTCTTTTATTCTGAGTACATTGCCAAACATTGGATATTGCTTGTTGTTTGGAGTCAAGTCCAAATTCACATTGTAGCAAATAAAATAGATCTAACAAACAAAATTGAGGTTGTGCTCTTTTTATCCCAGTCTTTTAGACTTGGCTAGGGTCAAATCCACCTTCTTTCTTTGCCTAATCCTACCAGACCCAAACTGACTTCTCCCTGCCCCCAGACAACGCCCTCTGCAATCTCTTTTGAACCAAAAAAATAAAAGCTCACAATGCAGCCCAAATAAAGGAATTGCAACATACTGTAGTAACAAGCTTGAGAACCCCAAAATTCTATCCTCCATCTGCTGATACCTCAATATTCCATCTCCTTTACAGTGGATTTCCCCAGCTCTGTTATCCTCCTGAAAAGGTTATTTTTGCGTAACAATAGAAATAACCTAAGGTCATAAGGAGGATCTGCCTAGCTTACCTAAATTAGGCAGCAAATCAGATCCCTAGAATTCCCTGTCTTTTAGACCTCAGCTTCCACCTGTATAAACATCTTTGGGGTCCTTCTTTCTTGTAAAGCAGACACCCAACAATTGTTGCAATCAATATGGTTTTTCTCAGTAGTGTGCCTTGTACTACTGAATTTTTCACAACACAGATTTAGTCTGTTATAGCTGAAATCTACTGAACTGAGATGCATTAAATCAAGAGTCTGCTATGCTGGCAACTTTATAGCTTGGAAATATTCACAGCTGGACCATGTCATTCTCCGGAAATGGCAAAGATACCATTAATTGTGGGAAGACGCTAACATTTTCCTGGGAGACAGGAAATAAGAGAACACAGTTCTATCTCTCCATTGTTGGGAATGAACCTCTAGTAGAAGACTCTACTAGTGTTTACAAGAAAGTAAACATATCTTTGTTTTGTATTTTATCATAGTATTCCTGTGAAATAGATACGCTGAATAATAGTGATGAAATAAGATTTATAGCTTTACAAGTACGTTCAGCTACATGGCACCTCTTTTCCTTCTTCATCTGCTCAGTTTGTTTTTCTGTTGGCATGTCTCCAGGTGGGTTAATATGTGAGAAGGAACAACATTCTAGTTATTTTGAATGAGGATTACATTGTGTAGATTGGATGTAAGTTAGGTTGTATTGGCTAACCAAGATAATGGTTTATTTTTTAAAAGTTAAAAGGTGCTTTTCCCCCCCAACGAAACAGGATCTTTTTTTTAATATTTAAGAAAATAGGGGATGCAATTCAGCTTTGACAAGTCAGTTCTCCCCTCTGTCTTAGGAAGCAATTCTCTTTTAATATACTAAAATATCAAAACAAATTAGGTTATTTCCAAAGCTCTTGATATGCAAATACATTCAGATTTAATCAATGAATCAAGAAATGTTTGCTAATAAGGTTTTTTAACTTGTTGGCATTCCTAATTATTACAACATTTCAAGGAACAATCGGCATTCAGTGTTGCAGGAATTATATCCCAGGACATTGCACCTCCTTGATTTCTATCTTTCTCTATTTTTTTAGGGTGCAGTTCCTGAGAGTGGGCTGGAGAAAAAACTGCCCTTATCTGAAGGTGAGTGAGGCACAAAGACTGATTTATGACAAATTTTGCTTAGTTTGGATCCCTGGCTGGAATCTATTGCAAACATTTTTCTATCCACCCGCCTTAACAACAACAAGATTACAGAAATAAATAAAAGCAGTAATTTAAACAAAAATTTAAAACGAAAAATGTCAGGGTTACTTTCTCCTAGAAATTTGTCAAGTGAATTGGTGGATTCTGAGCTTGGAGATCTACTTTCTATTATCTTTTGTAAAGTTTTGTCTATCCTAGTAACTTAAGCTTCTCCATCAATTTCCAGAGACAGACAGGCTGGCCTCAGCATCTGAAGACTCTCTTCTTCTAACTTCGCAAACAAATTTCTTTCTTATAGCTTTGAAGGCAATCTTGGAAATTGAAGGCGAAATTTCTGCTGAAAGTTAAAGAGGTTGCAGCACTTGGAACGAAGCTTCAATTCTGTTTTTTTCTTTCTTAAAGATATTAGATTTAATTGAGCAAATAGCAGTGGGTTGTGCAAAGTGCTTAGATATGCTTGGATTGTTTAAAAAAAGCATATATAATATGGTTTTCTGATATATTTAAGCTTCTTAGGAGCATGAATTTTTCTGCTCTGATGTTATTTTGTTAAGGGATACCTTGTAGTTCTCTTTGTCTTCCTCAAACAGATGGCGATTCCAACAATGGCATCTACACATGCTTCATGAAGTCACATCGCTGTTATGACCTCATTCCAACAAGCTCCAAGCTCGTTGTTTTTGATACATCTCTGCAGGTAAGTAGCTACCTGGTTTGATGGGAAGAGCAGTAGCAGCTTCTGGGGAGTTGGGATTCATTTCCTTTAACTGAAGAAAAGTAAAATTGGGCTACCAACAGATGGAGATTCTCTGCCTTTGTGAGTAGGTAGAAAACCCTATAAAAATGAATTGGAAAATTTTGTGAGGATTTGTATGTTGTGTACCTGCTCCAGGTTCATAGAACCCCTGGCATCTTGAGTGCAAAGTTGTGGTTATAATGATCAGTGGTTTGGGTCAAAAATGGCTAAACTTCGCTTTTAAAAAGGTGATAAATCTCATAAAATTTAGTAATGGAATTTGACATTTTGAAACTGATATATAAGGGTTAGGATCTAGTTTTAGGCAGGATAGAGCTACTCACCTGGTTTGCAAATTATATTACCATGTTTTATTAAATCAATCACAACCAACTAAATTCATGAATCAAAACCCACTAAACCAGATTACATTCCAGCACAAAGTGTGAATTCAGTCATATTATAATTAAGTCATAAGTTAGTTATATTTGACTTCAACCGTGGCTAAGTATGAATTTGATTCCTGTAAATATGATGTCTCATTTAGATACTAAGCATGCTTAGTATCCAAATGAGATACTAGATTTAAATCATTTAATCTCTCTTTTATAGATTAAAAATGCTGGTCTGCTCCTGAGCAGGATAATCTCAGGAGCAGACCCCTCTCTAATCCCTTTACAGAGGGATTTAGGTAGTAGGCAAACAAATGCAAAATAAGATGCTTTTCACAGCAGCAGTGCAGTCTTTTGTATGTGTTGCTTAACCTTTTCAATAGCTGACAAAGCATTGCAAAAGTAACCTTCTGAAATTCTTGGGAAAATGTGAGATTCTTGTTCCTGAGCCTTTTTCTAATTCAGGATTTCCCTCTTCCATGCCTTCTAGACTGATAGATTAATGACTTCCATGATCCTCAAAACTGCCTAGATTTAGGTTGAAGGATCTTGGCAATGAAACCCAAGACTTTGGAAGGGCATCAGATTTACCGTACTATAATTTTTTTCTCTGGAAGTGTCACAGCCCCATATTTGTGTGGATTCTAGGTGAAGAAAGCCTTCTTTGCATTGGTGACCAATGGTGTGCGAGCTGCTCCACTCTGGGACAGCAAAAAGCAAAGCTTTGTGGGTAAGAGCCTCCTTGCTTCATCTTCTTATCATCTTCTTACCCTGACTTCTTCCTCCCAATGCCTTGGGTGACCTCTTCACACACCCTTTTTATCCCCTCACAGGAATGCTGACAATCACAGACTTCATTAACATCCTTCATCGCTACTATAAATCGGCCCTAGTAAGTGCCTTTGGACTTCTGACTTCATTAAGAGAGCTCTTGGTTGAACAAGGTCCTTCACACAACTATGACATTTTGCCCGTCTGAGTATTGCAAGAGTTTATTTCTAATTTTCATTTGTTAAGGAAAAAAATTAATATATATGGGTGTATTGTGACCCAGGCCCAAGTAGGTAGTAATAAACATAGTCCGTGGAAAAACAAACTTTATTCGAACAGCTGGGAATTACTTCATTCCCAGCATCTTCAACTCAAAGTAAAACAAATGCATCCCAACACAAATTCTTCAGTTATCTCACAAACCTTAGTCCAATTAGGCAAACTGCCAAGGGCCCTTCCTGGCAAATGTCCAGAAGCCACAAAAACAAAGATGTACACGAAGCAGAGGACGAAGCAGAAGACGCAGCTACAGCGTTGTTTTCCGGCAAAGCTGAAACACCGATGCTGGTCTGTTTTAAGCCTTATGGGAGGGGCCAATCATCTCATGGCCCTACTCCTGAGTTGTCCTCTCTGCTTGAGCTGCTCTTGCCTTCTGGCAGCTCTTCTCGTGCGTGCATTAGGAACAGGCTCCTCCTGTTCCTTTGCCTCACTACTATCAGTCTCTGGAGGCTCTGGAGTCTGCACCTCACTTCCCGATGGCCCTGGCCTCTCCTCAGCCTCATCACTGTCCAACTCCGTTGCCAGATCCCTAGGGTGCTGACGGACCACAACAGGGTGAATCAGCTAATGTAGAGAGTCAATTTTATTTTGGAAGTGGTAGTTTATTAATGGGTCTTCATCCAGCCGTGAAAATACAAGGGTTTTCAGGGTAGGAAACAAGGAGAGCAAATAACGGGAAGGTGGGGGGATCAAACTATAGGTAATCCTCAATTTACAACAGTTCGGACTATTGATATATTAACCATCAATTGTGTTGTAAATGTTGTACCTTGATGAACGTATCTTCTTTTATGCACACTGAGAGCATATGCACCAAGACAAATTCCTTGTGTGTCCAATCACACTTGGCCAATAAAATTCTATTCTATTCTATTCTATTCTATTCTATTCTATTCTATTCTATTCTATTCTATTCTAACGGCACTAAAAAAAGTGACTTATGACCATTTTTCATACTCATAACTGTTGCAGCATCCCCATCCCTGATTTACATTCGGATGCTTGATAACTGATTCTCATTTATGACGGTTGCAGTGTCCTGGGTCATGCGATTCTCCTTTTGCGACTTTCTGACAAATCAAACCAGATTCACTCAAAAACCGTGTTACTAATTTAAGACCTGCGGTGATTCACTTCACAGATGTGGCAAAACTCACAACACGTTCCTCACTGAGTTCCTCACTGAGCCACATAAATTTTGGACTCCATTGTGGTTGTGGGTTGAGGACTGCCTGTATATGGAATACTGAGATACAATAGCAATGAGCACTCGTCTCCTTTCTCAACCTCCCACAGTCCACGATGCACATCATGGTGGCCAAAATGCCTTATTTATGCTAATTGGAGGGCAATGAAACCTGGATTTGAAAAGAACTGGGAGAAGCTTATGGCTTGTCTTGCAGTAATTGCTGAAGAGGGGCTGCTTTCACATACTTTGGAGCCAAAGCCCTACTTGGTTGGAACATGTCCAAGATCCTGCCAGGTTGGCAGCTACTATATGACATCTGGAGCAGGGGTCTCCAACCTTAGTAACTTTAAGGTTTGTGGACTTCAACTCCCAGAGTTCCTCAGCCAGCAAAGCTGGCTGAGGAACTCTGGAAGTTGAAGTCCACAAACCTTAAAGTTACTAAGGTTGGAGACCCCTGATCTGGAGGATTAAATTCCATCCTCAGCAAGCTAGAGCACACACTGGCCAGCATGGGTGGAGGTTATTCGTTGCACTTAGCCCTAACACTCTTTCTTGTGTGTCCAGGTACAGATTTATGAGCTGGAAGAGCACAAGATTGAAACATGGCGAGGTAATGGCAGAAGGGTTATTATGATGGGGCAAAGAGGATATGGGGTATTTCTGGTGAAGAAGATTGGAAAAAATGCCCTGGGTATTTCCAGATATTGGAAACCCTTCTTTTCACTGTTAGGCATCTGATTGTACACCAGATTTGAGCCTTTGGGCTGTCACCAACACGGTGACCAGAAAGCCATCCAGTGTATATTTTCTCTTCTTAAAAGGAACACAGCTAAATAATCTTTCCTTTCTCTTGCAGAACTCTATCTGCAGGACTCCTTCAAGCCATTGGTCTGCATTTCACCCGATGCCAGGTAGGGGGCTCCACCCACATGGGATTGTCCGCTAATCTGCTTCTGCATTTTTGAAGTGCCACTAAAAGGCTTCCTGCCATCTTCCCATCTGACGTGCTTCTTCTTTTCTGGAGTCATCACCAGTTTAGACGGTCTTTCAATCGCTCCTGGTCTATGGATTATCTCCTGTCAGCCCTGGATTAGCTATTAAGGAAAATAGGCACATGCTTAGACTCTGGAGGGAAGGGGGCCACCATAGAGTTTTTCCCTTTAATACTGTCACACTCGGTTTAAATTTTCAGCTCTTAATGTTTTGTCAATTAAGCGATGAAAAGGCTAAGGGACATCCCCACTTGTCTTCATCTGGTCCTGTCTCTTGTATTTTGGGCATCTTGTGCCACGTTATTGTGACTGCAGGTAGTCCTCAATTTACAAGAGCTCATTTAGTGACTGTTCAAAGCTACAATGAACTGAAAAAAAAGTGACTTATGGCCATTTTTCACAGAACTTTTGTAGCCTCCTCATGACCATGTGATCAAAATTCAGATGCTTGGCAACTGGTTCATGCCGATGACGGTTGCTGTGTCCTGGGGTCGTGTGATCACATTCTGCGACACTCTGACAGGCAAAAATCAATGGAGAAGCTAGATTCACTTAACAACCGTGTTACTAACTTACCCACTGCAGTGATTCGCTTAACAATTGTGACAAGAAAGGTTGTAAAATGGGGCAAAACTCAGTTAACAAATGTCTCACTTGACAACAGAAATTTGGGGCTCAAAATTTGTGGTGATAAGTCAAGGACTACCTGTATTATCTCTTTGAGACTCCTCTAAGCCAGGAGTCTGCAAACTTGGCTCTTTTAAGACTTGTGGACTTCTTGTGGAGACTTGTGGACTTCGCTCTTTTAAGACTTGTGGACTTCAACTCCCAGAGTTCCTCAGCCAACTGAGGGACTCTGGGAGTTGAAGTCCACAAGTCTTAAAAGAGCCAAGTTTGCAGACCCCTGCTCTAAGCAAATCAGACCAGAAGTTTAGTTTTGCACCTCTTTATAAAAGAATGTTTGTTACTATCTTATACACATGCACTGAGGATTATGCATTCAGAGCTGTGCAGTTAATAGTCTGTTAGTGCAGCTAATAGACTTGCAATAATAATGCAAGTCAGGTTTCAAATGTTGTCTTTCAAAAGAGCTGGAGGGTTCCTTTGCCAATTAAGATTCTGTCTTACATAGAAAGATTGGGGAAATACGGTGGAATGGCACACCTACTTTAAGTGTTTCTACTCAGTTACTGTTCTGTAAACACTTGTACTAATAGCTCTTTAACAGTAGCTATTAGTTACTTTACTTCTTCCTCACACCTCTTCCTCTCTCCCTTCCACATATACACTTCTAAGAATGTGAAGAACTGCTGTTGGTACTTAATGAATGCAATGCAGCCTACTGCTATCTCCTACCATGGGCCAGAAACCACAGCTATCCGCAATCACACCTTTGTGTTTTTTCTTTGCTTCACTCTTTGCTATTAAATCTTTTGAAAGATGAAATCATTTGTTTCTAAGAAAAAAAAAGTTAAATTAGTAGATATACGCATATCCAATATATACCAGCAAACCTCTCAGGTTAAAGTAAGGCCTCTCCAAGACCTTTTGCTGCTTGATGTAGAAGGGGAAATGACTCACCTCACTCTTTTTTCTCCTTTCTGCTTAATAGCCAACACCAATCAAGGTTTTTTGTTTTTGCTTCTGAGGGGTAGAATTTCATAATCCCCTTTTCTTCTCCCAGGCAGCTGCTGCAAGAGCAATAACAAATAAATTCTCACATTGTGGCACCACTGAAAAGAGAATCCTCTCTCTAATGGTTCTCTTCTTTGCTTCAAGGGGAAGGGATCTCATAAATAATTTAAAGCAGAAGAGCTCTGTGCCACTGATGGTCTAGATCAGGGGCCTGCAAACTTGGCTCTTTTAAGACTTGTGGACTTCAACTCCCAGAGTTCCTCAGCCAGCTTGTGGAGTTGAAGTCCACAAGTCTTAAAAAAGCCAAGTTTGCAGACCTCTGGTCTAGATAGATATCGGAGGGAGGAGGATTTCTATCTAATGTGTTGGAAGTTTTTTCTTGAGTCTTGGAGGATGGTGGACTATAAATTAGAGCAGATCTCAGAAACCTTCTCTACCTGCATGAAATCTGAACTCCTCTCAGACTTGAGGACAGATCTAGGAATCCCAGCTACATATCTTAGTTCCTCTTTCATATCTGCTACTCATCCCCACTAGAGTTTTAGCGACATCCTTTGTAGAATGAAGGGGGTAAAGTAGACATCGGAGTGCCTTCTTAGTTTTGATATGCTCCTCCTTCTTCTCTTGTAAAGCCTGTTTGATGCTGTGACTTCTTTGATTCAAAACAAGATCCACCGGCTGCCTGTCATTGACCCCGAGTCAGGCAACACTCTGTACATCCTGACACACAAGCGCATCCTCAAATTCCTCAAGCTGTTTGTGAGTACTTCTCAGTGCAAGCCAGCTTGGCTTTTTCTGTTCGCATTGTTGAGAGTTGTGTGTGTCCCCTTTCTGTGGACCATTGCTTTTTGTGTAGCTGTGAGATGCCATTTTACTTTTCTCCACAAAGCTTCAGCGTGCTGTTAGAATCTCCCTCTTGTGATCCCGCAGATTGCTGAGTTCCCTAAGCCAGAATTCATGACCAAAACCCTAGAAGAGTTGAAGATTGGTACTTATGACAACATTGCAAAGGTGCAGACCAATACGCCTGTCTATGTTGCGCTGGGCATCTTTGTACAGCATCGGGTCTCTGCATTGCCTGTGGTAGATGAATCAGGTGAGAAGCGGCATTGTGGAATAGAGTGTTGTGGTCCGCCAACAGCCCGCGGAGCTAGCAGCTGAGTCGGACAGCGAGGAGGCTGGGGAAGGCCTGGACGAGGGCTCTGCGTCAGAGGCAGAGATGCGGCCAGGGCCATCTGGGAGTGATGCACGGACTTTGGAGCCTCCAGAGGCAGATAGCAGAGAGGCAGAGGAACAGGAGGAGCCTGTTCCTAGTGCACGCATGCAAAGAGCTGCCAAAAGGCAAGAGCAGCTAAAGCAAAAAGGATGTCTCGGGAGTAAGGCCAGGAAATGATTGGCCCCTCCCATAAGGCTTAAAAGAGCAGCAACAGCTCTTGGGCTCTTTGTAGGAAAGCAGTGTTGCTACATTTGTTTCTAGTCAGCGGCTCTTGTTTCTGAACTTCATGGGGCTTTGCCAAGAAAAGCCTTTGGCAGGGTACCAAAGAAGACAAAGGTTTGTGATAAGGCCGAAGGACTTTTTCTGAAGGATTTGTTTTGGAATTAATTTGGACTATGCTGAGAATGAAGTAATTCTCAGCTGTTCTAATAAAATACGTTTGTTTAGGACTGATTGTGTCTGGTAATAACTACTTGGGCCAAGGTCACAACGCAGAATTCAAATGCTATTAGTTTTATTAATGAAAAAGTAGCAATTAATAAATTAATAAAGAACTCTCTCTGAAATAATAAAATTCTGTAGTTCAGTCTCCCACAGATTCCCATTATCCGGGGCCTCACGTGGTAAAATTCCCAACTAAATTTTGTGGAAGGCTTTAGTTAGTAGTAATACATTTTCTTGTTGACTAGCTTGGATGGAAAATTAGGAGGGTATTCTTACCCCTGTGTAGTAATCACATATTATTTTTCTTTTGAATATAGATTGGTTGATTTATGAGGCTCTGTAACCCATTGATTTAGTATAGCAGCGGCCCCAAACCTTTTGGGCAACAGGGAATGGTTCAGTGGAGAAATTATAGTTAAATATACCCAGTTTCAAATATATCCAGTTTCTGTCTTGTTCTGTGCATGAGGCAAGGTGATGAGCTCACATATATCTCTGCATTGTAGCAGGAAGTTTTTTTTTCCAGTTTCTTCCAACTTAAGTACATTTTTCCTGATCTTAGCTGGAAAGCTATAGAAAATACTGAACTTCAGCTTTTCTCTGTTTTTCAGGCCGGGTTGTGGATATTTACTCCAAGTTTGATGTTATTGTGAGTATTTCTGGTAAAAATTGCTTACAACATTATAGGAGTAAAATGTGCTGTTTTGGCTTACCCACTTTCCTTATTTTTTTAAAAAAAACCTTATCAAACATAAGCTTTGTTGTTGTTAGTTGCGAAGTCGTGTCTGACCCATCGCGACCCCATGAACAACGTTCCTCCAGGCCTTCCTGTCCTCTACCATCCTCTGGAGTCCATTTAAGCTCATGCCGACTGCTTCAGTGACTCCATCCAGCCCACCTCATTCTCTGTCGTCCCATTCTTCTTTTGCCCTCAATCTTTCCCAGCATAACATAAACTTAAGTTATCTTAAATCCAGTTTGAAAGCTAAGTTGAAAACATTAATTAGTTTGCTACCCTCACCTTGTCAGCAGACAGATATTTATGTAAACATTTATATATTTGATGGCCTAAAAATATGTTGGAGATTTAATATTGGGAAAAAAATCCATGTCTTTGGGTGGAAGCTGGTATAATATTGAGTATAGAAGCGATGATCCTATGGAACTGCCCTGGTTTAATGACATGGAGTCCAAGAGATCAGATAGCCTTAGTTATGTAAGTAGACCTCACTTACTGAATGCCTTGTGCAGCAACTGTTCAAAGTTATAACAGTGCTGAAAAAAATGATTTTGAGACCAAGACACAATTTTATGATCTTTCCAGCATCTGTCCTTTACTCATGTGTATTATAGTCAGTTACTACATGTCCTATGCCCAGCCCTATTACTCACCCCCTATCTCCCATGCAGAGCAGAGAGATTGATTAAGCAAGCAATCTAATTAGGCAGTTTCTCCTATGTTTGACCTATTTTTTTCCTCACAGAGAAGAGAGATTAGAGAGGAAGGGCTTACAAGAGAGTAAGCAGGCACACACTATCTATACACATCAAAAGGAAGCAGCTGTTGCTGGTACATTCCCATTGTATGCCTGCTTATTCTTTTTTTAATCCCTCTCCAATGAATGTAATTACAAGTACTAATTTCCTTCTTGCTAATTATTGCAGTGCTGGGATGAACATTCTGGGGAGTGGGGAAAAGGAAGGCTGAATTAAAATCATAAATGCAGTAGTGATTCTCCATATGGAATTCGGCACAATTTCCCAATTATGGTAGCTAAATGAGGTTATCCATACATGGCTTTCTATCCTGTCCAGATAAATCCAGCTGATGAAATTTGATTGTGTCTGGAACCAGAAAGAAAATTAGAGGGGGTTTAATACTGGTGTCCTCTTCCTTTAATTTGTAGCATACAGCTTGGATCATTTGAGATTTAATATAATGCTTATGGTTCTGTCCTCTTGTGTTTCTACCCCTGGAAAAATTCTTAAATTTCAGTAGGACATGACCCAGTCTTCTAGGATGTGGTAGTGCAAATATTGGCTGATAATTGATTGCAGGTTATTCATATGATGGCAATATTTGCTGTGACAGATGAGAAATGATATTAATTCTCTGTAATACAAACATTACTGGGTTTAAGCAACTTCTGTTTGTAGACATTGGGCACACTTGATCAATTCAAGCTCATCAAAGCAAGTGTATGGAGAGAGAGAGAAAATGTTGGAGTCAGTGAAAGGCAGCTGTGCCACCAGATTTTTTTCATCTTCTTATCTCTCTATCACCAGAATCTGGCAGCAGAGAAAACCTACAATAATCTGGATGTAACAGTGACCAAGGCATTGCAGCATCGCTCACAGTACTTTGAGGGTGTGCTCAAATGTTACAAACACGAGACTTTGGAGACAATAATCAACAGACTAGTAGAGGCCGAGGTAAGTCCAGTTCCCCACTTCTGGCTAAATTCAGTAAAGGAAAGGAATGTTCTTGTAGCAAGATGGAGCCAGAGGTGCTCATAAAATACAGTACTTTTGGCTATTATTAAGATTAGTCTCGACATTGCTTTACTGTCTTTCATTGAGATTAAAACTGTGAAGTAGTCCAATAAGTTTGTATTTGGTTATGTGACAATGACATAATACCATAGTCATACTAACTGAAGGAGGGGACTCTTCATTTCCACAGAAAAACTTGGGAAGCTTTTGAATCACCCAAGAAAGAAGGTAGGGAAAAACTTGGGCTGAGATATTATTGTGATGCCAGATTTCCTTTTCATCTAGGGTCTAGATCCATGATGGCGAACCTATGGCACATGTGCCACAGCTGGCATGCAGAGCCCTTTCTGGGGGCATGCAAGCCATCACCCAGCTCAGCTCCACCATGCATGCGTGCGCGTGCCTCCCGCCGGCCAGCTGATTTTCGGGGATGGAACCATTGCGGGAGACGCACACGCATGCACAGGGGAGTGCCCCCCCCCCACGGCCCGTTTTTGGTCCCAGGAGGCTACAGGGAGGCCTACTAGGCCCAAAATGGGGCGCACGAAGGGGGGTGCGCACATTGCATTATGGGTGCCGGCATGAGTGCGTGCTTTCAGCACACAACAACAAAAAGGTTTGCCCTCACTGGTCTAGACAATTGTATCATCCTGGGATGACCACCAAATTCTTCATTGTGTAAAATAGGCCCTCACAAAACTTTCTGTAACCAACAGGTTCATCGGCTGGTTGTGGTAGATGAAAACGACGTGGTGAAGGGCATCATCTCCCTCTCTGATATTCTGCAAGCGCTAATGCTGCCGGGGGGTCAGCAGCAAGAAGGCTGAATCCACTCATTTGGGCCTGAAATATGGCACAGCTGTCCTTCCTTTATCACTCTTTTGGCCAAACAGCTGCAGCGTAAAAGGAGGCCACGTGGTCCACTTAAAAGCCAATCTTCACGGAGTTCGTTCTCATGGCCTCTCCCTCTTCAAATCTTGGTTTCCTGAATCTTCAAGACCTGTTGTTCCTTTGATTTAGAAACACTGATTTCGTACGCGGAATGTAACCTCAGTTAGATAACACTGGCCATTTTGGGATGGGAAGAGCATGTGTCAGATTTCCTGAGGGAGTGTGACATAACCATGTGTGGACACAAACTCAGACCTGTAGAAAATCCAGAATATAGATCTGAGTTTAAGTTAAAGCAGAAGGGCAGTACCTGACAGTTCTTCCATTTATTGGTTTGCACATCCTTTGCATGTCATGTGCATCTAAGAAATGTATGTAAATGAATGAGAAACCCAATCTAAGTATCGCCTGCAACCATGTCCATCAATTACTTTCTCCCCTTCTGAGACTCTCTGATAGGCATCTTTTATGCTACCCAGCTCCCATTGCTCATAGTGCCCTTCCTTGTAGCAGAGCTAAACTTTGTTTTAGATGTTCCGAATGGAACCCATTTCATCACTGGAGCTAAAAATCCCTTTTGGGGCCAGGATGGTGTGATATTGTTTGGCTTCCTGCGCTATTAGAATTTGCTGATCTGTGCAGGGAGAGGCCTCATTTGTCTTCTCTCAATACTTCCCCGTGAAAGGACCAGAGCCAGAAACGATTCTGCCTGGAAACATTTTGATCTTATTTGCAACACAATTTATTTATTTTTATTTGTTTTGAAAACCGGGGCCTGTTCTTCTTTACTAAAGTATGTCTTTCCTTATTGTAAAGATATTGCCTTGCCAAGAATGCTATCTCTTTTGCACATTCCTATATTGCTTTCCTCTCCAGGTAAATTGTACAATATATATTTTTGTAAAGCTGTAGTCCCTATCTCCATTCCTCTGTCCGTGCTTTTACTTTCAAGGAGAAAGCTTTCAAGAGTTCTTTGTGTCACCTTAAGGGGGACTTGAGAGTATGCTTAGTAATTATTTCAAGTCCGTGGACAAGATTTAACCTTAACCCTGAAAAAGCCTTCCTTTTATTATTTACTACATTTTTGAGAGTCTGTACTTAATAAAAGATCAATCTGAAATTTTAACCTGCATTTTCTGAATAATGAATGGCTCTTGGCAAGCAGCGTAGAAAGGAGAGGAAGATTATTCTGATTTCAGAGACCCATGTTAGCCTACACGTCAGCTTAATTCATGAACGTTATTTCAGAACATCATTTGGTCCGGGCTGGTATGTTTTCTCCATAATTTCATTTCCCCAAATTTTAATTTTGAGACATTGACATTGGATGCTTCTCCCTTTCTTACATATTTACTGCTCTAGGTACCTATATAATTTGAGAATATTGTACCTCTGCAGCTATGCATATAAGAACATCATCATATAATTTTTATGTCTGTATTCAAGAGTTTGGGTTTTTTGCATCTTTGACATCAGTTTTTCTCGAGGAGTGTAGAGTTAATCAGCTCAAGTGCACATCAGGTTTAATGACAAATCTCTTCAGATAGCAGCTTTTTTGTTGCTACTTCACTTCTGCTATGATTATTGAGTCTTTCACATTACATTTGCATTTTTGCACTACACACACACAAACATACATATACATACAGATATACATATATTCACATACATATAGACTAAAGTGACCAGATTTCAGCGATGGCAAAGCGGGACACCATTGATGGGGGGGGCTGCGCATGCGCGCTGAGTCTCGCCACCTGGCTGAAGGAGGAGGAGCGGCTGCTGCTTCTCGGCTCTTCCAGGCAGGCTCGGCTCTCCTCTCGGCTCTTCCAGGCAGGCTTGGCTCTCCTCTCGGCTCTTCCAGGCAGCGGGCGATCTCGCGCCCCCTTCTCCGCCACTCCCCCTTCTCCGCCTCCTCCTCCTCTTGTGTTGCCGCCTCCCATTTTCAGAATGGGAGTGGGGGGAAAAATCGGGACTTTTTTGAAATGCCGCGGGACGCGGGACAAATTATTAAAAAGCGGGACTGTCCCGCCAAAAGTGGGACGTCTGGTCACTATAATATAGACACACAAGCACACATTTATACATGCAGTTCTCTCTCCACCACCCTGTAATGTTTTGGAATATATTTTCAAAATTAAAAATGTACTTAACTAGTTCAACAAGGTTGGAAACCTATGCACTCATGTCTCTGAAATGCCACTTCTGTTATAGGTTGTGTGCTCCAAAATGAAGAGGAATTGCTGACTACTTCATTGCTTATATCAGCTCAGCCTGTGACTTCCGTTCAAAGGCCAGCGATTCAAGGGTTTTCTCCTCCATTTGGAAATGCTAGTTCTCGTAGTCCACAGCAGCCTTCCGAGCTGCATATTTTTTTCCATGTTCTTTTTGAGCCCCAGTCTAGCCAAAATGACTAGTTCCCTCTCCCCTTATCCTATCTTGCACTGACTTCCAGGTCTTAATTAGTATCTCTGTCTCAGTCCCTCCTCCTCTCCTCCCCAGCGTCCCTATGGCCAGGAATGTGCTGAGCCAGCCTCCCTACCCAGTTTACTAGATGCCTATTTGTTCTGCCTGTGATTTATTTTAAAAGGCAGAAATCCTCAGGCACTTAGCTGGAGCCATGGGTGAGAATGCCATCTCCTAGCAAGAGGAGAAGGCAGATGAGCAAGTTAGGCCCTTGGGAATAGAGTGGCTCACCACTGAATAAGCCAATATTGCAGACAATCAAGATTCAAGTTCAAACCTTTATTGTCAGAGTACAACATGTGTATAATGAGATTGGGTGAGTCTCCCTGCATGTACCACCACCCCAACCCAATACAATTCGCAGTGAAAGACAGTAAAAGAAAAATCCGTAACCCAGTGAACCCTACTAACAAGCACACAATCCTACTGCATCGTGTCAACTTATTGCACATCGCGCCGGTCCCGCAAGTCAATCATGAGCTCAGGGTGAAGAAAGAAGGTTGCCAGCAAAGCTCTTTTGAAATCACTTGTGGTTTACTTGAGGCTGTTAGATTATGCTTATGTGGTGGGTAACAGCCTGGGTAAAAAAAGCTGGTGACTGCTTAACTGGCTGGTTTTGGAAAAGGAGTGAACTCTTAATGGGCTACCATCCTGATACGATGGGGCTAAGATTGCTGGATAAATAGCATCTGTTCTGTTCATTTCTCTGCCACTTGAGACAATGGAATCTCGCTTGGTTTCTCCTCTAACCCATCCTCGGATGGTTCCTTTGCCCAGAATTTGTAACCTTCAGTTATAGGAAAGTTACTGAGCTAAAGTTCTTGAAAGATCTCTGATCAATAGGTAGAGTATAACTTTTTGTATTGGCTGGGACCTATATATCATTGCAATCTCTTGGGGAATGTACCCCAAAACCAGAGGAAAGGGCTTCATCCATATAGCCACTTGCAGCCTTAGACATCCAGGTGGGAAAACAGTGCATTATGAACCTTACCTTTTCTCATGCCCCTGTCTCCTTAGTTTTATCCTCAAAGCAACAGTGTCAGATACTCAAGTGCGAGTTGATAGGCGATCCAATGTCACCCAATGAACTTCACGGTCTAGTGGAGAATTTGAACCTGGATCTCCATCTGAGTCCCAACACTGCTCTTGCACTGCACATTGAATCACAATCGGGAAGAATGCTGCTACAGCCTGTATTGGAAGATGACCGGTGAGCAGGTTGTTCCCCCACAAGACAATATGTGGAGAACAGCCCGGAACTGCATTGTATCCCAATAGTCTGAGTCTATTGTACCATCGTGCAATTACTTTTGGTCTTCGCTCCCCCACCCCCACATGAACACGAGTGTTGATACAGCACATTCCCCACAGGGTGGGAGTAGGACAAGCAGAGAATGGCTAAAGCTGCACCCCTTGGGTTGGGACAATTTGGGCTTTAAATATTCTGTATCCGTTGCTAATAGAAGACAGAACTGGGCTGATAAGAGGAGCAGGTGGAAGACCAGGAGCTTCTGGGTTGCCAATTTCAGCTTTCTCAAGTCAGGCAAAAGGCCTGGGGAGAGTGGCAACCATGGATAAAAAAGAGGGATGCAAGCATAGATTCAGAGGCTGATAGAACATGACAAGCAGTAGCCTTGTTGCAAACTCCGGAAGACATACAGTACCAAAATATTTTCATCTCAGCAGGTGTGGATGTGGAGGTAGGTTTGCGTTTCTTGATTCTGAATGTGGATCACAGGGAAAACACAGGCTGCAGGTGTTAAAAGACTTCTGGGTTGATGTCGAACTAAGCATGTGATGCTGCTTGCTTGGATTTGACATCTCTCAATCAGGGGGACTCTTCGTATATCTGATACGGCTTCTATCAGCAAACTTTTGTGGATTCTAATTCGTGCCTCTACCAGACAGCTGAAATAATAAAGTTTTAAGAATAATACAGTTTAGCCTAGATTTTTTTCAAAAAGGAGGTGAGCTCCATTACTCTGACAGTCCTGGATTAAGGCTGTTAATTGGGGATTCTCACCAATATCTCTTGCCAAACCCAACAGTTGTCTGTTTCTATAGAACAAATGCCAAGGTGTGTGTGTGTGTGTGTGTGTGTGTGTGTGTGTGTGTGCAAGAGAAGGCTGTGTGTGATGATGATTTACTTGATTTTTCCAACAGAATCAGTGTGGACTGACCTACAATATATATTACTGTATATATTACTTGTATTATTTTATAAGTAACTCAAGGTGGCAAACATGCATAATATTTCTTCCTCTTTCTATTTTCCTCTTCAACAACATCCCTGCGAGGCGATGTGGAATGAGAGGGAGTGACTGGTCCAAAGTCATTTAACTGGCTTTCATGCCTAAAGGAGACGTAGAACTCACAACATTCTGGTTTCTAGGCCACCCACTTAACCACTGCACCAAAAAGGCTCTTATTTCTTTACCATAATAACAGTAACAGAGTTGGAAGGGACCTTGGAGGTCATCTAGTCCAACCCCCTGCTCACGCAGGAGACCTATACTAGGAATCCGAACCGCCGACCTTTCTTATTGACAAGCTCAGCGTCTTCGCCACTGAGCCACCTAGCCAGGCTAACCAGGTTGTCTGGTACTAAATTGCTCATTTCAGAGCATGTTTTTTTTCCTGTATAATTAAATTATGAAAGCTGGTTTTAGATGTTGTCCTTGGTATGACAGTGTAAAACATCTATATATTGGTCTGTGCTGTGAAAGCAGGAATACTAGCAATTGTTTCATTTTTTTCCCAATGGGGCATGCTGGAGACCATCAGGCGAACAGTATCCATTCATTTGGTTTGCTGGAATGCATGTCAGAAATTTTCATCTCAGCACTTTTCCCTATGTAAAGTCTCCCGTCCATCTTTTCCTGTCAGATTTTGGAAAGTTGACAAGTTTAACGCAGAAGTAAAACAGATCTGATTACAGATATAACAGGTGAGCTCTCTGGGCCAGGAAAATTACATATTCGCTTCGCTTTTGGGACTGATGATGGTTTTACACGCCCAGAAATTCAGTTTTATTCTTTCAAACCCAAGAGAATATTGGAAAATAATTATGCAAAAGGGGCTCACCCCTCCAGCTGATTTTCTGTCTATCCATCAGCAGTATTATTTTCCAAAAACAGAACAGAACAGAACTGTACTGGTGTACCGAGGAAAAGCCAGTTAAAGAATGATCAAGATAAATCACAGGCCAAAAACAAAGCTGGGGGCTGCTGAGGAAAAACATGGCTGGAAAAATTCCTTCAATGTATCCTTGGGGGAGACATTGTAGTAGCTTGTTGCCAACTCCTTCATTCTAAGTAACCCCCCTCCCACACACACACACAACTTGCCCTGCGCTTTCCAATTGGTGTGTACAAATGTAGAAGCAGCCTAACAGGAAAGCATGAACATGCACATACGTGTTACTTGACTGCATAGAAGAAAGTATCAAATCTTCCTACCATCGCTCTAGTAGAATTTAAGGTATTCAAGAAGCTAGGCTCTGCATCCTTTCTCTGGCTCGCTTTTAAAAGTGGTAAAACCCATCTTAGTACCGTCATTCCAATTTACATAAAAATCATAATGACCTTTCAGGATTATTATGTGATCTAAAAGCGTTCTGTACACCACGTAGCAATAATTAGTACCAGGATCTCTGCATCTGGAGATTCAGTCATCGGCTTTTTGAAAACAGTGATATCGG
This sequence comes from Ahaetulla prasina, assembly GCF_028640845.1. NCBI lineage: Eukaryota > Metazoa > Chordata > Lepidosauria > Squamata > Colubridae > Ahaetulla > Ahaetulla prasina. The sequence goes on from NC_080540.1 coordinate 156,923,373, forward strand.
AACAAACGTTGCCAAGCCCCAATCATTTTCCCACCCTCCCATATAATCAAAGGGGTTGTGTGTCACTGGCAGTTCTGCTAACCACTCCTGTTGTTGCCGTCTGTTGCCAATGCAGTTGCCATGCTGGCGCTCAGTTGCTAGGTTTCACTTGGAGCCGGTGTGGGAGTTGTGCTGAAGTCTCTTATTTATTGGGAAATTTTGGAGGATGGGGGTGGAGAAGAAACAATTGCATTTACCTGAGGATGAAGGGTGAACGCTTGTTCTTGAGAAGAAGAAGTAACAAAGCAGTTGGGAGAGAAAATGAGCGATGGGGCCAGGCTCCATCCGACTGTTGCCGACAACACAACGGGCATATCTGAGCTCAGAATATGGATAAGGAACAAAACTTTGGTAGGATCCGAGTTCCTCTCCAGCTCATTCTTTTCTGAACTGATGGGGAAGGCTGCCAGAATTCGCCTAGGCCAGGGGCCTTACAGCAGCTCTGCAAGGCTGCCCTTGCCTGAAAAACCTCTGCTTTTGGACTTCTCTCCTACATGATTAGACACACCTTGAGGCAGTGAGGAGAGACGATGCTCATGTCATCTTTTTTCTTGCTGTGTCATGGTGAACTATATAGTGGACTCCATAAGCTCTGAAGCTCCTTTTCAAGATACTGTCCACAAGATCTTTCTGAGTGGAACCCCCCACCCCCCACCCTTCTTCCAATTGATTCTATTAATATTTTCTTTGAAGCCAAATGCCGCCACCTGCCAGAAAGATCAGGAGAGGGAAAAGTAAATAGAGGTGACCATTGCTCCTCTTTGGTCTTTCCATTGCTTTCTAAAATAGGGCAATCAAGGAGATAAGAACATAAGGCCGCTGTTGTGTCTGCGCCCCCAGAGCCGGCCCTCCTGCCAGAAAGTGACTTGGAAAGTGAGGGGGAAGGGCCGTCAGGACTTACCTCGGGAACACCAGCTTCCCTGGCTCAGCTCCAGGAGCCAGAAGCAGGCCAGGTGGAAGAGATAATGAGGCCTCCGTCCCCTGACTCTTTCCCCCCCAGGCCACGCCTTCAGATCCAGCTGATGGCAATCAGGCTTGGTTGGACCCTAGGTTTCGTAGGCAGGAGAGGAGGGAACAACAGAAGCAGGGGTGGGGCAGGCCTAGGAAGTGCTGAGTCATGGAGTCACACCCCACAGGATATAAAGGCAGCCAGAGCTGCTGTGTCTCTTTGTAGCAGGCAAATTAACTGCTGAACTAAGAGCTGAAGTACTGTTTGACTTATCGGCATTGAGGGAGATAACAGAGCCACTTGGCAGACGCTCGCTCTTTTGCTGCCAGGGCTGATAGTGCCAGCTAATTAAGCCATCGCTGGGATGGAGGCGAGGGAGGACAGAACAGCTGCATTACAAATGTCAGGGACTAGAATCATGTGGTTTCTTTTTAATGGATATACGAGTTTTTTCATATGTGATATATTCCAGTTCGGGACTGAGATGGATAAAGATTTATGTTTTTAGCCTGCAGGCAAGTACTATGATGCACACTCAACCTATCTTTATCAGCATTAGATCTCTCATAAGATTGAAGCCTGGGAAATGGGCCTCTCGTCAGATAACAGGAGTGCTGATTTACCACCAGCTCATCACTTACTTAGGAGCCAAGGGCTTGGCAGCACAAGGAAACAACAGGCAATTGCCAGCCATCAACAGGCCAATCAACCAATAGGAAGGCACCACCTAAATAGGACTCATAGAATAGCCCAAAGTACATATTCCAGTAGAGAGAAGTTCCCCGAAGATGGCCTCCAGCATGAATCTGAAAGCTCGGAAGACAAAACCTCTGGTCCTGGTGATTGACACAGATTGGATCTTGCAACTTTATCCTGGGTCACGTATTTGCCTTTATTCATAAGATCTTTCCTATTCCCCCCCTCTCTCCATCCATTCATCCATCCATCCATCCATCCATCTTTATCATATCCAGAGCAGCAAATCAGTTGGTTAGCACAGAGTAGAACAATTTATCCAGGGATCCAACGTAAATCTTCAGCTTTCTGTGGAATCTTGTACCTGATAAACGTGCAAATCTATTCAATGCCTTTCTCTATAAGGAAGCACCACACATCCAAGATTAATGATTGTTGATTCCTACAGGAAGTCATTCTGTTGCTACTGTATAAAGAACTGTGTGACAGGTGAAACAAGCTCTTGGTCTTGTGGATAGCAATGTGGCAAGGCCCTGGACCTTCTAGACTTGCCCCATGTGACTCTAACGGAAGGGTTATTTTCTGCATCGGCTTTCAAAGACCACCCATCTTAATTGCTTGTCAATGGTGACTGGGTACAGAATAAAGCAAAAACCAGGGGCAATGATGATTGACAGTCAATAAAAACACCCAGACCAAATTCAAAACAAAGTTAAAAATCTGTATTTTCAATGTTTCAAATACAACTGCTCTTTCAGCACATACAAAGCTTACTAAAACGGTTTGCCCATTAGCTGTCATTTAACACAGAATTAAAGAAAAGCAGAAAACCCCTTGAGAGACTGTACTGTATTATAATTCAAAGAGTTCCCAGAAGGCTTGTACATGAACCACAAGAAGGAAGCAGAGCCAGGTTGGGTGCTGGCCTGAGTATGGAGCCCTTCGTGCAATCCTTCTGTGCCCCTTCAACGCCTGAAGGGAAGAACGCTTTCCTCTATGTGCATGTCCTTGTACTATCCTATCTTGGGTAGCTGTTGCTGTGTAACTGCTTTTGCAAGCAGCTTGTGATAGCAGAGGTGCTATCTCTGCATGGAACAGCGCGTAGCCATGTGAGAATTTCTCACTGGGTGTAATTCGTTTCCTAACCTGCCTTTGAGTTATGCTCATTTGTACTGTATATCCATCTCTCTCCTCTCTTCACCTGTAACTCTTTGTCCCCGAGCATCCTGCTTTCTCCATGACCTTAGATGGTGCTGCTGGCAGATCTCCCTCCCTCTCTCCCTCCCTCTTTTTCCTCTCCATGCGTGTGCACAGGCAACTTGACTGCCATGTGCTGTGTGGGTGTGATGCACTCTCAGCCTTCCTCGTGTGGTACGGTGGCTGCAGGCTCGTGCGGTTGCTATATGTCCCGGCAACTAAGATGATGTTTGAGTGTTTGAATCAGGGAGATGCCAGGCGGCTTCAAGTCTGCGAGAGGCAAAACCTGCTCCTGGTTGAATTTAACACAGTCTCTTGTTCTAGTCGGAGTATCATGGAGCCAGGGGCGTGGACTAGGCAAGGCTACTGGGTCCCCTCGATGTACCACAGTATGGCTGGGCAGTACACGTGAGTGCTAAAATCTTGGGGAGGGAACTGACTGAACAGCAGGGGGCTCTGCTAACTTGCCAAGAAGGCAGAGAGGTTGGGCTGATTTGACCAGAGGATTTGCTGAGATGGAAGTAAGGAATGATACTATGAGTCCAAAATGAGATGCTAAGAAGTGATAGGATAGGATAGGATAGGATAGGATAGGATAGGATAGGATAGGATAGGATAGGATAGGATTGGATTGGAAAATAGAAAAGAATAGAGCAGAACAGAACAGAACAGAATAGAATATAATTCTTTATTGGCCAAGTGTCACCCATCTAGCCCTTTCCTGAATAACTTTATGTATACAACATTAGAAAAGGCAAAGCAGTATAGCTTAAGGACTGAGAACAAGAGAATGAAGCAGACTAAAGCTGGGTTGGCATTTGAACTGGGGGCTTGTGAGCTCATAGCACCTCTTTTTAACTGCTACCCTACGGCTGTGCAACTGTGCCAGAGAAGAACTGCTCCTATTATGTAGGTTTGCACTGATGGTTATGTCTGGAGCAGGTTTTTTTTTTAATTCCTGAAAGGCTGGATATTTTTTGATCATAAATGAAAACTGGAAATTCTAGCTTGCTTATATCCATGGTGTAACTACATAAAGTGATGCAAAAAAGGAAGAAAGGTTTTGTTCTACACATGTTCAGATGCACTCTTCTTTATTGCTTCTGCTGATTCCTAGAGTATAGAAGCTGATTCCTAGAGTATAGATGCATTGGAGATGCATGGGGCTGGAAAAGGGAGGTAGACTCAGATTCAAATCACTGCTTGGCAAGTAATCTTGGATCAAGCTTTTGCCTTCTGCAGGCTGTCAGTACTAAGATTCAACGGGGAGATTCAAGAACAGTAAACCATTTTTGCAGAAAGATCTGCGGATGAAACAAATAGCAATAATTGAACTTGAGAATTATTTCCCATCACAGCTAACTAGCTCACTAATGACTCCTGAATCTCCTAATTCAAAAATACAAATGGAGATTTAAAATGATGGTACATTCGTGTGAATCAATATATGCATTAAATTTAGCTCATCCCTCCTACTAACTGGTTGCCAAGCCCTCTTTTAAAGCAGGGGCAGCTCTAATGACAGAAGAGTGTTGGTGTTTAGATTGAAATGTGCAGCTGCTGAGTTCTGCAGCATATGAGAGATGGACAAAACTTAGGAGAACTGAAGAAGTTGGTGAAACATAATGATTACCTAGGACCGCTAGGTAAAAGAGGAAAGGTGAAGAGGGTAGGGTACTGGCAACTGCTGTGTGTCAGGGATAAATCCAAAATATCGTAGTCTACAACTATGATGCATATAGAGCAGGAGTGTCAAACTCACGACAACATGTTGCAACTTCCCCCCCCCCTTCGCTAAAACGGGGATGGGCGTAGGCAGCGCATGACGCATCTGGCCCTTGGGGCGCAAGTTTGACACCCCTGATATAGAGCATACAGGCTGGATTAGGAAGAGGATGAATATTGTGGCTGGACAGAATTGGTCTGGAAAGCAAATATTTGAGGCAAGGAATCCTCAATTCAAATTTCTCTTCTGCTGGCATCATAGAATCACCTTGAATAAACCATTACTTTTACTCCTGCTCTCTGCAAACAGTGACAGAATCAGAAGGGACCTTGGAGGTCATCTAGTCCAACCCCCTGCTCACACAGGAGACATATACTAGGGATTCAAACTATCAACCTTTCTGATCGACAAGCTCAGCATCTTAGCCACTGAGCCACCTAGCCGGGCTACATTGCTAGGATTATTATTATTATCATCAACATGGATTTCCATAAGCTTTAAGAATTCTAAATATAAAAAATGCTGTCAAGAAGAGACATATTTTTATTTTTTATTACACCATTATCTTGATGTTGCAATTCCAAAAAAACATCCAAGGAAGGTGGATTCATCCCTTTGGGTGATGTGCACAGCCAGGTTGAGCCAGGGTATGGGGCCATTAACCATTACTTGAAGATGGAAACACAAAAATGCCAGCCTCCACCTGCCCACAGTCCACCCCTAGGGATCTTCCTCCTGCTATTCCTATTTTGCATCAACATCAATGCCTTTTAACTTGTGCCAACCTACGTGGGCTGTCCAGTTCACCAGCTGTGCCTTCTTTTGATCTAGGTCAATGCCTCCACTCCAACTGGTGACTATCCACCGGTGCAGGAATGCCTCACTCCTTCACTTCAGTCCCCAGAGTTTCTCATTGTTTCACACTGTGTCCCCCCCCTTTTTAACAATTTCATTGATGGAACAGTGAAAACAGTGGATCTTTTTTTTTTCCTTTTTATTTTGGGACTAGCTGAAACTGGCAACAGTTCTGCCAAATTCCTCTTTTAGCTCAAGTGACAGAAAGGATGATAAAAACTGGCCTTCTTTTCCCTTCTCTTCCTTCCTCATTGGTAGACGCGCCAGATGGAAAGGTGTTAAGTATAAGGGGAAATCAATGGAGGGTGACTCATATGAAAGGTTTATTATGTCTTCCAAAGACAACCCTCCCCCTGGTGGAAATAAAGGCAGTGGGTGCTTACTTCCCAGCACAGCTGGAAGGAGTAAATAAATAGAGGGATCCGTCAGGAAGCATGGTCCAGACAGAATGCACCAGCCATCACCTGGGTCAAAACAGAGGAAAGGCTGAAATTAAAAAAACAACAACATCTTTTTTAAAGCCAGCTTCATTTCCAGCCAGTTTTTCCATAGGAGTCAAATACATTAAGGTTGCAGTGTGGCAAAGTCACTGAAAAAGAAAATACTTTATTGCAGCAAATGTTAGTATTTACCATGATAAATGTCAAATACAGAAACTCACATTTAGAGGCAATGGTCCAATTTGAAGCAAGTTGAGTATCTTAAAAACATGGTCCTGCATGCTTACCAGGTTAATTAACAAAGGAACATTAACCATGGAGATTGGAAGAACTTGGGATTGTTGCGACTCTCTTATGTCTAGAACTTCGCTCTTCTATATGCTCATTGGCCTCCTCCATCAGCACTCCTTGAAAATGTAGAAGTTTGGAAACTCAAATTTCAAATAATCTTAAATCACTTCCAATGGCAAGATGAGTTGGGATAAAAAGATGTTACAAATGGAGTGATAGGAAAGAGGGGGAATTCTGGTCAGAATTGTAGTACAGCAATCCAGCTGGGTTCTTCTGCTGGCTATCAGTTGGTGCTCCGTAATCAGGTGTGTTTTTTTTAAAGACAATGTGGAAAAACTCAACCTGAACATAATTCTCAATTGTACAACATCTGCTTTGCACACAGAAAGTGGCAGATTTAGTCCCTAGTACCTTCACAGGCAGAACTGGAATTCTTGCCTACAGTCTTAGAATGAAGTTGGCAGAGCACTGAGCTAGCTCAAGTAATGGCTGATCAATAAACGATCTAATAAATGGTTTCTAACTTCATTGTCCCTTCTTAACAGAAGCATGGCTAAAGGGCTGAACTAAAACAGTGTCAAAGGAAAAAGGACCAACTCTGAGCTGCATTAAAAATGGGGTTTTTAATGCTTGATAGCTACTGTATGCTGTGCCAAGATAGTCAGCACAGACTACAATTTTTGATGGAGTTTCTGCTCGAGTCTCATTGTCTTTTTCTCTGTCTTTTGCAGCCTCTTGGAGAAGCGACTCATGTCTGACTTTTCACCTTGCCGCCATTGTCCCAGTTTCCATGTGCTTCAGGATTCAACCAACTGGCATGACGGCCAATTTCCAGCTGGCTGGGGCCCCCTGAAGCAGGAAGCCCACTGGTTTTCAAGGAAGGGATGGGGGAAGAGGACAGCTTCCTCCCCAAAGGCCCCAAGACACCATAGCCCTTCTTATGACGGGTACAATCCAGTTTGCCAAAGGGACATGAGCTGGGGAGCCAACCACATAACCAAGGGTGATCCTAAAGTCCCAGCACCTGGAGGTTCTTTGATCAGCTGCAGATGGAATCAAGGAGCCTCTGCCAATAAGAGGAGGGAGCTCCCTGCCAGGGCACCCCCAAGCTATGAAGCTCACATGCTTCTGCGCCTGCGGGCACAACAGGGCCCACGCAAAGAAAACTGGCTCCATCCGCCACCCTACCTTGCTCCTCCCTCTTATGAGGCTTCCCACCATAGAGTGCAGCCCCAGCAACGGGCAGGCAAGTCAGATTCAGCAGGGAAGCTTATCCAACCTAGAGCTGCTAAGAAATACCGAGAGCGAGAAGCAGGCTGTGTGTCAGAGCCCTTGACTCACACTCCTGGGAGGAAGGCAGGCAGGTGGCAGGCTAAAATGCCAGGCAGCTGGAGTTATCTTTCAGGAGCCAGAACGTGGGGTGGCCCAAGGTTGCAGTCGGAGAAGTCCAAGTTCCCATCCCATTTGGGATCTGACTGGGACATTAGTCCCCAACACCGAAGTCACACCCTTCCTCTGGTGAATAAGAGGAGTCAGGCCATGCCGCTGCCCTGCCATCCTTCCCAATACACCCTTCCTGCTGGATGGGGCTTTAGCCATGCTGCCGGTTGGTGTGGATCCAAGAGGGATGGGAGCGGAGCAAAAGAGAAACACTGCCAAGACTTCTTCCCCAGGTGGAAGGAACCAAGCCCTTCCAGGAAACTTACCGGGAGTCAGCCAGCTTTGTCCAAGTCCCTGCCTCGAAGGCATGGGGGTCTATTTGTAATTGATGCCACTTGTGTGGTGATCCAAGCTCACTACATTCCATCACCCCGAATGGAGCAAGTCTGCTACCTGGCCCAGGGAGAGGCAGGTACTATAAAACCACCCACATCTCCTGGCTTTCCAGGCCCTACCTTAATGGAGGAACGGGCTGCTCGCATACTGGGCCTCCCCTTGCGTGAGTTGGGGGTCACAGAGGCAGAGCAGGGAATTATGGCACCCAGGATCCCCAGATCGGAGAATGGTGCTATACCTGGGGACAGTTCTGGAAGAGAGAAGGTGAAGAGGGTGCCTTCTGCTCCAGGCAGTCCTAGGAAACTTTCTGGACCTCCAACACCAAACCATTCCCTGGTTGGGCCTGCAAAGCAGGAGCCAACCTACCTGGAAGGGAAAGGGTCTGTAGCATCCCCTTGTCCAAGAAGCCATGGCCTGCCACAAAGGAAAGAGGAGCCAGGGATTTCTGCCCAAAGCCAGTCCTATATTTGCGATCTGAAAGAAGCCATGTCGAGGATCCGCCGGCACACAGCCCCAGATTCAGACACAGACGAGGAGCTGGAGAAGGAATGCCAGCCCACCTGTGAGCGACCGCCGTGGGGAGGAAGGTTGAACCAAGAGGTGCTCATGTGCAGAAGCAGCAGCAGCAGCAGCAGTCTTGACAGCAGCAGCTCCAATGCCACAGTCGTGCCAGGAAATGCCATTCCTGCCTGGAGACCCAGGCCACAGACTCCAAAGGCAAGCAGGGAGCGGTCAGGCCCAGCCAAGGAATGAAGATTGGAGAGAAGTGAAACTCCAACACAGATCAGTGATGCTGAACTTCTTGGACTCTGCATGTCAAAAATTCAGCAAATGCCTAACTGGCATGTCATTCCCCCACTCCTAAAATTCTCTATTCCAGGGGTGTCGAACACAAGGCCCATATCCGGTCCATGATATGGTCAGATCCTGAAAATGTAAGGGGCAAGCCCGTGTGGCTTCAGTCTGGTCTACCCAATGCAAAGAGGAAACATCGGGCCACCATGGCTTCGGCCCGGTCTACCCAGTTCGAAGAGGAAACATGCCAGCAGTTTGGGGAGTGGCATCAAGTTGGCTATGCCTACCCAGTTGACCACACCCACGAAGTCACCCACACCCCAGGTCAACCACGGCCCTAATGCAGCCGGCCTCTTGAGTTTGACACCCCTGCTCTGCTTCCTCCCAACCCGTCTACGCCATTCTTAAAAGCAACCCTCAGCAGCAGCGCCAAGGCTGGACCTGAAGTAGAGGCACAAGTCTCAACTTCACCACTAAAGAAATTGTTGCCGCTCAAAAAGGTTGCCTTGTGTCATTTCCCAAGGCATGCTAGCCTACAGGAACGGTCCAGTTGCCCCTGTGGCCCAGCACTTCCCAGGGTCTGCTTATTTTCAGGCAGTCTTTTCTTTCTATTGACAGGCTTCTGCGGCCTACCAAAGGCTGCTTTGGGTTGTACAACACCTTCGTTCTTGAAGCAGCTACGGAAAATGCTCTCCTGCAGTTTCTGCAACCTCCAAAACGTCATGAAAGCACATCCTGTTCTCCCACAATTTCTGGAGGCTGCAGAAGCCGCATGAGGGCGCATGGCACCCCATTTTTGCATGGCCTCCACAGCTACTGAAAATGCCACAAGAACAAGGCATGCTTTTTTTAAAATTAATTTTTAATTAATTGCATTTCTTAGTGCTTAATACACATCTGGGTGTTGTCTGGGTATTTAATGTGCTTAACAATACATATTACATTCTTAATCTCCATCCCTTTTTTCCAACCACTGATAAAATAGATTCCATGTTTGATAATATTCTGTGTCTTCTTTCTGTTCGATTTTTAATGTCAGTCTGTCCATTTCTGCACACTAGTACCCTCTTAATTATTTCTTCATCTCAAGTTGTTTCTTCATTTTTCCAGCATTGCGCAAATACAACCCTCGCTGTTCTCCAGAAGTGCAATGTTAAATCAAAGGTACCCGCTATTACACCTAGTAAAAATAGTTCAGGTTTAAAATCTATATGCTTTCCGATCATTTTTTCTAGCCATTTATGTATTTCCCCCCCACCAAACTTTTTTGCTTTATCACAAGTCCATCACGTATGATAGTATGTGCCCAAGAACAAGGCGTGCTTTTGAGAATATTTGCTGTGAGGCATTGATGAATGCTGGCATGTCATCCAAAACATCATGGTGTGTCACCTTTGACACACATGTCATAGGTCCACAATCACTGACTTAGACCCTTTCCTTCCAAACCAGCTCCCTCTCTAAAGTGCCTGCTGTCCCCACATTTCTTTCTCCCTTCTTGCATCCTCGCTGGGAGTTCAGGGACACCACTGCAATCTTGCCCCACCCCCCACATCCCCCATGGGTTAGAACAACAACTCGACCCAGCCAGATTTTGGCTCTGCTGCTTTGGAATTCTGGAGGTCCTGCTACCGATATCATAGTTAAGAAGTGAGGTTGCAACAAGTTGTGTGTCCCTCTGCTGCGGTGAGGAAGAACGTATCAGAGTCCTTGCCTCAGTATTCTGCTTATTTTGTAGCACAACTGCTAAGAATGGAATCAATACATCCACAGATAGTAAGCCTCCGATTGGTGAATGCTAGGGACAATCCATAGGAATTATGGCCCTGGGTGTAATATCCTGAAACACCAATCTTCTCAGGATCCTCCCTGCCTAGTCTTGGCAGAAGACAAGAGAGATCCCAGGAAGGAACAGAGATGCTCAGGTGGGAGCCGACTTTCGTTATGTAGCTAAGAGACTTGCAGGAGGCAAAAGAGCTGTCAGGACCTTTACTGCTTTGCAATGTCTGTAGAGTTATTGCTAGACAAGCTGTATGTGACAGGCCTTTGAGAGTGTTATAAGTATTGCTCTTCTTAAAATTGAATACGGATATCTGTAATAAAATTCTGTGCAACCAAATACACTGGGTAATATATTCTCTTGCTTGATCACTTGTATTTTGGGGGCTAAACTATGTAATTTTTCATTTCATGTCTTTATCTCTCTATATAAAAATGGCTTTGTGTGTGTGTATGTTCCAGCATAACTCTGGAATGCCTCAAGCAATTTCAACCAAACTTGGTACACAGATGACTTACTCTCTGGAAAAAAATACTGTGGGGGTAAGACACCCCTAACACCCCACGGGGTGTGTGTTCTGTTAAGATATACCCTGTTGTGCCTTAAAATGGCTTCTACTGTACTCCTTTAAAATGGCTTCTACTGTGCAGCACAGTGAAGTTGACATGGTAACGGCTTCACAGTACTCCACAAGGGGGCTCCCTCTGTTAAGGTGGAAAATCCAACATTAGAAATTACATTTGGTCCGGACATTTTCAACAAGGCTTTGATTATTCTTGAGGACAAATGTATGGCCATGATCAATAAAACATTATTGCAACTCAGCCTGCCTGCACCACTGCGAGACTGACACAATGTACTTCACGTAGATTACATACAAGAAAAGAACTACAACATTGAACAGCTTAGTAAATACATTGCGGACAAGACACTTCTAAATCAAGATCAGAAGAAAGCACACCCAATGATCAGACCCGTTCCAGTCCGGCTTCCGGCCCGGTCACAGTACGGAGACAGCTTTGGTCGCGTTGGTGGATGACCTCTGGAGGGCCAGAGATAGGGGATGTTCCTCTGCCCTGGTCCTATTAGATCTCTCAGCGGCTTTTGATACCATCGACCATGGTATCCTGCTGCACCGGTTGGCGAGTTTGGGAGTGGGAGGCACCGTTTATCGGTGGTTCTCCTCCTATCTCGCCGACCGGTCGCAGACGGTGTTGATAGGGGGGCAGAGATCGTCCGCAAGGCGCCTTACTTGTGGGGTGCCTCAGGGGTCAATTCTCTCGCCTCTCCTGTTCAACATCTATATGAAGCCGCTGGGTGAGATCATCAGTGGGTTCGGGGTGAGTTACCATCTGTACGCTGATGACACTCAGCTGTACTTTTCCACCCCGGACCACCCCAACAAAGCTGTTGAAGTGCTGTCCCGGTGCTTGGAAGCCGTACGGGTCTGGATGGGGAGAAACAGACTCAAGCTCAATCCCTCCAAGACGGAGTGGCTGTGGATGCCGGCACCCCGGTACAGTCAGCTGCAACCGCGGCTGGCTGTTGGGGGCGAGTTATTGGCCCCAATGGAAAGGGTGCGCAACTTGGGTGTCCTCCTGGATGGACGGCTGTCGTTCGATGACCATCTGGCGGCCGTCTCCAGGAGGGCTTTTTACCAAGTTCGCTTGGTTTGCCAGTTGCGCCCCTTCCTTGACCGGGATGCCTTATGCACGGTCACTCATGCCCTGGTTACATCTCGTTTGGATTATTGCAATGCTCTCTACATGGGGCTGCCCTTGAAGTGCACCCGGAGGCTGCAGCTAGTCCAGAATGCAGCTGCGTGAGTAGTAACGGGAGCCACTCGCTGCTCCCATGTAACACCGCTACTACGCAGTCTGCACTGGCTTCCTGTGGTCTTTCGGGTGCGCTTTAAGATTTTGGTTACCACCTTTAAAGTGCTCCATGGCTTAGGGCCCAGGTACTTACGGGACCGCCTGCTGTTACCTCATGCCTCCCACCGACCCGTACGCTCACACAGAGAAGGCCTTCTCAGGGTGCTGTCCGCCAAACAATGTTGGCTGGCGGCCCCCAGGGGTAGGGCCTTCTCTGTGGGAGCTCCTACGCTTTGGAACGAACTTCCCCCTGGTTTACACCAAGCGCCTGAGCTTTGGACTTTTCGCCGTGAGCTGAAAACGCATTTATTTATCCAAGCGGGACTGGATTAAAAGTTTTTACTTAATTTTAATTGGGGTTGATTACTTTTAGGAAATGGGGTTTTACTATTTTAATCTGTACTTTTAAACTATGGCCTATTTCAATAAGTTTTTTAATTAGTTTTTTACTTTGTTTGATATTTGTATTTTATTGGCCTGTAAACCGCCCTGAGTCCTCCAGGAGATAGGGCGGTATAAAAATTTGATTAAATAAATAAATAAAATAAATAAATAAATCATGGATCAGCTAGCAAAACAACGTGGTATCATTTTTCTTGACGCTTCTGGGGGCACAGGGAAAACATTTTTAACTAATTTAATTCCTGCCGAAATCAGGGCTCAGGATGAACTTGCCCTTCCTGTCTAATACAGGCTTGGGATAAATAAATACCTGGGCAATGCTAGTTGATATATATTTATCTATTTATCTATTTATTTAATTTCTATAGCCGCCCAACTCAACCAAGTGACTCTGGGTGGCCTACAATTCAAATTTAAGAGCAGGATCATGCCATGATGAACCAGAATATGGGCTGCCTCCAAATGAACCTTATGTACTGTATTCCAGCATATAAAGCAGGATGTCTTTTCACCCAGACTACATCTTGGAGAAATATAAGAGCACAAAAGTCCTACCGTTCCTGTCCTATTGTTCCCTTCATTATATCAAATTAACATAGTTGTTGCATACTTCTGCTTATATATATATATTTCTTTTATGATGTATTGTTGTTTTATGTCAATGTTTGTGTATACTGTTGTGACAAAATGAAATAAAAAAAAAAAACTTTCTCCCTTCCCCCAAAAGTGACCATATTGGGCAGGGGTGGGTTCTACTTATCTTTACTACTGGTTCGCATTGTGCCCGCGTGCACACGGTTGCTCCGCTCGTGCACGCACTCGCGCTCTTCTGCACATGCGCAGAAGAGTTTGGATGACATTTGGGTCAGTGGGCGGAGCCTCCCGCCGGTTTTACTACCGGTTCTATAGAACCGGTCTGAACCAGGGACAACCATGACACGACCGCCAAACAGCTGATTCAAACAACCGCCGCCGCCCACCGCTGACCCACGCCGCATCCGCATTCTGACAGCCCTCGGACCACCGCCTGGCCCCGCTGATTCTTCTCTGGTGGCCCAGTGAACTCAGAAGATCTGGATTTGAGGGGCTGCTGCTGCAGCCGCCCCCTCCGCTGCCGGTGGGCACACGACCGCCAAACAGCTGATTCAAACAGCCGCTGCCGCCGCCCGCCGCTGACCCACGCCGCATCCGCATTCTGACAGCCGTCAGACCACCCCCTGGCCCCGCTGATTCTTCTCTGGTGGCCCAGTGGACTCAGGAGGTCCTGATTAGAGAGGCTGCTGCCGCCGCCTCAGCTGCCGGTGTACACACGACCGGCAAACAGCTATTCAAGCAGCGATTCTAACAGCCGCCACCGCCCACTCTACTTCCTCCTCCATACCCAAAGGTCTTTTTAAATCTCCCACCAATCTCCACCATAAACATAGTGGATCACAGCATCCACAATTGCTATCCCTGCTTACTCCATTTTCACATCACTTCCTTCTCTGCACCTCCAGTATCCCTACTCCAAATTTATTCCAGTGTAAGTGAAAGAGAGTGAAATAGTAATTGAGAAAGATTGTTTTAGAAAAGATACTTCCTCAATTATCGAATAATTATAAAAATTATTCAATAATTAAAATAATTATAAAAATTATTCAATAATTAAAATAGAAATAATAAGAAAGATACTTCTTCATTACTTATCACATAATTTATTTAAAATAATAATATTAAATATATCTATCTATCACTATGCCAGCCAAAAAATCCAACTCTGATAAAAACTTAGAAGCAAGAATAATAGCTACAATTGAACTAAACTTGGAAAAAAGAATACTTGCTATTGAACAAAACCTAGAAAAAGAATACTAGCCATTGAACAAAACTTAGAAAAAAATCCTATCAGTTATAGAACAAAGCTTCACCAATCTGATAAAACAAATTACAACACAAAAAAATGATTTCTCGACTGATCTAAATCTCTTCCCAACTCATCTACCTTTACATAATACTGATCCTTCAACCCTACCTAAACAACAATTTACTACTGACCAACTAATTAGAGATGCCTTAGAGAGGCCAAAAATAAATAATGCAATATTATTTGGTCTAGATAACACAAATGAATCCGATATCACCAAAATTCAAAACTTAATTGAAATTATAATTCATCATCCATCTCCCCAAATGAAATTATTTCAGTCTCCAGAGATGGTCCTGAATATAAAAACAGTGACGGATCAATAGCACCAAGATTCTGCAGAGTCATCTGCATAAACGAGAACAGCAAACGTAAGTTCATATATACCATCAACTCTATTGCTAAATCTAATCCTGCCTACAGTAAACTTAGATCACGCCCTGATCTATCTTTCCTGCAGCGGATACGCTCGTGAACTCTGCACTGAGCTTAAACGAAGACAAGATAATGGTGAATCAAACCTATATATTGATTACCGTGCCAATTGCATTAAAATTAAATCCTTCAATCAAAAATTCACCACCAAACCCCCCATCACCCATAACATCCAACCAGCCATCCAACAACCAATCAAGTACCCATCAGCCAACCATCCATCGAAACTCTCATCCAATCAGCCATCGAACAAACCATTCAACCAGCCATCCGTACAGCTATCCAACAAACTATTCAACCAGCCATCCGTTCATCCATCCAACCAACCTTCCAACCAGCCTTTCAACCATCCATCCAACAAACCTTATCAACAAACAGTCTAGTACCCAACATCCAAGCACTCACTACCCAAAACTTCCATCCACCCCTCCAACCTCCAATACAACCACCAGTTATACATATCCTCAACCAACTAACATTCAAAACTAGGTATGCACGCCTCTTACCTCTTTAACACCTCTTTCTACAGATTTTAAATGTAAATTGATGAATGCAAGAAGTATTCTTAACAAATTACCTGAATTTATCCTCCTGCTAAACAGTGGTACATTTGACATTATATTTATTTGCGAAACATGGCTAATCTCTTCCATCCCTGATTCCATCATTTTAAACAAAGAATATCAAGTTCACCGTTCAGATCGTGAAAACCGAAGAGGTGGTGGAGTGGCTATTTTCTATAAAAGTCACTTAATCTAAAAACATACAAGTTGCCCACAAACTTTCTCTTCCTGAAACTATTGTATGTGATCTATCATCTAATACCGCACTTGATTCATTCTATGCTACAGAGCCCCCGACTACGATATTACTCATGCTAATATTTTAACCTCATTACTAACTTGGGCTGCCTCTTGCCCATATCCACTCATCTTCCTGGGTGACCTAAATTTACCTCTCATCAACTGGATAACTAACGAAAGTACAACTGATCCAATCCACACAACAATATACAACGCTGTTACTAACCTAGGTCTTGAACAACTTGTAACCAATAATACAAGACTAAACAACTGCCTTGACCTCATCTTCTGCAACAATAACAATACCATTTATGGACTACAAATAAGAGAACCCTTTTCCAACAGTGATCATTGCATGATTGACTTCCATCTTAATATACGTTGTGACTTAAACCATCATATCAATAGCATTCCCATTTACAACTTCAAAAAAGCCAATTATGACTCTATAAACAATGATCTTTCATTTCTAGACTGGCAAAATCTGTTCTCAACCTGTATAACTGCTGAAGACCACTATAGAGTTTTTCTACTAAATCAACAGAGTCATCGAACTATATGTACCACTAACTACCATCAAGATTAGGAAAAGCAAACTACCCATATCAATAAAAAGCTTCAATCTAAAAAGATCCTCTGGAAAAGAAACAAAGGGCTATGTAGCTAATTTTAAAAACGCTACAGAACTATATGCAACCAAATAAAACTGAATGCACAAATTACCACACCAAGCAAGAAGAGGATCTTCTGCACAAATTCCAGTCGTGCCTTCTATAATTTTGTCAACAACAAGCTTAAAACTCTAGACGCATGCCACCTCTAAAAGATCCTGATGGCAATGAATACAATGCTGAAGAATCTAGAGCAAACCTCTTTAATAAATTCTTTGCATCAGTTTTTGTCAACAGTGATGGCACTCATCCAACATTCCAAATTTGTACAATCAATGAGCATGACAACTTAACAATTGTTGATTTTACAGAAGAAAATGTTGGTAAAGCTCTAAGTATATTGAAGCCATCTCTATCCATTGGACCTGATGGTCTTTGTGCTTACTTTTTAAAAACTCTCTAGTAATCTAGCAGAACCCTAAGTATAATCTTTAATATAGCCTTTAGAACCAGTTCCTTCCCAGTCTCTGGTCGCTAGCCACAGTCATTCCAGTTTTCAAAAAGGCGACCCCAGCTTAGTTGATAATTATAGACCTATCTCCTATGTTGCGTCGCCTGCAAGGTTATGGAATCCATCATCAACCAATCCATTACCTTACACTTAGAAATGCACAACCTTCTCTCAAATAAACAATTTGGCTTCAGGAAAAATTATCATGCAATCTACAACTTCTACTGTAAAACCTATGGACTACTAATCTTGATCTAGGTAAATCAATAGATGCAATATACATAGACTTCTGCAAAGCTTTTGACTCAGTAGTACATGATAAACTTCTCCTAAAATTAAAATCCTATGGCATTTCAGGACCCTTACACCACTGGATATCTGCTTTTTTGTCAAACAGACAACAAATAGTTAAAATTGGTAATGCTCTTTCAAATCCTGTTCCTGTCAAGAGTGGTGTTCCTCAAGGCAGCGTTCTTGGACCTACTCTCTTTATAATATATATAAATGATCTTTGTATTGATATTTCAAGTAACTGTGTTCTCTTTGCTGATGATGTCAAACTTTTCAACACCACTGACAATGCATCCACAATTCAAAAGGACCTTGATCATCTATCTGCCTGGTCTAAAATTTGGCAACTACAAATTTCAACCAGTAAATGCTCAGTCTTGCACATTGGAAGAAAGAACCCAATCACAAAGTACATGCTTGATGGACATTGCCTCAGATGACCCCACCCTGTCAAAGACCTTGAGTTTTTACATCTAACGATTTAAGTTCCAAAGCCCACTGCAACTACATAGCTAAGAAGGCTCTAAGAGTTGTCAACTTAATTTTACGTAGCTTCTTTTCAAAAAACACCATGCTACTGACCAGAGCATATAAAACATTTGTTAGGCCAATTCTTGATTACTGCTCTCCTGTCTGGAACCCTTACCATATATCTGACATCAACACAGTTGAGCGTGTCCAAAGGTATTTTACGAGAAGAATTCTCCATTCCTCTGAAACTAATAAAATACCTTATTCCACCAGACTTGATATCTTGGGTCTAGAAAACTTGGAACTTCGTCGCCTTCGACTGGATCTGGGTTTAGCATATAAAATCATCCGTTGTAATGTCCTTCCTGTCAATGACTTTTTTAGTTTCAATAACAATATCACAAGAGCTACAAACAGATTCAAACTCAATGTCAACTGCTCCAGTTTAGATTGCAGAAAACACGATTTCTGTAACAGAATTGTATATACTTGGAATGCATTACCTGACTCTGTGGTTTCTTCTCATAACCCCAAAGGTTTCACTCAAAAACTGTCCACGGTTGACCTCACCACTTTCCTAAGAGGACTCTAAAGGGGCGTGCATAAGAGCACAAACGTGCCTACCGTTCCTGTCCTACTGTTTCTTTCCCTATGTATATACACGTTTTTAGTACCTCATTTCTCCTCATATATACGTTCATATATTTATAACCTTTTATGTAACGCTTGTATATATTGTTATGACAAATAAATAAATAAATAAATAAATAAATAAATAAATAAATAAATAAATAAACCACCACTGATATTGGGTACCTGGGGAAGAAACTTCCTGATGCCGGGGTCATGGATGCGGGTAGCCGGGAGGGCAAATGTTTGTTGAACCTGGGTACAAAAAAGGATGCCAGGACAAGATTGAGGGTGGATTTTCATACTTAAAAATGGTGCTGGTTTATGTTTTTTTTTAAAATCGATCATATCTGGTTCCCATGAAAGAAAATTCCTGATGCCGGGGCTAGGCATGTGAAGGTAGTCAGAAGGTCAATTTTTTTCTCAACCCAAACAGAAAAAAGGATGCCAGAGTGAGATTCGAGGTAGAATTTCATCAGGGGTGAAATCTAAAAAATTGCCCTACCGGTTCTGTGGGCGTGGCTTAATTGGTGGGCGTGGCTTGGTGGTCAGATGACTGGGTGGGCGTGGCCAATAACAATAAATAATAAAAATAATTAACAAAGTATAAAAAACAATAAGAGGTACCAAAAACCAACTTTCACACTTTACACACACACGACACAACACAACTGACTCACACACAATGTAAAAGCAGCTGCACTTCACACTTCACACAGCCACAAAAAGCTCAAAAACCAACTTTCACACTTTACACACACACAACTGACACACACACACACACACACACACACACACAGAGTGTAGTTAGAGTGAAACACAACAGAAACACACCAAATCTCAGAAAGCTGCACAAATATTTTATTTTATTACTTTATTTTATTTTATTTTATTGTGGACTTAAAATCGCAGAGTTCCTCAGCCAGCAAAGCCAGCCAGTTGATCACCAAGGAAATAGATTAGCTAAGCGATTGATTCTGTCTGGCTGAAAGTGAAACTGGGGCTTTCGGGCTGGAAAAAAAGCCATGTGTTCATCAGTAATCAGGTAAGTGCCTTAGAATCTCTACTCTTACTTGTAGAAAACATGTTTTCTAAAGTAAGAGTACAAGTAAGATTCTGCTGATGAGGAACTCAGGTGAGATCGCCAGAGGAGACTTTAAATTATTTATTTATTTATTTATTTATTTAATTTATTTATTTATTTGATTTTTATACCGCCCTTCTCCCGAAGGACTCAGGGCGGTGTACAGGCAAGATAAAACCAACAGTACAATATACAGGTTAAAATACAATTTAAAAAACTTATTTAAATTAGCCTGAAAATTAAAATTTGCCATAAACTAAAAACCCCGTTTAAAAAATTAATAAAATTTAACATTAAAAATTCCAATTTAAGCCAGCCCCGCGCGGATAAAGAGATGTGTCTTCAGTTCGCGACAGAATGTCCGAAGGTCAGGTATTTGGCGCAAACCCGGGGGAAGCTCGTTCCAGAGTGTGGGAGCCCCCACAGAGAAGGCCCTTCCCCTGGGGGCCGCCAGCCGGCATTGTTTGGCGGACGGCACCCTGAGAAGTCCCTCTCTATGGGAGCGTACGGGTCGGTGGGAGGCATGTGGTAACAGCAGGCGGTCCCGTAAGTACCCAGGTCCTAAGCCATGGAGCGCTTTAAAGGTCGTAACCAACACCTTAAAGTGCACTCGGAAGGCCACAGGCAGCCAGTGCAGTCTGCGCAGGAGCGGTGTTACATGGGAGCTACGCATAGCTCCCTCTATCACCCGCGCAGCTGCATTCTGGACTAACTGAAGCCTCCGAGCACACTTCAAGGGAGCCCCATGTGAGAGCATTACAGTAATCCAAGCGAGAGGTAGCGGCGCATGAGTGACTGTGCATAAGGCATCCCGATCAAGGAAGGGGCGCAACTGCCAAACCAGGCGAACCTGGTGGAAGGCCCTCCTGGAGACGGCCGTCAAATGATCTTCAAACGACAGCCGATCATCCAGGAGGACACCTAAGTTGCGCACCCTATCCTTTGGGGCCAGTAACTCGCCTCCAACAGCCAGCTGCGGCTGCAGCTGACTGAATTGGGATGCCGGCATCCACAGCCACTCCGTCTTGGAGGGATTAAGCTTGAGCCTGTTTCTCCCCATCCAGACCCGTACGGCTTCCAAACACCGGGACAGCACTTCAACAACTTCATTGGGGTGGCCTGGGGTGGAAAAGTACAGCTGGGTGTCATCAGCGTACTGCTGGTATCTCACCCCGAAACCACTGATGATCTCACCCAACGGCTTCATGTAGATGTTGAACAGCAGGGGCGAGAGAATTGACCCCTGTGGGACCCCACAAGTGAGGCACCTCGCGGTTGACCTCTGCCCCCCTGTCAACACCGTCTGCGACCGGTCGGAGAGATAGGAGGAGAACCACTGATATACGGTGCCTCCCACTCCCAATCCCCCCAACCGGCGCAGCAAGATACCATGGTCGATGGTATCGAACGCCGCTGAGAGGTCTAATAGGACCAGGGCAGAGGAATAACCCCTGTCCCTGGCCCTCCAGAGATCATCCACCAAAGTTTTAAAGTTTAAAGTCTCTGCCGATCTCAGCTGAGGGGCGGGATCCTCAAAGGCTTTTTTTTACTTTTAAAGGCATGTTTCGGCTGAAGCAAAACCGGCTTTTAAAAGTAAAAAGAAACCCTCTGCTGATGGTGGGGCTCAGCAGAGGCAGGGGGAGCGGGGCCAGGGATTTTTGCTACCGGTCCTCCGAACCAGCAACCGCCATCGCTACCGGATCATGCGAGCCGGTCTGATCCGGGGGCATTTCACCCCTGAATTTCATGCTTAAAAGGGGTGCTGACTGCTATTTTTAAAACATGAGCATATGCAATGCCTGGGATAGAAAATTCCTGATTCCAGGGTCAGGGACTCAAATGTACAGGAGGCCAATTTTTTTCAACCTGAATGCAGAAATGGACACCAGAATGACATATGGGGTGTAATTTCATGCTTAAGAATAGTGCTATTTTTTTTTAAATTGCACTACCACTAGCAGATATATAGACTTGTATACCGCTTCATAGTGCTTTACAGCCCTCTCTAAGCAGGTTTACAGAGTCAGCATATTGCCCCCAACAATCTGGATCATTTTACCAACCTTGGAAGGCTGAGTCAACCTTGAGCCGTTCAGAATCAAACTGCTGGCAGTCGGCAGAGCTAGCCTGCAATACTACATTCTAACCACTGTGCCACCACCAAATCGATCATATCAGATGCCCAAGGAAGAAAATTCTGGATGCCAGGATCATGGATGTGTGTTTGCCAGGAGACCAAAATCTTATTCAACACAAACACAGAAACGGACACCCGTAAGATATTTCAGGTGGAATTTCATGCTTAAAAATTATGCTGGTTGGTCTTTTTAAAAACAGTATATTGGGTGTTAGGAGAAGAAAATTCCTAAGGCCAAAGTCAGGGAAGCAAATGGCCAGGAGGCCAAAAATTGTATTCAACCCAAACACAGAAACAGATATTGAGGCAACATTCAGGGTGACATTTCATGGTTAAAAATTGTGCTGGTTGCTGTTTTTAATATCTTTTCTTTTCCGGTTCAAACTTTTTTTTTAATTAACTTTGAAAGTATTATAAAATGCAAAATACAAAAGTAAATAAAAGAGCAGTGAAAGGGGAGGGGAAGTGGGAGAGAGAAGTGAGGAAAGGTAGAGAAAAAGAAAAGAAAAAGAAGCATTGACTTCCGACTCACTCTGTTGCAGTAGAATAGGGCAGGGGTCTGCAAACTTGGCTCTTTTAAGACTTGTGGACTTCAACTCCCAGAGTTCCCCAGCAAGCAAAGTTGGCTGAGGAACTCTGGGAGTTGAAGTCCACAAGTCTTAAAAGAGCCAAGTTTGCAGACCCCTGGAATAGGGCAATAATATCAAATCACAGCTTTTTGTTTTTTTCCATAATAATAAGAACAAGTCATTTCTATAAAGATCTATCAATCTAATCTGCAAAACCCAAAGTCGAAGTTATATTCTTTTCCACATCAAGCACAAAATTCTGAAGCGGTTTCTAAGTGGAAACAAAAGTACTTATGTTTGCTGTTTTTAAAAATCAACCATGCCTGGAGAAGAGAATGCTCCAAAACCCATTGGTGATGTCCATTTTGCTCTCTGAGAGTGAATTTGCCACGCAAATGGGATTCTCTCGTGTATTTTACCAAGAAAAATAGAAAAAAGTACCTTCAAAAACTTAGCACCTTCATAAGCATACCCATTTCAACTACTACCCTAAAACGACGCTATAGAGCACTGCACACCAGAACAACTAGACACAAGAACAGTTTTTTCCCGAAGGCCATCACTCTGCTAAACAAATAATTCCCTCAACATTGTCAAACTATTTACTAAATCTGCACTACTATTAATCTTCTCATCGTTCCCATCACCAATCTCTTTCCATTTATGACTGTATGACTATAACTTGTTGCTGGCAATCCTTATGATTTATATTGATATATTGACCATCAATTGTGTTGTAAATGTTGTACCTTGATGAACGTATCTTTTCTTTTATGTACACTGAGAGCATATGCACCAAGACAAATTCCTTGTGTGTCCAATCACACTTGGCCAATAAAAAAATCTATTCTATTCTATTCTATTCAAATATCCATCTGAATTGGTTGGATATGTCCATTTTGCTCTCCAGATCCAGGGAGATCCTAACTCCAGACAGATTTCCCCCCAATGGCATTTTCCCATGTATTTTATCAGGAAACATAGAATAGGAAGGTTTGAAAAGTCAATGCCCTCATAAGCATAACCATGCACTCTGAATCCATTGGCAATGTCCATTTTCCTCTCCAACTTCATAGAGCACTAACTTGGTTTCTAGGTGGAGTTGCCCCCCAATGGGATTTTCCCAGGTATTTTCCCATGAAACTGTTGTGACCTAGGCTCACTTAGGTATAAAAGATACACTTAGTCTTAAACAACCCTATTTTATTATAACAGCTGGGAATTACTTCATTCCTAGCTTAGTCCAAATTAGTTCCAAAACAAGTCCTGCAGAAAAAGTCCTTTGGCCTTATCACAAACCTTTGTCTTCTTTGGCACTCTACCAAAGGCTTTTCTTGGAAAAGCCCCATGAAGTTCAGAAACGAGACACTGACTAAAAACAGATGTAGCAACATTGCTTTCCTACAAAGAACCCAAGAGCCATTGCTGCTCTTTTAAGCCTTATGGGAGGTGTCAATCATCTCCTGGTCTTACTCCAGGAGTGAAATATAAAAAATTTTGTGGGCGTGGCTTAATTAGTGGGCATGGCTTGGTGGTCAGATGACTGGGTGGGCATGGCCAATAACAATAAATAATAAAAATAATAAACAAAGTATACAAAACAATAAGAGGTACCAAAAACCAACTTTCACATTTTACACACACACATACCACAACACAACTGACTCACACACAATGTAAAAGCAGCTGCACTTCACCCAAAATGGCCCCTGCAACAAGTTGGAACCTCACACAGCCACAAAAAGCTCAAAAACCAACTTTCACACTTTACACACACACACGACATAACACAATACAACTGACTCTCTCTCTCACACACATACAAAATGCCACATACAACTTTGTGAGATTTTGTGTGTTTGTGTAGTTAGAGTGAAACACTACAGAAAAACACCAAATCTCGGAAAGCTGCACAAATATTTTATTTTATTATTTTATTTAATTTATATTTTTTAGATCGCCTCTGGAGTCCGCACATCACTCCCAGATGGCCCTGGCCCTTTCTCTGCCTCGAATGCAGAACCCTCGTCTGGGCTTTCCCCTGACTCCAGGACTGACCCATTGTCTCCAACCTTAGTAACTTTAAGGTCTGTGGACTTCAATTCTCAGAGTTCCTCAGCCAGTAAAGCAGGCAGATTGAGTTGCTCACTGAGGAAACAGATTTCAGGCAGGCAGATTCAGTTGCTAGCTGATGCAACTGATGTAAAGCATGGCTTTGCAAACCCGAAAGGAGCAGCAATTATAGGTAAGTGAGGAGGGGGGATTGGGTAGGCATGGGTGGGGGCTCTTTTAAGAGGTTGTAAAAAGTGATTTTAAAAGCTTGTGATGATGAGGCAACTCATCTGGGATCGCCAGAGGAAATAAAGATTTTAAAAGCTCCTCTGACGATCCCAGCTGAAGTTCCCTCATTGCAGCCCAGAACCTTTTAAAATAATTGTTTTAACAAGCTCTTCGGCTGAAGAGTTTGTAGGAAACATTTTTTTTAAGGTTCTGGTGATGAGGAACTTAGCTGGGATTGCCAAAGGAGCCTTTTAAAACCTTTTTTTTACAACCTCTTCAGCCGAAGACGTTGTTAAAAAATAGAGTTTAAAGGGTTCTGACGATCCCAGCTGAGCTGCAGGATCATCGAAGGCTTTTTTTTACTTTTAAAGGCATTTTTTCGGCTGAAAAAAAAACTGTTTTTAAAAGTAAAAAAAAAATACCTCTGATAATGGTGCGGCTCAGCAGGGGCAGGGGGCGGGGGCAGGGATTTTTGCTACCAGTTCTCTGAACCACTAGCTGCCATCGCTACCAGATCGGGCGAGCCAGTCTAAACTGGGAGCATTTCACCCCTGCCTTACTCCCAAGTCATCCTTTTTGCTTTAGCTGCTCGTGCCTTCTGGCAGCTCTTCACATGTGTGCACTAGGAACAGGCTCGTCCTGTTCCTCTGCTTCTCTGCTGTCCACCTCTGGAGGCTCTGGAGTCCACACATCGCTCCCAGATGGCCCTGGCCCTTTCTCTGCCTCGAATGGAGAACCCTCGTCTGGGCTTTCCCCTGACTCCAGGACTGGCCCATTGTCTTCCTTAGCCTCCTCACTGTCCGACTCCGCTACCAGCTCCGCTGCCAGAAAAATTGCTGTTTTGGAAGCAAATTTTCTTTTGAAAATGGAAAGCTCGGACCAGATTCGGGGCTCAATTTCATGCTTAGAAATGGTATTTCTTGCAGTTTTTGAAAATTGGTGTTTTTGGTGCCTTCGGAGGAAAAACCGTGATGTCAGAAAAATTGCTGTTTTGGAAGCCAATTTTTTTTTTAACCCGAATGCAAAAATGGAAGCTCGGACCAGATTCGGGGTTCAATTTCATGCTTAGAAATGGTATTTCTTGCAGTTTTTGAAATTTGGTGTTTTTGGTGCCTTCGGAGGAAAAACCGTGATGCCGTGGTCAGAAAAATTGCTGGTTTGGAAGCCAATTTTTTTTTGAACCCGAATGCAAAAATGAAACCTCAGACCAGATTTGGGGTTCAAAAATACCATTTCTAAGCATGAAATTGAACCCCGAATCTCGTCCAATCTTCCATTTTTGCATTCAAAAACAATTGGCTTCCTCCTTCCGAGGAAAAACCGTGATGCTGCGGTCAGAAAAATTGCCGTGTCAGGCATGGAAAACATCTTTTGCATTGAATCTTCAGGCCTGCCACATTTAGTACTTGGGATACTGGGAGGGGTGATTCTATGGAGCAAGGATGATATATAGTCATAATAACATTACTTTCTCAGAGAGGCAAGGCCGTTTTGCCCTGTACCTGGATGGTTGGAACTGGGAGGAACTGTGCTTTGATTGGACCATGTGATGTACATCTGGTTGCTGGGCAGGGACTTGGACTTTCCTTTGGGTGCGAGAAACCTGGAAGCTTTCAGATTCGGGTTTTCCCAGCCAACATGACATCTCTAATAAAATGGAACTTTGAGGAAACTCAAGCCTTAGAGTTTTCTTTCATTGGGGCTGTTACTTGGAACCCTGAGAGGGTGTCTTAGAAGTCTTTTTTTTTTTTTAACTGGAATGCAAAAATGGATGCTGGGATGAGATTCAGAATGGAATTTCATACTTAAAATGGTATTTCTTGTTCTTTTTAAAAATCAAACGTTTTTGGTGCTTGCAGAGGAAAAATTGTGATGCAGGAGTCAGAAAAATGGGTGTCTTGGAAAACAATTTTTTATTGAACCCAAAAGAAAAAATGGATGCTGGGACAAGATTTGGAGGGGAATTTCATGCTTAAAAATAGTGTTTTTAAAAATTGAGTGTTTTTGGTTGCCTGCAGAGGAAAAATTGTGATGCAGCAGTCAGAAAAACAAGTGTCATAGAAGCCATTTTTTTATACCCAAATGCAAAAATGGATGCTGGGATGAGATTCGGGGTGAAATTTCATGCTTAGAAATTGTATTTCTGATCTTTTAAAAAATGGAGTGGTTTTGGTGCCACGGCCAGCTGCCAATCTCTCTCCGTGCCGTTGTCCCTTTCTGAGCGCAGAGGAAAATTGGATTGGCAGGAAAGGTGTTTGCAAGCCAATGAGACTGGACCACAAACTGGAACCAGTGACCACAAACTGGAACCAGAATTTCCAATGCCAAGCAAGGAGGTTGTTAAGTGAGCTTTTGCCTCATTTTATGATCTTTTTTGCCACATTTTTGAAGCGAGTTGCTGCAGTTATTAAGTGAATAAAAATCATCCCAATCTTCAAAAAAGGAGACCCCAGCTTAGTTGAAAATTACAGACCAATCTCTCTATGCTGCGTCACCTGCAAAGTCATGGAATCAATCATCAACCAATCCATTACTTTCCACTTAGAAATAAACAACCTACTCTCTAATAAACAATTTGGTTTCAGAAAAAAATTATCATGTAACTTACAACTTCTCCACTGTAAAAACATATGGACTACAAATCTTGATCAAGGCAAAACAAAACTTACATAGACTTCTGCAAAGCTTTTGACTCAGTAGTACATGATAAACTTCTCCTAAAACTAACATCCTATGGCATCTCAGGACCCCTCCACAAATGGATATCTGCTTTTCTGTCTAACAGACAACAAGTGGTTAAAATTGGCAATGGTCTATCAAATCCTGTTCCTGTCAAGAGTGGCGTTCCTCAAGGTAGCGTTCACCAATACTCTTCATACTATACATAAATGATCTTTGTGACCATATCTCAAGTAATTATGCTCTCTTTGCTGACGATGTCAAACTATTTAACACCACCGACAATACATCTACCATTCAAAAAGACCTTGATCATCAAACCGGTTGGTCTAAAACTTGGCAACTCCAAATCTCAACCAGCAAATGCTCAGTCTTACATATTGGAAAAAAGAACCTAAACACTAAGTACATGCTTGATGGATATTACCTTACGGATGACCCCCACCCTGTCAAAGACCTTGAAGTTTTAATATCAAATGACCTAAGTGCCAAAGCCCACTGCAGCTACATAACAAAAAAGGCTCTAAGAGTTGTAAACCTAATCTTGCGTAGCTTCTTTTCCAAAAACACTACACTACTAACCACAGCATATAAAACATTTGCTAGGCCAATTCTTGAATACAGCTCACCTGTCTGGAACCCACACCACATTTCTGACATCAATACAATTGAACGTGTCCAGAAATATTTTACAAGAAGAGTTCTCCATTCCTCTGAAAAAAACAAAATACCTTATCCCACCAGACTTGAAATCCTAGGCTTAGAAAACTTAGACTCTGTCGCCTTCGACAAGACCTGAGCTTAACTCATAGAATCATCTATTGTAATGTCCTTCCTGTTAAAGACTACTTCAGCTTCAATTGCAATAATACAAGAGCAACCAATAGATTCAAACTTAATGTTAACTACTTTAATCTAGATTGCAGAAAATATGACTTCTGTAACAGAATCATCAGTGCTTGGAACACTTTATCTGACTCTGTGGTCTCTTCCCATAATCCCAAAAGCTTTAACCAAAAACTTTCTACTATTGACCTCACCCCATTCCTAAGAGGACCATAAGGGGCGTGCATAAGAGCACAAACGTGCCTACCGTTCCTGTCCCTTTGGTTTTTTGTTTTTTCTTCTTATATATATATATGCTTATACTTCCTTATATTACCTCATATATATGTTTATATACTATATAATCTTTTTATGTGATGCTTATATATATTGTTGTGACAAGATCAATCAATCAATCAATCAATCAATCAATCAAGTTTCCCCTATTAACTTTGCTGGTCGGAAGCCAGCAGGGAACGTCAGAAATGGTGACCGCATAACCCCGGGACAGTGCAGCTGCCATCAATAGATGCCAGTTGCTAAGCGCCTAAATTTTGATCATGTGACCAGGGGGGGATGCTGCAATGGTCATAAGCGTGAAAACCAGTCATATGTCAGTTTCTTCAGTGTCATTGTAACTTTGAATGGGTATAGAGCCTGGGCAAGTTTAATAATATGGGGACCTGCCTTCATAAAAATGGAACATAGAATTTACCTGCCTTCATAAAAATGTTACATTTCCCTCTCCGTAACAATGAACAGGAAGGTCACATAATGTGTAACATGCAAGTTATGTAATTTGCATTTTTTGTGGTTAGCCACTAGGTGGCACTCTGTCTTCAGTATTTATTTTTCTGCCTGTAATGCAATTCTTGGATTGGTACCCACACCAAAAAATTAGCTGATGTCCTCATAGATTGTCAAGTTACAACTCCCAGAATTCAGTCAACACCTGCTGTGAATTTGGGAAAGCCAGGTGTGTGCTGTATAGCACCTTGGAAAGATGAGAGAAGGCTGAGAAAAGTGTATGTCAAAAACTTTTTGTTTACACAAATACTACTGGAAGCTGTACTGTACCATACCATACCATACCATGTATTGTATTGTATTGTATTGTTTTATTATTGTATTTTAATGTATTTTTATTACTTTCTTTTATTATTTTCTTTTTATTATTTTCTTTTATTATTTTCAATTTTATAGCCCTCCACCTCAGGCAAGTGATTCTTTTCCCCAGTTTTTATCTGGGTAGGTGACCTAAGCCATTCAGGATATTCTGAGTTTTTCTCAGATCAATCCCCAGGAATGAAGAGAATCCCAAATGGAAAGGAAAGACTTTTTCCCCATTAGGTTTGAATGACCAGAATTATAGCCTTACCATCTTATTATTTAAGTGGACAACATTAAATGTAGTAAATCTGCACAGATTCAGAATGGAGGGTCGTCAGTCTACAAAAACTAAAGAAGTGGTAATGCTTGTAACGGTTACCTAAGATGGTGGTTTTCTACTGACAAAAAACAACCACCAAAAACCAGTGGTAATTCACCCTATCTGCTTCCAATGTCAACTAACTCAGCACAGGCATTTAGTGACCATTCAAAGTTAAAACAGTACTGAAAAAGGTGACATGACCTTTTTTTACAGTTACGACCTTTCTATCATCCCCCTCATCATATGACCAAAATTTATATGCTTGGCACCTGATTCATATTTATAATGTTTGCAGTGTCCCAAGACCATTCGATCCCCTTTTGCAACCTTGCAAAATCAACAGGGATGCCAAATTCCCTTAACCATCTGGTGACTAACTTATCAACTTAACACCTGAGGCAAGAAAGGTCATAACATGGGGCAAAATTCACATAACAAATGCCTCAACTTAAGAATAGAAATTTTGGATCAATTGTGGTTGTAAGTCATGGTTGTATATCAGTGATGGTGAACCTTTTAGACACCGAGCGGCCAAACTGCGTGTCCGCGCACGCCCAAACTGAACTGTGTGTGTACATGGCGGACATGCGCACAGACATGCGTGAATGTGCGCATGCTTGGACATGCGTGCATGTGCAGCAGAGCCCTGAAGACCAGCTGGCCAGTGGGAGGCAGGGCATATCAACACCGGCAGCGCGGCAAGAGGCAAGATCTTTTTCTTTTGTGAGCTTCTGTTTTGTCATTTGCAGGGAAACAGAAGCTCATGAAAGAAAGGCCATGGAGATCTGACCTGGGGTGATGGTGTGCGTGCCAGCAGAGAGGGCTCTGCGTGCCACCTCTGGCACGGGTACCATAGGTTCATCATCACAGACTTAGTATATTATAGATCAATGGTTCTCAACCTTTATAGTGCTGCGACCCCTTTAATACAATTCCCCACGATGTGGCGACCCCCAACCGTAAAATTATTTTCGTTTTGAATTTATCGCGCCTGAAGCCGTATTGGCTAGCGATCTGAACTGCTTGCGATTGCCTTGAGGACGGAGGCATTAAAGTGGAAACTCCTCCCCTATTATGTTTATCGTGCCTGAAGCCAGATTAGGCTAGCGATTGGGAGTGATTGCAGCTGGCTTGAGAGGAAGACATCAGAGCAAAGATTTCTCTCTTTTTTAATTCATCGTGCCTGAAGCCAAATTCAGCTAGCGATCTGAAGAGCCTGCAGCTAGCTTGTGGAGTCAACCATTGGAGCGCGATTCTTCGACTCGCAAGTATACTTCCCATATTTCCGATGGTCTTAGGCGACCCCTGGCAAATCGTCATTCGACCCCCAATGGGGTCCCGACCCACAGGTTGAGAACCGTTGTTATAGAGAGACTATAAGGATTGTTTGAAAATGTGGCAATTTGATTTTTGGGGCTCCCATTGTCTCTATCGAATCCTTATCCTTCTTTAACAACAACAACAAGAAGAAGCATGGCTTAAGAGAGGAACCGTAAGAAAGAAACAGAAGGTTTAATACTCGCTGCTCAAGAACAAGCACTACAAACTAATGCCATGAAAGCGAAGATACAAAAATCCACTGACAATCCAAACTGCCGACTTTGCAACGACAAAGTTGAAACTGTTTCATACTTAATATGTGAGTGCAGCAAAATCGCACAATCCGATTACAAAGCTAGACATGACAGAATTGCTAAATTCGTCCACTGGTCATTATGTAAAAAATACAACATACCTGTATCCGAAAAATCATGGGACCACAAAGTGGAAAAAGTTATCGAAAATGAGACAGTGAAGATCTTGTGGAACTTTCAAACCGGTCGTGGCGGCGGCAGGAAGCTGCTTCTCTTGCTGTTTCTCTTACAGCAGGTGTGGGGAACTATGACCCTTTTATGACTTGTGGACTTCAACTCCCAGGAAAGTAAAGAATTCTTGGTAAAAGCTCAGAATTCTTGGTAAAAGCCACACTCCCTGGAAACTCTGGGACTTGAAATCCACGTTGTCTCAAACTTGCCTAGGTTGGGAAATACTGAACTAGGTGCACTGGGATGAAAGAAAAATTGTGCTGGATCTAATCTGAGACTTCCCTAGATATCCTTTAGCATATGCTGGTTGAGGAATTCTGGGAGTTGAAGTAAAAGTCCTAAAGTTACCAAGGTTGGAGACCTATGCTTTATAGAAACAAAGGCACTGACTTGCTTCAATTAGCAACTGCAGCACAGATAGTCCTTCTGAGGAGAAGGCAAGGAAGCCTCATAGAAGGCAAGGAAAACAATATTCTGTGAGCTGTGGTCAGGAAACACACACACACACACACACACACACACACAGAGGAGGGAAACAAAGAGATCCAAGAAGTGCCAAGAGAACAATTTAAAAATGTCATCTGATCTTACAACAGACTCCCCCAAGGAAGAAAAGTCCTCCCTTGGAAGTATAATCTTGAATTTAAACTGCTAATACTGTAGAAAAATGAGCCTGGAGAAGTTTTAGAAGGTGACAAAAGAAAAACTAAAAACAACAGTTCCAGATGTTTTTTTTTTTTTTTTAAAAAGCAATACATTATTATGACTGAAGAGAATGCTGGTGAATAAGACAGCATGTTCATTGGTGTAATAAAACAAATGAATAAACAAGCTAGCAAAAGAAAGCTGAAGATTTCTTCGGTAGCTGACATAACTTGCATCTCTTCCATGGCCCTGGTGGTATGACAGAGGGATTGTTGCTGTGACAATATGCACCGCCTTGCTGTGGATTATATGTCATTTAATGTACAATTCATCAGTAAACCCAAGTCTTTATTCTGGTTAAGTTTCTTATTTTTAAAGAGGTCAGAACTTATTCTTATTCTTATTATTGGAGGGGGGGGGAAGCAATCATAATTTCTTTATTGAAATAGAAGCAAACTGAAGTGAAAAGTAGCATGTAGAAACAATCTGAGAATGGAAGCTCTACTTTCACTAAAAAAAAAGAATTAGAATAGAATCCCATCCTCTCCTATTACTACAAACTCTAATGGCCAAACTGAAATGTATTTATATTTATTTTATTTTATTTATTTGTCGAGTACGTATTAGATGATATATATGTATAAGCATGAATAGAATACATAAAAAGAATACAATTAAAGGGAACATTAGGACAGGGACGGTAGGCATAAGATTATTGCTATATTAAAATTATATTATTATAATATTCCAATTCACACATGATTGGAAGGCAAAAGCATCAGGCAGTTCATTACCTTAATGTTTCTCCTTGAAACAAAACCTCATCACTCGCTTTTGGCTAAAAGTAGAAAATGTTGGATAAAAGAGGCACCTTTCAGATATATCTGGGCTCGGACTTTCCTTTTTCCACCAGGAGAGGGCAGTATCCCCCTGCCTCCATCTCTCCCTTGTTCTTTCCAGAGAAGCAAGTGTGACTTCATTGCTTCAGGTGCACAAACGTCCAGGGCCAGGGAGGGCGGGGTGAGAGGTGGGGGGGGGGGGAGAGTGTATGGTTATGGGGCTCTGCTGGCTGAGTCATCAAGTAAAGGGATGTGAACAACTTCTCACCAGGGACAGCCACCACAACTGAATCATCTTCCTTGTCTGGGGGTCCCAGCAGGAAGGAGTCCCCCATGGAAAGACAGCAAACCACACCGAGAGCTCAGCCAATTTCGCACGTTATTTAAAACCAGCCCGGCCTCCCCCTCCCAGCAGTGACCCTGTCATTATCCCAGTGAACAGGAGGTCTGAAGAGTTCACACAAAAAAAACCCCCAAGCTTCTTAGTCAAAAACGCAGGGCACCCTTTGACACCAAAGAGGAGAGAACTTAGAAAAGTCTAGAATGGCTTCATTGAAAAAGAAAACCAGACAATTTTGACTCGCAGTCTCAGGCCTCTGTAGACCCTCAAAGCCAAGGGTGTCCTGACCTGACAGGAGGGAGCTGGCATCTGTCACGGAGAGCTGGGGAATCCATGTAAAGCCTTCTATGAGGTCAAGCAATACACTAAATTGCTCACTTTTCTGATTTTACCTCCAATTAATATTTTCCCTGGAAAGATCATGTAAATTCACAGAACTCTAGAGGTAGAGAATGCCCACTTTTATTACATTTTTGCCACAGTTGTTAAGTGAATTGCACGGTCATTAATGGAATCCAGCTTTCCCCACTTGACTGTGCTTGTTGGAAGCTACCTGGGAAGGTTGCAAAGGGCGATCACATGACTCCGAGATGCTGCAACCATTGTAAAGACGTGCTGGTTGCCAAGCCTCTGAATTCTGATCACGTGACTGTGGGAATATTGTGGCAGTCGTAAGTGCAAGGACCTGTCATAAGTCAGTTTTCAATGCTGTTGTAACTTCGGTTGCTAAATGAACTTGTAAGTCAAGAACTATGGTACCTGTCCATGCAGCAGAATTATCTGCTATTAGGAAAAGATACTGTTTGTCTCCATGTAGTGCAGGGGTGTCAAACTCAAGGCCCGGGGGCCAGATCCGGCCCACGGGATGTTCAGATCTGGCCCATGGGGCCACCCGTCCCAGCTGCAAATGGAGCTCTCACGGGTTTCCCAAGCTCTGTTTTCATTGGCAGAGGGTTGCAAAAAGCCATTGCAGCCAAAAACAGAGCTCGGGAGCCTGTTTCCATTGGCAGAGCGCTTGGGCCACCACAGGTGCCCCAACACAACTGATGTCGAGCTGGCCATGCCCCCTTGCCCACCCACCCCAGGTCAAACACAACCCTCATGTGGCCCTCAATGAAATCGAGTTTGAGACCCCTGATGCAGAGTGTGAAGACTATCCTCCTCTTTGTAATTTTCAGGTTCGGTGTTCTGGATTACAGATCACGATCTAAGCAGGTGTTCCCCAATACATGTTTGATTGTGGCTTAACATGCTGTAGAACCAATTCAGCTCTTATGGTTTTGCAAAGTACCATTTGTGATTTATAGTAAGCATGGATGAACTTGGCCAACGGCTGTTATTGTGTATTACATGATTTTCTTGTCTTAATGTTTTTAGTAGCGTTTAACGGTTTTATCACGCTGGAAGTTGAACAGAAAATGTTAAATTACTCAGTAGATTAGAAGTAACATTCTAGGGCTACTAGATTTCAGGGAGCATTTTTCTAAATCTCTTTACTTACTTATCACCCAGATCATTGCAGAATAGATCTGGTAGCCTTATATTCCTCTAAGAAAAGGAACCATTTAAACACCCATCTGAATTAGTAAAGGGGAAAAGAAATTGTCCCATTTTTTAAAAAGCTAAGGATAAAACACAAGCAACTTCCTATGATGGGAACCTTCATCTTTTGTCTTTAACAGAATAACAGAGTTGGAAGGTACCTTGGAGGTCTTCTAGTCTAACTTCCTGCTCAGGCAGGAAGCCTTATACCATTTCAGACAAATTCTAATCTCTTCTTTATTGATTTTATTTATTTATTTATTAAATTTTTATACCGCCCTTCTCCCAAAGGACTCAGGGCGGTTCACAGCCAAATAAAACCACAATGAATAAATACAGAATAAAAACAATAATTAAAAAAATTATTAAACATGGCCCCAAATTTAAAATGCATTTAGAACAATAAAACCCACTTTAAAATTTAAAACCGAATAATAAAAACTTCTAAAAATCCTATGCCAGTCCTACGCGAATAAATAATGTCTTCAGCTCGCGGCGGAAGGTTCGAAGGTCAGGAAGTTGACGAAGTCCTGGGGGAAGTTCATTCCAGAGGGTGGGAGCCCCCACAGAGAAGGCCCTTCCCCTGAGGGCTGCCAGCCGACATTGCTTGGCTGATGGTACCTGAGGAGTCCCTCTCTGTGAGAGCGCACGGGTCGGTGGGAGGCAAACGGTGGCAGTAGGCGGTCCCGTAAGTAACCTGGTTCTTAAAAACTTCCAGTGTTGGAACATTTGCAACCGCTGGAGGCAAATTGTCCCCACTGATTAATTGTTCTAGCTGTTAGGAAATTTCTCCTTAGTTCTAAGTTGCTTCTCTCCTTGATTAGTTTCCATCAGGGGTGAAATCTACTTACCTTTATTACCGGTTCGGAAATGCATGTCACATGCGCACGCAGACCTTCTGTGCAGAAGATAAAAAACACATTACTTCCTGGTTAAAACCAGGAAGTAATGATGCCTTGGGTGGGTGGGCAGAGCTTTGCTCCACCATCCCTACCTGATTGCTGAATTACCAGCCATGATCGCTACCAGATCACGCAATCTGGTCTGATCTGGGAGCATTTCACCCCTGGTTTCTATCCATTGCTTCATGTCCTGCCTTCAGGTGCTTTGGGGAATAGTCTTTTCTCTGTACAGTGATCTTCCTTCCAAAGCTAGCTTTTATTTTGATTCTCAGATAAAGATCTTTTCCACCTCAGCCTCCCGAAATCTTTTTTTAAACAAACAGTTAGTGCTGGGAATTGATCCCTGGTTCATTAACAAATGGAGGGGGCTTCAAACTAAGCAGTGGGAACCAGGAAAAAAAACCCCCACTGCTGTAGCCATCTGCCATAAATGTTGCTCACCAAGGATGGGTCTCAGCTGCTGTCCTAAACCTGCCCCGTGTCAGATCTGTTGTGATCACAATGTCAGGGATTTCAAAAAGCTACGTTGAAGAAACTTAACTCTGTTTTTGTCTTTTTAAATAGTTTTTCTAGGCAAGTATAACTCTGGGTTCAAAAATGGAAATCCACTTTGCTGGAATGGGGAGACCTGCTGGGTTTCTTCTTGCTTTGCCACAGAGCCCACAGTTTTCTGGTTTGATTCCTATCCTCTGCAGTATAAAGAAAGAAACCCCGTGGTGTCTAAATCCTATGGGAGGCCTTGAAGAACAATTAGAAACGGTTAGATCAGGTACTTATTAGTAAGCATTATCATCATCCCTGGTGTTCATTAGTGCTTGTTTAGATCAGGGGTCTGCAAACTTGGCTCTTTTTAAGACTTGTGGACTTCAACTTCCAGAATTCTTCAGCCAGCAAAGCTGAAGAGTTGAAGTCCAGAAGTCTTAAAAGAGCCAAGTTTGCAGATCCCTGGTTTAGACCATTATTTAACCATTTCTTTCATTTTTTTTCCTTTTAATCAACCTTCCTCCCTTCCAGGTGGTGACCAAAACAAAGCTCCTAGTTTCCTCTTGATATCCTGATGGCCTTCTCCATGCCCTGGTCCATGGCCCCTTCTGTACTTGGGTGCTGTGTTGTCTGTAAAGTCACAAATTCCAGGCAGGGCAGGGGGAGTTCTGAATCATAGGGGTAAATATAGCTTGTGATTGCTTCTCACAGGTTCTTTTTTTACGGAGGCTCTGCCCACGGACAACAAAAGCTTCATGGCCATTACATTACCCTTCTCATGCACCCTGCTCTAGGTTCAGGGGACAGCCGAAGGCTCTCCAAATTACAGGTCCACTCACTGTTTCAGAACCACAGAGCAGCCTCTCCTTGCTTCTTAAAGGAGCCACATTCAATTAGCCAAGCACACAAATATCTTTCACAAAGGATCAACTCAAGGAATGCTGCTTCTCCCTCATTCACTGCTCCTTCCATTTTTTTTTTATCAGAGAGTTCAGAATTTCTTGTAAGCATTTTCTTGCACTGCTCCTGTTCTTATAACTTATGCAATTACTGCTGGATTAAATTTAAATTTAAATTAAAATATCTGCTGATTTCTGCAGACCAATCTCCTATTAAAAGGCACAGGAGGTATATAACAGGCTAACAGAGTTGGAAGAGACCTTGGAGGTCTTCTAGTCCAACCCCCTGCACAGGCAGGAAACCCTACACCACTTCAGGAAAATAGTTGCCTAATCTCTCTTTAAAAACCTCCAGTGTTGGAGCACTCACAACTTCTGGAGGCAAGTTGTTCCACTGATTAATTGTTCTAACTGTCAGGAAATTTCTCCTTAGTTCTAAGTTGCTGCTTTCCTTGATTAGTTTCCACTCATTGCTTCTTGTCCTGCCCTCAGGTGCTTTGGAGAATAGCTTGACTCCCTCTTCTTTGTGGCAGCCCCTGAGATATTGGAACACTGCTATCATGTCTTCCCTCAGTCCTTCTTTTTATTAAACTAGACATACCGAGTTCCTGAATCTGTTCTTCATATGTTTTACCCTCTAGTCCTCTAATCATCTTTGTTGCTGTTCTCTGCACTCTTTCTAGAGTCTCAGCATCTTTTTTTCACATCGTGGCAACCAAAGCTGAATGCAATATTCCAAATGTGAGATGATTAGGGGACTGCAGGATAAAACACATGAAGAACGGTTGCAGCAATTGGGTATGTCTAGTTTAATTATCAAAAATAAATTAACAAATGAATGAAAAGAGGACTAGGGGTGATATGATAGCAGGGAAGAGGGGGTCAAGCTATTCTCCAAAGCCCCTGAGGACAGGACAAGAAGCAATGGATGGAAATCAAGGAGAGAACCAATCTAGAACTAAGGAAAAAATTCCTGACAGTTAGAACAGTTAATCAGTGGAACAACTTGCCTCCAGAAGTTGTGAGTGCTCCAACACTGGAGGTTTTTAAAGAGAGATTAGGCAACTATTTGTCTGAAACTATTTATCTGAAATGCCAACCACCTGCCTGTGCAGGTGGTTGCTGAGATATTGGAACACTCATATCATGTCTTTATATGTTTTAGTTGCAGTTCCCTAATCGTCTTTGTTGCTCTTTCCTCTGTTAAGGATTAGACCATTTAGTTTAGTTTAGTTTAGTGTCATTGCACCTCATACAATGAAATTAAATCTTCAGTGTATATTATAACTATAAAAATAAAACACAAACACAAATCCTTCACATTCTATACAATCGAATTGAAAACCCGATCTTGCGTTAATATTGCACTATACCAGTGATGGCACCAAGTGCCAAAAAGGGAGCACTTCATGTGTGCTCGTCAGGGCCATGACCAGGAAGAGGAGCTGCCCAGGGGGCATGTGTGCACCGGATAAGATAGTTCTCAGTTCTGGTGCCGCATGCACATTGGCCGGCAAATCTTTGGGTTACTGTCGTGCATGCTTACATGCCAATCAGCTGGCCAGCACGCATGCTCACGCCAGAAAACGGAAGACCAGCTCTTCTGGTTTCCAGCACTGACGTATGTACAAAGGCCAGCTGATCATCGCACGTGCACATGCGCCAGAAACCCGGAAGAGGAACAGGCGATGCCATGTGTGCCAGGTAACATGATTCCGT
Source organism: Ahaetulla prasina (assembly GCF_028640845.1). Lineage (NCBI taxonomy): Eukaryota > Metazoa > Chordata > Lepidosauria > Squamata > Colubridae > Ahaetulla > Ahaetulla prasina. Next base: position 156,962,031 of record NC_080540.1, read on the forward strand.
GTGCCGCTTTGGGCAGCGTGCCATCATGGTTTGCCATCATGGCACTATACCGTAGAATTCAATATGGTTACAGCCCTGGGATAGAAGCTGTTTTTCAGCCTATTTGTCCTTGTTTTTATTATCCTGTACCATCTGCCAGATGGTAATAGTTCAAAAAAAAAGGGGTGCCCAGGAGGAGATGGATCTAAGAATGTTTTAACTTTCTTAAGGCAGCGGGAGCTATAAAGTGCTTCCAAAGAGGGGAGAGGGCAACCAATGATCCTCTAGGCAATGACGTGGACCCTCTGGAGTGCTATCACATTTCTGACAATTTAGCAATTACTGCTAAATGACTGGCAGAAGCTGATTCTTCATAAAATTTAAAAAGTACCATGACTTCATAAAAAGGTTTATGAAGTGTAGCGTCTTAGTAGAATTGGAGAGATTAGTTCAGAGAGTACAAACTACTGTATGTATCTTTGCATCAACATATTTAGTAGCAGAAAGAAAAAAATGTAACTAGTAAAAGTGTCACTACTTGCTTGTATTATAATGTATATATTTGAGAGCTAATAATGTATATATTTTGGCTAGCTTTGCAAGTGTACTGGCCCATCCCACGAGTATTAGTTGTTACTAGTAAATCTCTGAATATCATGCTAGAATAGATTCAAGCTTTTTTATCATTTTAACAGAGGCTGGGTAGGAGCTCTCTTATTTGTAGGCATTATTCATTAATCAGACCACCTTAGAGTTTGGCAAATTTAGATATCAATTTCAGAAACTAAGACATCTACCTATGGTCTTCTCAATGTTAGAATATTCCTCAGTTCTGATGAAGCAGTGTCATCAATTTGTCTTCATCAAGTAGGATTCCCTTTTTGCTGTGTGTCCTCCAAATGTATTAAGTTTCAAATTTCCAGTTTCAATTAGTTTTCAAATTCAATTTCCCAGTTGAAATAAGTCCCACTTACAGGAAGTATTTCAAAATTGCACACAGATGGTAATATTTATTTCGACGTAGTCACGCAAATAACCTGGGCGCCTCCTAGTTCTTTCTGACCCGCGCGGTTCAGTTCTGGTGGTGTTTTGAGCTGGTCGGAGGGGCTGTTTCTCCTCCCAGCTCTTTCTCTAGGCCATCGGGCTCTGGATTATTGGCCGACTCTTTTCTTGGCCATCCGCCTTGGATTAATTTTGGAATTTTCCTTGCTGTTTCCCTCGGGGACCTGATGGCGTCGCTGGAACTCTGGAACCTCAGCTAAGTCTTGCGCCTCCCCCGGGTCATTGTCAGCTGTGGATTCAAAGTGGTATTGGTCATTACCTGTCTCTGTTGGTTTGGTTTGGTCAGTTATTCGTTTCCTTAACTGATCTATGTGGCGCCGCCACACTCGGTTGTCTGGTAGCTCTACCACGACGATTTTGGCCCTGTTACTTTGTTACTTGTCCTGCGACCCAACTCGGGCCGTCCCCATAGTTTCGGCCCACACCGGTCGCCTATGCTCATTTCTCTTGTTTTTTCTAGCTCCCCCTTGTAACCCTCGGGTGTGTAATGGGGGTTCAAACGGTCAAGTGGGCACCGGAGTTTTCGTCCCATTAGCAATTCGGCTGGGCTTTTCCCGTGGCTGTGCTTGGGGTTCTGTGCTGGACGGCTAGGAAAGTCTATTTTGTTTGCCAGTCACCTGGCTTGAGCCTGACACGCCTCCTTAGCGCCCGGACGGAACGCCTGCAAGGCCATTCGACGCAGGGTGGAAAGGTGCAGAGAGGCATGTCGGATGCCTTCCTCTGCCAGGTACTCTTCAAACTGGGCTGCCGTGAATTGGGGCCCATTGTCGGACACCAGAGTGTCCGCAACCCGTGAGTTGCGAATAGGTGGCGAGGGTTGCGATTACTGCTTCGCTGTGGTGGACTTCATAAGTATGATCTCTAACCATTTGGAAAATGCGTCCACCACCACTAGGAACGTTTGGCCGTGAAAGGGGCCAGCAAAGTCAATGTGGATTCTTGACCAAGGCCCTTGGGGCTTTTCCCATTCTCTGACTGGGGCTGTTGGGGGTAGCGGTCTGGACTCTTGGCAAGCTTGGCATTTCCCTACCCTCTCAGCAATCTCTGCGTCCATGAGTGGCCACCATACATAGCTTCTAGCTAACCCCTTCATCCTTACGATGCCTGGGTGACCCTCGTGGAGGAGGTCCAATACCTTGCCCCTTAACTTAACAGGAATTATTACACGATCACCCCATAACAGGCACCCCCCTTGAGCCGAGAGCTCATCACGCTTTTAACAAATTCTTTGAACCGTTCGCCCGGCGCAGCGGGCCACCCTCTCTGTACCCAACCGAGTACAGTCCTTAACACAATGTCCCGGTATGATGCCCGAGCCACTTCCTTTGATGTGACTGGGCCAGAGTCCAACGAGTCAATAAGGAGGATGGGTGTCCCCGGAGTGGGGTCTTCGGTCGCCCCTGGCAGTGGGCATCGGCTCAATGCGTCTGCATGCCCCACTTCTTTCCCCGGTCGATGCTGCAGCTTGTATGAGTAAGCGGCTAAAAATATAGTCCATCGAGTCAAACGTGGCGAAAGTGCCACAGGCGTTGGCCGGTCGCCAGCCAGTAATCCCAGTAACGGTCTGTGGTCAGTCACGATTTCAAAATTCCGCCCAAAGACATACTCATGGAATTTTTTGACCCCTGATACAATGGCTAATGCTTCTTTGTCTAATTGGCTGTAGTTCCTCTCTGGGGAGGACATCGTTCTAGAGTAGAACGCTATAGGGGCTTCTGTGCCGTTTGGAAGTCTATGGCTGAGTACAGCCCCCACCCCATAAGGGGACGATCGCAAACCAGCACTAGGGTAGTGAGTCGTGATATTGGATGAGCAGGCTATCACTTGAGAGCAGGTTCTTTACTGCTTCAAAAGCCCTATTTTCTGACTTTCCCCAAGACCAAACAGTATTTTTCCTAAGAGCCTATGCAGCGGTTCCATAGCAGTTGCTTTGTTCTTTAAAAAGACCGCGTAAAAATTAACCAATCCCAGGAATGCCTGCAGCTCTGCTTTGTTTTTGGGCGCTGGAGCCTTCCTAATTGCCTTAACTTTGCTCTCAGTAGGGTGAATTCCTTTCTTGTCTATCCGGTAGCCCAAGAAATCGACCGATTCGACCCCTATCTGACATTTATTTGTCTTGACTTTTAATCCGCTGTCCGGAAAATGCTCAAGACCTTTCTTAACCGCCTCCCCAATTCCTCCATGTTTTACCCTGAAATTAGGACATCATCGAAGTAGGGAACTACCCCAGGGAGCCCTTGCAGTAGTCGTTCCATCAGGTTTTGGAACAACCCTGGTGCCACACTAACCCCAAATTGCAATCGGGTGCACTTGAATGCCCCCCTGTGCGTCACAATCGTTTGGGCTTCGGCTGTGCGGGCGTCTACTGGGAGTTGTTGGTAGGGTTGGGGCAAGTGTTACTTTGCGAAGACTTGCCCTTGCCCCAAGGAGTGCAATAAATGTTGCACCACGGAACCGGGTCAGCGCTTTTCTGTAAGGCTTTGTTAAGCGTCGCCTTGTAGTCAGCGCAAATTCTAATTGACCCGTCCGATTTGATGGGGGTGACGATTGGCGTCTCCCACTTTGCGTGATCGACTGGCACCAAGACCCCCTGATTTATGAGCTTGTCCAGCTCCTTATCAATTTTTGGTTTTAGGGCAAAGGGACTCTCCTCGCCTTAAGCCTAATGGGGCTACCTGGGGTCTAAGTTGAAGGAAATAGGGGTCCCTTGTACTTGCCCAGGCAGTCCTTGAAGACATCTTGAACTCGTTAAAGAGAATGTCTTTCAAATTGCAGTCACTTCTGTAGATGCCAGTCACTCCCATGCCCAGGGCACGAAACCAGTCTAGTCCCAACAGACTGGGCAGAGTTCCTTCGACGATCGTGATGGGCAGGGTCTTTTATGAGGGCCGTACTGACTCGGACGGAGGTGGTCCTCGAACAGGGATGCGATTCCCCTGGTAGTCGTGGCACTCGTAGCCGCTGTGCTTGCAGATGGCGCTCGCGACGGACGGCAGCGACTTCGCCAGGGTGTCCCAGGACATGATGGTGATCGCTGATCCCGTGTCCACTTCAAGCCTGCACCGTACTCCCTCGATCTTGGGCTTTGTGAAAATCTTCTTTCCACTTTGGTTGAGGCGCGCCTATAATGACAGTCGCTTGGTTAGACTTCGCGCCTTTCTTGTTAGAACCAATCGCGCCGCCTTTCCGGTTCCGCGCTTTGATTGGCCGATTTGAATTTTCGCGGAAGGTTGGGCCGCTCTGCAAACCTGAGCTAAGTGTCCTTTCTTCCCACACCGCATGTTGCGTCTTTAAAACCTGCAGCGTTGGCGCTGATGCTGCCCTCCACAGCTTCCGTGACTCACACGGTCCTCCGTGTCGCTCGTCCGCAGACCCTTCCTCATCCTCGCCTCACCTTCGGATTCGGACTGAATCTCCTCCTGGTGTACTGGCGCTGGCCTTGCGCCTCTTGGATTGAAGAGGCTTTTGCAGAGTCTCTGCTGCTTTAGTAGACATTTCGTGTGCTCTGGCCTCGCCCAGAGCGGTGGCTAGTGTCAGGTTGCTCCTGGCTAGCAGTCGTCGCCGTGGCGGATGTCCTTGACCCCTCGGATGAGTTGCTCAAGTAGCACTTCGCCTAAGTCTCGGTATCCGCAGTCCTTGGACGCCTTCTTCAAAGCGGCCATGTAGTCACCGATGGACTCGCCCTCCATCTGTCTACGTTCTCCGAATTCAAACCGCTGCACGTATTTGGACGGCGTCGGCGCGAAATGGTTCTTCAGCAAAGTCTGCAGAGTCGGCCACGATACCGATTGTATCGGCGTTGGCTCTGCCAGGGCTTCGCAATCTCGACACCTCCGCCCGCAATGGCTTAGGAAGTAAGCCCGCTGCGGTTATCAGGGATCCTGTAGTTCGTTGGCTTTAGAAAGCTTTCAAACGGGTCATATATGTTCCCATTTCTCCTTGCCGGGTTATGCGGTGCGGGTGGCGTGTTTGCCATTTCCGCTTCTGCCCTGAGTTTGCTGGGTTCGAACTAGCGTGTTTCAGCTCGGTTCTGGTTCTCCTTAGCCTCGATATCCCACCTTCCGCCAATGTTAAGTTCGGGAAGTAACGAGGCTGGAGACCAGGGTAGTGACAACAGCTCTTTAATATAGGGTGAACCCAGCAACAGGCTGGGGCTAAAACCTCTCCTTTTATACAGTTCTGCTGGAGGCTTCGTCCAATCAGCAACGTGCTGATTTCCCGCTCAAATATTTAAAGGCACAACTGTTAATACATAACAGATGCCACATGTGCCAGGTAACATGATTCCGTGTGCTGTTTCGGGCAGCATGCCATAGGTTTGCCATCATGGCACTATACCAGTGATGGCACCAAGTGCCAAAAAGGGAGCACTTCATGTGTGCTCGTCAGGGCCATGACCAGGAAGAGGAGCTGCCCAGGGGGCATGTGTGCACCGGATAAGATAGTTCTCAGTTGGCCGGCAAATCTTCGGGTTACTGTCGTGCATGCTTACATGCCAATCAACTGGCCAGTACGCATGCTCACGCCAGAAAATGGAAGAGCAGCTCTTCTGGTTTCCAGCACTGACGTATGTACAAAGGCCAGCTGATCATCGCACGTGCACATGCGCCAGAAACCCGGAAGAGGAACAGGCGATGCCACATGTGCCAGGTAACATGATTCCGTGTGCTGTTTCGGGCAGCATGCCATAGGTTTGCCATCATGGCACTATACCATAGAATTCAATATGGTTACAGCCCTGGGATAGAAGCTGTTTTTCAGCCTATTTGTCCTTGTTTTTATTATCCTGTACCATCTGCCAGATGGTAATAGTTAAAAAAAAAAAGGGGTGCCCAGGATGAGATGGATCTAAGAATGTTTTAACTTTCTTAAGGCAGCGGGAGCTATAAAGTGCTTCCAAAGAGGGCAGAGGGCAACCAGTGATCCTCTAGGCAATGACGTGGACCCTCTGGAGTGCTATCACATTTCTGACAATTTAGCAATTACTGCTAAATGACTGGCAGAAGCTGATTCTTCATAAAATTTAAAAAGTACCATGACTTCATAAAAAGGTTTATGAAGTGTAGCATCTTAGTAGAATTGGAGAGATTCGTTCAGAGAGTACAAACTACTGTATGTATCTTTGCATCAACATATTTAGTAGCAGAAAGAAAAAAATGTAACTAGTAAAAGTGTCACTACTTGCTTGTATTATAATGTATATATTTGAGAGCTAATAATGTATATATTTTGGCTAGCTTTGCAAGTGTACTGGCCCATCCCACGAGTATTAGTTGTTACTAGTAAATCTCTGAATATCATGCTAGAATAGATTCAAGCTTTTTTATCATTTTAACAGAGGCTGGGTAGGAGCTCTCTTATTTGTAGGCATTATTCATTAATCAGACCACCTTAGAGTTTGGCAAATTTAGATATCAATTTCAGAAACTAAGACATCTACCTATGGTCTTCTCAATGTTAAAATATTCCTCAGTTCTGATGAAGCAGTGTCATCAATTTGTCTTCATCAAGTAGGATTCCCTTTTTGCTGTGTGTCCTCCAAATGTATTAAGTTTCAAATTTCCAGTTTCAATTAGTTTTAAAATTCAATTTCCCAGTTGAAATAAGTCCCACTTACAGGAAGTATTTCAAAATTGCACACAGATGGTAATATTTATTCCTGTATTTGCTGTACACCAAGTTTCTTGTAGCATAATAATCCAGAGTGATGGACTATTATAATACCCAGATAACATACTAGATCTGGAATTATGGACTTGTAATAGAATAGAATAGAATTCTTTATTGGCCAAGTGTGATTGAATACACAAGGAATTTGTCTTGGTGCATACGGTTTCAGTGTACATAAAAGATACATTTGTCAAGAATCATAAGGTATAACACTAATGATAGTCATAGGGAAACAGACAATATAAATCTTAATCAAATATTAATCAAATATCTCAGCAAGGTGGACTTTTTTAAAAGCTGGTTTTACGGTTCTTCTTGGGTTTCTCTTATTTTGCGAGCTACACAGAGTCGTGGCATGTAACATGGGCACATATAGAACAGCCATATAGAGCTTTTCTGAAACAAATAATAGCTGCAAGGGTATGTGTACTAGGATAAAATTGAAATAGCATCTAAAGCAGTGCAAAGTGATAAATCTGCTCAGTGGCTTAGATATTCTGATGTTTGCTAAAATGCTGCTATAGTAGCTTCAAACTTTGAAAAATTTGACTTGAGAGACCCACTAGTTTTATTCAAACTCATATTTTTCTTTGCAGAATGTTATTTAAGTTGTGTGAGCTACCCATACATCCAAATCCTGCTAATACGTTTGCAGAACAATAACTGTCCAGACCTCCCTGTGAGTTTCTTGCACTGAAGAAATTATCTTCAAATCATCAAGTGTTTTTTTAGCTCCTCCTTTTCTTAGGTTCTTCCCAAGAAATCTTATGGTTTTTTTATGAACACAACTCACCTGCAAATCCTGCAGCTTTGACCTGAAGAGTCAAAAGAACTGATAAAGTGTTACTACAGCAAATTCTGCTAAGACTTTCCCAGTGAAGCTTGAAAGAAACAACTCACACAGTCAGCTTGCTATAGGTTGAAAGAATCAAGAACCAACATGCAAAAGATGTAACAAAACCCTTGTAAACAGTTTTGACTTTTTGACTGTTGAAGACAGGAAAATCTTAGTTTATGTCCCAGAGGTCAATCTGTGAATACTTACTCTTTCATTTTTATTATGAAATGATTTCAGATATGTAAATATAACCACATTTTAAAATTTTCATGGGACAACCATGCTGATCAGTTTGCAGCAAAAAAATTTTTGCAGCAACTTAATAAGCAATTGTTCTTATTTTTTTTTTGTAATAAGTTTTTATTTTATAACGTACAAAAATTCCAATTTCAGTTGAACACTGTGTTGTCTGGGTACAAATCATTTTAGGAAATAATAAAATGTTTACAACAATATTCATTGCATTAATATCAATTATATTAATATTGATAGTAATAATAATCATAACATTTGTTTAAGCAAGTTAACATATCTTCCTTAAATCACTGATCCTTCCATATATTTCCCTGTTTCTAGCTCCTGTTTTTGTCAGCTAGCCATTGATAAAATAAGTCCCAAGTAAAAAAATATTCAATTTCTTTCTTTTCCTTAATTGTAAGTGTTAGCCTATCCATTTCTGCACATTCTAATATTTTTCTAATCACATCTTCATCTGTTGGGATCTCTTCACTTTTCCATTTTTGTGCAAATACATGCAAAATCAGATATACATTCCCTTTGTTATATTTGTCTGGTAAAATGCCCAACAAAAATGTCTCTGGTTTCAAATATATATGCTGCTTTATCATTTTTTCCAGCCATGTATGTATTTTTGTCCAATATTTTTTCACTTTTTGACATGTCCACCAATTATTCTTTAGAAGGACTATGAACTGGCATTTATATATCCTGAGTTACACAGTTATACTCAGAACACATATTGATATATCGGTACTTAGCAGCTGAAAGTTAGACTAGACACATTCTTTTAAAAAACGTGTTTGTGTTTTAACAAAGGAAGTACAGCTAGGTAAGCCAGATTGACACCATGATATGGGACTAGGAATCTTAACTTTCATCTCTCTGTGATCTTGATTAGAATTGGAAAGAAATAACAGGGCTGAGGAATGATAATTCTAGGAATGATGAGCAAAAAAAGGCCCATTGAAAAATACTGTAAAGAGATTTGGGGCTACCCTAAAGAAAAAGCTTCCCTTGCCATGGTCCTGATCCAGTGGTGGGATTCAATTTTTTTTATTACCGGTTCTGTGGACGTGGCTTGAGGGTGGCATGGCTTGGTGGGAGTGGCTTGGTGGGCCAGGCCATTCCCACCCCACTCCATGGGAAGGATACTGCAAAATCTGCATTTCCTCCCGATCAGCTGGGACTCAGGAGGCAGAAAATAAATGGGGGTGGGACCAGTCAGAGGTGGTATTTACTGGTTTTCCGAACTACTCAAAATTTCTGCTACCGGTTCTCCAGAACTGGTCAGAACCTGCTGAAACCCACCTCTGTCCGGATCCATCTTGGAGGTCTTTATAGCTACTACGGTGATAATGTCACTTCCAGCATAGCCCTGAAGATACCACTTGTCGCATCTGATGTAGTTGATTGTAGTCTATGAAAGCTGACGTTGTCATACATTAGTCACTTCAAGGAGCAACAAGATCCTTAGTTGCTTTTGTGCTCTATTTTTAAATGGATGTTATAGTTAATTTTGTCTTTATATCAAAATGAATGCTAAGATGTGATTCATTGTTGGATGACTATCTTACTATGCAAAGATACAAATTTATGTCTTGAAACCCCTGTAATTTTATATAACACAAACATTATTCTATGGGGTTGAAACCTTTTATCTAAGCCATAAATAGAGTTGCAAGAAGATGTGTGTGTTTTTCCCTTCCTGGGTCACCTTCTACAAGATAGGACAGCACAATTTCTCACCCACAAACTCAACAACAAAGACACAGACTTGTCAAAAAGCCAACTCCCATCTTCTCTGTCTTGTTGGGTTTGTTCAAGATCAAATGTCTCATACTAGGTCATTCTCCACAGGATTAAAGTTGAACAGAAGTCTCTTCCTCATATTATACTTAAAATCATTTAAATGGATTTTTAAAAAGATTTTGAATATTAATTTTATGTCTTACTCATGCTAAAACGTAACTGAAGTCCGTAAAACTATAGTGACCTTACAGATTTAATATATGCTAGGTTGAGGTGCTGTAATACTATTAGTATCGGGGTGGGTGGGTGGGTGAAGTGCAGAACATAGACAAAAAAGGAACATCAAACTTGTATAAATGCTGAATGTGCCAGAAGCAAGATCCATTGCACACAAGATGCAATAAATATGCGCAAAGGACTTAATTTGTTAATAGCCATTCCCTCTGTCATAGAAATGCTGAGACCAGTAGTTGTGTGAAGGGAATTTGGGAAGGGATCTTTGATTCAGTTCTTAGGATTCTCATTATCTCCAATCCCAGGTTAGAAGGGGCCTCTGTGGTTCAGACTGCTAATGCAGTCTGTTATTAACAGCAGCTGCTTGCAATTACTGCAGGTTCTAGTCCCACCAGGCCTAAGGTTGACTCAGCCTTCCATCCTTTATAAGGTAGGTAAAATGAGGACCCAGATTGTTGGGGGCAATAAGTTGACTTTGTATATAAATATACAAATAGGATGAAGACTATTGCTAACATAGTGTAAACCACCCTGAGTCTTCGGAGAAGGGCGGGATATAAATGCAAATAAAAAAAAAAACTTGAAAGAAATCATGACGAATTAACAAAAGTATCGCATGATATACATTAAGATCAATGTACAGCAATATCTCTTTACAGAGATATTTACACATCTTTACAGAGAAGCAGATTCTCAAAAGCCCTGCTTTGGTTCAAGTCCTGCTTCTCCAAACTTAGACAGCTTAGAACTACGCTGACTTCAGTCTGACCTAAGCATAGTACATAAAATTATCTACCAAAATGTCTTACCTGCCAGTGACTACTTCAGCTTCAACCGCAACAATACTCGAGCAAATAATAGATACAAACTCAAGGTAAACTGCTCCAAACTCGATTGCAGAAAATATAACTTCAGTAACAGAGTGGTCAATGCCTGGAATGCTACTACCTAACTCTGTGGTCTCATCCCCAAACCCCCAAAACTTTAAGCTTAAACTATCTACTGTTGACCTCACCCCATTCCTAAGAGGTTTGTAAGGGGTGTGCATAAGTGCACCTGCGTGCCTACCATCTCTGTCCTAATACTCCTTTTACCTTACTCTTTTCATGTATCTAAATTATGTTTATACTTTTACCTGTTATATATGATTGATAAATAAAATAAAATAAATAAATAAATAAAGTTGGTGTCTTCCAAAATATATGTAGGTTTCTTCCAGAATTCTCAGTTCTCACGGTTACAAAATGGTTGGGAAGGTACAAACACATGCAGGTGACCCAGATTTCAGAAATATCAGAATAACAGACTTGGAAGCGACTTTGGAGGTCTTTTTGTCCAATCCTCTGCTCACACAGCAAACTCTATGCCATTTCAGATAAATGGTTGTCCAGTCTATTCTTAAAAACCTTCAGTGTTGGAGCACTCACAACACTTCTGGAGGCAAGTTGTTCCACTGATTAATTGTTCTAACTATCAGGAAAATTTTCCTTAGTTCTAGATTGGTTTTCTCCTTGATTTCCATCCATTGTTTCTTGTCCTGCCCTCAGGGGCTTTGGAGAATGGGTTGACCCCCTCTTCTTTGTGGCAGCCCCTTAGATAGTGAACACTGCTATCATATCACCCCTAGTCCTCTTTTCATTTATTTGTTAATTTATTTTTGATAATTAAACTAGACATACCCAATTGCTGCAACCGTTCTTCATATGTTTTATCCTGTAGTCCCCTAATCATCTCACATTTGGAATACTGCATTCAGCTTTGGTTGCCACGATGTGAAAAAAAGATGTGGAGACTCTAGAAAGAGTGCAGAGAAGGGCAACAAAGATGATTAGGGGACTGGAGGCTAAAACATATGAAGAACGGTCGTAGGAATTGGGTATGTCTAGTTTAATGAAAAGAAGGACTGAGGGAAGACATGATAGCAGTGTTCCAATATCTCAGGGGCTGCCACAAAGAAGAGGGAGTCAAGCTATTTTCCAAAGCACCTGAGGGCAGGACAAGAAGCAAATTAATCAAGGAGAGAAGCAACCTAGAACTAATGAGAAATTTCTTGACAGTTTGAACAATTAATCAGTGGAACAACTTGCCTCCAGAAGCTGTGAATGCTCCAACACTACAAGTTTTTAAGAAGATGTTGGATAACCATTTGTCTGAAGTGGTGTAGGGTTTCCTGCCTAAGCAGGGGGTTGGACTAGAAGACCTCCAAAGTCCCTTCCAACTCTGTTGTTCTATTTTATTCTTTCCAGAGTCTCGACATCTTTTTTATATAACAGCAATGGAAACTGGAAGCAATATTCCAAGTGTGGTCTTACCTATCCCAATGCTATTAACCTCTAACCCTAAGTGCTATTCCAATATACGGGAGATAGGGTGTTTAGCCTGTGTGTAGACAACAAAATAAATGAAGCGATCTACAAGTCATAGAGGTCAAGGCAGAGCAGCAGACTCTGCTGAGGGAATGGAGGTTTCATGCTGCCAGGCAGTCAAGCAATGCTCAAATTGTTGGCTGCTTGTGAGGGTCACTGTCTGGGAAACAGGAAAGAAAATGAGTGGGCTCTTGATGGGTAGCCTTTGGTGGGGGTGGGCGGGCATGACTTTGCCTGCCCTCTGATGCAACTCCTGTGTTCACATCCTTCCTTTCAAGATTGCTGTTCTGTTGTGTGTTGATAGGAAGTCAGGTTTCCCATAAGCCTCCCAAATTGTTGCTGGCAATATTGCTTCCTGAAAGGTGGCTGTGTAAAATATCAAAAGACCTCAGCAGAATATTTTTATCACTTAATTAAGAATAGGAGTCACAGCTTATTTTCATTTCTTGGAATACTCTCCTCCTCCACCTTCTCCTTTTATAGAAAACATGCACAAAGTTCATTTGCTCACCATGCTATTTTACAAGTCAACATTCTGGCGTTCTTCAGGTACGTTGGGACAAGAATATTTAGAATTTCAGGTCAATATAGTACATGTCTGTTCCTTTATCTTTCTGATTTCAAACATTGGGAAGATCTGTTGAACATTAAAATCAATGCTTCCCCCACTCCAAAAAAAGTGGAAAAAGCCACTTGAGTCTCACAAACAGAGAGTACGCGAGTAAAATAAGGAAGGGAATTTGCCAAATTAACCAGAATACTAAACTCATAATAATTAATAACAGTTTATAATTAAAGTCTGAAAAGCAACATTAAGAAATTAAAAAGAAATGGGGCAATCTTTTGATAACCAAGGTTTTTCGTAATATTAGGTTAATCTCTTTGATTAAATCTCAATGTATATTTGTGCACATCCAATACAGATATCTAGATTCAGAAGATGCCATTAATACAGTTTATTGCTTTTTTCCTTTTCTTTTTTTTACATTCCCTTCACAATTGGAAGCAATAGTTCAATCTCTTTAGTAAAGTCCTTAATTGTTCATACTGTAGTTACAGTTCCAACACATTTGAAGAATATCAGGTTGGGGAAGAGGTCCCTTAGTAGTTATTTACTTTACTTCTGTGACTGGATGATCGCTTAGTTTTGGCTGGGGCAGAACAGACCAGCTCAATCCCAACAAGAGGGAGTATCTATGGCTGTTTGGACTCCTTGGATCAGAAATGTCATCACCTTTCATCCTTCAGAAATTCGATTCATCTCCTAGGGTTCCAGAACGCTTTCATAATCTGGGGTTGGTCCCATGCTTGGGGTCGATGTTTATTATTTGTTAATGGCCCCAGTTTTCTTTTGCTTTTTTGTTGTTGTTGTTGTTACAGGTAGTCTTTGACTTACAATAGTTCATTTTGTGACCATTCATAGTTACAACCACACTGGAAAAAAGTAACTTAGGGCCATTTTTCATACAGAATAGAATAGAATAGAATAGAATAGAATAGAATAGAATAGAATAGAATAGAATAGAATAGAATAGAATTTTTTTATTGGCCAAGTGTGATTGGACACAAGGAATTTGTCTTGGTGCATACGCTCTCAGTGTACATAAAAGAAAAGATACCTTCATCAAGGTACAACACAACACTTAATGATAGTCATAGGGTACAAATTTAACACTTAATGGTACAACACTTAATGATAATCATAGGCTACAAATAAGCAATCAGGAAACAATATCAGTATAAATCAGTATAAATACTTAATGACCATTGCAGCATCCCCATGGTCATGTGATCAAAATTCAGATGCTTGGCAACTGATTTATATTTATGATGGTTGCAGTCAGTGGTGGGATTCAAATAATTTAACAACCAGTTCTCCCGAAGTGTTGCAAACTGGCTGAATCCCACCACTGGTTGTAGTGTCCTGGGTTCATGTGATCCCATTCCGCAACCTTCTGGCGAGCGAAGTCAATGGGGAAAACAGATTCACTTAACAGCCGTGTTACTAACTTCACAACTGTGATGATTCCCTTAACAACTGTGCCTAGAAAGATTTGTAAAATGGGGCAAAGCTCATTTAACGGATTTCTTGCTTAACAACAGAAATGTTGGGTTCAATTGAGGTTGTAAATCAAGGACTACCTATACTACTTAGTGACACAAAAGGGCCTACCGTTCCTGTCCTATTGTTTCCTTTCATTATATATACGCTTATATGTTGTATAGTTGTTTCATGCTTATGCTTATATATACTGTTGTGACAAAATAAAATAAAACAATTATCACTCAAGCGTCCAGATTATTTGCTGTCTGCTAATTCTCTGCTGATGCAGAGAACTGTGTTCCAAGGGAACCCACACAAACTGGGACATATTTATCTCATGGGAAATAGGGCACCATCTACTGTATATGGTCTTGAGTCTCCCACAGTGTCAACACTTGCTTGAAATAGGGACCAGAAAAGCAGCTGATGGATGGGTGCTTTTTCATGAGTTTCAGTCCAAACCTCCCCCTCCAATTCCCTGCTGAGAAAATTACCTTCTACTAAATTCAACTCTGCCTGACGCCAGGCCATCCTCCTTTCTATTCTCACCCCAAGAACCTACTGTATTGGGAGCCAAGAGACAATAAATAATCACGCTGAAAACAGGTGGAAGATAAAGCAAAATGTCAAGGCACCAAGAACAGATATAGACCCGTTGTAAACCTTACGAAAGCAGCTAATACATTGGACATGACCATTTTTTATTCCTTCCTGGGGGTGGCCAGCACTGGAGACATTGCTGAACCACAGCTTTCAACAGCTCAGACCAGGATAATTAATTGTGGGAGTGCACAGGAGCTGTAGTTCATAAACTTCTAGAAGGCCCAGGTTTCTACCTACAGTATGTCTAGGGCCCCGAATGAACTTTGGAGCAGGTAGAAATCTCACCAGGCTTCACAGAAAGACTACTGTGAAGTTCCGAATAGACATTCATTAGGTTGCCTTAGTTTGGGTAAACTATCTTCAGTTAGTACATCATCTGCAAATTAATAATGTAAATAAATGCACGTGATTGGTAAAAACTCACTACTGGATATACCAAAAGTCTCTTCTTACATACATGCGCACGCGCGCACACACACACACGGGGTGAAATCCAGCAGGTTCTGACAGGTTCTGGAGAACCAGTAGCAGAAATTTTGAGTAGTTTGGAGAACTGGCAAATACCACTTCAGCCTGGCCCCAGAGTGGGGTGGGAATGGAGATTTTGCAATATCCTTCCCCCAGGAGTGGCGAGGGAATGGTGATTTTGCAGTATCCTTCCCCTGCCACGCCTACCACGCCATGCCCACCAAGCCATGCCCATAGAAGCGGTAGTAAAAAAATTGAATTCCACCACTGACACACACCCATTGATCACTGAAGTCTTCAAAGGCCAGTTTACAGACAAACAACAGCATCTTTGTCATTGTGTATGGCCCTTTCCTGAAAGTCACTGGCCCAAAGTTACCCACTTTATTTTGAAAGCAGAAGAAAACCTGGGTTCTTCCACTATCAGGCCAACATTTAACCACTGTACCACACTGGGTCTCAATTGCAGAGACACAAGAGAGTGAACAGTGATGAGTGTAAAACCAGCAATAATAATAATAAACATATGTGGAAAAACTGTATAGCCAATTTAAGGCATATTAGTAAACAAAGTTGCTCTTAGAAAAGGCTTATGCAATCACTTAGTCAATGGACAGAACTTTATAAGGGGGGTAAAGAACCCCTTAGTAATCTTTCTAGATATTCCCAATGTGTCTTTTGGAAAACTCATTTGTGATGAAAAGGAAAATAAAAGCATTTGTGGGATTTTTTTTTTAATTGAAAAAGTTTTACAACAACAATTAAATTTTTCCCCTCCCCTCCCCCCTCCCCTTCCTTCCCGCTCCCTCCTAAACCCCCCTCCACCTATACCTTGCAAACACAAGGTATAGTTCAATAAACAAACAGTCATACATTAAATTTTTAAAATCTAACACAATTATAATCCTTCTCTCTCACATAACCTGACTTCTTCCATTAAAATCAAAAACAACGTCCTTCATTCAAAGGCAATCTGAAATTTCTTAATCTGATATCTATTTTGAATATAATCAATCCAATTCTTCCATTCATTTAGATATTTTTCTTGAGTACTGTCTTTCAAGAAGGCTGAGATTTTAGCCATCTCAGCCAAATTGGAAACTTTCAATATCCATTCTTCTATTGTGGGTAATTCTTTTTTCTTCCAATATTGTCCAATCAACAGTCTTGCTGCTGTTATTAAGTTCAAAATCAATTTAGTCTCAATCACTGTACAGTCTGTTGTTATTCCCAAAAGGAAAAATTGTGGTAGGAACTTTATCTTCTTCTTCAGAACATTCTGCATAATCCACCAAATTCTTATCCAGAAAGACTTAATTTTCTTACAAGTCCACCATACATGAAAATATGTAGCATCATCACAATTACATCTCCAACATTTCGCTTGCATATCTGGATACATACATGATAATTTCTTAGGATCTAAATGCCATCTATAAAACATCTTATAAAAATTTTCCCTTAAATTCTGCACTTGCGTAAATTTAACATTTCTAACCCAAATTTTTTCCCATGTTTCCAACATTATTGGTTCCTGAATATTCTGTGCCCATTTTATCATACAATCCTTTATTAAATCTCTTTCAGAATCTATTTCTATCAATACATTATATAATCTCTTTATATGCCCCTGGGTTTGATTTCTAATTTGTTTAACCAAATTTTCTTCATTTTGAATAACACCAATTTTCTGATCTTCTTTTGTGGGATATTGTTTGATTAGTAAGGCCTGGAGCCATCTGGGAAAACCCCAAAGCCTCATTGATTCTTTTCTAAGGTATCATCTCACCTACTCATGAGATTATATTTTGATGGAGATGCGCCCTTTTCTTTTGTTTTCAAAAGCGTGGGAGTTAAATTATGGCAAGCTTTTAAAAACACTTAAATACTATAGTTCTGGGAAATAAAAGTTCACCATTTCCCAATCATTATTTTCTTTAAAAAGAAAGGAAATCCTGGCTTCTAAAATTCTTTTTCCTGTCCCTTAATTGGCATGATTACAGGTAGTCCTTGACTTAAAACCCCAATTGGGACCATTGCTAAGCAATATGGTCATTAAATGAGTTGCACCCAATTTTACTTTTTTTTTAAACCTTTAAATTCACTATTCACTATTCACTATGCGAATTGTGTGGTTGTTAAGTGGATCCAGCTTCCCCCATTGACTTCCAGAAGCCCCTGGAAAGGTTGCAAGTGGCCATTATGTGTCCCTGCAAAACTGCAACTGTCATAAATATATGCCACTTACCAAGCATCCAAATTATGATCATACAGTTGTAGGGATGTTGCAATAATTGTAAGTGTGAGGACCAGTTATAAGTCATTTATTTTCATAAATCAACATAACTTCAAATGATCACTAAATGAATGGTTGTAAATCAAGGACTACCTGTAATGTGGATTACCTGACGATGATGGAAGGGACTCAGGTAGATGGGAAGTTGAATTGCTGTATCGTAATACCTTTTTCAAAACAATTGCCTATAAAACAGTGGTGAAATCCAAATATTTTTACTACCGGTTCTGTTGGCGTGGTTTACTGAGCATGGCAGGGGAAGGATACTGCAAAATCCCCATTCCCTCCCCACTCCTGGGGGAAGGATATTGCAAAATCTCCATTCCCATGCCAATTCAGGGGAAGGTTACTGCAAAATCCCCATTCCAACCCCACTCTGGGGCCAGCCAGAGGTGGTATTTGCCGGTTCTCTGAACCACTCAAAATTTCCGCTACCGGTTCTCCAGAACCTGTCAGAACCTGCCGGATTTCACCCCTGCTATAAAAGGAAATATCTTTGTGGGGGGAGAGAAAGATTTTATTTGAAATGTGCCAAAATAATTTAAATTTTAATAATTTTTATTCTAATGATATACTACCAATCAGCACAGACGGACTGTAGTTTACAAAACAATCAACAAGAACATTCATAATGGTAAATATAAATAAAGCAACCCATAACTAATGAAGATTACCATACAAGAATAAATTATGAAAATACTGAGAGTGAAAAATAAGTGCCTTAAGAAAACCAAATAAAATATCAATAAATGATCAGTCGTTCAAAGTGAAATTAAAGTTGGTAAGAACAAAGCATTCAACCAAATGTTATCAAAGTTCTGCCTTTAGTAGCTTTTGGACCAATAAAAGTTTCTTCAAGATCTAGTTACATTTATATGAGAAATTTTAGGAAGGTTATGGCTTATAATTCTCAATCTGTGATCCATGGACTCCTGAGGGCCCATGATGTCATCATAGGATGCTATGATTTAAATCTTGAGTTACGTAAGTCTTGGGGGGTCACACAAGGTGGTCCATAGTGAAGAAAAGGTTGAGAACCACTGGCTATAGATTTATCAAATGAGCTGGGTTCAAATGAATTTAGTTGCACTTTATTCTGTTTCAAATGTATGCATTTTGGTTAATTCATGAGTAATAGTTCCCATGTATTTCAAAAGGAATTTAGTGTGACTGAAAAATCTGTTGAAGATTTCACTTGGTATTTATTTTATTAGCCAGGACAAAAAAGGTTTTTTTAAAAAAGTTTCATTTTAATGGCTTTTTAAATTCATTTTAGCAACATTGAACTTACTGAACTTAATGTTCTCAGCGCATTACATTTTGGCACCAACTGAGGAGTTGTTTCTGTGAACAGCCCAAGATTATTATAAAGGGCATGGAAGGCAGGTTACCTGCCTTTAGCTGATATCCATTTACATATAAATAAAGTCCACATAATGAAATGTAACTTATTTCTTCATAGGCATGCATAGGATTGCACTGTGTCTGTTTGAACCTAACTCAATCATCACACATATTACCTGTGGAACAGAGGTGGGTTTCAACAGGTTCTGACCATTTCTGGAGAACCGGTAGCGGAAATTTTGAGTAGTTCGGAGAACCAGTAAATACCACCTCTGACTGGTCCCATCCCCATCTATTCTCTGCCTCCTGAGTCCCAGCTGATCGTGAGGAAATGGGGATTTTGCAGTATCCTTCCCCTGGAGTGGGGTGGGAATGGAGATTTTACAGTATCCTTCCACTGCCACACCCACCAAGCCATGCCCACCAAGCCATGCCCACAGAACCGGTAGTAAAAAAAAAATGAAACCCACCACTGCTGTAGAACAATAGTCCAGCACCTGGAGTGTCAACAGATAACAATTTCAAAAGCACTTTTAGGGTATGAAACATTTAACAATTGTGAATTTATTTCCATTTGTCCAAATTGTGGATCAGATTATCGCTAACCGGTGGAGTCTGAAGTGATGTCGTTTTTTCCCCACATTTTGTCAAAGTAGAATTAAACACTCTGTTCCTCAAAAAAAATAAGGATTATTTATTTGTCTTGTCTGAGTTCTAGAAGTTTCTTTCTATCGAAGGTTGGGGAGGGTGGAGGGGATGTTATATATTTGTACGTGGATGTTCACCAAGGGTGACATTGTGTGTGTGTGTGTGTGTGTGTGTGTGTGTGTGTTCAGAGAGGCTCCTGCTTTATACCCCTTCCTTTTTCTCCTGCTTGTCCAGCGTTCAGTGATATTTTCTGAGGGTGGGGAGTGTGACCACAGGTGGGCCTGGCTCTTTGCCCAGACCTTGGACGCTTGGTGACACCAGAGCCTCCTGCTTGCCGTTCCAACCCTGCAATTAGGACAGATCCTAGCTTAACCACAACCCAAAATTACCACAGGAGCCTCTCATCTGGGGAGCCCACATCAGATACGTCACCCAGGGGCCTCAGCAGCTTCCTTCAGCAGTGAGGGAAAACAGGGCTATTGTTGCAGCAACCGTGTATCCCACTCCTCAGATACAGGCTCCCCATTTCTGGGGCTGGTGAATTTTCTTTCAGAGAAAACATTCTTCTCTGCTCCCCGTTGTGCGCCCTGGAACGCTGAAAAAAAGGTGCTGTGTTTGTTTCCAGCTTGCTCCTGCCTGACATAGACAGTCATGCTTAAGCTTGGCTGTCTCTTCACTGCAAAAAAAACAAAAACAAAACACAAACAGTGCAGATTTGGGTCCCCTCCAAGGGAACCTTAGGATGAGGTGTCATTTCTGTGGTGAGACAGTTGGGAGCATCCAGATGTGAAACCGCTGTTGGCTGCAACTTGGGGACAAGTGTCCATGTGAGCGGCTTAGTCAGGGCAAGTCCTTGCTAACTTTGTCTTTCTCCTGCCATGACAAAAACCCAACAATCTGCTTCCAATTTGTGATGGTGGCCAGCTGGCTTCTGGTTTCCCATCAATCATTTCTCTCCCTCCCTCCCTCACAGTGGATGGTTTGATTCATGGGAGTGGAGAACAGAAAGCAAAGGATAGGGTGGGGAGAGATCAGGCAGAAATAATGCCTTTTTACCCTGGAAAGCTTCAGGTAATATAAAAGAAGAGTGTCTGTATGTAGCATAGCTGGTGGCTGGGGGTGAATTTGGAAAACCAGATCTGTCCTCCTTTTTTACTTTCTTTCTTCCCTTCTTTCTAAAGTGTAAACCACAAAGCAATTTAAACTGTTACAGTAAAACACACTGGGCTAGAATGTAGGTCTCAGATCATCACCACCCTGGCCTTATCTCATACAGCATCACGCCCAAAAGCAATCATTAAACTACCTTCAACATGCAAGTTTTTGCATTCTGTTTATTATGAGTCAGCAGAACACCTAATTCAGCTCATTGTGACATGGTACTCTTTTCCACATCTGAACAAGATGAGCTTTCTGTGCCATCTACGCAGCGGTGAAATGCTCCTGGTTCGAACCGGATCATCTGATCCGGTAGCGATGGCAGCGGGTGGTTCGGAGAACCGGTAGTAAAAATCCCCGCCCCAGCTGAGCCGCATGATCATAAGAAGGTTTTTTTTTTTTTTAACTTTTAAAAGCATTTTTTCTTTGGCCAAAAAAATGCTTTTAAAAATAACAAAAAAGCGTCTGATGATCGCACAGCTCAGCTGGGATAGTCAGAACCCTTTAAAAGCATTTTTTCTACAACCTCTTCGGCCAAAGAGGTTGTAAAAAAAAAAAGCTTTTAAAAGGCTCCCCTGGCGATCCCAGCTGAGTTGCCTGATCGCCAGAACCTTTTAAAAGCATCTTTTCTACAAGCTCTTTGGCCAAAGAGGTTGTAAAAAAAATGCTTTTAAAAGATTCTGGCCATCAGGCAACTTAGTTGGGATCGTCAGAACCCTTTAAAAGCTTTTTTTCCTCTGGCGATCCCAGCTGAGTTGCTTGATCATCAAAAGCTTTTAAAAATATTTTTTTACAACCTCTTCGGCTGAAGAGGTTGTAGAAAAAATGCTTTTAAAAGTAAAAAAAAAAGTTGGCCACGCCCACCCAGTCACATTACACCCCCCCACCAAGCCACGCCCACAAAACCGGTAGTAACAAATTTTACATTTCACCTCTGCATCTGCATCAAGGGTAGTAGTCACTTACCTTTGCTACCGGTTTGAAAATATGAGTGCATGCGCATGTGCAGAGCATCAAAAACGGGACGTGATGACATCCGGCTGGCTGGGTGGAACTTCCCGCAGCCGCCGCTACTAGTTCCCTTGAACTGGATATAACTGGTTGAATACCAGCACTGATCTACGTGGACTAAAGCAAATATATAAACTGGTTCATTTAGGCAAAGTCTTCTTCACAGAATTCATGTGCTGGGTTAAAGAATAAGAATGCTAACTTGTTACTAAAAGCATGGGTGGAAAATAGGATCCTTCTGCCCTCTCTAAAATTTAATTCTAAACCTTCCCCAATTATCCTGAAACCACCAAGAGCCCCAGCAGAACAAAATGCTAAAATAGCAGACCAAAGAGCCTTTCCTCCACTTATCCTACACAGCTTCTCTGAAGAAAAATCCCATTGAATTCATGCAATGCACTTCCACTAATCATGCATTGAGCTGGGATTTAACTATTCTTCTTGGGATCTGAAGTAACTCATGCATAAGCTTGAATATGGCGGAAGAGCCTTCTTTCATCTATCTTTGTTTAAAAGATCTGGAAGACAGATGTCAAAGACAGGAGAAAAAATATGCTCCAACCAACATAGGTATAGACTCAGCAGGAAGTGACACCTCCTTCCCCCTCCGAAATAATTCCTCCAGAGATTCAGTTTAGCTTTCATTCCTGAAACCTTTCGTTCCTGATAATGGAAAAAAGGCTATCCTGGAACTATAACTAGGCCTTGAAATATAGCAGGAATGAGGAGGATTGAACAAATGTGTGCGGGCCTGATGCCTGTGTATGACCTACGGTATGTGTTTTTGTGATGCAATAACGGGATATAAATGTGTCTGCATGAAAGAGATAGATAAAGCCTGAAGATGTGTTTTATGTATTTATAAATAGGCATCTAGATATAAATAAGAAGCAAACATGATGATCAAAGACATTTTACAGTTCAGGCAATCACGCTATTCTCTTTCAGGATGAGCAAACCTTTTTACAAACCTCAGAAAAGGAGTAAGGAAAAAGTAAAGCAAAGACATTAAAGATACGAGATAAAAAAAATGAAAATGAAAGTGAGTATAGCTAAACCTAGTTCATAAGAATACTCTTCACTATATCTCCTCCTGCCTTTCTATGCTTGTAACCATCCTTGTTTCAAACACATTCGT
Source organism: Ahaetulla prasina (assembly GCF_028640845.1). NCBI lineage: Eukaryota > Metazoa > Chordata > Lepidosauria > Squamata > Colubridae > Ahaetulla > Ahaetulla prasina. Next base: position 156,984,879 of record NC_080540.1, read on the forward strand.
ATGCTGCTTCATACATTGCCTCTTGTTCTTTAAACTTCTCACCTCCCTTTTGGAAGATTGTAACAGCTCTGTCCAACTATTGTTTTCTTGGACTTTCTCTTTCTTTTCTCCATTCGCTCTTCCTTCATACGGTAGTTCTATTCAATCCTCATTCATTCTCTCGGCACAGCCAACTGCCTCAACAGACTTCTTGTCCTACTAATTTGTTTTTGGAAATTAATATCTACTTATTCTTGACTCTATTCCTTCCTACTTGCTAAGTATTCTATTCCTATCACATTCACCGTTCCTTTCTTCCAACACAATTAACTCTAAGCAGCATGTGTACACTCCATCTCAGTTATAAAAAAAAAAGGGGGGGGGTGGAATCTTGTTCCTTTTTTGCCTGCCAGTGAGTTGTTAATTAATAAAAGTTTGCAGAACCTGCTTGTGCAAATATATCTGCAAAAACTTTGGGGACAGGAGATTTTATCACTGATGGTGGGAAAAAAGGAGCAAGAACCCCAAAGTTGCAGCAGTACAAATAAATATAGATAATATCATTTGACCAACAATGCCAAGGAACATATTCTCAATAATGTAAATAATTATTTGGAGGAGACATATCTATCATCTTCATTCAGACAGTTTGGCCAAACCAGGTCAATGACTTTCCAGAATCCAACCGGGTTAGAGATGCTGAAATCCTGAAGGGAATGGTTTTCCAGAAGTTTGAAAAAAGTGCATGTGTGTGTGCTTATATTTATTTATTTATTTTATTTATTTCTTTTATTTATTTATTTGTCACAATAGTATATGTAAGCGTAAGCATGAAATAACTATATGATATATAAGCATATATATAAGCATAAGTATAAAAAAAGAAAAACTATACGAATTGGATACAATCAAAGGGAACATTAGGACAGGAACAGTAGGCACGTTTGTGCTCTTATGCATGGCCCTTACAGACCTCTTAGGAATGGGGTGAGGTCAATAGTAGATAGTCTTTGGTTAAAGCTTTGGGGATTTTGGGAAGAGACCACAGAGTCAGGTAGTGCATTAACAATTCTATTACTGAAGTCATATTTTCTGCAGTCAAGATTGGAGCGGTTCACATTAAGTTTAAATCTATTGTGTGCTCGTCTAATGTTGCGATTGAAGCTGAAGTAGTCTTCAACCGGAAGGATATTGTAACAGATTATTCTATGAGTTAAACTCAGGTCATATCGAAGGCGGCGGAGTTCTAAATTTTCTAAACCCAGTATTTTCTAAACCCAGTAATATTTGTACAGATTCGTGCTGGTCAGTAGGGGATAAAGGTGCATGCAAAAAATGCATTGATAAAAATGCAAAAAAAAAATGCATTGATCAGAGCTCCAAAAATGAAGACAACCACGAAGAGGGCCAAGATTTATTGCTTTGTAGTTTTCTATCTCTCTTTGGTGCCCTCCAGTGTCCGTCCAGAGCTTGCAGCCCAGATCTGATAGTCTTATTGCTGGGGAAAGGAAAGGGGAAAGGTTCCATGTTGCCTATGAAGAGGAAGCATGAGGACAAGGCATGACCCTGAATGCGTATGTGAAACATGCATGTTCACCCAGAAGTAGGACACGTTACTCCCCTCAGACTGAACACGGTGGCCTTCCTTTACACTCCTTGCCCACGCGCCGCAAATGCCACAGCTCCTGGCACAGCACAGACCACCCAGTAACTGGAAGAGGGTGGGCAGGTTGCCTGCAGCTCTTTCCCACCTCGGAAGCTCTGCCGTCATCTTCCGTGGCTTTGACACTGGGCTCAGCTCCAACCTCCCTGCTTGGTGTGTTACAGCTTGGGAGGAAATCTAATGGGTGGGGGGGAGCCTATCCACTTGGGATAAGGGGGTCTAGCCAAGGCCTCCTCCACCTCTCTGCTCCTTGGCCTGGCAACACTCCTTTTTGTGGGCAGGTCACTGGGAGAACAGGAAGTCTCTCCACCCAGCCCTCTGGTCACCATAGCAACTCTGAGCCCCGCCACCTGTCAAGCCAGGCTGCTCCCTTCTCAACAGCCGGGCTTTCTGGGAAAAGTTGCATTCTTAGCAAATAGTGGCCCTGACACCCCACTCATGGGAGACTACATGCTAGAGATGTGGGTGTGTTGGGTCTAGGCCTCTGGTCTTCAAACTGCTGCCTACCATCAAAACTCGACAGCTGTGCTTTCGCTCTCATAGCTCTCTTTTGCTCTCTGAAAGCTGGGCTGGTTGAAATGTTGCTTGCCACAAAGCTGTTGAAACTAAGTCTTGCCTACCCCACCCCATGTCACCCCCAAGAAAGCAGCTATATATAATTCCATCAGACCGAAGCAGAATCTAGAGTGCGGAAGAAAGCCAACTCTGGTTATCTCATAATGGTGGCAATAGAGAGTTTGATATGAGGCAAAATTCAAGCTAAAGCAAAAGAAAATACCCCGGAACCCATCCCAGACACTGGGAGTTGAGGAGAAGTTGATTAAAGAGTTGAGGAGAAGTTAGGTATGAATTGGTCATCTTCTGCAACAGATGTAAGGCACATTATTAGAATTTTGTTTTGGCCATCTTGGTCTTAAAGGTGTAAGTCACATTAAAGGAATACACACAAAAAAGGCCATATAGAAGGATTTTTCCATTTCTCTCTCCCTTTCTCTCGTTTTCAATGAGATATATATTGGTAATACATTGAAAAGAAAGAGATACAGAGAAAGAAACAAAGAAGAAATGAGGAGGAAGAGGAGGAGGAAGGAAGAAAAAAGAAAGTAGGAAAGGAAGGAAGGAAGGGAGAGAGAGGCAAAGAAAGAAAGAAAGAAAGAAAGAAAGAAAGAAAAGGATGAGGAGGAAGAGGAGGAAGGAAGGAGAACGAAAGGAAGGAAGGAAAAAAGGCGAGGAGAGGAGAAGAAAGGAGAGAGGAGAGGAGAAGAGAGGAGAGAAGAGAAGAGAAGTTGGTCTATGGATCTGAAAGTGAGCTGAAAATTTAAGAAAACTTTAGTGTTAATCTGAAAGCAAATTTTAAAGAACCTTGCCTGGCTACATTCTGTTGTAGTCATTAATCAATTCATTCTAATTTTATAATGTAATCTTTGGGCAGCACTTAAACACAGAAGCAGGGAGAAGTGGAAGATAAAATTTCAGATTATGAGCTCATGGATCCCGGTTTTCTTCCCTGCGAAGTCCTTTCTTCCTCTGAATGATGGAACCATGCCTCACTCATGCACAGACTAGGCTCCTTTACAATAATGATTTATGCCATCATCAACAAACTGTTCTCCAAGCATTCATAGTTTTATATATGTTATCACTGGGGATTTTATTATGCTTGGAAGGACTTTGGCAATCAAGGCAGACTAGCAAAAACAGGTATCCTATGTTCTCAGCAAATTTCTAAAAGCAGCTATACTAATATATTATGCACTAGTCAACGATCCATCCTGAATAGTCTTATTTGATTTCTGATGAAATGTCTCAACTGCATATTGAGACAAAAGCATTTTTTAGTTATGAAAGGGTACAAGACACTGATAGCCAATCATTAGGCACAGTATATAACAAATAAAGGGCGCTTATAAATGGCAACCACCACTGTGATTTGCAAACGTCTTTGTAGATGTTTGATAGAGAACTTCGTACACGGATTAGAATGATACAGCATTCCAGAAGGTCAAGACATCATCTGACAGTTACTCTAAGTATTTAGTCGGCGCATCCGATTAAAAAAAGGCCTGCTACTAATTACAAAAGAATGCTCTTTGTCAGCTCTCTTGTTTTCAATAGCTTTCTGATTTTCGTCTCTGAAAGCACCATTACACTAGAGACCACGAATGTACGGAAATATTGATGAAAACCCAAAAGAGTGTAAGACAGTAGTGGCATTCTTCCAAGGAGTGGCAAGACGCACCTCAAGGGTCCTGACATTCAAGCACCATGGTAGGAAATGTCTGTATCAGGTAGAACATTAATGCATTATCTGCCTATCCAGAGATAAGCATCATAGAATGTAGATTTAGTTCCAAGAGAGTTACACAGGTTTGTGGGAAGATGTCCATTCTCCCAGGATTCCACGGGGCCTGTCTCCATGTGCCTGGTTGGGGAAGCCTGAGATCTCCCGGCGTGGCAGCTTTGGCTGAGTGAATGCCGCATTGTCACGCCGGGCTGGAGTCACAGATAATTACCTCAATTAGTTACAATGGAAGAGTAATAAATACAGGCTTAGTGTCTTCTACCCCACTGGGTCTTCTCAGATTAATCCAGCCTGGCCAAGCAGCACTGAAAGACATGATGGACAATTCATTAAACAACCCGAATGCCACACAACCTACCCATGAAGGTTTGTGTTAGACCCCTGGGGCTCAGCGCTTTGTCCCTAATTGTCTGTCCCAGGCATAGGCCACCTAACAGCCAGTAGGTGACGGGCTGAAGAGCCTGGGGATTAGGGGGGATGCTTGCCACGTTGCCTTGGTGAATTGGCCGGTGGAGAGAGGAATGCCCCTGGGGAGGGTGGGGGGAAGCAGAGGGGCGTTCCAACAAGGTGGGGTACTTGCCAAACACAAAACTAGAGGCGCAAGGAGTTAATTAGAAGCCAGGCAAGGGGCCGCAGGCGGCGACGGCGAAATCACTTCCGAGGATTAATGCGGGACAGGCTCAGCTAAAGCTGAGGTTGAATAATCTAGGAAGAGAGTCCAGCTCTTTTCCCACACATGCACCTCCCCAGCTTAGACAGTTGAGCCTGATCCTAAATACATGGGCTAAACACCACTCCGGTTGAGATAAACAAGCATGAAGAGCTGATGTCGATATTGATAGCCCTGTCCTTCGGGACTTGATTACAAACTGACAAGTGACTTAGCATGCATAGGCCCTTAGGAAGGGTTCTGTGAATTTTAAACATTTGTCTACTCCTTAATTAAACAAGCCGGCCTAATCAAAAGATCATTTCACTCATTTGGTGTCTCCTACACAGTGGCACCAACATGATACTTGCTATCGATCAAACTCTTAACATAGCTGGGCGTCTAATACATTACACCGTTACGTTCAGTGAATCTCAAGTCTGTCTTATCTCCATGGCTTCCAAGTGAGGATATACCTCGTCTTGTGCTCGCTAGCAAGTTACAAGAAAGGTCAGTGATTTGGGCAAACCATAAGAGAAATACCCTGAATTCCATTTTTCTCAACTCAGCAATAGACATAACATAAATTATGATGTGTTTTTTCAGCAGATCCTTACTCAGAAATAATCTTGACAATAACATATTTTAGCACATGATTTTATTAAAAAAAAACACCACCACACGCACATTGCGGTATGCAATTTCTGAATGTACTGAAGAGGCTCCTCTTTAATCAAGCACACAATATGCAAAAAATTAAATCTCCCAGTGACAACAGTTTGATTAAGGTATACTGGGAATTTAAGTCTGACTGAGGGCCAATGATTCATTGTTCAGGCATATTGGCTGTGGGTTTTTCCAAAAGAAGTGACATTTCATTAATGGCTTGGAAAATGAAAAGCCGACTTGCCATTTTGATTCTAATCCATGACCCTCTATTGTATTTCTAACATGCTTAATCTTATAGTGCTGGTAAGCCAAGTGCTGGTAAATTCAATACTTTAGCTAGTCCTGAATGACACAGGAAATTAATAAAATGCTATTAGACCTAAAAGTAATCAAGTTCAGCAATGAGCAACAAATATATAATAAACTTTATTCAGTCTTGCTTAATCCTCCATCTCTTATAAATATATACATATTTATAACAATCTCCCCGTTCTCCCTCCCTCCATTGCTGTACATAATTCCATTGTATTTGATGGCACTTTCCTTATTAATGGGGTGCCATTAAGCTTGTTGGAATCTGTTTTGGCATTCAACTTTCAATCATCAAGCATTGTTTAATTAGAAGATATATGTATGTATATGTTCATCAGTACTGCCAGGGGGGGTTAACAGTAGAAACAAGTAGCAAATTTTTTTCTCCTGCAATAACATAATTTTCCTTAAGTTAATTGTCCTGATACATGTTTTGTCATAGTTATTTCTGCCTGCTATCCATGGAACTATTGACAGATATTACATTAGTACTATCAGCTTCTTTCTTCCTGTCTGAGCAGTGATATACTTCAAGTTGCTCAGACAGTCATAATTCCCCATTAAAAAAAAAAAAACTTAAGATCTAAATCTAAAACTAAACACTGTTCAAACAACAAAGGAAATCAGTACCAAGAAAATTTGGAAAGAAGATTCTCGGATACTAAAATACTATTAGAGTCCATTCATAAAAATAAAAACTAGCATTTGAACCCGGAAAATGTTTTTTTTTAACACTTCACGCATGCGCAGAGGGTAAAAATCAGGTAACTTCCTGGTTTTAATGACGACCAGGCCGCCATTGCTACCGGTTGGGCTGAACCGGGCTGAATTGGGAGCATTTCAGCCCTGCACAAGATCCATCACAAGACCCTTATTTGACACACTCACATCTGAGACCCTTATAAGCAGAAGAACACTGACACTGACATCCTCTAAATTTTGCTGAAGATATTACCTAGCCTGGTAACAAAATGTTTGGAAACCAACCACGAGCTCAGAGAATGAACCTTCACCCTTAGCCTCTCTCTTTGTTCAGGAGTCTTCCTCTCAAGCTTTGCTTGCTATGGGTTCATATTATCAGTAGAAGGAGGACAGGTAATCCTTGGGCTGGCAAATCAGTCATTAAGCAAAGTGGTTCCTAAGCAAAATATCAAGATTTTTCAGTCTTACTACAGACTTCCCTTGTTGTACAGGCCTGCAAAGGTCATACTATTCAATGCGATGGTTAGTTGCAAAGTTACACTTTCATCACTGTTATGACTGCTAAATGAGGCAGTTACTTAAACAGACTACCTGTACTAGGAGTGTGAGATGGTATATCCACACTGAAAATCACAAACATTAATATGATACAATTGATTTAGCAGACCTCAGTGTTAACAGACTTCGGATACAATGAATATGATTTTTGCTGCCTTTCAGTTGTTTTATAACAGGGGTGTCAAACTTGATTTCACTGAGGGCCGCATCAGGGTCGTGTTTGACCTTGAGGGGCTGGGGTGGCCATGGCTAGGGTGGGCATGGCCAGCTCAACATCACTTGGGTCGGGGGTGCCTTTGGTGGCCCAAGCGCTCTGCCAGCAAAAACAGGCTCCTGAGCTCCATTTTTGGCCTCCTGCAACCCTCTGCCAGCAAAAACGGAACTTGGGAGGGTTGCCTCCTGAGGTCTGTTTTCACTGGCAGAGGCCCCATGTGCTGGTCCTTCACTGTTTCCAGGGTGGCCTTGCGGGCCAGAGCTAAGCAGCCCGTGGGCCAGATTGAGTTTGACACCCCTGTTTTATAACATTGGAGTGATTGTAACCTTATTTGTACCCTATGACTATCATTAAGTGTTGTACCTTATGATTCTTGACGAATATATCTTTTCTTTTAAATATACTGAGAGCATATGCATCAAAGACAAATTCCTTGTGTGTCCAATCACACTTGGCCAATAAAAAAATTCTATTAGACCTAAAAGTAATCAAGTTCAGCAATGAGCAACAAATATATAATAAACTTTATTCAATCTTGCTTAATCCTCCATCTCTTATAAATATATACATATTTATAACAATCTCGCCGTTCTCCCTCCCTCCCTCCCTCCCTCCATTGCTGTATATAATTCCATTGTATTTGATGGTACTTTCCTTATTAATGGAGTGCCATTAAACTTGTTGGAATCTGTTTTGGCATTCAACTTTCAATCATCAAGCATTGTTTAATTAGAAGATATATGTATGTATATGTTCATCAGTACTGCCAGGGGGGGTTAACAGTAGAAACAAGTAGCAATTTTTTCCCCCTTGCAATAACATAATTTTCCTTAAGTTAATTGTCCTGATACATGTTTTGTCATAGTTATTTCTGCCTGCTATCCATGGAACTATTGACAGATATTACATTAGTACTATCAGCTTCTTTCTTCCTGTCTGAGCAGTGATATACTTCAAGTTGCTCAGACAGTCATAATTCCCCATTAAAAAAAAAAAAACTTAAGATCTAAATCTAAAACTAAACACTGTTCAAACAACAAAGGAAATCAGTACCAAGAAAATTTGGAAAGAAGATTCTCGGATACTAAAATACTATTAGAGTCCATTCATAAAAATAAAACTAGCATTTGAACCCGAAAATGTTTTTTTAACACTTCACGCATGCAGAGGGTAAAAATCAGGTAACTTCCTGGTTTTAATGACGACCAGGCCGCCATTGCTACCGGTTGGGCTGAACCGGGCTGAATTGGGAGCATTTCAGCCCTGCACAAGATCCATCACAAGACCCTTATTTGACACACTCACATCTGAGACCCTTATAAGCAGAAGAACACTGACACTGACATCCTCTAAATTTTGCTGAAGATATTACCTAGCCTGGTAACAAAATGTTTGGAAACCAACCACGAGCTCAGAGAATGAACCTTCACCCTTAGCCTCTCTCTTTGTTCAGGAGTCTTCCTCTCAAGCTTTGCTTGCTATGGGTTCATATTATCAGTAGAAGGAGGACAGGTAATCCTTGGGCTGGCAAATCAGTCATTAAGCAAAGTGGTTCCTAAGCAAAATATCAAGATTTTTCAGTCTTACTACAGACTTCCCTTGTTGTACAGGCCTGCAAAGGTCATACTATTCAATGCGATGGTTAGTTGCAAAGTTACACTTTCATCACTGTTATGACTGCTAAATGAGGCAGTTACTTAAACAGACTACCTGTACTAGGAGTGTGAGATGGTATATCCACACTGAAAATCACAAACATTAATATGATACAATTGATTTAGCAGACCTCAGTGTTAACAGACTTCGGATACAATGAATATGATTTTTGCTGCCTTTCAGTTGTTTTATAACAGGGGTGTCAAACTTGATTTCACTGAGGGCCGCATCAGGGTCGTGTTTGACCTTGAGGGGCTGGGGTGGCCATGGCTAGGGTGGGCATGGCCAGCTCAACATCACTTGGGTCGGGGGTGCCTTTGGTGGCCCAAGCGCTCTGCCAGCAAAAACAGGCTCCTGAGCTCCATTTTTGGCCTCCTGCAACCCTCTGCCAGCAAAAACGGAACTTGGGAGGGTTGCCTCCTGAGGTCTGTTTTCACTGGCAGAGGCCCCATGTGCTGGTCCTTCACTGTTTCCAGGGTGGCCTTGCGGGCCAGAGCTAAGCAGCCCGTGGGCCAGATTGAGTTTGACACCCCTGTTTTATAACATTGGAGTGATTGTAACCTTATTTGTACCCTATGACTATCATTAAGTGTTGTACCTTATGATTCTTGACGAATATATCTTTTCTTTTAAATATACTGAGAGCATATGCATCAAAGACAAATTCCTTGTGTGTCCAATCACACTTGGCCAATAAAAAAATTCTATTCTATTCTATTGTGTTATTTTTCCAACAACACAAATTTCACTTTTGCACACTGATAATCTAATTTAATGGACAGTCACTATTAGCAGATTACCCTTCCCCTAATTGGTCCATTAAATTGTTATAAGACCCTAATGAGAGATTATGCTCTCCTTGACTAACCTATTCCAACAGAGGCTACGCTGCCATGATCTGGGACATTTGAATTTGGATTTCTACATTGAGCAGGATTTCTACATTGACTCGATGGACTAAATGACCCTTTCTGATTCTGTGAATGATGATGACTAGGAGAAGTGATGAAAAAGAAGAGTCGAGTTCATACATTGATTGAAAGAACCACTCATACATTTCACTGCAATTTTCTGTTACATGATAAACTGAAATACTGTGTCCTATGCGGTGCCCAAGCATTTCCAGCAAGATAATGTATTTTGAGAAGTCAGTTTAGCCTATGAGAAAGCACTAGGGTAACAATTAATCATTTATTAATATGTTGAGCATGAAAAAGCTAGCTAGCAAGTACCCACTTTTAGTGCTGTATATGGCTAGTGCCAGGCTGTGGATGATGGACAATGCCCAGTGTTATAGTGCATCTGAGACACTATGACATCCAAGTATGAGTGGAAACCACAACCATCTTCAACCTGCACAGCTTTTTCACTTTGTCTCACAAGATTTCTTTTAGGAGAATCTGTGGGTTTTTTCCTTTTCCTCCCTGATTAAAATGTGTCCTGAACATGGAAAATTTTTAATTGAAATGCCAACTGAATGATATAGAATTGATTGTGCATTTTCATGCCATTCCTGCAAGAAAAACTAATTTATGTTCCCCCAGGCTTTGAAATGCTTTTGATGGAATTAAATGAAATAATTTGAATTACAATTTTGAATGATATGAATTGCTAATTTGCCATCATTTTATACACCTGTTTTATCACACTTACTAAGAAAACATGGCTACTGCTCACAAACTTTCAAAAGCTGGTTGAATATTTTTATCCATAGTTACATTAGATATGTTTAGTTATTGGATAAAAATATTTATCTTCTCATCGGCTAATATTGCCTCCAACCTTAAAAGAGGGCATAACCCAGCTTATGTAATGAAGATCAGAAAATGTGAAGCACAAATCATCAAACATGTTTACGCATGAGAAGAAATAATTTCCTAGCAACCTAGCCTTCAGTGAGGGAGAGGGAGACCCAGGGTGAAATGCTACCGGTTCGCACTGGTTCAGGTGAACCGGTAGTGGTGACAGCAGGTGGTTTGGAGAACCGGTAGTGGCGACAGTGCAAGGCTCCGCCCATCCACCCGGACATTGTTACTTTCTGGTTTTAACCAGGAAGTAACCTGTTTTTTACCCTCTGTGCATGCGCAGAAGGCTTTGTGCATGCGCAGAGGGTCCAAAACTGCACGTGATGCAAGTGCGCACTTCCGAACTGGTAGGGAAGTAAGTCGGTTTCACCCCTGGTGAGACCCCCAATTTTATCCCCCCCACGCCATGTTTTATCATTATGCTTTATTTTTATTTTTATTGTAATTTGCTTGATTTGTTGTGAGCCACCCAAAGTTCTTGAGAGTTGGACAGCATACAAGTGTAATAAGTTATTATTATTATGCTGATCACATAGTTTAGACTGGATTTGGCATTTTTGTATAACTATCAAGTCCTTCCCAAGGACCAGGGATAGGCTGATGTTGTTGTCTGAAGGTATATGCAGGATATAAGCTGCTCCAAGTAAAGTTATTATTAGGTACAAAATGTGAAATTACAGCTAGCAGTTCCTTAGCTGGGACAGGTCTTCCTGCACATTGAGTTCTTCCAAAGAGTTTAGGACCGTGATGGCAAACCTATAGCACACGTGCCCGAAGTGGCACGCGGAGCCATGTCGCCTGGCACACATGTCATTGATAGCCTGTTCCTCTTCCAGGTTTCTGGCGCACATGCACGCGGGATGATCAGCTGGCCTTTTTGCATGCGGCAGTGCCGGAAACTGGAAGAGCTGGTCTTCCGTTTTCCAGTGTGAGCATGTGTGTCGGCCAGCAGATCATTGTGCGCACATGCTGGCTTGAATGAAATTTTAAACTTAAATTTTTAGCAATTTTAATGGGGTTATTGGTTTTATGGTAAATTTCTTAAATTTTTCAGGCTCATTTAATAAGTTTTTAATTGATTTTAATTTTGTATATTGTATATTGTTCTTTGTTGGTTTTATTCTGCCTGTACACCGCCCTGAGTCCTTCGGGAGAAGGGCGGTATAAAAATCAAATAAATAAAATAAAATAAAAATAAATGCGCACCAGAAACCCAGAAGAGGAACGGGTGACACCACGCGTGCCAGGAGTAGCTGGCTGAAACCGGACGTTGGGTAGCTGAAACTGGAAGTTCATTTTTAAGCATGTACCCTGGGCAGCTCCTCTTTTGGATTGCAGCCCAGACGCACTCCCTTTTCGGCACTCAGTGCCAAAAAGGTTCACCATCACTGGTCTAGGATATCAGCATAGCACATGTGGGGATCCAAGCAGTGTGGCCTTTTTTAACTGACAGATAGAAACTCTGTCAGAGTGCAGATTTTCTAAGTCAGGGGTCTCCAACCTTGGAAACTTTAAGATTTGTGGACTTCAACTCCCAGAAACCCTCAGCCAGCAAAGCTGGTATTCTGGGAGTTGAAGTCCACAAGTCTTAAAGTTACTAAGGTTGGTGTTAAGTTCGGGCAATGAAGAGGCAGGAGACCAACGAGTGGCAACAGCTCTTTAGTTTATTGTGACCCAGCAAAAGACAACCGGCAAAAACCCCTCTTTAAATACTCTTTTGGCTGAGGCTTTAACCAATCAGCAACGTGCAATTTTCCCGCCCAAAATTCCCTCTCGAAGTTCAAAATACATTACAGTTGGAGACCCCTGTTCTAAGTGCCATCCAAGATTTTTGGTATATCGTCATCCTTGTTACAATGGATGGCAACTTCTTTTTGACCAGACACTGTACTTTACTTTAAAGGCTTTGGAGAGAGTGGAGGTGGCTGGTAATACCATTACATCACTGAAATTTTCAGAATGCAGACATTTTGCAGAGGCTCAATATCAAACAGGTGCATTAAGCTAGTAGTGGATTAACATTCCTACTTGCATTGTTATTTGGAACAAAAACAAAGAAAATGTCTTGCCAAAAATGAGTTTGGCATCAGATCTTGGTGGGCTTTGAAGACTGGGGAGCATATGTGGCCCGTAGTCCATAGACTGCCCTCTCCTTTGTCTTGAAGTCTAGCCAGTGACATATGGTGGATGCTTTAGAAAGATCACGAAGGAGAATATTCTTTAGTTTGTAATGCCCATAGGCAAGAGAGGTTGATCTGGGAAATCAACTGACGGACACCAGATTTGGATAAGCTTATTAGTAAGTCCAGATTTCTCTGTTTAGAGCAGATCACGCTGATGTCTAGATTCAAGCAAACTGTTTCCCAGTATTATACTCTGAATAATAATGAACCACGTGGATTTTACAGAATATATCCTGGAATATATCCTACTTGTGAAGAACCTCAAATCTGATTTCTGGCTTCCAGTTCTTATTTAGCTGAAGTGGCAATGAAGAGTTAAATTCATGAACATAATTTAAGAGACTGAAAATTGGAACTTTTCCCCCCTCCTTCCGGAATCATCTTTCCCTCCTCCTTAACCAATCTCCTCCTCAACCAGAAAAGTGCCATTTGTGGCTAAAGAATCCAGATGTTGCTCAGCTTCCCAGATGTGATGGTCTTTCCATTCCAGACGGGGCCAAGCATGCCTCGTAGAATGAGGCAAAGTGGGGTGGGGGATGAGTAGGACTATTTTTAAAAGCCCTCTTGGCTTATTTATAATTTGTACCCAATGTGTCTGAGTCTCGCAGCAGGACAACTGAAAAGAAGGAGGAACGACCCATTTGCAAAAGATCTAAGATATGTCAGCCACCCCACTGGAAAAGCTGCGTTGCAGAGTGACTTAGGAGAAAGTCATTATCTATATTCTTAACTCTCCACCACAGGAAAAAAAAAAGAGTTATTTATTTTCCTGTCCAGGATTTCGTGATAGCTCCTGGCAGACAAAGGTGATACACTGCTTATTTTCAAGACTTAGTGATGCTTCTCTATTTCTAGATTCTATTTTTCTTCGGCTGCTCCAGTTCTATTTTGCCACCTGGGTGACTCGTTTGCCCCTTGGCATGGAGGGGCCAGGGAGATTCACTTTTTCCATGGTAATATTTCTGGAAGCATAAAACAAGGGTTTGATACTCAAATACTAGATAAGTCTGTTTGCCATGCTGAGTTTTTAAACCTCTGAGTCACAGCGAAGGCAGAATTGTTTTGCATTTTCTGCATACTATAGTCTACCACTGCTGCTATTATATGGATTCCAGTCACCTAGTTTCTCTTCAATATAAAATCTTCAAAATTTGACTATATACCTTATCCATAAAAATTTCTTTGTTTCATTTATTTATATTTCACACTCTTAAACTCCCCTCTCCCTCAGAGAGGGGCTATGGACAGTGATAAAAATACCAGAGAGTCTAATCTGGAATGGGCAACCTTAGTCACCACAAACATACCTAGAAGATTGAAACTAGATGGCAAATAGAGTGACCCACTAACTAGAAAAATAAAACCCTGAAATCAGCCGGTTCGGAGTGGTGCAGGTGAACTGGTTGTTAAGATTTTGCGCAGTTCAGAGAACTGGCAAATCACACCACTAGCTGGCCCCACCCTTCTCTGCCCTGCTCCTCCCAGTCACTCCTTATCTCACCTCACCTGCCTTGGCCTGTGCCTCCTTCACTTGCTCACTTTTGCCCAGACCACACAGTCCCCACAGCCCACTTGCCTGCCTTTGCTGCGGCCTACCATGCCAGCCACGCAGCCCGGCTGATCTCTGCGCCTTGACCACTCTGCTCACCATGGATGCCATAAGGCGCTCAGCCAAAGGGCTGCCTCAGGGTCGACATGGTGAGGCTCGACCGCCTTTTGGGGCTGGCTCTCACCACCCTTCCACCCACATGCTGCCCGCTCGCCCTTTGCCTCGACTTGGGGGAATGTGCCAGTTCCGGCCCTCGCCTTCTGCGGGGCCTCCACCCGCATGCTGCCTGCCCACTCACCCTCTCCTCTGCCTTGGGTTCCGCACTCAGGCCGTGACGGGGAGATGCGCCACTTCTGGGAGATTGCCATGCTGGAGCCAATACCGCTGCTCCACTGCGGTGTGCACAAATGACGGAAAGGCAGCAGAGTTCATGAAGTAAATTCAAGTTTCTTAACTTGGACCAGCAAAAGGTGATGGGCGGGCAGCAGCAGGGATTACAAAGGACAACTGGAGAGATGGAGCAGCGCTCGGCAATCCAGGCTTCAAAGAAAAGTTCACTTCAGGGCAAGGGCCACAACCGATGCCACTTTCTAACTATTCCTGCTAAGCTCCAGATCCTACAAAACAAGCCGTGTTGTTCAGTCCATGCGCCTGTTGTTCAGTCCTGCCTTTCTAAAGGGACACCTCCCCACTTGCTCCCACATGTTTTGGAGTCAAGTCATTCTGCTGATTGTTCTAATTGTCAGGAAATTTATCCTTAGTTCTAAGTTGGTTCTCTCCTTGATTAGCTTCCGTCCATTGCTTCTTGTACAGCAGTGGTAGTCAACCTGGTCCCTACCACCCACTAGTGTGGGTTCCAGCTTTCATGGTGGGTGGTAGGGGTTTTGTCCGATACTGAAGCACTTTCCTTTTTTTTTTAATTTAATTGACTTTTTAAAAAAATTTCTAAGCATCATTTAAAAATATCTTCATTAGGTTTTCATAAAATTTTTTTATTTATTTATTTTGTCATAACAGCATATATAAGCATGAACATGAAATAACTATATAATATATAAGCATATATATGAGCATAAGTATGTAATAACTATATTAATTGGATATAATGAAGAGGAACAATAGGACAGGGAGGCACGTTTGTGCTCTTATGCACGCCCCTTATAGACCTCTTAGGAATGGGGTGAGGTCAATAGTAGATAGTTTTTGGTTAAAAATTTTGGGGTTTTGAGAAGAGACCACAGAGTCAGGTAACGTGTTCCAAGCATTAATAACTCTGTTACAGAAGTCATATTTTCTGCAATCAAGATTGGAACGGTTAACATTAAGTTTAAATCTATTGTTTGCTCTTGTATTGTTGTGATTGAAGCTGAAGAAGTTTTCAACAGGAAGAACATTGCAATAGTTGATTCTATGAGTTAAACACAGGTCCTGTCAAAGGTGGCGGAGTTCTAAATTTTCTAAACCCAGGATTTCAAGTCTGGTGGCATAAGGTATTTTGTTGTATTCGGAGGAGTGGAGAATTCTTTTTGTAAAATATTTCTGGACACGTTCAATTGTATTGATATCAGAAATGTGGTATGGGTTCCAAACAGGCGAGCTGTATTCAAGAATTGGTCTAGCAAATGTTTTATATGCTCTGGTTAGTAGTGTAGTGTTTTTGGAAAAGAAGCTACGTAAGATTAAGTTTACAACTCTTAGAGCCTTTTTTGTGATGTAGTTGCAGTGGGCTTTGGCACTTAGATCATTTGATATTAAAACTCCAAGGTCTTTGACAGGGTGGGGGTCATCTGTAAGATAATGTCCATCAAGCTTGTACTTAGTGTTTTGGTTCTTTTTTCCAATATGTAAGACTGAGCATTTGCTGGTTGAGATTTGAAGTTGCCAAGTTTTAGACCATTCGGATACAAAATCAAGGTCTTTTTGAAGGGTAGTTGTGTTGGTAGTGGTGTTAAATAGTTTGACATCGTCAGCAAAGAGAACACAATTACTTGTGATATGGTCGCAGAGATCGTTGATGTATAATATGAAGAGCGTTGGTCCAAGAACACTGCCTTGGTGAACGCCACTTTTGATAGGAACAGGATTTGATAGAGCACTGCCAATTTTGACCACTTGTCTGTTTCATAGGAAAGCAGATATCCAGTTGTGGAGGGGTCCTGAAATATCGTAGGATTTTAGTTTTAGGAGAAGTTTATCATGTACTACTGAGTCAAAAGCTTTACAGAAGTCTATGTAGATTGCATCAGTTACTTTGCCTTGATCAAGATTTGTAGTCCATATGTTTTTGCAGTGAAGTTGTAAGTTACATGATAATTTTTTTCTGAAACCAAATTGTTTATTAGAGAGTAGGTTGTTTGTTTCTAGGTGGAGGGTAATGGATTGGTTGATGATTGATTCCATTACTTTGCAGGTGACGCAGCATAGAGAGATTGGTCTGTAATTTTCAACTAGGCTGGGGTCTCCTTTTTTGAAGACAGGGATGACTGGCTAGTGACCAAAGTTTAAGAAGGGAACTGGTCGTGAAAGCTTTTTCAAAGATTATGCTTAGGGGTTCTGCTATATTAGTGGAAAGTTTTTTTAAGAAGTATGCACATAGTCCATCAGACCCAATAGATAGAGATGGTTTCAGTTTGTGAAGAGCTTTTTCAACATTATCTTCTGTGAAGTCTATGTGTTAGTTCGTTGTACTCATTGTTGTACTCATTGTTGGTACGATTGGGGAAAGTCGGGAAAGAGCCATTACTGTTAACAAAGTCTGAGCCAAAGAATGTGTTAAAGAGGTTTGCTTTAACTGTTTCATCATTACATTCTTTATCATTAGAATTTTTTAGTGGTGGGATGGATCTTGAGTCTTTAAGTTTATTATTCACAAAATTATAAAAAGCACGATTGGAATTTGTGCGTAGAAGGTCTTCTTGCTTGGTGTGATAATTAGTACATTCAGTTTTTATTTGGTTACATATATTTCTATAGCGGTTTTTGACATTTGTTTATTTATTTTTTATTTATTTATTTATTTGTCATAACAATATATACAAGCGTTACATAAAAGGTTATAAATATATGAACGTATATATGAGGAGAAATGAGGTACTAAAAACGTGTATATACATAGGGAAAGAAACAGTAGGACAGGAACGGTAGGCACGTTTGTGCTCTTATGCACGCCCCTTTAGAGTCCTCTTAGGAAAGTGGTGAGGTCAACCGTGGACAGTTTTTGAGTGAAACCTTTGGGGTTATGAGAAGAAACCACAGAGTCAGGTAATGCATTCCAAGTATATACAATTCTGTTACAGAAATCGTGTTTTCTGCAATCTAAACTGGAACGGTTGACATTGAGTTTGAATCTGTTTGTAGCTCTTGTGATATTGTTATTGAAACTAAAAAAGTCATTGACAGGAAGGACATTACAACGGATGATTTTATATGCTAAACCCAGATCCAGTCAAGGCGACGAAGTTCAAAGTTTTCTAGACCCAAGATATCAAGTCTGGTGGAATAAGGTATTTTATTAGTTTCAGAGGAATGGAGAATTCTTCTCGTAAAATACCTTTGGACACGCTCAACTGTGTTGATGTCAGATATATGGTAAGGGTTCCAGACAGGAGAGCAGTAATCAAGAATTGGCCTAACAAATGTTTTATATGCTCTGGTCAGTAGCATGGTGTTTTTGAAAAGAAGCTACGAAATTAAGTTGACAACTCTTAGAGCCTTCTTAGCTATGTAGTTGCAGTGGGCTTTGGAACTTAAATCGTTAGATGTAAAACTCCAAGGTCTTTGACAGGGTGGGGGTCATCTGTAAGATAATGTCCATCAAGCTTGTACTTAGTGTTTTGGTTCTTTTTTCCAATATGTAAGACTGAGCATTTGCTGGTTGAGATTTGAAGTTGCCAAGTTTTAGACCATTCGGATACAAAATCAAGGTCTTTTTGAAGGGTAGTTGTGTTGGTAGTGGTGTTAAATAGTTTGACATCATCAGCAAAGAGAACACAATTACTTGTGATATGGTCGCAGAGATCGTTGATGTATAATATGAAGAGCGTTGGTCCACGAACACTGCCTTGGTGAACGCCACTCTTGACAGGAACAGGATTTGATAGAGCACTGCCAATTTTGACCACTTGTCTGTTTGATAGGAAAGCAGATATCCAGTTGTGGAGGAGTCCTGAAATATCGTAGGATTTTAGTTTTAGGAGAAGTTTATCATGTACTATTGAGTCAAAAGCTTTACAGAAGTCTATGTAGATTGCATCAGTTACTTTGCCTTGATCAAGATTTGTAGTCCATATGTTTTTGCAGTGAAGTTGTAAGTTACATGATAATTTTTTTCTGAAACCAAATTGTTTATTAGAGAGTAGGTTGTTTGTTTCTAGGTGGAGGGTAATGGATTGGTTGATGATTGATTCCATTACTTTACAGGTGACGCAGCATAGAGAGATTGGTCTGTAATTTTCAACTAGGCTGGGGTCTCCTTTTTTGAAGACAGGGATGACTGGCTAGTGACCAAAGTTTAAGAAGGGAACTGGTCGTGAAAGCTTTTTCAAAGATTATGCTTAGGGGTTCTGCTATATTAGTGGAAAGTTTTTTTAAGAAGTATGCACATAGTCCATCAGGCCCAATAAATAGAGATGGTTTCAGTTTGTGAAGAGCTTTTTTATCTTCTGTGAAGTCTATGTGTTAGTTCGTTGTACTCATTGTTGGTACGATTGGGGAAAGTCGGGAAAGAGCCATTACTGTTAACAAAGTCTGAGCCAAAGAATGTGTTAAAGAGGTTTGCTTTAACTGTTTCATCATTACATTCTTTATCGTTAGAATTTTTTAGTGGTGGGATGGATCTTGAGTCTTTAAGTTTATTATTCACAAAATTATAAAAAGCACGATTGGAATTTGTGTGTAGAAGGTCTTCTTGCTTGGTGTGATAATTAGTACATTCAGTTTTTATTTGGTTACATATATTTCTATAGCGGTTTTTGACATTTGTTTATTTATTTTTTATTTATTTATTTATTTGTCATAACAATATATACAAGCGTTACATAAAAGGTTATAAATATATGAACGTATATATGAGGAGAAATGAGGTACTAAAAACGTGTATATACATAGGGAAAGAAACAGTAGGACAGGGGAAAGTGGTGAGGTCAACCGTGGACAGTTTTTGAGTGAAACCTTTGGGGTTATGAGAAGAAACCACAGAGTCAGGTAATGCATTCCAAGTATATACAATTCTGTTACAGAAATCGTGTTTTCTGCAATCTAAACTGGAACGGTTGACATTGAGTTTGAATCTGTTTGTAGCTCTTGTGATATTGTTATTGAAACTAAAAAAGTCATTGACAGGAAGGACATTACAACGGATGATTTTATATGCTAAACCCAGATCCAGTCGAAGGCGACGAAGTTCCAAGTTTTCTAGACCCAAGATATCAAGTCTGGTGGAATAAGGTATTTTATTAGTTTCAGAGGAATGGAGAATTCTTCTCGTAAAATACCTTTGGACACGCTCAACTGTGTTGATGTCAGATATATGGTAAGGGTTCCAGACAGGAGAGCAGTAATCAAGAATTGGCCTAACAAATGTTTTATATGCTCTGGTCAGTAGCATGGTGTTTTTTGAAAAGAAGCTACGAAATTAAGTTGACAACTCTTAGAGCCTTCTTAGCTATGTAGTTGCAGTGGGCTTTGGAACTTAAATCGTTAGATGTAAAACTCCAAGGTCTTTGACAGGGTGGGGTCATCTGAGGCAATGTCCATCAAGCATGTACTTTGTGATTGGGTTCTTTCTTCCAATGTGCAAGACTGAGCATTTACTGGTTGAAATTTGTAGTTGCCAAATTTTAGACCAGGCAGATAGATGATCAAGGTCCTTTTGAATTGTGGATGCATTGTCAGTGGTGTTGAAAAGTTTGACATCATCAGCAAAGAGAACACAGTTACTTGAAATATCAATACAAAGATCATTTATATATATTATAAAGAGAGTAGGTCCAAGAACGCTGCCTTGAGGAACACCACTCTTGACAGGAACAGGATTTGAAAGAGCATTACCAATTTTAACTATTTGTTGTCTGTTTGACAAAAAAGCAGATATCCAGTGGTGTAAGGGTCCTGAAATGCCATAGGATTTTAATTTTAGGAGAAGTTTATCATGTACTACTGAGTCAAAAGCTTTGCAGAAGTCTATGTATATTGCATCTATTGATTTACCTAGATCAAGATTAGTAGTCCATAGGTTTTTACAGTAGAGAAGTTGTAGATTGCATGATAATTTTTTCCTGAAGCCAAATTGTTTATTTGAGAGAAGGTTGTGCATTTCTAAGTGTAAGGTAATGGATTGGTTGATGATGGATTCCATAACCTTGCAGGCGACGCAACATAGGGAGATAGGTCTATAATTATCAACTAAGCTGGGGTCGCCTTTTTTGAAAACTGGAATGACTGTGGCTAGCGACCAGAGACTGGGAAGGGATTTGCTACATAGCCCTTTTTGTTTCTTCTCCAGAGGGATTTTTTTTTTGGATTGAAGCTTTTTTATTGTTATGGGTAATTTGCTTTTTCTGATTTTGGTGGTGGTTTGTGGTATGTATAGTTTAATGACTCTATTGACTTCAAGTAGGAAAACTTTATAGTGGTCTTCAGCAGTGATACAGGTTGAGAACAGATTTTGCCAGTCAAGAAATGAGAGGTCGTTGTTTATAAGGTCATAGTTGGCTTTTTTGAAATTGTAGTTTGGAATACTGTTATTATGACGATTTATGTAAGGGCGTATATTGAGAGAAAAGTCTATCATGCAGTGGTCGCTGTTGGAAAAGGGTTCTTTTATTTGTAGTCCATAAATTGAGTTTGTGTTGTTGCAGAAGATGAGGTCAAGGCAGTTGTTGAGTCTTGTATTGTTAGTTACTAGCTGTTCAAGACCTAGGTTTGTAACAGCATTGTATATTGTAGTATGGATCAGTTCAGTTGTACATTCATTTGTTATCCAGTTAATGGATGGTAGATTTAGGTCACCCAGGAAGATGAGAGGATATGGGCAAGAGGCAGCCCATGTTAGCAGTGTGGTTAATATGTTTGCATGAGCGATGTCATTGTCAGGGGCTCTGTAGCATAGTAAGAATTGAAGTGTAAGGGACAGGTCGCATACAATAGTTTCAGGAAGAGAAATTTTATGTGCAACTTGAATATTTTTTAGATTCAGTGACTTTTTGTAAAAGATAGCCACTCCACCACCTCTGCGGGTTTCACAATCTGATCGAAAAACTTGATATTCTTTGTTTGAAATAATGGAATCAGGGAGGGATGAGTTCAGCCATGTTTCACAAACAAATATAATATCAAATGAACCATTGTTTAACAAGAGGATAAATTCAGGTAATTTGTTTACAATGCTTCTTGCATTTATTAATTTGCATTTAAGATTTGCAGTGTTTGGTGTTGAAGAGGTAAAGGGCGTGCGTACCTAGTTTTGAATTATATTTGGTTGAGGGTTATGTACAACGGGTGGTTGGAGGATGGATGGTTGAGCAATGGATGGTTGATCATTGGATGGTTGTAGGTTTTGTACGGGTGGTTGGAGGTTGGTTGGGAGGTTTGATGGATGATCGTTGGTTGGTTGAGGGTTTTGTACGATGGATGTTTTGTAGTTTAGTGAGTTGGATGGTTGGATGCTTTGATTGATGGATGGTTGGATGTCTTGATTGATGGATGGTTGGATGCCTTGATTGATGGATGGTTGGATGTTTTGATTGAATTCCCCGTGACAATTTAAATTTCTGAAAATATACCATTTGTATCACCTGCGCATAAGTTTAGTTCAGGTTACATAAGTGAAACTAAATGGCACTATAGTGCGACCACAAACAAAAGAGTCTCGTCCCAGAATAGCTCGCGCATCTCCCACCACACCACCCAGCTGTAACAGACAAGCAGAGATGGTAGCCGGCACCCCTCCCCCCAAACCTATTTTATAAATCACCATTACTGTGGAACTGGTGGGCGGTTAGAAAATATTACTACTAACAGAGATACAAAAGTGGGCGGTAGGTATAAAAAGGTTGACTACCCCTGTTGTACAGTAATAAAATAAATATATGTCATGCAATAATTCCAAAAACTCATGGTATCATTGAAATAAACCAGCTTCAGATACAGGTAGTCCTCAACTTACAACTTCTTGAAAATATTATTATTATCCCCATACTACAGACCCCTGCCTAATACCTGTCTCTTCTGTTATTAGCCTGCCTCTGTTGCGCAATTTTCCTTTCCTTTCTATCTATTGCTGTTCTTGAGGTGTCTTCCATAGTAGAGCTATTTAGAACTATTGAGGTATTGATTTAGTAATCAGTTATAAATGGGAGGTACTATATCAAGGGAAATATTATCTAACTATGCCAATTCCCCAATTCTATACTTTTAGTTAGAAGCTTTCTTTCTGTGAATGCTGTTTTCATTTGCTTCATTAGCATAGGTGGTGCATTGATTCTTTATTATTTAATTCTTTTTCTGTATGAACCAAGGGTTTTCTATTCTTTATAAAAGTTTTTATTGGTTTTATTACAACAACACAACACAACACAACACAAACATATGTAACATAAACACATAATATGTGTTTTCTTTTTACATGTCAGTTTCGTTCCATCTACTTTATATATTCCTCTTTTTTCCTCTCTTTTATTGTGTTTATCTTTATTGTCCCTTTAGTTCTATTTATTTACAATATTTTACATATTTGTCATCTCTCTTCTCCATCATTTATTCCTATTTACTTTTCCTCTTCTCTAATCACTCGTACCACTTGGTCCATACTTGATAGTATTCTGTCTCTTCCTTTTCTTTTATTTCTTTAATTTATTCATCTCCGCACAGTCCAGAATTTTCTTGATTATTTCTTCCTCTGTTGGTACATCTTCATTTTTCCAACAGTGTGCGTAGACGATCCTTGCAGCCGTAATTATGTGAAATGTCAAATACTGAATTTCTTTAGGTTCTGGTTAATATCCCAAGTAAAAACGTCTCTGGTTTCAAGTCCACATTATATCTATTTATCTCTTCTATCCAGTCTCTAATTCTGGACCAATATTTTTTTGCCTTAGGACATGTCCACCAGAGGTGGTAATATGTTCCAGGAACTTTTTTGCATTTCCAACAGTTTGAAGAATTATTAGGTTTCCTCTTCTTTAATGATAGCTTTTTTTTATTTATTTATGTAGAAAGAAGAGAAAGTAAAAACAGTAATTATACTTTCTAGGAGAATCAAATAATTAGGGAAAAAGGCAACATTAAATACCCTAATGATGAATTTGAAGCAATTTGAGGCAAGAAGCTGTGAGATAGAAGCTTGTAATAAAAGAAAAAAATAGTTCTGAATAGCATCAAAAGAACATACATGTTCTATCGACTTTGAAGAGATTGGAAGTACAGCTCCCTTTTGTGAGAATAAAAACCAGAACAATCAACCCAGAAACACCAGATTGCTTATGAGCCATCAAGTTGTTGTCTACTCCTACCGACCACATAGATAGATTTCCACCATAATGGTCTCTCCCTAAATTTCTCTTTCACATCTTCTAACCAGTGGTGGGATTCAAATAATTTAACAACTGGTTCTCTGCCCTAATGACCAGCTGGGTGGGTGTGGCCAGGGGGTGTGATAGGCAGCACTTGGCCTCCTGCACCCCCCTGCGCCCCATTTTGGGCCTAGGAAGCCTCCCTGCACTTACCTGGGAGCCAAAATTGGGCACATGGGACTCCTGGAAGGGGAAGGGAGGGGAGGAGCTGGCCAGCAATTTAACTACCAGTTCGCCCGAATTTTCCCAAATTGGCTGAATCCCACCAGTGCTTCTAACATTGTACCCATCATTACTCTAACTGGATTCATCCATCTTGCTGCTTGTTGTCTTCTTCTCTTTCCTTCCATCTTCCCAGCAATAGAGCCTTCTCTAGAGAGCTAGGATTTTGCATAGTGTGTTTGAAAAAAACAACATAGAAAACACTTGATACAACAGGTTAGCCATCACATCCTTAGAATTATCAACATAAGAGAACAAAGGATTTGGTTTTCAGGTTGTTTTTTTCTCTTTTGTTGGTTTCTACTCAAATGCAGTTTTGATGAAGAGAGTATTTCCGCTACACCATGATATAAAATTTAAGGAACCCGATCCACAGTGGAATAAATCCAGCTGGAAAATGTAATAGAAACTACAGCAAGAGACAGAGCTAATTTGTAGATATAAATATGCCTTCATGAGCATTATTTGGTGCCTTCCACTTTGAAATTTTCTCCTCAATTTACATGTGGGATATTGGACTATTGGTGGTAGATCTAGGTCGGTAAAGTTCGAAATGTGCTTTTGTTTAATTGTTGCAGTTCTCCAAGTCTGGTTTAATTAAAGAAGTTTCAAAACTCTAGTAGCTAACATCAACAGTGCAGGAGTTTTGAAGAAGTAAAATTTATTGGCTGGGAAGGGTTATACATCCTTTTGTCTCGATTGCTTTGCAGTTGATTGGATAGGATTGGATGGGTGTCCTCTTGCAAGTGATTGATGTCTTGCTTCTGGTAGTTTACTTAGCAGCCAAGATGCTTGCTCTGTTTATCTATGTGTGAAATAGTGATACAGTAGCTGAGTGACAGGATGGTTTACTGGGAAGATGTTGTAATTGTTGAATTGTAATTGGGTTTTGACTAGGAAGTTGATAAAGAAATACCGGTAGTTTGCGTTTATCTAGGTATTGGCTTTATCTAGACATTAGTGTAGGGTCATGAAAAGTCTACAGCCCAAAAACCAAGTTCAGAAAACTCCAACATTGCAACATTCTAATTGTGAGCTTCAGAGGTGTGATTTTCCTCCCCCACCTGCCTGGAAACATGTTTGAGTCACAGTTTCCTGTGTTTGAAGTTTTGATCAGACAATAGCATAGCAACTCTAGTTGAACCTACTTGAGGGGGCCAACCAATTGTTGAAGAATTATGATCTCTTGTACTCTTAATTTAGTTTTAAGTGTTGGTTTTTTGTGGAGGAGAAAAGCAACTGGATTGGGATTGCAGTTGTCAGGGAAGGGTTTAAACTTTTCCCCAAGCACTCTTTTCAGAATCTAGGCTGTATCTCTCCTCTCTTTCTTCTTTGCTTAGGAAAGAAACACTGTAGATCATAGAACAGAATCCTTGGTTACATCACTCTGCTCTGAATTCATCAAACCAGATTTTTCTATCTCAAAACCACTTTTGCAATATAAAGATAATGATGATACTTATCTATTTTATAATAGCATTTTTTTATTTTACTAGCCTGTTCTGAGGATTATTGAAGTAATACATGAGAAGTACTTGGAATATTCTGAAGCAGGGGTGTCAAACTTACGTCGTCATGGCAGTGTCATGTAACATATTGGGATTTCCTCCCCCCCCTTTGCTAAACTGGGCGTGGTTGTGGCCAGTGTATAATGCATTCTGGCCCGTGGCCCAGGAGTTTGACAGCCCTGTTCTAAAACATTCAACCCAACCCAGTCTCTGGCTACTTATTTGCCCAATCTACCAGACTCCCTTTCCATTTATTTACTTAGAATATTTTAATTACAAAAAAAATGGAAACTTGACACTTCCTGCATGTGTTTGAGTTTATCAGAAAGTCTTAGAAAATGAGGGTGGCTGCAGTCCAATATATTATTCTGTGTTTCACCAAGAACACAAAAAATAAGTTGGCATGCTAGCGAACATCCCAACTTTTTCAATTATACTTAGAATCCTATTGGTACGCAGTGCAACTCCTGCAATACAGATATTACTTGGGTGCTGTGTTTTTGTACCAATTGCAGTTCTGAATATTCTTCAGAGGTCTTCTCCTTCAGGAATATCCAAAACTGGTACACGATATGCCTCCTGAAGTTATACAAAGGATCCCTTAGCCACAGCCTCTACCTAGCTACCTACTACCTACCTACCTACATCCATCCATTATCTATCTATCTATGTATCTATCTGTCTGTCATCTATCTAGAATAGAACAGAACAGAACAGAGAATTTTTTATTGGCCAAGTGTGATTGGACACACAAGGAATTTGTCTTGGTGCATACGCTCTCAGTGTACATAAAAGAAAAGATATGTTCACCAAGAATCATAAGGCACAACACTTAATGATAGTCATAGGGTACAAATAAGCAATCAGGGAACAATATCAGTATTAATCGTAAGGATACAAGCAACAAAGTTACAGTCATAAGTGGAAGGAGATGGGTGACGGGAACGATGAGAAGATTAATAGTAGTGCAGATTTAGTAAACAGTTTGACAGTGTTGAGGGAATTATTTGTTTAGCAAAGTGATGGCCTTCGGGGAAAAACTGTTCTTGTGTCTAGTTGTTCTGGTGTGCAGTGCTCTATAGTGTCGTTTTGAGGGCAGGAGTTGAAACAGTTTATGTCTAGGTTGTGTAAATATTTTCACAGCTCTCTTTTTTTATAGATAATCTATTTAATCAGTAACCACACTCATGGTTCCCCACCAGGTAAAGGCTGGGCGGATATAAACATTGAATAAACAATTGAATAGATTTAACACATTATTGATAAAGACAAATGATTAGGAAGTCTTACACCCTAAAACTCAGTTCTGTACACCCTGACCTATTTTGCATCACGGTTTCCAATTTCACAAATAATGTTATATACAATGCAACTTTAAAACAGTGGCATAAAAGGGGTAGGAACACATGGATTGCCATCTGAAAAGCCATGCTTCTCTTAAAATTGTGTAACAAAATAAAATCAAGAAAAATGGTTGGTTGGTTGATTAGATTTATTTCCAGTTCTTCAATCTGAAACTTGAGATGGCATATATGCGTTTGTGCGCACACACACCTGCACAAATGGGTGGGCATATGTACTGTGCACATAAAATGGTCATTTTTAGACATAAGTACATGCAAAATCCTGAGGAGGAATGCAAACACAATACTCATTCATTCCTAACCATCCAAACTGAATGTATGAATCCACAGAAATTGTACAGCTGACCATCCACTTTAGTTCTTTAATTCAAAAGGGTTGATCTCTTGACTGAAATTGTTAGTTTGCATCTGTCCTAGT
This sequence comes from Ahaetulla prasina, assembly GCF_028640845.1. Lineage (NCBI taxonomy): Eukaryota > Metazoa > Chordata > Lepidosauria > Squamata > Colubridae > Ahaetulla > Ahaetulla prasina. The sequence continues at coordinate 157,012,201 of NC_080540.1, forward strand.
TGGCCAGTTTGGAGACGTTAGCAAAAAAATAAATAAATAGACCTCTGATCCCGAAGTCCGTCCTTTTCTTTTTAGAGAAGGCCTGGTTTTAGTCGGGGAATGGAGGGATATGTGATGCTGGTTTTTGTTTTTTTAGCAGACTGTGAGCCACAGTACGCAGAAACTTACTGCAAAGTGGGCAAGCCAATTCTGATATAGGTGAAATTATGGTTCTGACGGATTACACAGGTTGTTGTCGCTTTAATTGTATGAAGCTTATTTTAAGGGGAGGAGAAGTTTCCCAGCTTAAGTGGCTTGATAGGCATACCATTGATTTCCATCCATCATATTGCTAAAATGCAGCTGGGTTGTTGAAGGTTTCTCTGACCCTAAAAAGGGGATCCTGGGTGTGCCCATTTCCCACCCCAGCTTTTAGAGAAGCTGGAAGACGAGAGACTGATCTTCCAAACAGATCTCCTTGTGGGTTGGCAGAATCACCAGCAGAGGTCAGTGCTAGGAGGCCCCGGCATGGACATCAAGGCCTCTCCTGTTAGGGTTGTGAGCAGTGTCTAATCCACATGTCAGATTTCAGGGACAAAAAATAGAGGAGCAACTCCACTAGGGATGAAAAGTAACGTGCCACCAATTGCTTTGGGAGTGAACTTTTGGGATCCACTTAAACTGTCTCCAGCATCCTCCACCCAGGGAGCAATTATTAGGCAATCTTACTATTAGCAGAAAGATGAGATTTTTTTTTTATCACTCTTTTTTTGTTTTAAATCACAAACTTTTGCTGAAACAGAATAATATATGGAATCTTGTCACTGTTGAGGACAGATTTGATCATGTGCGCATCTCTAACTACCATGTTTATCTCTTGTTCGACAGTGTTTTTCTTTTTGTTTTTTACCAATAAAGGAGAAAGTTTGTAATTCAGGGTTGAAATGTGGGATCCTTTGGGTTCTCCGAGATTGGTTGATTTCTTGCAGACATTTCATTACCCAAACTACGGTAGGTAGCAACATCAGTACTGTTTTTATTTCCTGAGGCATTTGGATAAGCCAATGTTGAAAGCAGAAAAATGATTCCACTGGACTTTTGGACTAACTTTTATCATTTCATCCAGCATCATTGATCAGTGCAGTGCAATTGCCATGAAGTGCAAACTAATTCTAACACATCCTATTTCTATGGGGGAAAGGCAGAACAACAGCCTTCCAATAAAGCTTTTCAGTTCAACTGTCAGGAATAGAATAGTGCTTGTGCATGGCTATGTACTAGCCTTCACAGGCAACAAGGAAATATTTTGTGTTATCAAATAAGAAAATGTGCGATAGCTGTAGCTAACTCTTCCTGATTGCTTATTTGTACCCTATGCTTATTTGTACCCTATGACTATCATTAAGTGTTGTCCCTTATGATTCTTGACAAATGAATCTTTTCTTTTATGTATACTAAGAGCGTATGCACCAAATAAATTCCTTGTGCGTCCAATCACACTTGGCCAATAAAAAATTCTATTCTATTCTATTATTGGAGGTTCTCCCAGGAAAACATTTTTTTCTCTTCAAACTTCCTGTTGGTGTTGAGCCTTCTAAGGAAGCTCAAGCTGGTGATACAAAGTGTTCCCTCTTCCTTTGTGTCTTTGCAACAGCAACCCTGTGAGGTTGGTTGGGTTGTGAAAGAACAACTGGCCCAAGGTTATCCACACTAGTCTTGGTTGAAGGAGGAATCACTCTTTTTGGCTTCCCTGCAGTCACTCTTTTTGGCTTCCCTCAGGCATGAAATGGCCTGAGCATCATCCCTCGATTTGAAAGGTTTGCTGCTGAGAGTAATCCAGCAAATATGGTAAAAGTAAAGGTAAAGATACCCCTCGCACATATGTGCTAGTCGTGCCCAACTCTAGGGGGCGGTGTTCATCTCCGTTTCAAAGCTGAAGAGCCAGCGCTGTCTGACGACGTCTCCATGGTCATGTGGCTGGCATGACTAAACGCCAAAGGTGCACAGAACCCTGTTACCTTCCCACCAAAGGTTGTCCCTATTTTTCTACTTGCATTTTTTATGTGCTTTCGAACTGCTAGGTTGGCAGAAGCTGGGACAAGTAATGGTAGCTCACCTCATTACACAGCACTATGGATTTGAACTGCTGAACTGCCGACCTTTCGATTGACAAGCTCAAAGTCTTAGCCACTGAGCCACTGCATCCCCTCAGCAAATATGGACCACTCTCTATATTCTATGTATCTCAAAAATTCTTGAGCTGCTGCTGCCCTCCAAGATAGCCACTGCTGACAGTCAGACTGAACCACGCACAACAGGTACCAGTGAGTGAAGACTGCTCAACGGTGGCACAACTATGAAAAGCTTCAAATGGAGTCCTGAATCAATCAGTGACATGGATGGAGATCTTATAGGTCAAATAACTTTCCTAAGATTCAAATACTAAACTAAAAAAAAAAAATTTCTTCAAAGGCAAGACTTCCCTGGATTTTTTTTGGCCTCCATAACCTATTTGGTGACCTGGAACAAGAGGCACTTGATCTCTCAGGCTCTTATACTCAAGAGAAAGCATATGGCTCAGACTCTTCTCTATGTTTACCCTTGCTAGCCAAATCTAATTACTCAATAGCCCTGAATTTAACAGACGCCTTCTGCGCTCTAGAGCAGGTCTATCATAATGATCTTTCACAATTGTTTAAACAGGAGAATGCCTTATATCCCGTTTGAAAGCATGTGATCTGCTTTATACATATATAGCCTTCTTGAAACAATTTTTGGCATCACTGAAGATTGAAAGCCGTAGAATAGACATAGCCTTACTTTTCATCCAGTCTCAAAGATGGGCTTTAACTTTGGTCCCTGCTCCTCTCTTTTGCCATCCACTCTTCAACTCTATCAAGTCACCTTTCTTGTGAAGCGCTTACAAAGAACATCTTGTTCTTTCTAGGCAGCCTCTAGGACCTAGGCTAGAGTTTAGGCCTCTATCCTCCAATTTTGTGTTTCTAACAGCCATCTCCTCTGGGGCCAAGTCATGTTCCCCTTTGCAGTTGAAAGTGAAAAACAAAAGATATGGATACTGCAGAGATCCTTGGAATGGTTGAAACTGCCAATAACCTGCCTCAGCAGCTCAACATACAAAAGTTAGGCCCAAAGCTTCTTGTTTTCAGCACCATTGATGAATGGACAGGTCCCTGCATGGATCTTTCACCTGCTAAGGTGCACAAAGGTATAACTGTATTGGTTGGGTTCCCCCCCCCCACTTTGGAATATGTACTAGATAGAGGCCTAAAATGGCAGGTGTGTGTTATCTCAAGATTTATTTCTTAATGGAGTCCTTCCCCATCTTCTTTTAAAAAAATCAAAATACTGTATGTATTGGCATTCCTGGAACAATTTTTTAATCTGTATTAATAACAAGCCAAGTGCAATCCCTGATCATGTAACTACATGACTCTTAAACCAGACAAATCTGGATTTACCTTTACTTGAACTACACATTTACTTATTCAATAAAATCTTCTTGCTATAAGTGATGAATGAGCCATGATAACATGGCTTTGTTTGTTTACATGTTCTGATTCTGTTGCTATTCTTTGAAGAGACGGGCTTCTTAACAAGCCTTTGGAAACTTGAACATAAACTCAAGCCAGAATTGAAATGCAGCTTTTTAAAAAATCCAATCATATTGGAACAGATCAGCAAGGGAAGTGGTAAATTAACTAATACTTGGAGACTTTAACTGATGAATGGCTGAGTCCTCCAAATATATGTCCTCATTCAGCTGCAAATAATTGGACTTAGAGCAAAAGCTGCCAGACAGAACTCCATGATCTACGTTGAGAGGTCAAATTAGGCATCAAATGTTCATAATTGCACAACCTCAACAAAGGTGCCAATCACATCTGTGCACAATCAATGCACAGTTAGATACAAGGTAATGCAAGGCAATCCAGGGTCAGCCGTTTGAATTTTGTATAGTACAGCAAATACATTAAACTCAGTTAAATTGATAAAAATATATACTTTATTCTTCTCTAAAATGTTGCAAAAAGATTCAGAAATCATAAGTCTAGGAGCAAGAACCTTGCTTCAGGCCTAAAGGAAATATGAAACAAGCAATAATAAATATTTTATTTACACACATCTGCAAAATTATTAGCAATCCCAGTCACTTCTTCAGTGCATATTATTTCCAGGGGGTTTCTCTGAGTGAGTGGATGAGAGAGCAAAATGAAAGGAGGGGGGGGGAAATGTTTAGCACTGTCAAAAAAACATCAGTATTTTCTAGAAGCATATTTTCTTAACAAAAAAGTTCAATGGTCAGAAGTCAGACATATCCTTGCATGCATGTTCCCCACCTCCACACAGCAGCACAAAAATTGTGTTTGAGAATAGTTGTAAGCACAGTGAGCAACATGTAATTAAAAGGGAGCTGCCTGTCTCCCTTGGAACTTGAACAGTGTTTGTCTTTGAGAGATCAAACCTCTCTACTGCCATTTTCCTAGATAACAGATGCAGCACCCAAGGCCAGATTCTATGACAGTAATGGTAAACCTTTTAGACACCGAGTGCCTAAACTGTGTGCGCGTGCATCCCCAAACTGATATGTGCATGCGGATATGGACGAACATGTACATGCGTGGACATCAGTGGTGGGTTGCCCCCCGGTTTGGAGCGGTTCGCAAGAACCTGTAGTAAAACCGGCGGGAGGCTCCGCCCTCTGACCCGGACGTCATCAGGAACCTTCTCTGCATGTGGCCCAATTGTGAACCGGTAGTAAGTAGAACCCACCCCTGGTGGACATGCGCAGCAGAAACCCAAAGACCAGCTAGCCAGCAGGAGGCGGGGCATCCCAACACTGATAGCGCGGCAAGAGGCAAGATCTTTTTCTTTCGTGAGCTTCTGTTTTGTCGTTTGCAGGAAAAGAGAACTCATGAAAGAAACGCCACGGAGATCTGAGCTGGGGCAATGGCGCACGTGCCAGCAGAGAGGGCCCTGTGGGCCACCTCTGGCATGCATGCCATAGGTTTGCCATCACAGTTTTCCCCAGCTTGGCTATTCTTCTGACATGTGGACCAGTGGTGAAATCCAAATTTTTTTACTACTGGTTCTGTGGGCGTGGCTTAGTGGGGATGGTGTGGCTTGGCTGGGGAAGGATATGGCAAAATCTCCATTCCCACCCCACTCCAGCGGAAGGATACTGCAAAATCCCCATTCCCTCCCCCCACTCCTGGGGGAAGAATATTGCAATCTCCATTCCCACCCCGCTCTGGGGCCAGCCAGAGGTGGCATTTGCCGGTTCTCCAAACTATTCAAAATTTCCACTACTGGTTCTCCAGAGCCTGTCAGAACCTGCTGGATTTCACTCGTGATGTCGACCAAATAAGCAGAATTAACTGTAATTCTTTTGCTGACAGTGGTCAGTCCACACATCTAGACGGCACCTACATTGGGAAATGAGCCAAAGGGTTTCTAGTGCAAGTAGACCGCACTTGAGCCCAAATTTTTTTCTTCCTAAGTGAAACGTTTGTCAAGCAAATTTTGCCCCACTTTACGGCCTTTCTTGCCGCAGTCGTTAACTGTATCGGTGTAATTGTTAGTAACACAGTTGTTAAGAGAATCAGGCTTCCCCATTGACTTTGCTCGTAAGAAGGTCACAAAAGGGGATTCACACGATCCCAGGATTTCACCACCACGATCAGAAATACGAGCCAGTTGCTAAGCGACCGAATTTTGATCATGTGACCATGGGGATGCTGCAACGGTCGTAACTGTGAAAAATGATCCTGTCCATTTTTTTTTCCAGCGCTGTGGCAACTTTGAACAGTCATTAAATGAAGTGTTGTACGTCGAGGATTACCTGTACTAATACCATGGAAAATAATCAGCCAAGATAATTTGCTATAAACGTCCCATTAGATAAATGAAAGACGGACATGTCTACATCAGCAGACATTCATTATTACGGGATCAGTCCCTGGAGAACCTTCAGCTCGATTGTGCTTCGTCATTTATTCAGAGACCACAAATGCTCTAATGAGATTGCATTGAGTTGCATTTCTCTTGGAGCTACATTAAAAGTAGTTGGGGGGACGGGAGGGGAGGGGTCCCTCTATCTCCTAATTATCATGCACAGGGCTTACACACCTGAAAGTCAGTTCAGAGAAGCTTGTGTGACATCTGTAAAAATGAAAAGTGTCAGACACATAGGGAAGACACTTCTTGTGACCTGAGCAGTGGTGGGTTTCAAATTTTTTTACTACTGGTTCTGTGGGTGTGGCTTGGTGGGCGTGGCATGGCTTGGTGGGCGTGGCAGGGGAAAGATACTGTCAAATCTCCATTCCCACCCCACTCCAGGGGAAGGATACTGCAAAATCCCCATTTCCTCCCGATAAGCTAGGACTTGGGAGGCAGAGAATAGATGGGGGCGGGGCCAGTCAGAGGTGGTATTTACCGGTTCTCCGAACTACTCAAAATTTCCACTACCGGTTCTTCAGAACTGGTCAGAACCTGCTGAAATTGGCCTCTGGACCTGAGCATGTGTCTTGGATGAGGGAAAGCCATTCTGTCTGAAGTCCGAGGTGTTTCCCTCCCACCACCACCATCCTTCCATTCCAGTCATCCAGGAGGTCCAGAAACAAAGAAAGGAACTAAGGATTTCAACCAATCAAAATACACCTAATAACCTGGGAACCGCAATCCCTAGGGTTGAAGTTTTCAGATCTAGTTTAAATTAAGCTCTACACCAGGGGTCTCCAACCTTGGCAACTTTAAGCCTGGTGGACTTCAACTCCCAGAATTCCCCAGCCAGCAAAGCTGGCTGGGAAATTTATTTATTTATTTATTTGATTTTTATACCGCCCTTCTCCCGAAGGACTCAGGGCGGTGTACAGGCAAAATAAAACAGATAGTATTCTGTAAATTCTGGGAGTTGAAGTCCTCCAGGCTTAAAGTTGCCAAGGTTGGAGACCCCTGCTCTACATGACAATCTCAATTAGCATGCAAAAACCACAAAAGGAGCTCCTTGCACACTTGGCCCTGGCAAACGTCTGCATGACCGTTTGTTGATTCGCATGGATGTCTGCAACCATTTCAACCTGGGTTGATTCTCCCAAGACGGAGAGGTGAGATATAAAGATGTCTCGGGCCAAGAAAGGCTACTGTGCTCCGGTGGGGAAATAGAGAGATGAGTATGTGTGTGTGTGTGCATATATGTGAGGCGAGTGCCTTGCAGCCTGGATTTTTTCGTGAGGTCTTCTTCTTCTTCTTCTCCGAGCTGGGTGCTTCTCGTTGACTCGTTGGCCAAGCATGTCCTTTGCTTCCCTCACAAGCACTCATGCAGCACTTGCATGTTGGTGCAGTTCAAGCAGCTGACGTGACAGCACCAGTGGAAGGTGCAGTTGCATCTCTCAGTGACGCGCTGTGTCCGGGTGCGGTAGCCCCTCCCGCAGCACAGCAACTCACAGCCATCCAGAGCTGGGGAGGTGCTGTTGCAGAAGCGTCCGGCCGTGCCTGCTGTGCCTGTCTTGCCGCTGTAAGTGCAGAAGTTGGGAGACTTCTCAAAATAGACCAGGTCATGAGGGGAAGGAGGCTTGTGAGCTGGGTTCTCTGGCTCCAGATGGTGCAGCTCCATGCGGGAAGCTCGGTTGCTGCCTTTGTTGCCGTAGATAACCCGGGAAGCGCCATCAAAACGATCCTTGAGGAAGTCCCCCACGGTCCGAAAAGTGGGCAGACGCATCCAGCAGGTCTTCACAGTGCAAGAGCCTGACATCCCGTGGCACTTGCATTCCTGGCGCATTTCCGTGAAAACGGTCTGGGGGGGAGGAAAAAAAAGAAGACCAAAAAAAAAAAAAGCCTATTAAGAGTGTTCAGAAGAATAATTCCGGGTTCCAACTCGAGATGGGGGTGCGTAAGAATAAAATAAAAATGAGACCCAGGCAGCTGTGAGGAAAGAAGAAACATTTATTCCTAAAAGCAAAACAGTTTGCCTTTAGGAGCAGGCTGCGGAGAAATGGGGTACAGCAGCAGATTTTTACAGGGGGTGGGGTTGCCTGGGGTGAAGTATCTAAGTGGTGATTCTAGGGTGACACTTGAGAGCAGTGTGTGTGTGTAACAATAGCAATAGCAATAGCACTTAGACTTATATACCACTTCACGTTGCTTTTACAGCCCTCTCTAAGCAGTTTACAGAGTCAGCCTATTGCCCCCAGCAATCTGGGTCCTCATTTTACCCACCTTGGAAGGATGGAATGCTGAGTCAACCTTGAGCCTGGTGAGATTCGAACTGCCAAACTTGCTGGTAATCAGCAGTCAGCAGAAGTAGTCTGCAGTACTGCATTCTAACCACTGAGCCACCATAGCACTGCACCACATTCCACAGTGTAGGTACATTTATTTTTGTGAACATGCAGTTTCTCTGGAAAAACTAATTTAATTCATTCTGTTTGTGTTTGCAGGCCTTATCCTTTGATATGTGGATCAGGTCTGGGTAACTTATTTGGGGATTTGAGGAAGCTTGCTAATTTTAATCGATTAACTTAGTTTCAGCTTTACTGTCAATTATTTAATGGAGATACTGATTCTCAGACCATTGTGGGTTCTGTTAATATTGTCAGGGAAGATGGAAACAGTACGAAGAATAAAATATATTTGGCTATAAAATTTCGCACAAGCACAAATACACTTTTTCAGCACTCTGGGCTGTCCTGCCCCCAAAGCCCAACGCCTGGTTTCTAAGTTGAGAAACCTGCCCTGGCTATGATGAAAACAAGGGCCTCTGGTGGCTCAGCAGACTAAGTCTGTCTGTTATTAACACAGCTGCTTGCAATTATTGCAGGTTCAAGCCCCACCAGGCCCAAGGTTGACTCAGTCTTCCATCCTTTATAAGGTAGGTAAAATGAGGACCCAGATTGTTGGGGGAAATAAGTTGACTTTGCATATAATATACAAATGGATGAAGACTATTGCTTAACACAGTGTAAGCCGCCCTGAGTCTTCGGAGAAGGGCGGGATATAAATTCAAATAAATAAAAAATTAAAAAAGGGCCCCCCGACTCCAACACTGCCCTTGTCACAAAACTCATTAGGTAAGCCTCAGGCAAGCCAATCTTCCTTGCCTCAGTTTCCCCACTGAGAAAAGAGAACCGATCCAAAGCTGTGAAGGTGACTGGTGTCAGGCCTAGAGGATTAAGATCTTCTACAAACGACTGAACTGCAACACCCAGAAACTTCATTTATGTCCTTGTCGGCTAAGTCTACTGGGAACTGTAGTTCCTAAATATCTGGACAGCCAGAGAATTTCTCCAGGCTTTGAACAAAGCCCCCTCCCCTCCTCCTATTCACACACCACAGATCCCCTCCAGTTAGAAAAATGTGGATGTGTTTCTCCAAGCCCGCAGTTTTTCTTTCCAAAGGGTTTTTTTATTGCAATTAGAAGAACTGGAACCATTTCCTTCCAGATGTTTAGGAGCCCACACGTCAGCCTAGCTTGTGGTTCCGGGCTTGGCTAGCCAGCATAAGGGCTGGCCTGATTAAGGGAGGCATGCCCCATTTTCGGAGGGGACATCCCATTACCGCAGCCCCACCCCTCTCAGGTTGCTACCACTCTCCTCACAATGAACGCCCTGTAAAAGCAAACAAGCATCTGCTTCCCAGTCCAAGTTCACATCCGTGCAATAAGCAGAGAAAGGAAATAGGTTTTGTACAGCCAAGCCACATACATAAGCAGGTTATATTCTCATGCCCGGAATCGCTTGTTTCAATCTGTTCATCGAGGTAAAGGCCTTCACCATGAAGTCAGGCAGCAAATCTGGGCATTTCTAAGGGCAGCAGATAGGCAGATTGCAACTAATCAATTGGGATGTTTTCTTTAAAAAAACTCTGCTAAAAGGCTGGATTGAGGCCACTCCAGTGGGATGCTATTCAGTTCATGTCTTCTGCCAAGGCATAAATACCCCACCGCATTACGTCATCTTAATTAGTAGCAAAGAAGTAGTTTGGGTTTTTTTTATATTACCTGCAAATCAGTGGTGGGTTTCAAATTTTTTTACGACCGGTTCTGTGGGTGTGGCTTGGTGGGCATGGCATGGCTTGGTGGGTGTGACTTGGTGGGCATGGCAGGGGAGAGATACTGTAAAATCTCCATTCCCACCCCACTCCAAAATCCCCATTTCCTCCTAATCAGCTGGGACTTGGGAGGCAGAGAACAGATGTAGGTGGGGCCAGTCAGAATTTTTATTACCGGTTCTCCGAACTACTCAAAATTTCTGCTACCGGTTCTCCAGAACTGGTCAGAACCTGCTGAAACCCACCTCTGTTGCAAACTCTAGTTTGCATATCTCACACAAGATTTGTTACTACCAGTTCTGCGGGTGTGGCTTGGTGGGCGTGGCTTGGTGGGCATGGCAGGGGAAAGATACTGTAAAATCTCCATTCCCTCCCCACTCCAGGGGAAGGATACTCCAAAATCCCCATTTCCTCCCAGTCAGCTGGGACTTGGGAGGCAGAGAACAGATGGAGGTGGGGCCAGTCAGAATTTTTATTACCGGTTCTCCGAACTACTCAAAATTTCTGCTACCGGTTCTCCAGAACTGGTCAGAACCTGCTGAAACCCACCTCTGCTGCAAACTCTAGTTTGCATATCTCACACAAGATTTGTTACTACCAGTTCTGTGGGCGTGGCTTGGTGGAGGGTAATGTGACTGGGTGGGCATGGCCAACTTTTTTTTTTTTTTACTTTTAAAAGCATTTTTCTACAATCTCCTCGGCCCAAGAGATTGTAAAAAAGTGCTTTTAATAACCTCTGACGATCAGGCAACTTAGCTGGAATCGTCAGAGGAGCCTTTTAAAAGCTTTTTTTTTTACAACCTCTTCGGCCAAAGAGGTTGTAGAAAAAATGCTTTTAAAATCCTCTGACAATCCCAGCTGAGCCGCGCAATCATCAGAGGCTTTTTTTTTACCTTTAAAAGCATTTTTTTGGCAGAAGAAAAAATGCTTTTAAAAGTAAAAAAAAAAGTCTCTGATGATTGCGCAGCTCAGCTGGGCATGGCAGGGGGGCAGGGATTTTTGCTACCAGTTCTCCGAACCACCTGCTGCCATCGCTACCGGATCGAGTGATCCAGTCCGAACCAGGAGCATTTCACCCCTGCTACAAGGGGTGTAGGAGACGAGCAAGCTGTGTTGGGGGAGTAGAGTTCAACGTCATTAAATCATCACCTTAGAGTCGCTGTGTTCCCACAAGGACTCTAAGTCCAACCCTTCCTGAATTCCACTGACCCTTATCTGGTGCCAACGTAGTGTTGAACTTTAGTTACCAGATTCTTCTGTACAGGTAGTCCTCCACTTATGATCACAACTGAGCCCAAAATTTTTGTTGCTAAGTGAAACATTTGTTAAGTGATTTTTGCCCCATTTTACGACTTCTCGTAGGAAATAGCCGGATTTAGCAAAGCAATTCTGTTAGTCATATTTATGTAGGACAACAGCTTGAGCTGCGTTTTCCTGAAACGAATTCTTCCCTGGATGGAGAGGTAGATTCTTGCAGTAGCTCAAACTTGTTCAATAAAGTGCATAAATCATGGCAAGGATTGGAAAGTAAACCCTAACATGAATTGTCATACAGGAACTGGCAGTCTGTTGCTTCCTTCTGTCCTATTTGTAGGGCAACAGTAAGGCAGCTGAGAGCTTCAATCTGCCACAGAGAGGAAGGGGTTAAGCTATTTTCCAAAGCACCTGAAGGCCAGGCAAGGAATAATGGATGGAAACTGACCAAGGAGAGATTCAGCCTAGAAATGTGGAGGAACTTTCTGACAGTGAGAACAATCAACCAGTGGAACAGAGTTGCCTTCGGAAATTATGGGAGCTACATCACTTGAGATTTTCAAGAAGAGATTGAACTGCCATTTGTCAGAAATGGTATAGGGCAGGGATGTCCAAACTTGGCCCCTTGAAGAGTGGTGGACTTCAATTCCCAGAATTCCCCAGCAAGCAACTTGCTCATGTTTATAGCTCATGCTGGCTGGGGAATTCTGGGAGTTGAAGTCCACCATTCTTCAAAGGGCCAATTTTGGACACCCCTGGTGTAGGGTCTCCTGCTTGAGCAGGGGGTTGGACTACATGACCTATAAGGTCCCTTCCAACTCTGCTAATCTGTAAGATTGTTGTAATGTGCCTGCATTTATTCCTAGCATTCTTGGAACACATTGTTTAGATTCTACAATACAAACTCTAAGTCATAGGAAAACGTCTTGGACCCCAAATCCAATTTCATCCAGGTGAATAACATATAGAGCTATAACCACGTTAACTCAGTCACACATCTGCGTAAGTGCATAAGGATCTGAGTGGGACCTTTTTTGCAAGGTAACCTTCATAAAACACGAATTACTTTGGAGGAATTTGATGGCTAGTTTTCCTAGGAATAGATCAACAATAACTGAAATCGTAACTGATTAGCTCTTCAGAAAACAAGGAGCGGGTAACAGACAGAGTGAATCACGGTCTGAACATATGTTGAAAGCATTCATGACGCTCGTTGGAGAAGTCAAATGTGGTGTTAATTAGTGTCTGCTGATATCACTGGGCCTGACACAGTAACGCTATGAAAGGCATTCTCAATTCATGCAATTCTACGCAAAGCCCCATACCCCGTAGCGGTCCCCGTTCTCCCTACCAGACGTCCTGCCTCGTTGTTGTGTAAATTCATCAAGAAGCGCAGGTCCCTCCCCTTCTCGTTGGAGTCCACAAACTCTCGCCCAAAGACCCGTCCAAAGTCCACATTGTCACTGCAGCCACCCCAGTGCCAGTCGGGACCTCCTGGGCCCCGCCGTCGGTAGTCACAAGTGCACGATTCGATGGAGCCTTCCGAGCAAGAACGGGCCACAGAGTGGGTGACCCCAGCGCTGGTAATAGCAAAAATGAAGGCGGTCTCTCTGCAACCTGGAGGGAGAAGAGAAGACCATACAACGTTATCAGCGAACAGCACCGAACCCAGCTTCGTACAGGTAGTCCTTGACTTACAACAGCTCATTTAGTGACCTTTTGAAGTTACAGTGGCACTGGGAAAAAAAGTGACCATTTTTCACACTTACGGTCGTTGTGGTCATGCGATCAAAATGCAGACAATTGGCAACCAGTGGTGGGTTTCAAAATTCTTTACTACCGGTTCTGTGGGTGTGGCTTGGTGGGCGTGACAGGGGAAGATTGCTGCAAAATCCCCATTTCCTCCCAATCAGCTGGGACTCGGGAGGCAGAGAATAGATGGGGGCGGGGCCAGTCAGAATTTTTACTACTGGTTGTCCGAACTACTCAAAATTTCCACTACCGGTTCTCCAGAACTGGTCAGAACCTGCTGAAACCCACCTCTGTTGGCGACTGACTCATACTTAATGACGGTTGCAGTGTCCCAGTGTCATTTTGCGACCTTCTGACAAGCAAAGTCAATGCGGAAGCCTGATTCACTTAACACCCAAGTTAATAACTTAACACCTTCAGCGATTTGCTTAGCAACGATGGCAAGAAAGCTCATAAAATGGGGCAAAACTCAATGTCTCACTTAGCAACAGAAATGTTGGGTTCAATGGTGGCCGTAAGTTGAGAGCTATCTCTAGTTCCCAGTGAGTCCATAATAAGGGCTGCTTCATGTGCTTGGAGACCAACAACACATTCCTGACACAATGCAAGAGCAGCAGCATTCCTTAAAGCTTTCTTCCTCGTTATAAGAAAAGTGGTATTATTAGTTTCAAGGAATAATCATGGTGGTAGCAGCCATAGCAATGAAAGTGGTAGCAGCAATAGGAATAGTAAGGTAATGTTACTCATCAGGCCATCTCAAGCAGCTGTACATTGCTTTGAACAAACATCAGAGCTGGCTAGGAGGCACTTCATATGAGAAGAAACCTTAAGTGATGTATCATTCTCTGCCTTTGTAAGTTAAATGAAGGAAATAGTTAGGAGCAGTTAAGGGTGAGATGCTGTGCAGAGATGAAAGGAGACCAACATAGGAAGCATTTAATGGACGTGGATGTTTAACTCCCCCAGCCATCAGTAAGAGAATTGCAATGCTCTCTACATGGGGCTACCCCTGAAGTGCACCCGGAGACTCCAGCTAGTCCAGAATGCAGCTGCGCGGGTGATTGAGGGAGCATCACGTTGCTCCCAAGTAACACCACTCCTGCGCAGTCTGCACTGGCTACCTGTGGTTTTTCGGGTGCGCTTCAAGGTTTTGGTTACCACCTTTAAAGCGTTCCATGGCTTAGGGCCCGGGTACTTACGGGACCGCCTGCTGTTACCTCATGCCTCCCACCGACCCGTGCGCTCTCACAGAGAGGGTCTTCTCAGGGTGCCGTCCGCCAAGCAGTGTCGGCTGGCGGCCCCCAGGGGAAGGGCCTTCTCTGTGGGAGCATCTACTCTCTGGAACGAACTTCCCCCCCGGTTTACGCCAATTACCCGACCTTCGGACCTTTCGCCGGGAACTGAAAACTTATTTATTTATCCAAGCGGGACTGGCCTGATTTTTAAATTTTTTCAATTTTAAATTTTTTAAATTTTAATATTTTAGTGGGTATTTTATATGGTCAATTGGACGGTTTTAATTTCGGCCTTTATTGAATAAGCTTTTTAACTGTTATTTTAGTGTGTGTATTTAATTGTTTTAATGTAGGCTGTACACCGCCCTGAGTCCTTCGGGAGAAGGGCGGTATAAAAGTTTAATTAATTAAATAAATAAATAAATAAATAAATTCCATCTCTCAGTTTCATAAAACCAATGAGCTTGAATCCTCTACTGGTCTGTATATCTATCTATCTATCTATCTATCTATCTATCTATCTATCTATCTATCTATCTATCTATCTATCTATCAATCAATCTGTAGATGTAGATAGAGATACAGAGATATAGATTAGATATAGATATATAGATCAGTGATGAAATTCAATTTTTTTTTACTATCGGTTCTGTGGGCATGGCTTGGTGGTGTGGTGTGGCTTGATGGGTGTGGCAGGAGAAGGATACTGCAAAATCTCCATTCCTACCTCACTCCAGGGGAAGGTTACTGCAAAATCCCCATTTCCACCCCACTCCTGGGGAAAGGGTATTGCAAAATCCCCATTCCCATCCCACTCTGGGACCAGCCAAAGGTGGTATTTGCCAGTTCTCCAAAGTACTCTAAATTTCCGCTACCGGTTCTCCAGAACCTGTCAGAGCCTGCTGGATTTCACCCCGATAGATATAGATATAGATATAGATATAGATATAGATATAGATATAGATATAGATATAGATATAGGTATAGATATTTCTTCCTTTGTCAGATTGAGCCTAGCAGGGTTTAGGAACCTGTCAGAGCCTGCAGAATTTCACCCCTGATAGTTATAGTTATAGTTATAGTTATAGATATAGATATAGATATATAGATATAGATATTTTTTCCTTTGTCAGATTGAGCCTAGCAGCTCTTTTTGTCCTCATCCAACAGTCTCAAAAGTGAAAACAGAAGGGTTACTCTGACTGTAGGATTACACTCAGCTACTTTTGCATGTGAATGGAAGGATTAATAACTTTGAAAGCATGTTTGAAAATGATACCTTCACTACCTTAGAAGAGGCATTGCCTCTTGAATGAAAAAAAAACCCCTCTTCCAGGAGAGCACAGCACCATGCATGCTATTGTCAAACATTTTGGCATTGATTTATTTTATTTATATAGCATCTTTCCTCCTGGAAAAAAAAAACTAATTTTCTTTTAAATTAAAAATGCTTTAAAGAGCATTCTCTCCCATGCTGCCTAAGAGCCTTTTTTTTTTTTTTACTCGAGCAATCTAAAAATCAATGGACTACATGCTCCATCCCATAAAAAAGGAATACTTGTGGATTATTCTCTGGATTGTGGATCTTTGCTGTATTTCTGATTAATAATCCACCTTTTCTTATTTTGCTCAGAAGGGAGAAAGAACTGGAGGGCCAGAAAAGGAACATTCAAGCAATAGAGTTTTAGTTTGCGGGAAAGGAATGCTGCAGCTCTCCATGGACTGGGATGGGGAAGGGGAAAAAGAGAATAACAATCGCTTACTATAAAACCTGACACAATCTATGAAATCTGATGGATGAATCCCAGCTCTGAGTATTTGGAATGGATGCCTGGGCTGGGTTTAGACCTTGGAAACAGACTTCTGTACTCTGCTCATACACAGGTCAATACACAAGTCAGTGTTTTGTTGATGGAAGGGTTAAGGAAGAGAACCAATATCGGATGAGGACTGATATGTCGAACTAAGACTGGAGAAATTCAGGTTCAAACTCAGGCAGCCAGGAAGCCGTTGGAAGGGAACTCAAAGAGAGGTGAATCAGCTAAAATCTTTTAATCAAAACTAAACCAACGAACAGACGTTTGGTAGCAAAAGTTAGTGGGAACATGTTGTTACATGCATAAAAATTGCATATGTGCTTATCTGTCGCGATCAATGTATAATTAACCCTGAGCAGTGGTGAAATGTAAAATTTGTTACTACTGGTTCTCTGGGCATGGCTTGGTGGTGGTGGTGGTGGGTAATGTGACTGGGTGGGCGTGGCCAACTTTTTATTTTTTTACTTTTAAAAGCATTTTTTTTTTGCCTTTAAAAGAAAAAAAAGCCTCTGACAATCAGGCAATTCAGTTGGGAACACCCGCCTCCAACGCTACTGGATCGGGTGATCCGGTCCAAACCGGGAGCATTTCACCCCTGATCCTGAGGGACAGCAGTGAGTTACTCCTGAGAAATAGGCATACATAGCAAGGTCCCAACTTTTCTCAGAAAACCAGTGTAATGTGATTAAGGCCTCAACCTAGAAACTGGGAGACCGTGAGTTCTAGTCCTGCCTCTGGCACAAAGTGATCCTGGAAACCTTAGGAAGAAGATAGTGGCAAACCACTTCCAAAAAGCCTGGCCAAAAAAATGGCAGGGATTATTCTAGCGAACTTTTTAGACACCGAGTGCCCAAACTGCGTGCGCGCATGACCAAACTGAGAGGTGTGTGCACATGCATAAAGGTGTGCATGCACAAACATGCTCGCATGTGCAACAGAGACCTGAAGACCAGCTGGCCAGCGGGAAGCGGGGCATCCCAACACCGGCAGCGCAGCAAGAGGTAAGATCTTTTTCTTTCGTGAACTTCTGGTTCATTGTTTGCAGAGAAACAGATGCTCACAAAAGAAAAGCCATGGAGCAACGGCGCATGTGCCAGCAAAAAAGGCTCTGCATGCCACCTCTGGCACGTGTGCCATAGATTCGCCATCACGGTTCTAGGCAGTTACCTGGCATTATAATGTTGGCCTCTAGCCAGAAAGAAATTGCACACTTTATTGTAGGTTTTTATATTCTGGGCTTCCCATTTTTTGTACAGGTACATAAGGAAATCCTGAGTCAATGACTACAAGTCTCACTTTTGGATGAAGGAAGGTGCGTCATCTGTTTATTGCTCAGAAGATGAAACAGCACAGCTACAGAAGGATCAATGCCTTCATCAATCAACTGAGGACAGAGATCCTCAATTTTATCTGATACGATATATTTAGAATTGGGAAATGCGACTCTCCTAAAGAAAGAGTCCCATGCAATGGACATGGCCAGTCAGAAAACCTGGATTTCATATTTGCCGGTCATGCCTTGATTCCAGAACATGGAATCATTTGTTTTAATTCACAGTTTTCTATTCCAACACAAAAAGAAAAGACTGAGTGAGTCAGGCTGCTTGGCCAAGAGACTGATTACATGGCAGAAGTGAGATCTGAGCATCAAATGCCACCAAATAGCCTACCTGTCTCACTAAGCGCAATAGAATATAGGCAGTCCTCGACTTACAACAGTTCATTTAGTGACCATTTGAAGTTACATCACTGAAAAAAGTGACATGACCATTTTTCAACTTATGACCATTGTAGCATCCTCATGGTCACGTGACCAAGATTTGGATGCTTGACAATTGACTCATATTTATGATGGTTACAGTGTCCCCAGATCTTGCGAACACCTTTTGCCACCTTCTGACAAGCAAAGTCAATGGGGAAGTCAGATTCACTTAACAACCTTAACAACTTCCAAGGATTCATTTAACAACTGTAGCAAGAAAAGACGTAAAATTCTCACTTAACAAATGTCTCACTTATCAGCGTAAATTTTGGGCTCAATTATGGTCGTAAGTCGAGGACCACCTGTACTAAAGGCAAATCATTATGTTCACAGACACATTTGTAAATTAAAATTTTAAAAACAAATTAAAAGGGATGGGGATAGGGGCGGGATGCTGCCGGTTGTAACAACCGGTTCGCCCAGAATCAAAAATGTCAGCGCATGTGCACGACATCGAAAATCTGGCGATTATATAGGATTATATAGCGCCAGGGCAGGTGGGCGGGGCCAGCCCTGGTCGGAACTATCAGTTTGCCCAAACCAGTCCGAACTGGTAGCAGACCACCACTGGGTGGGGAGGATAGGGCACCAAGACCCAGAGGTACCACACTGGAGTGTCCAGTCTTAGAGGTTCTCTGTAACCCTCCCAGCAGTTGTCTTTCATCTGGTAGGTCTAAATGGCAATTGCTTCAGCCTTCTAACCAGTGATGGGATTCAGCCAGTTCTCTCTGGATTGGGTGAACCAGTAGTGGCGACTGCGGGAGGCTCCGACCATCTGCCCGGGCGCAATGCACGAGCACTGCACATGCGCAGAAGGCCATGCACATGCGCAGATGAGGCATGCAAGTGAAGCGAGCGTGCAAGCGCGCTCACATTTGCAAACTGGTAGGAAAGGTAAGTGAATCCCATGGCTGTTTCTAACCCAAGTAAAGTATTTCCTTAGTTTATAAACCTGTAACCAGCCTTAAATGGTGCTCATGAAGACGTACCTTCAGCCATCAGCACTCACTTCATCACAATGATCAAACATCCTCTTTAGCAAACAGTCAAGTTAACCAAAGGACTTCCCACTAAATAATAATGTTTCCATGGCAACCTATATACAATGTGAGAAGACTGTAATAAAGCAGGATTTTAATAATAGACAATGGTGTACAGTTGTTGTCACTCCATTGGAGGTATGCTTGAAGACTGGTCCAAGATTCTAACAGCAGAACAGAAATGGAGGGGATCCTCAGCCGTTCTTCCAGCTGTTCCCCCCTCCCATTCTGCTCCAAGGGATTCCCCCAATTGTATGGGATATATTGGAAGGGAGATGGAAGGCTCCCAGGGAAAAGGAAGGGATTGAAAATCATTTCCATCCCCATTCCATCAGTGGCATCTTCCAGTAAGGCAGAGTTGGGGAACTATGGCCCCTTGTGGATTTTAACTTCCAGAATTCTTGAGCCAGCATGTTTTACTCAGGAATTCTGGGAGTTAAAGTACACAAGTCATAAAAGGGCCATAGTTCCCCACTCCTGCAATTCTACTCACTTATTTGTTTCTTAGGTTTATGTTTCCATCTTCTTGTTCAGGAACTCAGGAGGGAATTTGTCATGCTTCCTCCTCCCATTTCCCCCCATTACAATAACCTCATACGGTCACCTGGGTTGAGACAGAATGACTGATCCAAAGTTATTTGGTCAGCTTCCACAGCTGAGGGGCAACTAGAACCTGTCAATTAATTAATAGGCTATTATTATTATTTTTGTTGTTGTTGTTGACAGTCAACCAGATGTTTAGACTGGATTGGCATTTATAACCACCTATTGACTCCTTCCCAAGGACCTGGGATAGGCAGATGTTATTTGATGGTGTTAAAAATATTGCTGCAGGATGTAAACCGTACCAAGTAAAGCTGCCTTTTGTAATTGACTGACAGTGATTTTGGCAATGCCAATGGTGTTTGTGTGGTGCTCCAGATGTTTCATTTATTTTATTTTATTTATTTACATCCCGCATTTATTATTTTTACCAATAACTCAAAATGGAGAACATATTCAACATAGCATCATTTTCCTATTTTCCTCATTATAACAAACCTGAAGAGAAAAACTGGCTGAAGGTTGCCCCAGCTGGTTTTCATGGCTAAGGCGGGACCTGAACTCACTGTCTCCAGCTTTCTAGCCTGCTGCCTTAACCAAACTGGCTTTATTTTTGGTGGCAGTGAGGAGAGAATTGCACCCAGTATGCAGGTCTTTATATTTTCTGATTTTCTCCAGTTCTTTCTCCTTTATTCTGCTGTTGTTCCATTATTCTGTTAGTCTGCTGATCTATGCTGTTAGCAGAGCTCAGTTGCTAAGCCCAGCGTGGGATGTCATCGTTAATATCATCATCACGGCATCATGTACCATGATTCAAATTTGAAAGAAGGGAAAGAAAGGTGATTCAGAGTGCGCATGGATGCTCATGTTGCATCTGTTGGCGACTCCTTAAAGAAGTTGCATCTTCTGGTGGTAGCTACTGTATACATTCCCAGAAAATACGTACATGACTTAATGTGCTGTAGAGTGTATTCCCACGCATGCCACAAGTCACCTTTTAATCTTCAACCAGCTTATGTCCACTTAAGCTGTTGAAATCCTACTGAAATCCATCAGATTTAACCAGGCCAGGTGTGCTAGACTGCAATGACATGATACTTCTAATCCAAAACAGCAAGTCTGATATTGTTCTTAATAATGCTGAAGTTGTATCAATGTACTTCAGCCACATCCAGGGGTGAAATCCAGCAGGTTCTGACAGGAACTGGAGAACCGGTAGTGGAAATTTTGAGTAGTTTGGAGAACCAGCAAATACCACGTCTGACTGGCCCCAGAGTGGGGTGGGAATGGAGATTTTGCAATATCCTTCTCCCTGAAGTGGGGTGGGAATGAGGATTTTGCAGTATCCTTCTCCTGGAGTGGGGAGGGAATGAGGATTTTGCAGTATCCTTCTCCTGGAGTGGGGAGGGAATGGGGATTTTGCAGTATCCTTCCCCTGGAGTAGGGAGGGAATGGGGATTTTGCAGTATCCTTCCCCTGGAGTGGGGAGGGAATGGGGATTTTGCAGTATCCTTCCCCTGAACTGGGGAGGGAATGGGGATTTTGCAGTATCCTTCCTGGAGTGGGAGGAATGGGATTTTGCAGTATCCTTCCTGAAGTGGGAGGAATGGGATTTTGCAGTATCCTTCCTGGAGTGGGAGGAATGGGATTTTGCAGTATCCTTCCCTGGAGTAGGGAGGAATGGGATTTTGCAGTATCCTTCCCTGAAGTGGGAGGAATGGGATTTTGCAGTATCCTTCCCTGGAGTGGGAAGAAATGGGATTTTGCAGTATCCTTCCCTGGAGTAGGGAGGAATGGGATTTTGCAGTATCCTTCCTGGAGTGGAGAGGAATGGAATTTTGCAGTATCCTTCTCCTGGAGTAGGGAGGGAATGGGGATTTTGCAGTATCCTTCCCCTGAAGTGGGGACGGAATGGGGATTTTGCAGTATCCTTCCCCTGGAGTGGGGAAGAAATGGGGATTTTGCAGTATCCTTCCCCTGGAGTGGGGAGGGAATGGGGATTTTGCAGTATCCTTCCCCTGGAGTGGGGAGGGAATGGGGATTTTGCACTATCCTTTCTCTGCCACGCCCACCAAGCCACAACACGCCCACCAAGCCACACCCACATAACGGTAGTAAAAAAAATTTGAATTCCACCACTGGGGGAGGGGCTCTGGAGCTTTCAGTCGTTGCATATATTAATTAAAGCCTATAGAAGCTGCAATAAGCCTGTAAATCTCCAAAGGTGAGTCCCAAGGTCACAAGCAAAGTCAATGGGGAAGCCAGATTCGCTTAACAACCAGGTTACTAATTTATCAATGGCAACATTTGACTTAACAACGGCAGCAAGAAAGGATGTAAAATGGGGCAAAATTCATTTAACAAATGTCTCACTTAGCAATGGAAATTTTGGGCTAATTGTAGTCGTAAGTCAACGACTACCTGTAGAAGGTTCTAGTTCAAGGGTGTCAAACTCAATTTGATTGAGGGCCGCATGAGGGTTGTGTTTGACCTGGGGGGGGCTGGGGGCGAGGCCAGCTCAACAACACTCGTTGAGGCTCCATTTTCGGGCGTGACAACCTCCTGTAGCCTTCTGCCAGCGAAAACGGAGCCTGGGTGTGCATGGTCTCCCTGAGTTCCATTTTCCCTGGCAGAGGACTGCAGGAGGCCATACACGGCCAAAAAAAGAGTCTGGGAGGGCGCGTGTGTCCTTCCCGATCTCCATTTTTGCTGGCAGAGGCACCACGGGCCGGTCTTCCATTGTTTCCAAGGTGGCCCAGTTCTAAGCACTCTTGAATTTGACACCCCTGTTCTATTTGGAAGGGAATCGGCCCTCAAAGACCTGAAGCTTGGGGAGAGAGGAGACTTTGCGCCTTCTTTCCATGCTCCCGTTTCCAGCAGCATCAGAGAAACGCGGTGAGATATACGTAGTGGTTCTCAGCTATGGCAGCAAGAGCACCAGATGACGCACTGCTTTGAGCAGCTCTTATAAGGGATGGAAGTAGCAATGGGACCAGCCGTCCAGATTTAGACCCAGGGAAATGGCGGGTCCAAGTGGCGGGTCAGGAGAGTGGGTGGGTGGCAGAGGTGGGTTTCAGCAGGTTCTGACCAGTTCTGGAGAACCGGTAGCGGAAATTTTAAGTAGTTCGGAGAACCGGTAAATACCAGCTCTGACTGGCCCCGCCCCCATCTATACTCTGCTTCCCGAGTCCCAGCTGATCGGGAGGAAATGGGGAGGGAATGGAGTTTTTACAGTGTCCTTCTCCTGCCACACCCACCAAGCCATGCCACACCCATCAAGCCACGCCCACAGAACCAGTAGTAAAAAAATTTGAAACCCACCACTGGTGGGTGGGTTTTGTTTGTCCAGGTTTGCCCTTTGAAGCATCTGCCTCACTTAGCTAAACAGGAGAGCTGGTCCTGGTTCCTATTAGGAAGGAAAAACAGAAAACGGGGACGAGAAATTTGTGTGCTCTGTGCAGAAGTCTGCTCTTCTTGATTGGCGCATTCATTTTTACAGCGCTCCCCATTAAAAATGGAGCGCCAACTACCCATCGCAATGCAACACAATTAGCCTGCCCCTCCCTTCCTTCTGTTGATGTCGCTTATCAATTCTCCTGAAGCGAGGGTCACTCCAGTCTGCAGCTGTTGGTAATTGACCTTCCTCAGGCTCACATGCTGTGGGGGAGGGGGAGTGGTCTAGTTGCTCCGTTTGCCTGGGCATGGAGCCAGGGCTGGGGGCTGGAGGCGCTTCTTCTTCCTCAGCCTGTCTGGGCATGGAGCCAGGGCTGGGGCCGGGAGGCATGTTAGGACATTCCTCAGCGTTCGGAAGCAGATAAGAAGGCCCCGGCTGTGGGGAAAGCGGATGCGGCACAACAATTAGTTTCATGCCTCTCCTTGCTAAGTCAGCCAGATTATAGGAGCGAGAAGAAACTTCTCGGATCGATGTTCACCTAGAGAACTGAACAGACTTCCATCCTCCTCCTCCTCACCTCCACCACCATTCAAACCCCTTTTCATATCTTCCCCTTACCTCTGTTGACAATCTTGCCGAACACATTGGGGCCTGGGGTAGTAGGACAGTTCCAGCGGCGGTTACGGAATTGCCACTTGCACTCCTTGATGGCGCTCTGCAGGCCGCTGCTGATGCTATGCAGGATGCCTGGGTTTTGGCGGATAAGCTTGCGTTGTTTGCGGCTCAGGAGCTGCAAGGAAGGGTCTAGCACCAGCTGCACGTTCTTGGAGTCGGTCAGTAGGTTGGTAGATGAGGCCACGTTGATGATTCCCCTGTAAGCAGAGATTTCAAGAGGATTACACTGTGATCAGGACAGGGTGGTTTTTGGCTCCTTATGGGCTCAGACTTCCAGAATGGACTGAAGACTTCCAGCTGTACCAGGAAAATGCCAGGATACAAGCATTTTCACCCAAAATCTTGCAGTGTTGAATATCAAGTACTGCAATGGCATTTGGAACGGGAGGGGTTAAGGCTGGCTGGCATTCTTTGATGATTCTGAACAGCTCTATCATGGGCTTTTTTTAACCTTTGCTTTGGCCTAAATATCACTGCATTCAATGCTGCTAACATGCCGATGCATGTTCTCTCTTTATATCTATCTATCTATCTATCTATCTATCTATCTATCTATCTATCTATCTATCTATCTATCTATCTATCTATCTATCTATCTATCCACACAGGTATGTATTTAAACTCTTTTCTGCCTGATGACATATAAAACAATGGCCCAAATTGGCAAACAAGAAAATCAATGAACCAGATTAAATAGCAAGAGAAAAAGAGAAAAACTAACATTCATAAATAACAATGTAACAATAGCAATAGCACTTATATACTGCTCCATAGTGTTTTTCAGCCCTCTCTAAGAGGTTTACAGAATCAGCATATTGCCCCCAACAATCTGGATCTTCATTTTACCGACCTCGGAGGGATGGAAGGATGAGTCAACCTTGAGCTGGTCAGCATCGAACTGCTGGCAGTGGAATGCAGAATTAGCCTGCAATACTTCATTCTAACCATTGTGCCACCATGGCTCTTCCTTACCAATTAATTTAAAGAATAAACATTAAATCTTCCCATAGTATAGCTTCATTCCCAGAAGGATTATAAGATCCATCAAAACATGCCAGATAAATCAACTAATAACCATGAGTTGCCTCTTTTTTCTTTCATTGGTGGAAGATAATTAAAGAGAGAATCAGGAAAGCCGCTCTAGACAGGAACTGCCAAAATCTAGGTCCAGTTGCAAAGAAGTCCCTCTTTTATTCCAGTTCAAGTGCCCAACATATTATATTTTAAGAAGTGAGGTACCTCGCTATGATATTAAAAACATAATTAAAAATGTCTGCAAGTCACTTATATCATAGCAGCTGGGGCGATCACACTCTACATGCCAAATGAAGAAATCATAGCAGTTTTTGGACAGGTTTTGGCAGGAGATCATGTGGATGAGGAATCAATCTACTTACTGTAATTAATAAGAGGGGAGCAGAGCGTTCCCATCTCTCGCCAAAGCCACCTCAAACATGTGGAAACAGCTAAAGGGGAATTCATATAAATTCCAAATGTAGTGCATCTGGCATTCTTGAATTAAGAAAATCTTGTCTGAGAATTTCTGTCCCCAACTTAAAGTCATCTAGGACAGGGGTCTCCAACCTTGGCAACTTTAAGCCTGATGGACTTCAACTCCCAGAATTCCTCAGCCAGCTTTGGGGAGTTGAAGTCCTCCAGGCTTCAAGTTGCCAAGGTTGGAGACCCCTGAGCTAGAAGGAATAAAAATTTACTTAACAGAGCTGTCTAAAAAGCATTTGCTATACATGATTTCTATTTGGCAGAGGAGGTCCTTGCAGGATCCATAAAGAGAGCAGAGTGTAAGGTGCAAAATTCCCATTGCTCAAGCTTTCCCTAATCTGATATGCTCAAGATGTGTTCGAATTGCAACACCCAGAATTCCCAGTCAGTCCCCCTTTTCTCTTTAAATACCATAACATTAAACACTGTTATAAACTCCAGTCATTTGCTATAGAAATGCAATTAATGCCTGATGCCTAAAATGCCTAAAACAGTTACAGTAACAGTACTGTACAGTAACAGTTCACTGAAATAAATGTAAACTTGATTACATTTATTTTGTTAACCAACTACCTAAACTACATAAATGTTTTAAATAAAAATAAATAAGTTGTTATACATATACAAAATATAGCTGTTATTATCTAACAGCTATTTTTTTTCTATTATTGTTATTAGTTTAGATTGAAAATCTGGAATGTTTATTCATTTATAAAATCCATACACTTTACTTTTATTCCAGATAGGATTTCAGAATAATATGATAGCCAGTTGGGGGTTTTCTTTTTGTCTACACACACAAAACGGACATGTGTAACGCAAATGTAAAGCCCAATTTGACCATAAGGCTTAAAAGAAATTCAACCACCATTATGCATCACAACTGCAATTCTGTGTTATTGAAAATATTAAAATATATATTTGAAAATTTAGAACTTATTCTCCAAAGAATATAGAGGAGGTACCAGGTACAACTATCAGATAACACCAGAGTATAAGAAAAATCATTATAAAACATGTAGAAAAGCATTAGCAAAAATCTTTTTTAAAAATTGGAATATACAAACCACAATGGAGAGAGAGAAGAAAAGTAGCCACATATCACCCACAATAAGGGAGCTAGATTCCTTTAAAAGATTACTGGTTCTTTGAGATCTCCCCCCCCCCCAACAATGGCCACAACTATCTCGGGAAGAGAGGGAGAGAAACAATGGCAGCAAAATAAGAAAACAACTATTGTGTATACAGTGTTTGAAAGAGTCAAACTACACACCAGGCCCCACCCAGTGGAAGAGATTGCAAACAACTTTTGTTCATTTTCTTCATCCAAGTAGCTGCTAGTTATCCTGCCCTCCACGCCCCCAGTCCTGCCCAGGCAGAGAATCTCTATAGAAGCCCTAGATGCTCTAGGCAGCAACTCCAATTGCTCTTTGCACTGATATTACCTCTAGGATGGAGAGCAAGGAACCCCAATGTTATGCCATTTCAGGAAAGAAAATGCATTACTTTGAAGTAGCAGACTTCGTCACTGGAGTTAGTATTGAAGGAAAGGGAAACTGTTGGGTACCATAAGCCAACTTTCTCAACTTGGCACTCTCCATCCATACCCAACAAACTCCCATAATTTTTAGGTAAGAGAGATTATGGGGGAAGGATTGAAGTTCAACTGGAGGACAAGACTTTGGGGAAGATTGCCTGATCTGCCTTATTCAGAAAATGACTGGTGTTAAACTGTTAATTTGTGGCTGTTGCAAATTGTGGCTTCCTTTGCTTTACAGCAAAGCCTTTTTAAGCCTTTTTTAAAAATGTAGATGTTTCAACATGAAAAGCAACAATAAGCTGATAATTATTAACAATAACAATCAGCTGATAATTATTGTCAGCTGGCTTTTGATGGAGCCACCTTTGATCCTGAAAGGCAAAATAAAATCAAAGTAATTTTTAAAAAAAAAAACCAAAATACTTATTTTCCCATAGCAAAATCACTTTGCTCAGTGCCTGAGTGAAAATAAACTCTTTAGTAATCCAACATGACACTTGGTTTTATAAATTATCATTGCTCTCTGTTATTCATTCACTTTAGTTTCTGCCGGTTGATGTTTTCGAAGGAATCGTGACAGGGAGAAGAGCTTTATCTGAGAGCTCAAATAAGGAAGAGCTATAGCAGTCATAGATTATCTCTGATAAACAGAACAAAAAAAACACAACCCACCCACATAACCGACAGATATATGGTACAGGCATACTAAAATAGCGAAAGTATTTCCTATTGAGCTATGGAATTAAAATGCAGCACACGTGTTTTAAGAGTAATTGTGATGGAACAATATTTTCCCAATAAACTGTGCATCTTCTTAAAACATTGTAGAAGGGTTTGCAATACTGCATACAATAGTCCAAGTACTCTCCTGAAAATCTAACTCTAAATGTGAAAGAGGGTCAAAAAGCAAATATTTCCAAGGCATACAGTCAAGGTATTTCTAAGCAACCAGAACAGCTGAGCCCAGAGATGCTTTTTCAAAAGGCAACTGGATTTCCTTGTTCTTTCTTGAAAACGTTTCGCTTCTCATCGAAGAAATTTCTTCAGTTCTGAACTGAAGCAAAACATCTTCAAGGAAAAACCAAGGAAGTCCAGTTGCCTTTTGAAAAAGCACCTTTGGGACAACCATGATCTGGATGACTGAGAATCTCCATAGACAAGCAGCTGAATTTGCGTCTCTCTCGTAACTCCTTATTCCAACACAACTCTTTCATTCACATGATTTTGCAGTAGAGGCCAGTCTGTCAAAGCCAAGGAGGCTCTCACCATGTCTCAGGCAGAACGCTGGGCTTCAGGACTTCCAGTCCATTGCCAAATTTGGTGGCAGGGAGCTGGAACAAACAGCCTCTCGTACTAAGACGCAATAGAAATCCTTCTTCTTTTTTTCTTTTCTTTTTTTCTTTTACTAGTACTACCAAGGACCTTTGGGCCTCACTGACTCACTCACTGACTCACTTCACTTGGAGTACTAAAATGGTTAGGTTAATTTTCCAAAGCACTGCAGCCCTGAAATTTGGTACTATACATATGTCATCTGAGACATTTTAATAGCTAAAACAGTTTGGAAAATTGTAGAATTCCTCCTCAAAAGATGGGATGGAGGAATTGTATTGCCTCCGAAGAGTTAGAGTGGGGTTTCCCAAACTACAGGTCAGGACTCTCCCTCCAGGGAATCACAACCGACTTTATGCTTGTATATGTCTGTGTATGTGTGTGATCAGTTTCTTTAAAGCCTGATCGGGTTGGTTCTGGCCAAGTGGAAGCAAATACACTCTTAGACTTTGTGCCTCACTTTGCCTGCAGAAAACCACTGTGGGAAATTCATGTGCCACAAACTTTGGGAACCTCTGCAATATATAGATTACATTATAAGTTTTAAAAGCTTTGTATTTCTTTTTTGCCCAGCTCAAACACAAATGAAAAAATTAGTTTTATTCATACAGCGCTGATCCTGGATCCTGCAAAGTTTGAAGCTATTGAGTATTTTATGTTTATGCAGATATGCCAGTTACTTGAAACGATTGATAGAGAATCTAGAATACTTTTCTTTGAAACAGGAAACAAGAAATGTATCTGCTTTACACGTATGACACAAATGCACTTAGTCATTACTGTATCACCATGCTACCCTTATAAACAGATATTTAATACTAATGCATCTCAAACCTTACTGATTACTAGCAGCATCTGAGAAACAGACATTCTTTTCTTCTTTCAATCCAAACCTAGAGCATGACCTTCACTTCATTCCAGAAAAGTGCAACATTGATAGTTTGATTCAGTGGTTAAGGCATCAGGTAGGTGGCTGTGAGTTCTAGTCCTGCCTTAGGCATGAAAGACAGCTAAGTAACTTTGTGTAAGTCACACTCTCTCTCTGCCCAACTCACCTCACAGGGTTATTGTGGAGAAAATAGGAGAAGGAAGGAGTATTAGATATGTTTGCCACCTTTGAGTTATTTATTAATTCATAAAGACAGGGTTAAAAAAAACCTTAAATAAATGTGGGAACTCTCCATATATGCCTCAACACATTTGGGGAACAGAACACTTCCATTAATTGCAATTCCCTTTTCATTTCTACATTGAACAACCTATAACTCAGCTCTTTTTTTCTACTTCTGGTTTTGTACTGAGCCAGTGGATCTGGCAATTTCAGATTCCATACACCTGCCCTGATTGCAACACCACTTCATGGGATCTCAGAGCTACCCTCCCCAGATCCCATGTTGCTGCTTCAGTCCCACATGCAGAATGCTAGTGCTCAGGCATGAGACCGAGTGAGTTATGCAGCTGGGTGAGTGGCCAGATCCAAATCACGGATGACTGGCAGTAAAAATTAAATTGAAAGGTATCACACCCACAAGATGCCATACATAGCCACTGAATTTAGATGTGAAACTTCCAGTTGGCCAGGATGCTTACTGAAATGATCATTGCTTTTCCTTATTGAGTCTTCCATTGGACCCAAAATCAGGCATGTATTGCAGTAGAGGGGCTAAAATTTGAAATGGGATTCATTTGCTTTCTCCGGGTTTCATGGAGAGATTTCAGCAGGACCGTCAGGAATCAAAGCTGAAAACGAGAGTCATATCTCTCTTCTCTGAACTACGATTGGAGGAAATATCTGCAGAACTATTTTTACCTGATTTGTCCTGGTGTCAGAAGAGGCATGCAAAGAAAATTTAAAGAAAAAATACAGACACGAAACACTTGAATAACCACATTAGCAGTGAGGGAAATAGTGCAACAGTCAATAGCACATCATTATAAATAATTATAGTGAGAGTGCAACATACTTTAGTTATAGGGAAAACATTTCTGTATTAATAAGTAGCCTTGTAGAGGCAAAAGTAGAAGTAGTAATAATTATTAGTAATTCTTTGGTAGAAACCGTGTACAGTCCAATTCCAACTACAAATTTGGCCACCCCATGTGGGCTGAGTCAAAGACCCATTCGGGGGCTTTGGACCCTATCCTTGCCTCTTGCAAACGACAGCCGGATGCGCAAGTCCTTGCAATATCCCGCAGAAACCCAAAGGGATCCAGATCGCTAAGGCAAGAACCAGCGCCTGGTCCTGCTCCGCTTCTCCACTTGGCCATTATTCACTGCTTCAGAAGCCGAGTTTCGGGCAGCGCGAAGTTGCCAATTCGGGAGCCTCGAAGCAGCAGCAGGTTCGAGTTCCCTCCCCGTCCCATCATTTAACTAAGGCGATCCGGTTTCGCCAAAGGCGCAGCCGCGCGTAAAAAGCGCACTTACCACCATCGGCCGCTGTTATTCACCGCTAGAGTGTTGGAAAGAGAGGAAAAAGCCAAAACCCACAAGGTCTTCAAGCCTAGCATTAATGCCACGGGGCTCATCGCTTCGCCTGCCTGCTCGGCGGAACCGCAGGAGAGGAGGGGAGGGGGGGTTGGAAGCGGCGAATGATAGATGGGTGGGTGGAGAGGTGGGATGGCGATGCGGTCTCCAAAGCGCTCCGCTGGCGAGGCGCGCACCGTGCGCCCGGGAAGTGGCCGTCGCTCGTCAAGAAGATGTGAGAGCCCAAGTTGAAGTTTTTTAGGGGGGGAAAGGGGAAAAGGAAGAGAGGGGAAAAAAAGGGAAAAAGCTGCAGGAGAAAAAGTCCCCTTGGGCCTCACTTGCTGGCAATCCCGCCGGCTGATGACTCCCAGAAGAGAAATTAAAACGCTAGTAGGGGAGAAGCGCCGTGCGTCCTGCTAACTGTGGGCTCCTTGCAGCATGTCTGCGATCCCCTCGCCAGGGCCGGCTTCTTATAGAGGCTACGAGGAGGGTCGCCATAGAGTGAGCCATCCAGTCAGGAAGACCCGGCGCGGTGCGCGCCCGCGAATAATGCGCCCTTGCGCAAAAGGGACGCATCACAGCTTTGGCAGGCGGGCGGGCCTGGTGGGGGGGGGGAGTGTAAAAAAAAAAAAAAAAGCAAGGAGGCTTTGACGGGCCGCTCCCCTCCGCTTCAGATTAAGTTCCCGGAGTCCCGAGAGGCCGAAATCAGCTCATTCGGGAGGAGGGGGAGGCTACCTCCTGCTCGTCACTCACCCCACCCCAGTGCCTCATCCCACCCCACCCCAAAACGGGACCACGACCAGTCAGTCATTCGCTCCGAAGAATGTGTCGCCAGTCGCTCGGCTCCGTCCTTCATGACCCACGTGAAGGAGAATCCAGACAGCGCGGAAGGCACCGAGAGGCAGCAGCAGCAGCAGCCGTCCCCGGGCACAGGCACGGAAGAGCCGGCACGCTGAGCCCGTCACGGCATCGCCCCTGCCCTGACCGCGCTCTTCAACGGCCGCCTCTGCTCGTGCAGTGCCATCCCGCGGGGATCGCCTCTCTCCGGGGGACTCCCACGGCTCGCCGCACTTGGCCGGGCCAGGCTTTTGCGGTGGTTTTCGTTCCTCCTCGCCGGAGTCTTTTGGCTGCCGCTAGCCAGACGTCATCCCCGCTTGGGCTTGGCCTGCAGAGTCCTCAGCGCCTCCTTTCATCCCGCGGTGGCGGAGAGAGAAAGAGAGAGAGACGGCGGGTGTGTGTGTGGGGAGGGGTGGGGGGGTCAGCAGCAGATGGAGCGAATTAAAGCTGTTGCCACCGCCGTCACTCGCGCGCTCAGCCCCGACGGCGCACTTCCAGCCCGAGGAATAGCAGCCGCCGAGAAGCTGCAGAAGCCCCGGCTGGAGGGGTCCTCCGGAACTACCTTTAATGCGACGCTGGGTTAATGCTTTGCGTCATTCCAAAGAGCTCCAGGGCTCTCGCTCTCTCTCTTTTTTAATTATTATTATTAGTTGTCGATAAAATTCCGGTAGGTGAGTTGCGATTGCGCTCTTTGTCGTCCTCTGCCCTATTGATCCATAAACTTCCCTGGACATCATTCTGAGTATGTGAGCTAATTCCTAGACCCCTTAAATTCTTTTAAGGGAAAGGGGGACTGAACACAGCGGCCTACATACCAACGTCGATTAGTTGGACGAGAAGCCGAAGACAATCTTCAGAGGCTTTGGCTTATGGTTTTGCCTGTTGCTTGCCACTGGCGATACTCGCATGCATGGAGCATAACCTGTGTCCTCTTCTTGGCCACTTCTAGACCCTCCAAAGCCTCATTGAATCGATTCAGGGTAATTTTCAACTTTAATTTTACATTTAGTTCATTTCAGTGAAGTTTTAGTCTGGACTATGCCGCTCTTCTGGAGTGTGGCCCCTGAGTAATGGCATGCATGGATCAAATGTAGCCCTTGTAGGAAAAAAATGGCTGGGTGCCCTTTCTGCATAATGGGCAATGTGCTTCATACCCTGATGGTCATAATTAGTTCTCTGATGGTCTCTTCAGACACTTTTTTTAAAATTTGCATTTATATCCCGCCCTTCTCCGAAGACTCAGGGCGGCTTACACTATGTCAAGCAATAGTCTTCATCCAAATTGTATATTATATACATATATATACTTACATATATATATATACTTATATATAAAAGTTAAAAGGAAGAAACAGCTGCGATCACACATTGCTCCCAGAAGCACGAAGCTGAAGCCTGAAGATGACGAATGAGACTTCGTCGAAACGTCGCCAAGACACTTCCAATTTTACACGGGAGAAAACCCGAACAACCAAAGACCTATATACTTATATATACATATATACATATATACATATATACACATACACATACACATACACATACACATACACATACACATACACATACACATACACATATATATATATATATATATATATATATATATATATATATATATATATATATATATATACTTATATACTTATCATGCCTTGACATGGCATGACACTCAAACAAAACCACATATAAAAACTTTACACACACTTCTGACCGATGCATAACTCTAGGCAACTAAGTCCTCTTGCAATGCCAGAGCTCTTTTGCAGCCCATAATTTTAGATGGTTTCAAACTAACTTGCTTCATATTTCTGCACATTTAGCTAACCCCCATCTGAAATACCTGGCTTGATCGAAGTAGGTTCTGCTACTGGAATGATTTTTGGCTGGGGGAAATCAGCCTCCTTCTCATTGTCAGTTCCCAGCTTTCCTTCAATTAAATGTAGTAGTAGTAATAGTAGTAGTTTCAATTAAATGAAAATGAATGGAATCCCAGTATTTCACTGCTTTATTATTTCTTCTAAGAGATTATTTTTTTTTGAGGCTGATCCATATATTAATTCTCACACAGATTGTGAAACAGGCCTCTTGCCAATTTGAAGAAACAAAATGAAGATCAAGAAATTCAAGTCTCCAAATCTTAGGAACACATCCATCTGCATTTCCAAAGGCAATTCAGGGGATTGTATAATGAAAAAATAAAATCCCGGTAGCTACATATAGGATCCATTGAAAAATTCTGTTAAAAAAAATAATGGGTCTTGCTGCAACAGCTCTCTGGATTGATATATGATATATATCGTACATCATGTTAAGATATTGATATATAACTTTTAAAAAGTCATGAGGCCAATGAAAAAGTGTATAATGAAGCCTTGCCAGAGATCTTAAAGCAAAACAATAGCTTGGGGAGTTGTTTTGATTCATGGGTGAGTAATCTGTAGCTTGTGAACTGCACACTAGACCCCTGTCCCTATTCAAACAGCTGATCAGCAACAGGTAGTCATCAATTTACAACCACAACTGAGCCCAAAATTTACATTGCTAAGTGACAAATTTATTAATTAAATTTTGCCCAATTTTGCGACCTTTCTTGCCCCCAAGTTCGTTAAGTGAATCACTGCAGTTGTTAAGTCAGTAACAAGTGCTGTGAAATGAATCTGGCTTCCCCACTGACTGTCAGATGATTGCAAAAGGTGATCACATGATCCCAGGACACTGCAATCGTCATAAATATTCTAAAATTTATTTATTTATTTGTTGAGTATGTATTAGAGACCATGTATAAGTATAAGCATGAATTGAATACATAAAATGAATACAATTAAAGGGAACATTAGGACAGGGACGCTAGGCACGCTGGTGTCTTAATTTTGATCACGTGATCATGGGGAATCTGCAACAGTTGTAAGTGTGAAAAAGGGTCGTAAGTCACTTTGTAAGGCCGTTGTAACTTTGAACGGTCACTAAATGTATTGTTGTAAGTTGAGGACTACCTGTGTCAGGCTGCTGGGAGGTAACAGATTACTCTTTCTTTCCTCTTTGGTTCTCTCCAGCAGTTTCCTCACACACCCTCATCCAGGAATGTTCCAGTTGCGTGCCTGCCTACGGTATTGTTGCCAGGTTCTTCCCAAGGGATTCTGTAGGCCTTATCTATGGAACAGCTGTAGTGTTATGATTGTCATTAAAATGATCAGTGGGCCTGCTAGGTGGCAGCACTTAGCTGACAACATCTGATTTTGGAAAGTTAAGCAGCAAGATCTGGTCAGTGCTTGGAGGGGAGACCATCAGGAAACCAGAGAATTTTATAAATAAAAAACAACAACATCTCAGGTTAGCCACATCAAACCACCTCAGTATTTATGCTCCCAAATTGTAGTCGTTGGAGTTCAAACTCAAATTATAAGGAATTTATTTAACATTAATATCACTGGCAAGAAAGATCTTGGAATATGCATTAAGTCAACTTTCAAATTTTGAATTTTTAGTAATTTTATATGGGGTATTTTAGTCTGGGTCAATTTGACTGTTTTAATTTGGCCATTATTGAATATGTATTTTAATTGATATTTTAATTTTGTATATTTAATTGTTTTAATCTTGGCTGTACACCGCCCTGAGTCCTTCGGGAGAAGGGCGGTATAAAAATTTAAATAATAAATAAATAAATAAATAATAAAGTCATTGTTCAATTTTTGTCTAATTAAAATAGAACGTTCCAAATCAAATAGTTCGTATGTTCAAAATCAATTTACACAAATGTAAGTTGGCAGAGTAAGAAGTTATCTACAGGCACACTCAATCAAAAATCTGTTGCCTGTTTAAAAGATATTCATAAATGCTTTTCAAATATGTAGTCATATTTCAAATATGTAGTCCTTGACTTACAGCAATTCATTTAGTGACCAAAGTTACAATGACACTGAAAAAAGTAACTTATGACTGGGTTTTTTTTACTTATGACCATTGCAGCATCCCTGTGGTCACATGATCAAAATTCAGATGCCTGGCAACTGACTCATATTTATGACGGTTGCAGTATCCCAGGGTCATGTGATCACCTTTTGCAACCTTCTCCCAAGCAAAGTCAATGGGGATTCACCTAACCACTGCATTAATTCACAACCAGGACAAGACAAATTGTAAAATGGAGCAAAGCTCAGTTAACGAATGTCTCACTTAGCAACAGAAATTTTGGGTTCAGGTATGGTCATAAGTTGAGGACTACCTATACAAGTGTTTGGCCATTCCAGAAAGACTATGATTTAGAGACACATAATATTTTCATATGTGTGTATGTTTGAAAAAAATTATATGAATAAAAATAACATGAAAAATGTATAGTAGAAATTTAAGAAAAAAATTAAAGAAGTATAAGAATGAAAAAAAAGTACTAGAAAAAAAGCTTCTAATCTTCATAGCAGTTACAAACAAGCTTATTTTCTCCCACCCTCTTTAAAATTTCATACATATTTCCCCACTTCTCACATTTAATCATTTTAATTAATAAAAACAAAAATTACCCATTATCCACACCATGTCATTTTTAACCATTTTCAGCAAAAACTCCAACTGCAAATATTTCGGTCAGTAAAGTTGTCACTGGCTTTATAATATTCTTCCCCCATTCCTCAAACATCCTTTCTATCATCCCTGGTGTAATGTTTTTTTCCTGGTGTTTGCTATGTTAGTGGTCCTCTTCTCTCTTCTTTCATTGCTTCCATGATAATAGCCATCTTTCTCTTTTTTTAAAATTTGTCTAACAAGGAAAAGTAACAGCCAAAGTGGAGCCCTTCTTCTCTCCCCCTTTTTCTCTATGGTCTTAATTAATTAGGACCATTCAACGTGTTCTTATGCACTTGAATGTCAGTCCCCATTTTGTTTAGAAAAAAAATGACCATTTCATCTTGAAGAATCCAAACAGTTCTCTTTCCAACGAAGGTCTGCATTTTTTAAAATTTGAAAAAACTTTACAATAAGTCAGCAATTTGACTTCAGCCAAATCCCTTATCCATTTCTAGTTTTCACAGGCCAAACTCTTAGAAAATCTTTCGCTGTAGATTCTGGTTAAATCCTTGTAGTTAATTTTTCCCTTATTCATGCCCAGAGTCATAGGAGCACTCAACAGGAGGTCTCATTTTGCTGCTGCTTCAAAGATCTCTATAACTTTTAAATAATGCATATGTATCTTAGAAAGTGAAGTTAAGTCAGACCCAGTGTCCATTACAGGCTCCACTGAGGCTGCAGACACCTCCTTGGCTTCTGGTGCTTACTCCCAAGATACTTGCAGGGTCTTTGCAGGCTTCCTCATGAGAAGCTATGTTCTGAAGTTCACGATTTATCTCTTCGGCTTCTCCTTATCCAGAAAATTCCACCAGCCTGGGATCACTACAGTCACAATTCTCCACCTCGGCATCATTCCTGCTCTTCAAAGATGCATCAGTCTCCACTTGGAAGCTCAGAAACCCTATTTCCATTTAATGGAATAGGAGGTAGGGAATGAAACTAAAGCCCAAATTACATCTGATGTAAAGTAAAGCACTCAAATAAGCTCTGGGCTGTTAAGTGTGCAGACACAAACAACCGCATTTTATATAATATGCACATTTAAAACGCATTTTTATATAGTATGCACATTTAAATGCATAAGGACAGCTTAGTTGAGCAAATGTTTGAATCAAGTTCAATCACTCATCTCATTTTAGCAGGAATGAATTTAGTTTATTTATGGCCAGAACGATGCAAGTGTTCCACAGACAGTCCTGTGGAGTCCACTGAAGTTAATCCAAAGAATTGGGCTAACTATATATATATGACTACAATCCAGGGGTGAAATGCTCCTGGTTCGGACTGGATCAACCGATCCGGTAGCGATGGCGGTGGGTGGTTCAGAGAACTGGTAGCAAAAATGCCTGGCCCACGCGCCCATGCCACCCAATCGCCCGGTTGCTTGCTTGCCGCTTCTTTTAAAAAATGCTTTTAAAAGGTTAAAAAAAAGACTGATGATCATGTGATCATCAGAGCCTTTTTAAAAACTTTTAAAAGCATTTTTTTACAACCTATTCAGCTGTAAAAAAATGCTTTTAAAAGTAAAAAAAAAAGATTGCATGCCACAGCTGATCACCACTACCACGTGCGTTGTTCTACTTACTCCATGCCTCCTTTTGGCGTGCACTGCACGCACACATGCACCTCACATTTGGTGCATGGTGCGCAGCTAACCGGTAGTAAACCGGTTCAGATTTCACCACTGCTACAATCTCATAGCCTTTTTTGAGATTGAATAGATAGAAAAGAATAAGTATCAATGCTGCTAGAGAGGCACACAACTATGAGGTAGAATCAGATTTAAAGATTTAAGGTGATGAGAAGAGAATAAATTAACTGTAGAGATTAAAGACATCAGGCTGGAAACCAGGAGATTGTGACTTTTAGTCCTGCTTTAGGCACATAGCCAGCTGTGACCTTGGACCAGTCTCTCTTTCTTAGCCCTAAGAGGTAGTCAATGGCAAATTACTTCCAAAATCTTGCCAAGAAAACTTCAGGGACTTGTCCAGACAGTTACCAGGAGTCAAGGCTAACTTGAAAGCATAAAAAATAAAATAAGCAGTGAAAAATCTGAAATGATCCTCTTTTTTTGTTGGTAATGGGGAAGGTACAATACTAGAAAATCTTCCCTAAGCACTTTTCCCATCCATAAAATGCAGGGTAAATTTACCTAAACTGAACTGTTTTATTTGCCAGCTGCTCAGTTACTATATTTGAATTATTGCCAGCCAGTTCCAGAATGTGTGTCAAGGCTCCGAAAATCTGTCCCAGATATTTACATTAGATTTCACACCTTCATCTCTAGCAGCATAGGAAGTGAGTGAGAACATAGCTCAGTCTTAAAAGACATTTAATCTGGTTTGCAGAAAAAAGCAGATTGGCCGAGGGATCAATTGTGAAGTGTCTGAATGCTTCCCTAAACTCCTAGAACAAGTGGAGTTGTTCTAATAATTAATTGATCAGTAAGTAGTGATCAGTAAGTAGCTAACTTTAAAAAGAATGGATATCCTATGACTCTAAATACTAATGAATGAAAATGTATTTTAATTGTTGGCTATTTTGTCTCTTCCTGTGAAGTTCAATATCTAGAAAACTACGGATTATCCACTCTTGCTTTAAAACATAAAGGATAATGAAATTCAGATTTGCTCCATTCAGACTCCTGGCAAAGCAGTTTGGAGAGATTTCTCATGCTTCAAGTAGCTGTTTGAAATAAACAGGGATTAATGTAACCTGCATCCCGTTGATTTCTATCAGTGGCTGAAAGGCTGACTGTGTCTGGCTCCAACAGCCTTGGAGGATGCTTTTCCCTCATCCTTCCTATGTCACTCCTTGACCCATTTCAGCCAAATGCCATTTTGTCTTTTGTTCCAACTTTTGTTCTAACTTTAATAGCCCCCTCCTCCCCATCTTGTTGCTGGGCATACTTTATGTCAGCTCCTTTGTGAGGGGCAATGGGATCTTAATTTGTTCCGCCTCATTCCACATTCTTAGAAGAATTGCTAGAGAAAAGCTTCACCTTAAAAACCAGAATGACTGAGTGGCTGCTCTCTTTGCTTCTTGTTGTATACAATCTCCTTGGATAAGAACTTTTGAGGGTGTCTCTGGTACAACAAGGGTTAGCCTAGCCGTAATAAATCCTTGAAGATCCTCACCAAGTCTTGAGTGTGTCAACATATGTAACTCCGGTCACATTAATCTTTGGCTATTCATGTCTTCTACTCCTTGGGCCTGCTGATCTCTAGGATTGATTTTAAGATTGTAAAGTCCTTCACGGCAGCTTGGCTCCTAATCTTTTCCTCACACAAATGCAAAATATTGTGGAGACTGATGGTGACTGTGTAATTTACATTAACTATAGTCATCCTGAAATGAAGATTTATTTATTGTATTTATTTATTTTTGTCAAGAGTGTATAAGATAACAGATATAAGCTTAAACGTGATTATGAATACATGAAATGGATACGAATAAATGGGGGTATTAGGACAGGGACGGTAGGCATGTTGGTGAGCTTATGCACATCCCTTACGGACCTCTTAGGAATGGGGTGAGGTCAACAGTAGACAGTCTAAGGTTAAATTTGTAGGGGTTTGGGGAAGAAACCACAGTCAGGTAGTATATTCCGGGCATCGACCACTCTGATGCTAAAGTCATATTTTCTGCAATCGAGTTTGGAGCGGTTTACCTTAAGTTTGTATCTATTGTGTGCTCGTGTATTGTTGTGGTTGAAGCTGAAGTAGTCAATGACAGGTAGGACATTGTAGCAGATAATTTTATGTACTATGCTTAGGTCAGACTGAAGGTGGCATAGTTCTAAGTTGTCTAAACCCAAAATTTCAAGTCTGGTGGCGTAAGGTATTCTGTTGCACGCAGAGGAGTGGATTGATTGATTCAGTTTCAAAATATTGTGTGCATGTTGAGTCTTGTTATTTCAAAATGGTAAGCTCACTTGCATCCTTGTAAAAAACAGCATCAAGCACTCAACTTCTTGAAGCTTTTTGCCTGGAAAGGCATACAAGATTAAATCTTTGTGTGACATTGTATTTTCTCCCCATCAGTCATGTGGAACCTTGAGCTCAATGCCAGATTTGGCCAGCAGGGGCTGTTACAGGATTGGCTGTAACAATTATTATTATTATGGGTCTTATAGTCAGCCAGATGTTTACACT
The DNA here is from genome assembly GCF_028640845.1 of Ahaetulla prasina. Classification (NCBI taxonomy): domain Eukaryota; kingdom Metazoa; phylum Chordata; class Lepidosauria; order Squamata; family Colubridae; genus Ahaetulla; species Ahaetulla prasina. The sequence goes on from NC_080540.1 coordinate 157,052,110, forward strand.
ATATTTGACATTTTGTCCACCTATCGAGTCGTTTCCAAGGACCTGGGATAGACAAATGTTTCAAAGTATTAAAGATATCATCACAGGATATAAGCTGTTTCAAGTACTCTGCCTTTCCAATTGACTAATGGTAATTTTGTCAGTGCCGGTGATGTTCAAATGGTGCTCCAGATGAATTGAAAATAATTATTATTATTGTCATTCTCTTCTATCTCATTGTCGTCGACATCATCCAAGGCTGAGAACCTCCAGTTTGACAAAACCTCATGCTGCATGTTGGAATTGTTCCTCTGAACAGTCAGCCGTTCCTTTGTATGAAAGGATCTTTGGGTGATGAAGAGCATTGAGAGAGGCAATCTCTCTAGTTCTGCCCTCCAGACTCAACATTTCCCCAAAATGTCATTCTATTTCTTGAGTCCATTGATCTCTTCCAAAGGATTCTCTCCCAATCATCTCTCTATAGTTCTTAGAGAGAAATTAGCAGTAGCTATGAGTGAAAAGAGTAGCCATCAAAATGTTTCTTCCTCTGCTTACCCAAGAGCTCTTGCATCCTTTGAAATGAAGATGAAACTTTGGGAGCCATGGCATGTTCCACAAATAAGATTCTTTCTCTTCCTTCTATTGATTCATTGTATAGCCACCCATCTATCCCATTTTGGAGCCACGAAATGGCTCCAATGAAAGAAATTTAATTAAAAATACAAGAAAACATGTATTTTTTTAAATCATAAAGACTTTATAAACATAATAAGCACAACCAAACCAGTCCCTACTCCATTTCCACTTTCTGCAAAAAATTCATACGTGAATAAGTTACTTTAGAATTGAACCTGAGACCTTGTGAATTCATGGACACACCTGTGTAATTTTCTTATCAATAATTTGCCACTGTCTTCTGCCATATATACATACACAAACTAGTAACATACAATCCTGAGGTTTCCTGATTTTTCATCCAAATATCAACACATTTCAGTTAAATTTAGTTTTTCAAGGTCAGCTAAGTTAGCTGGTGATCACATTTGCCTAAGTAAGACCATGTTTACTTGATGGTAGAAAAAAATGAGAACATCAACATGATTGGAATTCATTGGCTTTATTGACACCACAAAAAAAGGATTCTCACATTATTACAGAAAAAATTGCTTCCTGTGGCAAACCAGAAGAATGACACTTCTTGAAAACATTAAACTCTAAAACAGCTTTTAAGGGAAAAGTAATTATACATACTGTATATGTATCTTGGTGCATTATACATATTCATAACTCTTCTGTTATGTTTCATATTATTTCCTAAATAAATAAACTTTGAATGTGAGATGCAGTAGAAGAAACTTTCTCTCTTGATCTCAATGTAACACTACCAACAGCTGAAGAGTCCTTTGAAGCTTTTATTTTCTGCAACTACAGTGTGTTCTCCTAGAGCAGGGGTCTGCAAACGTGGCTCTTTTAAGACTTGTGGACTTCAACTCCCAGAGTTCCTCAGCCAGCAGATAAAAATGATGTGCAAACAAGCACTTTTATCAAACAGGTTACATACGTTATCTTCCTGCGTACTGTATTAGTCACAAACAATATCAACGTAAGGTAAAAATAGCCTTGTCTTTGATCAGGGATAGTTAATTCTAATGTGCTTCTTTTTCTGGGACATTGAACAAGCAGCTCGTTTCTAATTCTTGGATAGTTGTTATATTCAATTCATCTGTTATTGTAATGGCTTCTAGCTTATTGTATTGTGCACCCTAAATATCACTTTACTTATACCTGCTATTGTTTACGGATTTGGGGGGGTCGCCCCATTGTTCTTATTGGTATGAAAGCCATATTGTTTGTTGTTTACACTGAACAATTTACTGTTGAGAGTTTTTTACTTGTTTGTCTCAATGCTTTTAAGAGTGGCATGCATGCATGGATCAATGAATGGCCTGCATCAGCCTCTGAAGCTAGATTCACAAACTCTTCTATTGCCTTGCCTAATGTATGTTTCCTTCCTTCCTTCCTAGTTTTTCAGTCCAAGCAAACAATTTCACACAAGAGTGTGTGTGTGTGTGTGTGTGTGTGTGTGTGTGTGTGTGTGAGAGAGAGATGAGGGATAGATAGATAGATAGATACATATATACATTAGACCAGGGGTCTGCAACCTTAAACACTCAGTGCCATTTGAACCTGTTTCCCACAGAAAAGAAAACACCAGGAGCCACAAAACCCTTCCTGTGCCTGACTATTTCTTGAGCGGCCACAAAACTAGCATATATAGTTCTTCTGAAACTTTTCTTTTCTTGGATTTATCCATGGTTGGCCTACCAGGGGTTGAAAAGCTCAATAAATTGTGTGCCGGGGGGTGTCACACATTGGCGGTTGTGACACATATTTTGAGTGACAGGGAACCGCAGCAGAAAGGTGAAAGAGCCACTCCAGAGCTGCAGGTTGCTGACTCCTGCATTAGACAGACCCAGGCCATCTTTTTTTAGCCCATTTGTTTCAATAAATGGTGGTTACCTAAGAGAAGAGAGAAGACGTGGTTCAGAAATACAGAAAGAAAATCATAATGCAAGAGAGAAATATCCCTCATGGCAAGAAAACATTGAAGTGCAGCTGAGGGTTTGATATACAAGTTATACCAAGACTCTAATTATTATTCTAACAAGTATTCCCCGAACCTTACAGCAGGATGGAAAAGACAAGAAATATCTTAAATCTTCTGCTTTCTCTCAAGACATGAATCCTTTATCTGATTAATCACCATCAGCCGCAGTTTAAAGGAGCTACAGAAAAGATACAGAAAAGAGCATGTAAAGAAACATATGTAAGGTAAATTAGTTCAGGAATCCTCCACTCAAGCCCTGCTAGGTTGCCTCATCAGGCTGAGGAGATTGTTCCTGGGAGAAATGAGTGAAGAATATCAGGAATGTATACTTAAGAATATATGGAGAATCCTCGACTTGCAAGCATGCGTTTAAAGATGGTTTTAACCCTTGGAAAAAGTGACCTACAAAGGCTGTTGCATCATCCCGCAGGCACATGATCGTAATTTGGCCACTTAGGAACTGGCTCTCATTTACAATGGCTGCAGAGTCTTGTGGCCACATGATCGCGTTTTGTGACCTTCCCAGCCAGTTTCTAACAAGCAAAGTCAATTGGGAAAGCCAGATTTCACATAATACCTGTGTGATTCACTAAACCACTGTGATTCATTTAATAACCGTGGTAAAAACTGTTGTAAAATCGGGTCGTCACGTGATGCCTCACTTAAAGACAGCTTTGTTTAGCAACCTAAATGACCATGTGAGTCACTAAACCACCACAATATTCATTTAATAACCACAATAAAATGTCTGATTGCTTTGTTCTTTATTTAAAATGCAATAAATTACCTAAAATCTGAAGAATTTTAAACTTCTTCTATAGACCTGAGGACAAAAGCAGGCTATATAAGGAATAATGAAATAATAGGAAGGTTTCATGAAAGAGAAGACAACCATTATTTCGACTAGTCTAGTGGTTAAGGCGCCAGGCTAGACAGAGGGAGAATGTGAGTTCAAGTCCTGCCTTAGCGATGAAAGCCAGCTAGCTGGGTGACTGTGGGCCAGTCATTCTGTCTCTCAGCCCAACTCTTCTCACAGGATTGTTGTGGAGAAGGGAACGTTGTCTTACCTGAACGTCCCTTCTTGGAGAGGGGAAAACGGCCGTCAGGACTGGGTAATTTCTCCTCGTTGCTGATTGGACCGAGTCTTTTAAATTGTAGTTTGTGGTCCCCGCCTCCTCCTATTTCCCTCCAGCTTTTTCGGCGAGGATTCAACTGTAGGCCGGCAAGTCTTGCTGAAATGATAGAGAATTAGTGCCCTCCCGCCCCAGAACCCCTAATAGACAGACGCCTTGGGTGGGGCTGACGGCCGTTTTCCCCTCTCCAAGAAGGGACGTTCAGGTAAGACAACGTTCCCTTCTCCCAGTCGGGGAAAACGGCCGTCAGGACTGGGATATACCAAAGCCCCCATGTCTTACCGGGAGGGTCGAAGGCGGCTAGTCATTGTTGAGAAAGAACCGTTTGCAGGACCCGTCTGCCAAACGCCGCGTCAGCCGAGGCATAGGAGTCCACCCGATAGTGTCGAATGAGCGAAGAAGGGTTGGACCACGCCGCTCTGCAGATCTCTTCGATAGAGGCCTGGGCTCCCCAAGCGGCAGAAGAGGCTGCACTTCTGGTAGAGTGCGCTGTAATCCTTCTCGGGATCGGTAGCGATTGACTCTCATATGCTGTGGCAATTGCGGCCCTAATCCATCTGGCCAGCACCGACTTGGTCACCTTCTGACCCAGCGACAGTGGTTGAAACGACACGAAAAGGGCCTCCGTTTTACGGAAGGATGATGTCCGCTCAATGTATATCTTCAGTGCTCTTCTCACGTCCAGAGTATGCCATAGTCTCTCTAAGTTATGTCTGGGAGATGGACAGAAATTAGGCAGAACGACCTCCTGCGACCTATGGAATTGGCTGTTAACCTTCGGAAGGAAGGTCGGGTCTAGACGTAGCACCACTCTGTCGTTGAGGAAGGTGCAAAGATCCTGCCTAATTGATAAAGCCGATAATTCCGAAATTCTGCGGGCTGAGGTGATGGCTATCAGAAAAGCCACCTTCAGTGACAGAATACGTAGAGATGAGTCTCTAAGAGGTTCGAACGGTGCCTTAGTGAGAGCATTGAGTACAGCATTTAAGCGCCAGGATGGAAATCGGTGAACCACAGGCGGGTTGACGTTGTTAGCCCCCCTGAAAAACTGTTGAATGAGCGGTTCCTTGGAAAGGGATACGAGCGAACCGCATCTCAAGACTGTCGAAATCGCCGCTACTTGTCTCTTGAGCGTATTGGTCGCCAATCCCGAATCTAGACCTCGCTGCAGAAAAGCCAAAATGTCTAAGACAGAAGCTGAGGAAGTCACTATACCTTGAGGTGCGCACCACCTTTCGAATGCGCGCCACGTGGCCTCGTAAATCCGTTTGGTAGAGTCTCTGCGGGAAGCTAGCATAGTGGGGATGACTTGACCTGGAACCTTAGCCCTAATCAAGACGCTCCGCTCAATCTCCACACGGCTAGGCGTAGCCATTGCGGCTCGGGGTGTCGAACTGGTCCCTGAAGAAGAGACACCTGGCTGTCCGGGATCCTCCACGGTTCCCGAACTGACAGGGTCAAAAGGTCTGCAAACCAGGGTCTCCTGGGCCAGAATGGGGCGACCAGAATCAGTTCTGATTTTTCCAAGATAAGCTTGCGAACTACTCTGGGAATCAGTGGGATAGGTGGAAAGGCATAGAGAAGGCCCTGAGGCCATCTGCTGCGCAGAGCATCCACTGATTCCGCTCCCCGAGAGGGAAACCTCGAAAAAAACCGAGGCACTTGATTGTTGGTCTCGGAGGCGAATAAGTCCACCTGAGGGAGTCCGAAGCGGGAACACAGCTCTTGGAAATTCGCTGGGGACAAGGACCATTCCGATTGGTCGATAGTTTGGCGGCTGAGGGAGTCCGCTGTACAATTGTCCGTCCCTGCAATGTGTTCTGCCTTCACCGAGCGCAGGTGGGATTCGGCCCAATGTCCAAGGGAGAGGGTTTCCGTCATCAGTGCGCGAGAGTGAGTGCCCCCCCACCTGTTTATGTGCGCCTTTGCCGTCACATTGTCCGTGAGGATAAGAACATCCCTGTCCCGGATGACATCCTCGAAGGCTAGTAGAGCCAGACGGATGGCGCGCAGTTCTAGAAAATTGATGCCGTGATGGACTTCTGAGAGAGACCACTTGCCTTGTGCTAGGTGTTGGTTTAAATGTGCTCCCCAGCCCGAGAGGCTGGCATCTGTGGTAATCACGTCCCTCACCGGTTCCCTGAAGACCGAACCTCTGGCCATCACTTCTGGATTCCACCAGTCTAAGGAGTCGGCCACCTCCTGTGGAAGACTCACCCGCCGCTTGGATGAACTGCATCGTTTCCTCTGATGTGGTAAGAGGAACCACTGAAGCGGCCGACTGTGGAGGCGAGACCATGGAACAATATCGTATGACGACACCATCTTCCCCAGGAGTTGGGAGAGTCGGTCCAAAGGGACCGACCGTGAGAGTCTAGAGCTGCTAGCTAATTCGGCTAAGCTGACCTGACGTTCGGGCGACAGAAATACCATTGAACTTAGTGAATCGATCTGTGCACCCAAGTGTACTATGGAGGTAGACGGGGTAAGATGGCTCTTTTCCCAGTTAATCGAGAACCCGTGAGACTGCAGTGCTTCAATGGTTAAAGATATATCTCTATAGGCCGTATCCTGGGTAGATGACAGAATGAGAATATCATCTAGGTAGGCTTGGAGTCTAACCGGAAACCTCCGAATGTGGGCCATGAGTACTGCCATGACTTTTGTGAAGACCCTGGGGGCCGAAGACAACCCAAAGGGTAAGGCCCGGTATTGATAGTGAGAGCCATTGAAGCAGAACCTTAAGAATTTACGGTGATCTCGTCTAATGGGAATATGTAAGTAAGCTTCCGTCAAATCAATAGAGGCCATGTAATCTCCCTGCCTAATGCACTCCAATATGGAACGTAACGAGTGCATTTTAAACCGGTGGTATGCTATGTACTTATTAAGGGCCTTGAGGTCCAGAATAGCTCTCCAGCCCCCCGACGGTTTGCGTACGACAAAGAGCCTGGAATAGAAGCCCTGTTTGAGTTGATCGATAGGAACCAATTGGATGGCTCGAATGGCTAACAGATGATTGACCGCAGACCCCACCAGGGAAGAGTTAGAGCTGCGACAGGAGACAGGACAGGGAACGAAAACCGTCGGGGGGTTGGAAAGGAACTCTAGGGCCAAACCGTGTCTAATGGTATCCTTGACCCACCGGTCTGAGGTGGAAAGGTCCCATTGGGAAGCAAAAAGAGCCAGCCGGCCCCAATGGGAATTTCTGCTGCGGGACTATTTGAAACGGTTGTACTGTTTGCCCCGCCCCCCTCGGAATGGCCTACGGCCCGAGAATTTGGCCCCTGATCTGACCTGATCGGCCCGCTGGGAGTTTCCTCTGTACGGTGTAAACCTTCGTCGGAACCCCGACCCTCCGGATTCCTGGCCACGAAGGAAGCGGCGGCGAAGATGTTGATGGTGAAGGGCGAAAATAAGGCTGGTGTCGAAGTTCTCCCGTCGGGATAGAGGGCAAAATCTTCTTCTTGTCCTTGGTCTCTATTAAGATAGGGTCTAGAGATGCGCCGAATAAGTGCTTGCCCGCATAGGGGGAAGAGGCTAGGCGCCATTTGTTTCTGGTGTCCGCTCGCCAGTGACGGAGCCATAGAAGCCTGCGCGATGTAACCGTAGACCCGATGGCCTTGGCCGAAAAACGGGCTGCGTTCAGCGTTGAATCAGCGGAAAACTCTAAGGCCGCGATGACCTTGTTAAGGTCCTGATGGGCTCTCACGTCAGAGGATGGTAAACGGCCCTGAAGTTGCCTGAGCCACATGATAGATGCTCTATTAAAAAATGAGGAAGCCATGGAGGACCTGACCGACCAGGCTGAGGCCTGATGGGATTTGACCAACGATTGGTCAGCCCTTTTGTCCTCCGGACGAAGAGCCTCGTTCTCTGGGCCCGTGACGTGAGAGGATGCCGTTAATGCTACTACTGGTGCATCCACGGTGGGGATTTGCAGGATATTTTCAAGATCTGGTGCACAATTATAAAATTTTTTGTCTGTGGCATTGGGATTTGAACCCGAACCCGGATTTGACCACTGACGCTGGACCACGTCAACAAACATTTTGGGAGCGGGAATCACCTCTGCCGGCACCGTGGGCTCTACAAACAGGTTAGATGAAGTGCTGGGCAGGGATGGAGGGTTAGCTGGGGAGACCGGGACCCCACCTAGACCCGTGGTAGCTAGGGCCTTGAACAGGAGTGAACGAAACAAGTGGGGCTTAAAGAGCCCCACAAAAGAAGGCTGGTCAGGCCCCAGCCCCTCATCTTCTGATAACGCGTCCCCAGCATCTTCATCCTCTGATACTGAGGCCTGGCTGACCTCCTCAGGTGATTTCTCTCGTTGAGAGTTGAACAAAGCAGGTGCCAAATTAGAGGATTCTCTCTTCTTGTCCCTCTTACTGGACTTGGAATGATAAGAGGACGTAGTTTGCTGTTGAAAGGATTGAGCTAGCTCCTGACGTATGGCCTGTTGTATCATTAGACTAAATGAGTCAGGCAGTTGAAAAACTGGTATCTGGGGCAATCTGGTGTCAGGTTGGGCCAAGGGAACACCCACTCCCTGGGGCACCCCAATTTCTTGGGACTCTCTAGCTGGCTGAGCCTGCAAGGAACCTGGGGAAGTTGTGAGTTCCATCTCAGAAAGAGTGCGGAACAAAGGGGCAGTTGCAGCCTGATTTAAGGGCAAGGGGGAAAATCTATCTGGAGACCAGGATCCAGACCCCTGAATAGGTTGGGATAAGACATCCGGCCCTTGAGGTTCGGGAAGGGTCCCCGCATTTTGCCTTCCCCCTTGTTTAGGTGAAGGGGAACGGTGAACTCTCTTTGAGGCCTTAGAGAAAACCCTTTCTAGGGCCCTGTGACGCCTTTCCTCAGCTCTTGCCCCCTTCTTAGTCTTTGCTCTTAACACTTTTCGCCCCCTGGAAGGGGAAACTTGAAGGGCTGAGGATGGGCCCTCCCCTGGGTCCTCCGGAACCATCTCCCCCAGGGTGGGAGCCGGCGAAGTAGGCCGAGAATTACTGGCGTCCGCCATTTTGAAAAACGGCCTTTCCCGCCAATTTAATGCTGCTGCGGCCTACTCACAGTTCCCTTGGAGTGCTTGAGGGGCCTGCTGCTGCTCGCGACGTCGACGCTCCCTCAGATTTTCTTCTGTTTCTTCAGTTCTTTTCTCTCTCTCTCTCTCTCTCTCTCTCTCTCTCTCTTTTCTGGCCGCGGAATCCGGCGGCCGCCGCCCGGTTGCTAGCCCGAACGCCTGAAAAGGCCGTTCGCTAATGTCCCCCGTCTGCCCGCGGCCTTGAACGTGAGAGAGAAGAAGGAAAAAAAAAAAAAAATTTCCTCAAGCAAGGCCGGGTGATTTGACTCGCCTCGCGGCTTCTGAGTCCTGCCGCGGTTGCGAGCGAGACGGGGAAGGTGAGAGAGAGAGAGGAAGGCCGATGGGAGCCGGAATGACACGGGGCGCTCTGGGATGAAGCCCGTGAGCCGCTCGCGTTTTTAAAGATATTTTTCGGCCGCTCTTCGCGCCGCGGGGACGAAACCCGTGGGCGGTATCGGCTCTGGCTAGCTGTCAAAGTCGCCCGGGCGGCCCACTGTGGGCTCGGGAGCAGATCCCTGCTCACCGCTCTCCACCAATCCAAAAACAATAAAAATAAAAATAAAAATTAAAAAATAATAAAAATTCTAAGGAGGCACCGGAAAAACCCGGAAAAAAGAAAAAATTAAACTTCAACTAAGAATTAACTAACCACAAACCAGGACCTTTCTAACTAGAACAATCTAGCCTGAGGTACCTGAAAAACGATCCGGTCCTAGCAAAAACCGAGTCGAAAAAGCTGGAGGGAAATAGGAGGAGGCGGGGACCACAAACTACAATTTAAAAGACTCGGTCCAATCAGCAACGAGGAGAAATTACCCAGTCCTGACGGCCGTTTTCCCCGACTGGGAGAAAATAGGAAGCGGAAAGCAGGTAGGTTCACTGACTTGAGTTATTTGTAAAAATAATAGAAGTGGGCTATGAATAAATAAATAGAGTAAAAGTAAAGAGTTTTTGACAAAGAATTCAAGGTACAGCAACTGCAAACAGAAAAAGACAACTACTAGCAGAACAACCACTGTACAAAACATCACAAACCTATAAAATACCCAAGAATTGGAAGTCTGCAATCCAAAGGACACAATGATAAAAAAGTATTTCACACAGTACCATTTGGTGTCACAGTGAGTTTTAAATGGTTTTTTTTTTTAAGGAATTGTCATGTATCGGCAGTACAGCTGATCCCTGTCAAGCAACTGACAGAAGTGTTTCTTACTGATTCCAATTTTTTATTTTTATTTATTTGTCACAACAGTATATAAAGCATTTCCAGGTTTCAGGCTCAAGTAACTTTGCCTTTCTTCTCTAACTGGATGTTGCAATATTGGCCAAGTGCAAGACCATCCAGGTATAAAAAGCAAGAATAAGTTGTTGGGGAAACAGAATTTTTTGAGTTGGGACAGCTCAGTGTATTTTCCAAAGAGCCAAGATACAAGGGATGTGATAGTTCTGGAACCATCCATAAGGGATGTTTTCCAGAACCATCCTGTACAGTGTGTGGAGGGGTGTGTGTGTTAGGGTTAGGGTTTTCATTGTATTGGACTTTTATGCAATTCTCATAATCAACTTCATTCACTCAGGAAATGGGGTGGTGGTGTTTGAGGTTGGTGGGAAGGAGGGTGCCTTTAAGTCAGTACTGACATCTGGTAACTGCCTGGTCAAGTCAGTTAAGGGGCATGCATAAGTGTACCAGCATGCCTACCGTCCCTGTCCTAATGTTTTCTTTTATTCATACCCTTTACATGTGTTTATAATTACATTTACACTTGTATCTGTCATAAAATACATGCTTGACGAAAATAAATAAAATAAAAATAAAGTCTCTGCAGCTATTTTGGCAAGATTTTTCAGAAATGGTTTACCATTTCCTCCTTTCTGGGGCTGAGAGAGAATGACTAGCCCATGTCGCCCAGCTGGCTTTGGGCCTAAACTAGGACTGGAACTCATAAGTCTCCTGGTTTTTAGCTGGAGCTTTAACCACTACACCAACTGGTTTTCCGCTCAAAAAGCCTTATAAAGCTCTTTTCTTACCTACTTGATGAAGTATGCCCTTCTGTTACTATTTATACTTATATTTCCAATCATGTGGCACACTGTTTACAAGATGCACCTGCTTTTCCACTAAGGTTTACCTCACCATATCTCCTGTAAGAAAATATAGCAAAATCACAACCAAGTCAATAGAAAAATATAAAGCAACCCATTCGGTGATCAGAGATTTTGCATGAGATATTGCAGATGGTCAAAGGTTAAAAATGAGCAAAGTGTAGAGGAAGATTAGTAGGGTCATAAAAGAAGACTGTAAATAAAATGTAGAAACTCCTACAATCCAGCTGCTCAGAAATAAAATATTGAAACACCAAAAAAAAACCACCACCGAATATGCTATAAGGAGAACTCATGTTTGATGAGAAATTATTGATTGCAAATATATTCGGACATATCTAAAGAGATGTTGCAAAACACATTTTGTTTTCATGAGTTTCTAGTTCCCAGAATAATATTTATAGTGGACAACTCCACATAGGACCAATCTTATCTGCATCCAGAGTGTGTGATGCTGCTCCTAATGTTACAATTCAAAACCTGGCTTTTCTTAGTCAAAATTGTTTTACCATACCCAAAATGTTTAATTATGTGAAAAAAACCAGTCTAGTTTTAGTTCAAAGTGAAGAAAAATGCTGTTCCGGGAGCAACTATGGCCTCCTTTTGTGAAAGTCCTTCTGATAATAAACACATTATTATTTGAAAACATTCCTTCCTCACAAGAATTCAAAATAAAACACTACATCACTCTTTTGAAGTACCTGAAATAAAAATTGACTTAGCAGTGGGTATGCAACAGAATCTTAAAAAGATCTTCTCTAAGCTTGCTCAATGAAGACACGCTGTATTCCAGTTTAGTTATTTCAGTTGCAAGAATCCTAATACTTATTGGTTCCCTATTATTTCCCCAAAAGTTGTACCTGTAAGACTGGAAGGAAAAAGTCTGTGTACAGTATTTGCATAAGTCCTTTTCCCACAATTGGTTCAGAATCAAAAGCTGCACTTCAAACACATATCCACACACATGATTTTATGTAGACCATATATGTGTGTGTGTATATGTATGTATGTATATATATATATATATATATATATATAGTATTAAATTTTTCCTAAAGTAACATCTCTCATTTGCTCATTATGTCGTGTGCTATAGAACAAAGGGGCAACCCAGCAACACCCCCTCCCCAGCAACACAACATAATATTAAAGTGTCTCCAATCCATCTTTTTTCAGTACATTATCTTCCAACTCTGAGCTAACACCAAATTCAGATGATTATCTAGTTTCTTCTTTTGCTATGACTGCCTTTTACCACTTCTATCTCATCATTTTCCATTTTTGTAGAAAAGGCGTCACAAATACACATACTGTATTTTTCGGAGTATAAGACGCACCTTTTTCCCACCTAAAAGGGGGTGAAAATTTAGGTGCGTTTTATACACTGAATGTAGCCCACCCACTGGCCCCCACCCTTTGGCCTCTGTCTCCCAGCAATTTACCTCCTTGAAGCAAGCAGCAAGAAGAAACAGCCCATTTCAGCTTCAGCACAGCCTAATTAGCACATTGTCTGTTGGATCGGCCTTCCAACTCTCAGCTGTTTTGCGTGGGCCTCTGCTGCTTGCTGCAAGGAGGTAAACTGCTGGGAGCAGATTTTTTTTTTCCTGTGCTAATCAAGCTATGCTGAAAACGAAAATGAAAACAAAGCAGGCTATTTGTTGTTTGCTGTAACAAGGCAAATTTACTGGGAGGCAGAGGCAGATTTCTTTTTCTTGTTTTCCTCACCAAAAAAGGTAGGGGCGTCTTATAGTCCGGAGTGTCTTATACTCCAAAAATACAATATATAAGAAATGAAGACAACAATATATTTAAGAGATTATAGCAGACAGACTGGACAGAGAGCCAGTTTGGTCTAGTGGTTAAGGCTTGAATCCAGGAGACTGAGTTCTAGTCCTGATTTAAGTATGAAAGCCAGCTATCTGACTTTGGGTCAGTCCCACTCTCTCAGCCCACCATATCAGGCTTAGGTAACAAGCCCATCTGTCAATCAATACTAAAGGAGATTAAAAAAAAAAAAGCAGATCCTGCTCTTGTGGAGAAACACTAGGAAGAAAATAAAAAGCAGATAGACCTAAACCCAAGGAATAGGAATTAAAATAACAATTCCAATGAATCAATAATCAACAAATTCATTTACCAACCATCCTTTCCAAGGTCTCAATTAAACCAAAAAAGCCCCAACCCACCAACCACATGTGACGATTTTCTCTCGTGCTGAGTGAATGTTTATAGATGGCAGGAGTCTTTCAAATCCTTCTCTTTGCGCTATTTGTAATAAACCAAAGAAAGAGAAGTGCTTTCCACAGAACAGCACTCAGTGGGTGAAATCTGTTAATCGTATGGAATGTGCACGCTTGTTCTCCACTGAGTGCTCAACGAAGAGAAGAAACTTAACAGTGCATTGTGCTTCAGGAAACAATTCTACAATCCACATACTTTCCCCCCCTTCCATATGATGATGTTCTATTTCTCACTTCTCCTTGACTTCTTCCCTAAGTATGCCAATCTGTCTTCCTCACAATGTCCCTGTGATAAATGGCAATTTCAAAGTTCCATTTTGCTATTTTCTCCCACACCACAGACTCGCACCCATTGCAGTGTCCCTACCGTATTACATGACTTAATTGAGTACTCTGCCTCCTTGTCTTTTTCACCTGTAGTTATTCTACCACCAATGGAAATTATACTAATACACATGGGGAAAATGTGTCTCAGAGGCTATATACTCTTAGGTAAGGTGATCTCAGGTACAAAATACACATCTGTCCAGCCAATTAAATATAATTCATGCTACAATTCACTGCCTACTGGATGAGTGTGATGCCCATTTTGGATCAGTTAAGTGAGGAGGGTTATCTGGAATAGTTCAACACACATATACACACACACAACACAAAGCATATATTTGTGTGATCATCTTAGGCAAAGGAGGGTCAAGGTTGGTGGCTCCTTGGTACAGGAAACCATCAATGGCCTATTACTTATTTCCATTTGACGTCTTGTGTATTGAACTTCCAACCCCATGAAGCATGATAGGAGAGGTCCTCTTTGCTGTGCTCAGCTATCTCCCTAACAAGGTTAGCAAGTCTTCAGCCTGGTCAGATGCTGGAGTAGTGTTAAGGTGAGAACCTGATAAAATCACATAGACTCAGTGGACTTCTCTTGATCCCAGCATCCTCTGTGAGGCCAAAGCTGTAGGGAAAACTTTCTCTCTTGATCTTAATCTAACGCCACCAACAGCTGAAGAGTACTTCAAAGCTTTTATTATCTTTAGCTAAAGGGTGTTCTCTTAGAGAAGACAAAAATGACACGCAAACAAGTACTTTTATCCAATTGGTTACATACGTCATCTTCCTGCTTGCCTTATAAGGAACAAACAACGGTAGGTTTAGGATAAAAACAGCCTTCTCATTCACCACGCATAATGATTTCTAACTTGCTTCTTTCTCTGTGAATCTGAACAAAGAGAGACTGTTTATAATTCTTAGGCTGCCTGATTCTTCTTATCACTTTTCACTTTTCCTGCCAGATGATAAGTCATTTTGTGCAGTTTATTTGCTACTATAATGGTTTCTACCTTATTCTACCACAGAGCCTAAATATGGCTTTAGTTATGAATGTGAATGCTTACTGGCCTTCAAGTTCTAGAGTGCTTTTGACACTTCATGCTGTAAGTGCAACTCATGACAGTTTAAGAACTTAAAAGGTAAAGGTTCCCCTCGCACATATGTGCTAGTCGTTGCCGACTCTAGGGAGCGGTGCTCATCTCCCTTTCAAAGCCGAAGAGCCAGCGCTGTCCGAAGACGTCTCTGTGGTCATGTGGTAACACTGTTACCTTCCCACTAAAGTTGGTCCCTATTTTTCTACTTGCATTTTTTACATACTTTCGAACTGCTAGGTTGGCAGAAGCTGGGACAAGTAACAGGAGCTCACCCCATTACGTGGCACTAGGGATTCGAACCGCTGAACTGCCAACCTTTCGATCGACAAGCTCAGCATCTTACCCACTAAGCCACCTTTTAAGAACTTAGTGAGAAACAAATAGGTATGTTTTGATTTTTTTAAACTTTGAGAAATGCATTTCGGTGGGGTGGGCTCAGAACATTCTCACAATTCCAATCAAATATGTAATTCTTTTTGAATCACCTAGATTTCCTCTACAATGGTGTTGTGTAAAGGATTTTGATTTTTTAAAAATGCTCCTCCCCAAACGTATTTATTTATGTAAATGATTTATATGGCTACCCATCTTACTGGGACTCTCTATGGTGGTGAAAAATGAAATTGAAACAAGCAAACAAACAAAAAAGAACTCAAATTAAAACTCTGATCAATTAATATGTAAAATGATAAAAATATTCTTTCGATCAGAAAAAAACCCCAAATCAACCAATCCAACTTACTTAACATGCCTGCCCAAATGTCTGAGGGAGTAACTAGGTCTTTAGTACTTTATGAAAGGCCAATATGGTTGGAACCATTTGGGTCGGGTGGGGGGAGGAGGAGATACTGTTCAATAAGACAGACCATAACAGAGAAGACACATCTCCTGGGTCCCACAAGATGGCAGTGTTTAATGGGAGGAACCACGGCAATTCTTGTGAAATGAGCAGAAACAATTGCGGAATTGTGTGTGTGTGTGTGTGTGTGTGCGCGCGCACACGTGTGTGTTTAAATAAATTGACCCTGTGCTGTGTAGGGCTTTATGAATGATAACCAGCATCTTGAATTGCACCTAGATGGAGAAGCTGTTTTATATGCACCATGGAACACACTGAATTGTTCCTCCTGCTGCACTCAGTTGCAACTTCCAAAGTCTTCAAGGAAAGCCCATGACAGCATATTTACAATAA